>NC_080192.1:47704817-48350962 GCF_030028045.1 Hippopotamus amphibius kiboko
TCAACTTGAGCTGAATTCAGAGGTGGGCTGAGGGGATGCGTCACAAACCATCTGCTACATCCCCTCTTTGAGTTTTATCCTGGTATCCTTAGACCTGACTACCAGTCCCCAAAAGCAGGGACCCAAGAGGCAAATTTGGTAATCCTTTGTGACAGACTGCTATCTGCTAATTAGAACACCACGTGGGGGTCTTCCCTGGTGGTGCAGTGGTTAAGAATCCACCTGCCAATGCAGGGGACATGGGTTCGATCCCTGGGTCAGGAAAATTCCCACGTGCCACAGAGCAACTAAGCCTGTGCACCACAACTACTGAGCCTGTGCTCCAGAGCCCTCAGGCCACAGCTACTGAGCCTGAGTGCCACAACTACTGAAGCCTGTGTGCCTAGAACCTGTGCTCCACAACAAGAGAAGCCACTGCAAGGAGAAACCCGCGCACCGCCATGAAGAGTAGCCCCGCCACTCACCGCAACTAGAGAAAGCTCACCCGCAGCAATGAGGACCCAACACAGCCAAGGAAGAAAGGAAGGAAGGAAGAAAGAATGAACAAACGAACAAACTCCACGTGGTTCTCTTCTTCCTGGGTATTCTCCTCATCTGTATTTTCCAGTCTCCCTTGCAGCTGGATATGGCCAACTGACTGAGTTCCAACCCATGGAATGTGAGAGGAAGTAATGACTGCTAAAAATCCTCCCATGCATACTTCTTCAAGTCCTTTCCCCTTCTGCTGGGACATGGAAAGGACATGGAAAGAACATGTTGATTCTCAGGTGACCTTGGAGACCACATGCTGAGGATAGTGGGGACTCTGCCAGCCTGGGTCCTTGAACGACTATGTGTAACACAGCATCTCTTCCTCCCCTTCCTCCCATTCCTGCAGAGCCACCTCACCCACCTGGAACTGCCTTGCTCTGAAACAGAGAAGTAAACTTCTATGCTGTTTAGGTCATTATACATTTGGGGATTAATTTTTTATAGCAGCTATTCTACCCTAACTACTTTACCCACCACAGTACCTTATCACTCTCCAGGAACAGAAATGACTCTTTCGGTGTCTCTGAACTGCACTGTTCATAAAAGAAAGTTTGGAAAGATAATGATAAAATTAATACATACAAGCAGAGCAAAACAAACAAAAAACAAACAAAACAAACTAAATAGTACAAGAGAGTCTAAAATCAAAGTAATAGCAGTACTATTTGCAATAGCCAGGACATGGAAGCAACCTAAATGTCCATCAACAGAAGAATGGATAAAGAAAATGTGGTACATATATACAATAGAATATTACTCAGCCATAAAAAGGAACAAAATTGGGTCATTTGTAGATACTTGGATGGACCTAGAGAGTGTCATACAGACTGAAGTAAGTCAGAAAGAGAAAAACAAATATTGTATATTAACGCATATATGTGGAATCTAGAAAAATGGTATAGATGATCTTATTTGCAAAGCAGAAATAGAGACACAGACATAGAGAACAAATGTATGGATACTTAGGGGGAAGGGCAGGGTGGGAGGAACTGGGAGATTGGGATTGACACATATACACTATTGATACTATGTATAAAATAGACAACTAATGAGAACATACCATATAGCACAGGGAACTCTACTTAATGCTCCATGGTGACCTAAACGGGAAGGAAATCCAAAAAAGAGGGGATATATGTATATGTATAGCTATTTCATTTTGCTGTACAGTAGAAACTAATACAACACGGTAAAGCAACTATACTCCAGCACAAATTAATTTAAAAAATAAAATTAAAGTAAAAGTCTCCTATCTCCCTTCTCACCCCATTTCCAGCCCCACTCCCATTTGGTAATAATTTTAAACTATTTATGCCTTTATTTCCCTGATTGTTACCTCTATATAACCTGCTCTGTTTCTGTTTTTGTCATTGCTAGAAAATATTTAGTGGCATTCCATTATGAAAGGCAAGTGGTTAACAAAGATTTCTTTTAACCTAGGAAAGTGAGAAAGAGTAGTAGGCAAAAGAAACATCAATAATATGGTGGTAGAAAAACCTCACACCTGCTTTAATTATACTAAGGAGAAGCTACCTGGTGATGTGTGGAGTTTAGCTTCTACTACTTATTTGCAAGGTTAGGAAGTTTTTGTGAAATGAAAAAAAAAAGCATCTGCAGGTATTTTGCTGTGGATTCATCCTTAGGTACATTCTCAGGGTCTTCACACACCACCAGGCTCTGTGGTGGGTGCCAATTAATCCTATTGTCAAATCTTACAATCAGACTGTTCTGGAAGGTAACCTGTATAGAGTGAAGTGCCTTGCACATCTCTTACTAGAAACAAATCTTAGTTTGCTGAATTAGCAATTCCTCCCAAGCCAGCACCTCTTGCTCCAGCCAACAGAGGGCAGTAAGAGACACAGTGCATTGGCTTTCAGAGCACCAAAAATCTCACTTAGAAACTGTGCCAAAGTCAGATTTGAATTGTCGTCAGCCTATCAAAGTGCTGGCCAGAAGCCCAGAAGTATATAAAATTGTCCTTCTCAAATGATAGATCGATCAAAAAGGACTTGAAAAAAACCTGGCATATTTCTTAAAATATCATTAAGTGATACAAATTCCATGTTAATTTAGAAATAATCAAGCTACATAGTAAACACTTTGCTTAACCATCAGGTATCAGCCATGAGAAGATTATGGTTTTGTGGATACTCAGCTTCCATATGAGGAAAACAGCTCATTTTCCTGTTATCTGAATTACGTCCAAACCAATTCTTGTGCTGATGCGTGTTACTAAACAAGTGATATCATCTTCCACAGAGTGTTCTTCTTTAGTGAAACTCTTCTCCTTCAGCCTGATTAAGGGTTCCACTATGGAATGTTTTTTAGATTGAAACAAACTCCTAACTGACTACTCAGCAATGGGAATTCTCATGAATCCTTAAATTACATGAATAAATCATGGAGCGAGTCTGCCTCAGACTGCGCAGGCTAACATGGATTAAAAGATAGATGTCAGGCTTTCAAATGTGGAAAGTAAGTCACTTTTTCCACTGCTACTTGATCTTAGAATTTAGGTGCATTTTGATTCATTCCAAGTTTCGGTGGGAGGGTAATGTGGGGGAGTGGGTGGAAGAGAAGAAGGAAGGTGAGGATGTGTCTCTTGTTGAACATCACGCTTGAACTTCTTTATCAGAAGTAAGCCTGCTAGGATAGAATTTGGGAGCCTCATTTTGAATAGGTATTAGTTTAGAACAATGAAACATCTGACACACAAATGAATTTAATATTTAAAATAAATAATAGATCATTAATGTATATTTTAAATGTTTCTATGTAATAATAAAGGAAACAGTGTCCATCAGAAATTTTCCTATTCCTATGCATTCTCACTTTTTCGGCATGTATTGCTAGACTTTTGACTGAGAATCCTTGCTGACCCTATGGGTTTGCACATTTAAGTACAAAAGGATAACACTGTCCATCAAATACTCAGAATTTATTTGGCATAAGTGTTAGAAAAGAAATTTGCCTTTTTAGATAAAACTCATCAGGAGGGACTTCCCTGGTGGCGCAGTGGTTAAGAATTCGCCTGCCAATGCAGGGGACACAGGTTTGATCCCTGGGCCGGGATGATCCCACATACCATGAAGCAACAAAGCCCATGTGCCGCAACTACTGAGCCAGCATGCCACAACTACTGAAGTCTGAGTGCCTAGAGCCCATGCTTCACAACAAGAGAAGCCACTGCACTGAGAAGCCAGTGCACCATGATGAAGACTAGTCCCCACTCGGCACAACTAGAGAAAGCCCGTGCACAGCACAGCCAATAAATAAATAAATAAATAAATACTCATCAGGAGGCAATATTGTGAGATGGCTAACAGACAGGGCTTGGTTCAGACAGACCTGGTTTCCTTTGTCAGTTCTACTACTGACTAGTTGTGTGACCATGAGCAGGTTACTTAGCCTCTCTGTGTCTTAGTTTCTTATCTGAAAGATAAGGATAATGACAAAATGCTCAACTCATAGGGTTGCTGTACTTGGAATAGGGTAAGCATTCAGTAAATACCAACTTTTTTAGCGTCAGAAATAATTTTTGAGTAAATGCCTAATAAGTGTTAGCTGCAATCATCATTATCTTGAGCCATAACTTCAGTAAATATCAGTTATTTAATTATTTTTTAATAAATTTACTTTATTTGTTGGCCGTGTTGGGTCTTCGTTGCTGCACGTGGGCTTTCTCTAGTTGCGGCGAGTGGGGGCTGCTCTTCATTGTGGTGCACAGGCTGCTCATTTCCTTGGCTTCTCTTGATGTGGGACATGGGCTCTAGGCATGTGGGCTTCAGTAGTTGCGGCACACAGGCTCAGTGGTTGTGGCACACGGGCTTAGTTGCTCCGCGGCATGTGGGATGTTCCTAGAGCAGGGATCGACCCCGTGTCCCCTGCATTGGCAGGCGGATTCTTAACCACTGAGCAACCTAGGAGCCCCAGTTATTTAATTTTTAAACCAGCCGTAGTTTCTCGACTACATACATCTGCGAACCTAGGACAGTACACCCACTGATGCTTGTTTCTGCTGCAACAAGAATTTTACAGCATTTCTCATAATTACTGGTCCTTGACAGGGACAATAGTGCAGACTGGAGAATGTAAGCAGATCCCAGGACTGGAATGTCGGATTCACGGGTAAGCCTTCAAGTCTGAACATGGGAACAAAGGCAGGGGCCATGTATTTAAGACTGAATTTGAGACATTAGCTTACATGGGAGATGGAGATGGAAGGAGTGAGGGGAGAAAGAAGTATGGAGACCTCATTCACCAATTATTTATACTGAATCTAGGATCCTAGGTACCTGGGCCTCAACGCAGGTAATCAATAGGACTTAAACAACCAGTACCTGGGAGATCTTTATGTACGGGTGGCATTCAAGAGAGTCATCAGCTATATTAGCACCTCAATCATGAGAACACCGGGATTTAGAGGGAAGAAATCAAGATTGTAGAGAATGAGTTACTAGAAGAGATTTGGTTTGGGGGAAGTTGGGGAAAGGAGAAAGTGTAGGGAACCTGGGCAGATGCAAGGATTTATTTCAAGGGAATGAGTTAAGATTCTTTTGGGCAGGACTATCCCCTGTCTATATAAGCAATTTGAGTCACCCCAAGTCAGTGTGTCAATACCATCCTAGTGGCTCAGTTTCACGTGATTGCAAGGGAAGAAAGGTGCCTGATGGCCAGTGGAGCAATTTGTTCACCAGTCCATCCTGGAACTGGAGCCATCCACAGGATCCCGGGATAACTCTAAAGGCACAGAGCCCAGAGGTCTTTGGGGCATCTGGTTGACCCCTCCACTTGAGTAGGGAGTTTTGGGGGACACAGTGTTGGAAAGTGCCCCAAAGAAGAGAAATGGGGACCATAGCCCATGCAGGTCCTGGTCCAGATGTGGATCCCACGCACCAGAGGGGGACTAGAAAATTTTTGAGGAAGGTTCTCCAAAGAAAGAGGAAATGTGGGGCCTATCTTAAGAGCCCTGCTTGCCCAGGTCCAAGGGTGGTACTCAACTTAGATTGGAATCAATAGCACTTATATATTAACTTATTTGGCTAAAGTAATTATATGGGAATGGGATTGGTCCCAACTTATGGTAGTTAGGGAGACCCGACTTATGGTAATTAAATGCACCTAGCCTTGAAAATTAAGCATGTTACAACTAACCTAGACCAGTGGTTCTCAATGCTGGTTACCAAGTAAAATTGCTCGAGAAACTTTAAAACGGTGTGAAGTACACACACACACAGTGCTCAAGCTCCAGCATAGACCAGTTACATCAGAATCTATGGCAGTGATGGTCTGGTATGATTGTTTTTAACTCCCCCCAGGTGGTTCAAAGCACAGCCAGAATTGAGAGCCACTGCTCTAGATGTTCTTCACCCCAGGGTCAGAGTCCCATCAGCCACTTCTCCAGTGATGGCATTCTTTCTTGCTACTTGATTCCTGGGATTCCACTTGATAATTATTGATCACAGATAACTGTGCTCTCCAGCCACTTCTGGATTATCTACAACTGAGGAACACTCATCTACTCTTTAATTCTGTCAGCCACAGATTTGTAGCTCTTTGCTCACCCTTCCAAATGCTCTGACTTCAGTCAGGTGCTCTCTTGCCCAATGCCCTTATTTTACACGCACCATGTAGTACATCCTTATTCAGACAATATAGAGCTATAATTCTTAGTGTTGTTGGAACAGACAAAGGGGTTATTTGACTCTGAGACCCTTCAATCATACCCTTTTGCTAAAAGTACTCTGTGGGTTCCACTTATGTTTAAGCCATAAAGTAAAAGAAAATTAATTTGCTTTGGAGATTTTGGAGATGCTTTAGAATGTCATAAACTAGATTGAAAATAATTGCTGTAGAAATAGCTTATCTCTTTAAAACAATAAGGAAACCCTGGCAGAAGATTTACTGCCAGCCCTTTCTGAAAGCTTATCTATGTGGTTAAGCAAATGTCCCAAGCATTTGTAGGCAATAAGCTCTGAATTCTTGTTCAGAATCCCCTCCACTTCTTTCATTCATACATATGTTCATTCATTCATTTATTTTAGGCCTTAGATGGCTTTAAGGTGCTCCTGCTGGAGGTAAAAAGATGGAACAAAAAAGCTACTGGAATACTTTTTAGCCTCACAAATCTAATTTTTTATTAGGAACAGACAGAAACTGCAGTTGCAGTTGATTTTAAAAGTGACTGCGAGGGTGTCAAAAATTATCCGCACTCTGGCTGGAGAATTTATTTTAATTAACTTTTAGAAAAGACAAATACATCATTTTTCAACACAGTCTCCTTGCTTTTCAATACACTTTGGCCACCTGTCAACAAGCTTTCGTATTCCCTTATTTAAAATGCTTTAGGCTGAGCTGCGAGCCACGAATGCACTGCTGTCTTCACTTCTTCATCAGAAGTGAATCTTCGTCCTTGTAGGGCTGCTTTCAGGGGACCAAGCAGGTGAAAGTCCAATGGAGCAAGGTCAGGACTATAGGGAGGATGCTTTAACGCCGCAAAACGAAGTTTTTGCAGAGTGTCCACAGTGTGGGCAGAAGTGTGCAGAAGTGCACACCCTCAGACCACAAAAAATGAATCACGGCACACTGTTCTTCTTTCGTGTAAACCACAAGTGGGGCATCCATTTTTGCTCGCACCACATTTACAAATGAACTGATGTAACGTTCACATTTGCACATTAGGGACTGGGGAGACAGTGAAAGTGCTGATAAGACAGTGTGGCCAACAGAAGTTTTATTATAACTGGCGTGTGGATAATTTTTGACTCACCCTCATACTTCTGTTTCATTGAAAGCTGTATTTTGGCTTCAGTGAAAGCGTGAATATTACAGGTACTACTGATAGTAAAATCAACACAAAGATAAAAATGCTATATTTCTGTTTCTGGAGTGAGTCCAGAAACAGAAATGTGAGGTCACATTTTACGGAGAACCTTGGTAGAGGCAGATATAGTTTGTGATACTATCCTTGCACCAGAGAACTTACCATCTGTTGGTGAGGAGATTAGCACACAAGAAATTCTGGTATTGCATGTGAGGTGTGGACTACCTGTAGGTGCTATTACAAACAGAGAGGGAGGTCAGCGAGGAAGGCTTCCTCTAAAAAGGGAAGTAGGACTTGGACTGGGTTTAAAAAACCAACGAACGAATGAACCAACCAACCAACCAACCAACCAACCAACCAACCAACCAACCAACAAAATGCAAACATGGCAAGAATTTGGATGCAAAGAGGTAAAAAAGGAGGACTTTTCAGGCCAGGGAGAAAACTCAAGCTAGAAGAAGCAAAAATCATTTGCATGAGAGTGACTGGACCGGGCAGATATATTTGGATAGGTGAGACTACCAAAAGAATAAGGCAAAGTAAAAATTGTATTTGAGGAAGGAATCATCTGACAGAAAAGGAAAGATGGATTGGAGGGAGAGTCTCAGAAACCAGCTACCTTTTGCTAAGTGCCTGCTATGTGCCAGGCTCTGGGATAGAATTTTATATGTATTATCTCAAATTATTGCAACAATCTAAGAAGTATGTTTTACTGTATCTCCATTTTGCAGATAAGGCAATTCAAGCTCAAGAAGATTAAGAAATAGTCCAAGGCCATCGAGTTGATAGGAAGCTCAGTAAAAATTGCAACCTAGTTCAGTCTGACTCCATAGTAACTGCTTATTCCACCAGCCCATACTGTCCCTCCCAGAACCAGGAGGCTGCTGCCAGTGCCTTTCCCCCAAATCACCCCTAAACTGATCACTTGCTGGATTTTGCCACCGTGACAGCTGGTTACTGAGCAATTTATTACCTTGCCTGGCAGTGATTTGATTCAGTCACTGTGAATGTCTAAATAACTGTCAGCCACTTTGTGATCTGTCTTGAGGACAGATTCCAATCCAGTGTGTGGCAGGCAATGTAACCCAGGACAGAGAAGGCAATCAGACTGGTAGCTGCTCTCCTTATTGACTCCTCGAGGCAAACTGCAGAGGCAGTCCTATGAATAGCAGCTGTAATCACAAACCGAAGGACAGTCCTGTATTCGTGCCTATGGTGGAAAAACCGTGGGTCACACATCAGTCGTTCAGTAACACCTGCATGTTCTTGGCTTTTGAGCACAAATTAAAAGCTAAATTTTAATTCAGACTTTGAAGTTATTTACATGAGCTGCTCTGCAATCATACCGAAGATCAGAAGGAGGGCCAGAAGTACAATAGAAGTTCTAGCTTTTAATTCCCATGTATCTTGTGTTCGTTTCCTAAAGAAATCAAAAGAGGGATGGTCAAGTGTGTGTTTGAGCGGGGAGGAAGGGATCCTATTTCTGTAAAAGAATTTCTTTTAAATTGTATTATAAAGAACAATTATTATAAACCTCAGTTCTGGAAACCTAAGGCTTTTCTTTCTTTAAGAATAGAGTTGGGGAACCTCCTAGGTGATGCAGTGGTTAAGAATCTGCCTGCCAATTTAGGGACACCAGTTCGATTCCTGCTCCAGGAAGATCCCACATGCTGCGGAGCAATTGAGCCCATGCACCACAACTACTGAGCTTTCGCTCTAGAGCCTGTGCACCACAACTATTGAGCCCATGTGCCACAACTACTGAAGCCCGAGTGCCTAGACTCCATGCTCCACAACAAGGGAAGAAACTGAAATGAGGAGCCCAAGCACCACAATGAAGAGTAGCCCCCACTCACCACACCTAGAGACAGCCTGTGTGCAGCAATGAAAACGCAACACAGCCAATCAATCGATCAGTCAGTCAATCAATTTACAAAAAAAAAAAATGGAGTCAGGGGACTTCACTGGTGATGGAGCAGTCGTTAAGAATTCACCTGCCAAATCGGGGGACACGGATTCAATCCCTGGTCTGGGAAGATCCCACATGCTGCAGAGCAACTAGGTCCGTGCTCCATAACTACTGAGCCCGTGCTCCACAGCTACTGAAGCCCACAAGCCCTAGAGCCCATGCTCCACAACAAGAGAAGCCGCCACAATGAGAAGCCTGTGCACCACAAGGAAGAGTAGCCACTGCACCACAAGGAAGAGTAGCCCCTGCTCACTGTAACTAGAGAAAGTCTGTGCACGCAGCGATGAAGACCCAACGCAGTCAATAAATAAATAAATAGATAAAGAGATACAACCTCCTCCCCCCCAAAAAAGAATAGAGTCGGTACTCCATGCCCCACATCACTGATGCAGTTCAACTCAGACATAAACAGGTTGATTACGTCATGCTGCACACCCAGCCAGCTTCTCTACTAAAACCTTCCAAGGTGTGTATTTCAGTTGTGAATTAATCATTATTCTAACTGAGCCAGACTCTTGTTTTCCTTTTGAAGCTTCGCATTATTAAGTTCGCTTGACTTGGTTGATGTGAGGACAACGTCAAAGCGAATTATCATTCAGTAATACACGATTAAACACGCAGTTTTCATTAGGCACTCTACCGCGTGGGATGGTATATGTGGAAAAGACATCATCAACCACTTATTCTAAAATTCTGTTTTCTTTCCTTGATAATTTTCATGAGTTCAGGGTTTCTGCCAGGATCTCCTTTTCTTTTCACATTCTGAAACCTAAAATGAAAGCCACAATGGTTTGCCTTTTCAGAAAGTGGCCTATTTCAAAAAAGAAAATCAAATATTTTGCATGAGTGCTTTTCAAAAGCGATATCTCTTCTCTGCCTTTAGCAAAGCTCCTATAACAGTTTCACCATGATAAAAATAATTCAGCAAAACTGGTCATTCATATATCAAGATTAGGATATATAATTCTCCTATTTTCCAGAACTTTCTTGTGCTGGAACTAAGGGCTTTCAATAAAAGTGCCTCTTCAATAATAGCTAGAGGAGAGTTGCTCCTGTATCTGAAGAACCAATGGGATTCAGTAAGGGTCTAACCAGGAGAAGGTCTAGCATTTGGCACAGAACCCCTCACTGGAGTGGGTCAGGGGCTGGGGATGCACTCACTGACAGCTGAGGTCCTAACTGACAAGCATGGGTGTTCAGTGGGTTCCAGTCTGGGCCTGGGGTTGGAAAAGAGAATTAAGATACAGAGATTGGATCCGTTTGATGCTTGGTGGGTACACACTTTTTCAAAGAGACAAAATTAAAAGACAGTCAGAAATCCAGGCAAGAAGTCACCATCTAACTGAGTTATCAATGAGCCATTAACCTGGGGTTCAAGGAGCAGGGTGAAGGGCTATCTCAAGGCCAGGCTCCAGGCTCACAAAGGGAGAGAGGAGCAGCAGGGTATTATAGAACCTCTGCTCCATGCACTCACGGGACTCAGTACTCACCCCAGCTGTGAACACTAGTTTAACATATTCCCCAGAAGCTCCAGGAAGGCAGAGACCCAGCCTGTCCTGTTCAGCCCTGTGCTGTGCACTGTCACACCCCAGGCCAGGCCATTAGGAGTTCTTACCCAGCTCACAGCAAGAGCCTCCAGACTAGTCTCCCCACTCCTACTCTTTCATCTATCCAATATATGATTCACATAGTATCTGGCGGAGTTTTAAAAATGCAGATCTCATTTTGCTGTCACCCTGCTTATAGCCCTTCAGTGATTTGCCATTGTTCTTAGGAGAGAGCTCAATGTCCAAATGTGGTCTTCAAGCCAAGCCAGCTACTTGGGCTTATTCCAGTTCCTCATGGCACCCTCTTTGCCGCCTCCTCCCCAGCCTTCCCTTCATCGAGCTACTTCCTTCTCATCCTTTGGTTCTCTGCTTATTTCTGTGGGAAATCCTTCCCTGAAACCCTGGTCTCCCTGATATTGACTCTGAGAACATCCCGTGCTTCTTTTTCACAGCACTTTCCCCAGCTTGTTATTCCTCCCTTAGTATCATTATTTGATTCATGTCTGTTTCTCTAACCCGACTTGTAAATTCCATATATGTAGGAAATATACCCATTGTGCTCAGTGCCTGCAACATAATAGGAGCCCTAAATATGTGTTGAGTTAGTTCAGGATACTCCAGGTACTAGGTTCAGTCATGAGAATTGGAGACCTGAGGCTTGTGAACCCGGCAAGAGGCCAGTTATGAGAATTGGGGAAGGATGGGATTAGAGCAGTTTGACCCACAGCCCCTGAAAGGTGGTCTGGGAGGGCGTAAGCACCTCTTGCCTCAGCTCTGGAGGGGCCTCACCGAACTCTCCCAGCAACCCTGAAATCAGGTACCAATTAAGAAATTCCACCTTGCCCAAGATCACACAGTTGGTCGATGGAAGACCTAAGATTCAAACTAGCATTACGTTCAGGTGTCCCCTTTCACACCAAGGAGCTACTTTTCTTCTGTGTAAGAACAACCAGGTAACAGATAAATAATTACTGAGGTGTTTGCCTGGGACGTCTCCTGTCCTGCGTCCGTCTGGCTCACTCTAAGTAACAGGAGCATCTGTGTTACTCATGCATTCTCCACTCATATCCAGCTTGGGGGCCGGATTGTGATGCATGTCACCTCGAGGTGCATGCCAAATATCTGCATTCCAAGCTTAGCTGTTGCGATTGTCTTCTGCCGGTCCCTGTGGGCTCTTGTCACGGCCAGCATGCTGATGGAACTCCTTGGGAAGCCAGCCGGGAGCTCGGGCACACTGCAGAGAGGCTGGTGGCAGACACAGGCATCAAGCAAGCGATCTGGAGGTTCCTGTCTCGGGAAAGGCTTTGGACAGCAGCAAAGCAGGCTCAGAAAGAAGTGCGAGAGGAGGGATGTGCAACTACCGATCAAGTGACGTCCCGCATGCCCGTTTAAAACAACATTAGCTACATTCCCACCCAGACTGCGGACTCTAGCAGGAGAAAGACATTCCAATTTGTCACTTGCTTCAGTGTGAAAGCTTTTGTGAGTGAGGACATCTGTGGTGTTGGGGGAACGCTTTCTTGTGTGTACTGTATCCTACTAACAATCTTTTAAGGAATTGGTAACTTAGTGCCTACCCAATCTTTGTTCTATTGTTGTGTTCTATTGATTAAAGGAACTGCCCCTGGTATCCTATTTGGTTTGCTTCACTGACCCATATTCTTGATTTTAAATCAAGAAACCAGAATTTGCACCTAATGAGAAAACCTTTTGTTTTGGAAGTAATTTCTCTTGAGCCGGTTAGAAATTATAAAATCCTGTCTCTGCTTCAATTCCACATTAAAAATACACTCAATGAAGGTCTCATAAATTGATACTTTTTGCCTTTTAAAAATATACCTAGAATTCTCATTTCTAGCCATGTATGCAAAAAATGAATTTTTATACTTTTGTCTCTCCTTGAACAATTCTAAAAGCTTTATTTCAAATGTCTTTGCTAATTTCTTTTTTAATTTATAAGGTATAGTACCAAATGATGCAACTTAGACAAATGTTTGAAATTTAAAAAGTAAGTGGCTATAGGAGGATAAAGACAAACTGTCCCTTAGTTTACAGGCTGTAGAATGTTCTTCGTGTGTCCTTGGCATTCTTTAGAGAGTTCTGTCTTTGTATCTAGATAGGCAATATCTGCAGTGATACGTGAAAGTGTTTAGAATCAACCTTTGAAATGTTGAACCACTGACTATTTTGGATACTAAAATCAATCACATATCCGAGTCATTTTAGAAATGAGGGTTACATAACTCACTTATTCCTCCATACTATATTTTGGGAAGCTACCACAGACTTAAGATATTCTTTAAGTAAGGCATCATATTTATCATTTATCTCAAGCCACCTTTCCCCTTAGTTGTGCACATTGGTGAAGCATGGATCTTACCAACATAATATCAATTCAAAATGATTTGGGGGGGGTTTGTTCATAAAGTGAAAGTTTGTACTTTCCTGTAGTCTTTCCAAATTTTTAACCTGACAGTTACTGTTTAAATAAGTGGCATAGAATCTCAGGGTTTGAAGAGCCCTTTTGAAGTTTCTCTGGACAGCGTAAGTGCCCTTAATGTCGCCTCTGCTCAGGAATTTGACCTTGGGCATCAGTGAAAGACTCTCAGCCCTGGGGATGGGAGCTCGTCACACTTCCCTCTGAACTTGCTTACTGTGTCTGTGTTGTAAACCAGGGGTCCCCAACCCCTGGGCCACAGACCGGTACTAGTCCGAAGCCTGTTAGGAACAGGGACGCACAGCAAGAGGTGAGCAGTGTGCGAGCGACTGAAGCTTCGTCTGCCGCTCCCCATCACTCCCCATCCCTCGCATTACCGCCTGAACCATTCTCCACCACCCCGCCCTGTCCGTGGAAAAACTGTCTTCCATGAAACTGGTCCCTGGTGCCAAAAAGGCTGGGGACCACTGTTGTAACCCCAGACTTCTGTTCTCACTCTTGTCTCCAAGAACAGAAGCTTCAGGCCTTTCCAGGCTTCCCAGCAGGCCTAGATGTGTATTCCGTTCTCCTGGGCTTTATCCAGCTTCAGCCTTACTCCCGGCTGTGTCTTCCTCTGGCTCTGTTTCTCCTCTTAGGCCAGCCTGGCCAACCTTGGGAGGGAAGATGGGACAACATCTTTTTCCTGCGTGTAAAACACACCCATCATCTAATCTGTAAATATTTTGATCCTGGTTTGTTTATTCACCAGATGTTTATTGAATACCTACTCTGTGCCAGCCCAGTGTGGGGAGCTGGGTATAGCTCATTTTACATCAGGGTCCCTTTCATCACCTGGTTGACCAACTAGTGGGGGAGGCAGGCATTAATGGAAAAGTCACGTAAATACGTATGTCAACAATTAGAGACTGATAGAAAGAATGGTATAGGATGCTCTGAAAGTGTATCAGTGTGACTTGATCTGATCCAATAATGGGGGTGTAGAGGAGAAAAAGCGATGGAATGATTTTTAGACACAGTCCTGTTATGCAGTTAAATCAGCTCTTCTCAATTCTGGCTGCATGAAAAGGCTGCTAGGGGGCCTAAAAAATGTTCAAGCTTGGGCTTCACCCCCAGAGATTCTGATGTAATTGGTCTGGGCGTCAGTGTTTTTCCTCAAAGCTCTGTGTGATTGTAAATGCAGCACAGTTAAGAGCTTACTGTATTAAATCTATATGTTGATGATTTCAAGGTCCTATACTTTTATCTGATGTTCAAATGCAAACTTCTACATTGGAATATATCTAACTAAAAGTTTCAGTAAGGTTGAAAACAATACTTGTCATTCCTTATTCATTTGGAGTAACTGCCAGTGAATACCTTGCAAGATATACTTTTGTTATTTTTAAAATAGTTTTCCTTTTAAAAGTAACATGAGCGTATTATTAAACAGTTGAAGAAGAAGAAGGAGAAGGAGAAGAAGAAGAAGGAGGAGGAGGAGGATGAAAGAAGAAAGAAGCAGAGAAGAAAAAGAGAGGCACACCCACAAACCCAGCAACCTGACTCACTATCCTACCACAAGCACTGTGAAAATTCTGGTGTATTTTCTCTGCCCCCGCCCCGCCATGCATCTATATAGACAAGAATTAAATGGTGATTTGAGACATACTAACAGTTTCAATATAAATTATATATTATATATATTACATAAATTGTATTTTTTGAATTGAGAAAAATCCTTGAATTCTGTGACCAACCCCCCTCCCTGCCCCCACCCCAGGCTTTTAGGATCTGTTAAGCCTTAGAGTTAAAGCTTATGTGTGGAACCAGTAGCCCTCTTTGGTCTGAAAAATACAGATACAACAACAATATGAGATAAATTTATTCCATTATTGAGAAAATTAATCTAGTTATAAAGGTAATTATGTTTCTGAAAATAGAAAGGGTTATACAAAGAAAGTCACCATTTATTTTTCTTACCTGAGCTATTACAGATTTATTATTTTTTAAGTGATGATTATCTTACTTTTCCCAAATAATCAAGAAATAGGAGAATTTTTTGTTTGCTCATTTTTGTTTTAATAACTAGAACTTTACTTCCCACAACTTAAATTATATCAATCGTATAGTCTCTAACACCTTTTTGTTGTTGTTGTTGTTGTTGAGTCTCCTGAGGGACTTGAGACCAAGGATGGAAGCTCAGGTATCTTCTTACATTAGAACACAACATGACTAAATGGTAGAGGTATATTATGGGGCAGGAAAGTGCATTCAGGGGGCTGAGGAAGTAAAGACAGTGTTCTCACAACATACAAAGCCAGTACCAATATTTAAAACAGCATTAGGTGGGGTGGGGGGTTGGGGTGGGATGAATGTGGAGATTGGGATCGCCATATATACATTACTAACGAGAAAAAAATATCAAATTGTACACGTTAAATATATGCAGTTTATTATATGTCAATTATATCTCAATAAAATTCTCTAAAAAATTAATAAAACAGCATTATGTGGGTTGAAAAGCCCTTTTAAATACCTTACTTTTTCTATATTCTCTTAAAATCGAAATCTAAATTATCATCGGCAAATAATTATGATGAATAATAACATTGTTACTCAATTTCCTGCCAGCTGAGGCCTGGCAGAGTTGAAGCATACTGAACTCAAGAGCATGCAATTTTAGAACTGAACAATTAAACTCAGAGAAGATGAGAGCAGAGGTTACCATGGCAACCTGATCCCAGGACCCTGTGTGCAGCCATATTATTTCAGTGTTTGAGTCACAGAGGCTGGTTATTGTGATTTAAAATCCAGGCAATGTTTGTGTACGAGTTTCCCCTGTGCAAGTTTAGAAAGGACAGGTACTTTGGAGCCTGCTGAAGAGGATTATATAATCTTCAGTGAAGTGACAATGAGTTCATGGAAATAATAAGTTGTAGTTAATAACGATGATTAGTTTTAAGCTATGTCATAAACATACTGGAATTACAGGCTCTGTAAAAATAATCGCATTAAAATTTAATAGTTAAGTATGCTTGTATAACTAGTTTTCATCCATTCAACAATACTAGTTAAATGCTAGTGTGTTCCAGGCCTTGATGTAGGTGCTGGGATTCAGTATACAAAAGAGGGTAGACAAACAATATAAAGTACATAAATAACTTACGGTATCTGATCTGTTCAAACATGATAAGGACTATAAAGACAAAATAAAGCAGGGCAGGGGATTGGGGGTGCTTGGGACGGGGGGGCTGTGGTATGGCAATTTTAAATTGTATTGTCAGAGATGGTCTCATAGAGAAGATGACATTTGAACAGGCTCGAAAAAGTTGAGGGGTGAGTCATGCAGACATTCGGGGAAGAACATTCCAGGCAGAAGAGATGCCAGTGCAAAGGCCCTGAGGTAGAGGTATGCTTGTCATGTTCAAGGAACAGCAAGAGAACTAGAGTAAAGGGGAGAATAGTAACAGAAGAGATCAGAGTAGCAACAGAAGGCGGGATCATACAGGGCTTTGTAGGTCACTGAAAGTATTTTTGGCCTTTATTCTGGGAGATATAGGCAGCTTCTAAAAGATTTTGAGCAGAAGGGTAACATGACCACTTAGGAGGCAATAGCCTCCTTCATTGCTACTAAGGGGGAAAATTATGGTCACCAGGGGGTTAGTAGTGGAAATAGGGAGAGGTGGTCAGATTTTGGATATATTTTGAAAGTACATAGATACGATGGGATTTTCTGATGGATTGGATGAGAGGCATGAAAGAAAGAGAGGGATTAAAGATGACTAGAGGGCTTGGGGCCTAAGCAACTACTATCATGTAACTGCCATCATTTGGGAAGGGGAAAACTGGATGGAGTGGATTTGGTGGTGGAGGTGGGATGGAATAAGAGAGCAGAATAAAGTTTGAGATATCTATTAGAGATACATAGGGGGCTTCCCTGGAGGTCCAGTGGTTAAGACTCTGCACTTCCACCGCAGGGGGTGCAGATTAGACCCCTGATCGGGGAACTAAGATCCCCCATGACGCGTGGCCCGGCCGAGAGAAAAGAAAAAAAGAAATACATAGGGAAAGAGAAGACAGTTGGGGATACAGGTCCAGAGCTTAGGGGGAGTTTAGGCTGGAGGTATAAAGTTGGGGGTCATAGGGCAAATGATGGTATTTAGAGCCACAAGACTAGGTGAGACAACTAGGGGACTGAGAAGAGGCCAGCCTGAGCTCTAGGACACTGTAACAGTAAGATGCTGAGAATAAAAGACGGGACCAGCAAAAGACGAAGGAGGAGTCAGAGAGAGAAAAGCAAAATGAAGTAAGTGTGGCATCCTAGAAACCAAATGAGGAAAGCACTTCCAAGAGGGGGGAATGACCACAGGTGCTAAAGGCTGCTGACGGGGTAACTGCCATTGATTTAAGTCATGTGGAGGTCATTGGCGCCTTTGACTCTAAGTGATGAGAATGGGGGCTGATTGGAGTAGCTGCTAGAAAATATCAGGTGAGGAACTGGAGACAGCCTATAGACAGATCTTTTGAGGACTGTTCTTTTAGGATGTCAGCTAGAGGGTAAGTGGGCTAGAGAAAGTTTCTCTTCAGAGAGGAGGTTTAACAGCATGCTTTTATGTTTTTATGTTATATGTATATGAAATTATTACTATTTCATATTTGATTATTTTATATTGAAATTTATCTTCCACATACCACATCCCCTATCTCTAGGACCTCCAATTAGTCAAACATTTGTCTTTCACCTGGGATATTGATGCTTTCCTGGCTACGTTAGGGTCTTTATTCAGTTGGATAACAGATCAGTCTTTCAATCTGGAGTTTCTCACTCATGTGGATTCCAAATGTCCTTTTGACATGCCCAACAAGCCACACCAACACGAGTCTATCCATAAGATTCCTGGTCTCTGCTCCTAGTCTCAGGTTCCACAGTGATGCTGGAGAAAGACGCAGAACATGCAGATGGGATCTGCCACTCACCCATCATATCCCAGGCCCTTGGCGCTGGGCTATAGTTCCTGTATTATCTATTGTTCCTTACCTACTGAATTGATCCCAGTGACTGAGTCTAGGCTAAATTGGATCATTTGCAGGTCATGTGCCACCTGCAAGGTCTACCCTGCTGGCCAAAGGACAGGATGGCGGTAAAGCCCCGCATCACCTCTGCAGCCTAGCATGGGCTGCAGAGACCAGCACAGGCAGAGCTCACAGTAAAGCAAGAGGGGGTGTGCCTTTTGTATAACAGCAGCAGCATCTGGCTTTTGCAGGAAGACTCAGGGGAGCAATGCAAATCTCTTTAGAAATATAGTAGGATGATGCCCTCGGAGGGTGAGCTCTGAGAAATCACAGGCAGACACTGGGAATCCCCTTCTGTGTGTATAAACCCCCTGTTGCTGGAGATGGCAGTTCAGAAGCTGACAAGGAGAGAGTGAGGCCCAGGGGGCACCCAGCTGGGCTGAGGAGGATCCACACTGCATAGGGACTGAGACATTTTCCTTTTGCTGCCTGTAGGCTCCAGGTGTAGAGTTGAGTTAATCATGCTCCTTGGTTTGCCTGCTGTCTTCCCTCCCCAGCTTCACCAACCATCTCACCAATGCCTCCTGCGTGGGGTTATTTACAATTGTGCCAAAACACACCGTTTTAAAGTTAGCTCATGTTTATAAAACCCCCAGAATATAGCTCTTATTCCACTGTGAGGGTTCAGTCTTTAATCTGTCAACCTACACCTACATAAAGAGGCAAGCTCAAATGACCAGAAATTGCATTTATTTCGGAATAGCAGAGGACTTGCAATTCAGGAATCACTCGCTGCAGCAAGCTGCAGGTGAGTCTGATGAGGGTTTGGGATGGGCTGTATTTAAGGGCAAGGAATGCATAGAGGGGAAGTTTAGCCAGAGTCCAAGAGGTAAGTCCTGGCTTGAGGATGCAGAGAGACTCTTGGGGGGTGTTCATTGGTCAGGAGGTAAGTCTTGGTCTTATATAAATCAGGCATTTATGGGGAAATCAGTCACTTAGTTCTTTAAGTTCGATTCTTCTGAGGTCGAGTGAGATTCTCCATTTTGTAGCCTCTGGTTCCATTTTAGACTGGAATGCTTTCACTTCTTTTGATATTTTCATCAGGTCGTGAGTTAATCCCACTCAGGTATGGTTAAAGGTGTATCAAAAGTGGGTAGAATTGGACTTCCCTGGCGGTCCAGTGATTAAGACGGTGCTTCCACTGCAGGGGATACAGGTTCGATCCCTGGTGCTGGAACGAAGATCCTGCATGCTGCGGCAAAAAGACAAACAACAACCACAAAAACAAAACTGAGTAGAACCAATTACCAACTGTAGTCAAGATTTATGTGCCGAGTGAGCATTTATTATTTTATTCAGTAAATATCAATCCTTACCGAATGTCCAATATATGTTAGTATTGTTTTTATTTTTCTTCAATTTGTAGAGATACTACATTTACCAAGTACCCACCTGGGGTGATTTTGACACCAGTGAACTCTCTGACCCCAGTGGGGTGTGTCCCACAATTCAATACTGACACAACTCAGGGTTAGTGCAGACCGCACAGGTTAAGGGCTCAGTCACACAAGACTACCCCCACTTTAGACACCAGGTGTAAGTCCCGAGCCATCCGCACATCTGACCAACTGGCTATAAATTAGAGGTTCTCAGGACTCTCTTCCTAGTTTCCATAATTTGCTAGGGTGACTCGCAGAACTCAGGAACACACTTTACTTACGTTTACAACTTTATTATAAAAGATACAGCTCAGAAACAGCCCAATGGAAGAGTTGCATAGGTAAGAGATGCATATTGGGGGGGTGGGGGTGTTGCAGGAGGAGCTGTGGGGACACAGAACTCCTATGCCCTCTCCAGGCATGCCAACCTCCCAATGTGTTTCCCCACCCAGAAGTTCTCTGAATCTCATTCAGGAGTTTTTTACAGCGCTCAATCTCCTCCACCTTCCCCCAGTCCCCCATCTTCCTCTGCCTTCCTGGAGATGGTGGACCAACTCTACTTGGTTTTCCCCAGAACCAGTCCCATCTAAGCTATCTAGGGGTCCCTCCCTAAGTCACCAGATTAGCATAAACTCAGGTGTGATCAAAGGGGCTTTTTATGAATAACAAAAGATACTCCTATCACTCAGGAAATTACAAGGCTTTTAGGGGCTCTATGTCCCAAACCCAGGACAAAGAACCAAATACATTTTTGTCTCCCACTACACCATTGGTCAGTATCTCTGAGGTGCTGCTGAGACCCCAGCCTCAGATCTGAGCCTGTCTCACGACTGCTGTGAAGTATTGGCTGCTGATGGCGCTCAGCTCCCTGGGAAATGCCTTCAGCTGAGGACCATCAGCTCATCCAAGGTTACAGATGGTTCCCTCCCTGGGGGAAGTCAGCCCTCAATGACTTGGCTTATGGGGGGCAGGGCAGAGTGAGTCTGAAGGACTTCCCTAGCTTTCGGCCTCATTGTGACTGCATTTCAGTCCTTTCCTCTCTGCCCACTCCTATTTCTTCCTTCCCCATGGTGTTGACCCCAAGGGCATCCCCTAATAAAACCTCTGCATGCAAATCTCCCTCTCAGAGTCAGTTTCTAGGAATCCCCCACACCAGGCATGATGCTTGGAACTTTACATTTAACATAACCTAATTTTCTTGACAACCCCATAAGGTAGATATTATTAACCACTTTAGAGAAGAGGATACCGAAAACTAGTAAAGTTGAATAACTTTTCCAAAGTCACAGAGCTAAGGTGGGGTTGACTCCAGTCGGCTTAACTTTAAAGCTATGCTCTTCTCACTGTGACACCTCAACATACTGGCCATTTCTAGTGGAAACAGGGGAAACGGAGGCGCTAGGGGTCAGGTCAGGTCCGGAGGGTGTTCAGAATTGCTGAGCTGGGAGGAAGAAATGAAAGTGAAGAAAGTCAAGGTGGGAGGCTGGAGAAATCAACTCCTCCACCTGAAGGGGGAGCCCTAGATTGAGACTTTGCATGTGGGAAGCGTCAGAAATAAAGGAGAGGAGGAGGAATGGGTTCAGGAATTGAACAAGTAGAGCTACAGCAATTCAGAGTCTTAATCTGTAAACCAGAATTACTTCTGCCTGGGTCCTGGAGGATATCAGTGGGGTGGACACATCTTTCAAGGAACTAAACTGAGGGTAACATTCCCATCATTTTTATGTATATTTGTCCTTTATGTATATTGGTCACCTGAGAAATTGTTATGCGTCTAGGAGGTGTAGGTTCACAAGTACATTTATATTTTGATTTCTTCTTGCCTTCCTGCTCATTCATCCTTCCTTTAAGCCTTTAAGGAACACTTATCACATTAGACTGAGGGCAGCCAAAAATCAATAAAACATAATTTCTGTTCAGGCATTAACAGTCTAGTGGGAGAAAAAGACATTTAAACAACAACAACAGGACTTCCTAGGTGGTGCAGTGGTTAAGAATCCGTCTGCCAATGCATGGGACACAGGTTCAATCCCTGGTCGGGGAAGATTCCACATGCCACGGAGCAACAAAGCCCGTGAGCCACAACTACTGAGCCCACATGCCACAGCTATTGAAGCCTGCTCACCTAGAGCCCGTGCTCCGCAACCACCGCACTGAGAAGCCCATGTACGACAACGAAGAGTAGCCCCCACTCGCCACAACTAGAGAAAGCCCACGCACAGCAACCAAGACCCAATGCAGCCAATAAATAAATAAATCTTAAAAAAATGAACAACAACAAAGACATAAAGACTCAAAGAAGCTCTGAGCACTCATTGGAGGGAGCCACTAACTCCAACAGGGATCATAGTCCTAGAGGTTTAAGGGAAACGTCCCCTGGATTGGAAATCAGGTTATACTGAGAGCAAAACCAGAAGAATCAATTCACAATGAATAATATTAGCCATCAGGAAAAACTATCCAATATGTTGTCTATAAACATATATCTCTTTTGCTTAAACCCTTCAATGGCCCTCTATTTTCCTTGGGAATAAATTCAAACCACGTACCATGACTTTTTTTTTTTTTTTTTTTTTGCCCCACCACACAGCATGTGGGATCTTAGTTCTCCAAACAGGGACTGAACCCGTGCCCCCTGCAGTGGAAGTGTGGAGTCTTAACCACTGGACCACCAGGGAGGTCTACAACACCACGACATGCTTGTTTTCTAGTTTCATCTCAGATTCCCAGTGATTAGTAAACACAAGACGTTTGAGAATCCACATGGGATAATACACGAGAGATTTAGTACAGAGCTTGGCACTCGTGCCAGCTCTTTCAGCTCCAAACCACCTTCTCTATCAGCTTTGTGCCCCTGGGCCTGGGACTCTGCGAACCACATTCCTGCTGTCCCAGCTGGCTCGCTGCTAGGCTCTGCCTACAGCGGGCACTGGAGGGAGGCTGCAAGGCTGGAGGAGGAAAGTGACTCGCTCCTCCCAGTCCCCGCCACTCCCTGCTTCCTTCATTTGGGCTGTTGGCTTGCTCCTATAAGTATTGGAGTTTGCAAGCCAGATTAAATAATCTTTAGTGTCTTGTATCATGGGGTCATCAACATACAAAGCAACAAAAGGAATTTACATAAGAGTCACTAATTCAAGATTAACACAAGCCTAGTACCACTGTTTTTTTTTTTTTTTTGGCTATGCTGCAGCATGTGGGATCTTAGTTCCCCAACCAGGGTTCGAACCTGCACCCCCTGCATTGGAAGTGCAGGAGTCTTAATTACTGGACCACCAGGGAAGTCCCCCATTGATTTTTTTTTTTAATGCCAATTATTCTGTTTTTTTCTTTTACATTTTATTTTTATTTTATTTATTTACTTTTGGCTGTGTTGGGTCTTCGTTGCTGTGCGTGGGCTTTCTCTAGTTGTGGAGAGCGGAGGCTACTCTGTTGTAGTGTGGTGTGCTTCTCATTGCGGTGGCTTCTCTTGTTGCAGAGCTCTAGTTGTGTTGTCTTCAGTAGTTGCGGCATGTGGGCTCAGTACTTGTGGCTCACAGGCTAGTTGCTCCACAGCATGCGGAATCTTCCTGGACCAGGGATAGAACCCATGTCCTTGCATTGGTAGGTGGATTCTTAACCAATGCACCGCCAGGGAAGTCCCCACCACCACCTCTCCCCCACCACCTCCCCCAACCTTGATTTTTAAATAAAGGAAGAGAATGGCTCCTCTTCTACCAACTTAAAATAACTTACGTGCCAGGTACAGTACTGTTCTAACTGAATTAGCTCAGTTAATCCTCACAACAATCCAATGAAATAAGTACTGGTATCCATTTTACAGATGGAAAAAGTCAAGGTACAGAGAGGTTAATAAATGACACAATATCACCCAAGTACACGCCACACATCATCTATTTTTAACCAATATTAAAAAAAAAATCCACGCAGTTTGTTCAGTTGGTTTCTGTATTCACCAGGACACAAATATTAGAAAGCCAGCTCAAACCAGCTCTAAAACAAAACTAAAATGTGGACTAATTGGCTCACACTATCAGACCACAGGATGCCAAGATGGGAGCTGGCCCCTGGGTGACTGCGTACAGCTGGGTCTCTTGTTCTCGGTCTCTCCCTCTCTAATTCATATTCTCTTTGTGTGTTGACTTTATTCTTTCAAGTTCCTCTTTGTGGTGAATGTTGCAGGCGGGAAAGAAGCCCCGACATAGAGTTTGATGCTCAGGGTGTTTATTAAGGAGTACCCTCTGGATCCGCACCTGTGGAAGGGAGAAGCCGGATGGAGGGCTGGGCAGAGGGAAAAGTGGCGCGTGATGAAGGCTTGATGCCAGCCTAGGCTGATCCCATGAGAAACTGTGGAGTTAGAAGAGCTCTTCAGAGCTGTCCTAAATTGGATGGAGATGGCCTGGCTGCTGCATCCATTAGCCTTTGCATGTGGGCCGCTCAGGGCGGGGATGACTTTGGTTGGGGAAGCTCTCTGTAGCGGAGGCAGTCCCTGAAGGCTGACAGCCAAAAGCTGTGTGCCAAAAATACTCCCAGCAGCTGGGCCAAGTCCTTCACTGAAGCGGGATCTTGGATGGGCAGCCAGTGGAGGTTGTGACTGCCAGCCATTCTAGGGTCACATTCTTATAATTTTCCATCTAAGGAAAAAGAAAGATCTTCCTTGAACTCCAACAAATTCCAGGGAAGGACTCTGGTCTGCCTTGAACGACATGCCTATTCCTTGAGCCAGCCATTTGGCCAGGGGATGAGAACTATGGTAGGCGCATTCTTGGTCATGTCCACCCTTGTAAGCAGCTGGTGTCCCGCAGAAGACTGGGGTTGGCAGCCCCAAAGAACCCCACAGAGTCTTGGAAGAGCATTTCCCCAGCAAAAGGGGTGGTGGTGCTCTCATTCCAAAAGAGGGAGAGAGTGTATTATTCTGACTAAAACAATAGCTCTCACAACAGTTTTCCCTTCGTCGTTTCTCAGTCAGCCTTTCAACTTTGACCTGCTCCTCAATGATACTGGCAGCTGGAATGATACCCTTTACACAGCTGGAAACTGAGAAGGGCACATGGCTAGGTACTTGCAGAGAGTAAAAGTCAGCCAGCCCTTCCAAGCCCACAAGAATAAAGGAAGAGTGACATCCATCGATCTCTGACCTCAACCTAGCCTCCTGACAGAGGCTCTTCATTAGTTCCCAGCTTTTGCACAATGTCCCCCCTCTCCCCAATCAACCAGTGAGAACTTGATGAGTCAGGACTTTAATAGTCTGTCTCGATCCTAGAACTTCAACCCCTCTTGATACATACTCCGAACACCTGCCAACTCACCCAGGTAAGGCGCAAACCCCCACTGTATGAGTGGAGTAGTGTCCCAGATCCTCCCATTCGCTCCCACACGGCTTCCTCTCCGTGCCCGTCTCTGTTCCATTCCCCAATTTTGTCTCCATCTTTCACTTGAGATCCTCCTGTTGCTTGGCCTTGGTGCTCGCTTTGGATCTTTCTGATCCTGACTTTTGGCTCCTAGTCAACAGCCCTCTCTTGGATACGTTGCCCATACCTGTCCTAGTCAACCCTGTGGTCCCCACTCTCTTGACACCCACTCTCCTGCTTGATCGCTGATGAGTGAGGTGCAAATGACCTCAAAATGCTGCACTCTGTACACCCCTGGGGTTTTGATTCTTTGCAAGAAATTCAAATGGAAAAGCATACAGTGATTGAGAGTCGTGCAAATAGGAAAAACTAGAAATCTGCCAAGAGACTCACAAAGTAATAGTTGCCTGATGAGCTTCCCATGGTCCAGGGTCTGACCTTGCAGGCAACCATGTGTGATCTTGTCAGTTGGTTGTGGCTAGGGATGTTGACTGATCCTACTGAAACGCCACTAGAGGTTGAAAATCATACATTAGAATGACTATTATTTTACAGAGGAAATGTAACTATGGAAGGGACTAGATACTTGATCCTTCTTTCGGCATATTCTCTCATTTGTGGCAACTTCCAACTTTTGCTCATTTTATAAGGTATTAAGGGAAAAGGCTATAAAATATACAAATGATTTTCAGCAATGGGCAGAGCAAGGGTGACGTTGGTGAACTGAACTATCGGCTGGCAGGCAGCGCCACCTTGTGGCAGCTCCAAGTGTCCACTGGTCTGCTGAGGTGGGAAAGGGTGCCGTGTGTGAAATGGTGGTTTGAGTGCCTTTGTGAAATATGTGTCGTTCGTGTAACAGACACAGGAGAGTCAAGCACTGCCTCTGTTTTTTGCATTGTGTTCACAATTGTTTAGATCTCTTCATGTTCTCTCTCTGGTCAAGTCTTGCTGGCCTCAGAAGTATTTTGTCTCTCTGAGCTGGCTGTGTACCTCTGAGCAGTTAATGTAATGTGTTTACATCTCCCAATGAACATTTATTCCCAAGTGCTCAGGGGACGACTTACCATGTCTCTTGTGTACAGGCCCTGTGGCTTCCTGCTGTTACAAGAGTCCAGGAAGCAGGGCCAGGCCAGCACTGTTGTGATGCTGTTGGAAGCTGTACCATGTCAAGCCTGCTTCTTACAGGGTCTCTTGAATAATTCATGTGGTTTGCTCTGTCATCTTCCAGCCCCCACCCCCAGCTGCCCCAGGGATTGCCAGAGACCTGCTTCTCTCTAGCGGATGTTTCCAGCTCTTGTTTTCCTTGCTTCATTTGGAATAGTTGAACTGCCTGGTTCATCCCATCATGAGTCCTCAACAGGTGCCTATCTCCCTGCTGCATGTCCACATGCCCTGCACTTGGGGATCCAGTTTCTGTTCAGACATTGCGTGGCAGGTTGGAAACGGGACTGGACCTCTTTGCCCACGTTTGGCCTTTGATCATCCGTCCTGGGAAGGGTGCCTGGCTCTGACCTCCTCCCCATGTCCCTTCTTACTCCTGCCCAATTCTCTTTCCCTGACATGCTGTTGGGCTGATATTCCAAGTGGAGCACTCCAAATGCTTGCTGGGGCAAACTCTGTACAGTCCCAGGAAAAAATTGTCCTTCAGGCCAATCTGACCTAGTATCCCTGTACAGATGCAACCTCATCTCACAGCATGGATGGTTCTCCAATGCTGCGTTTAGTGTTAGAGAGAAGGTCACATGCATTTTCCTGGCACGTTAAAATGGGATACGAGAGTGCCATTCTTGCATGTCATTAGGTGTAATGTAATGCACCCAATTTATTCTTTAGTTTAATAATTTTGCTCCATTATTGAATAAATGATGAACAAGATAAATGATGAACAGCGTAAGTGAAGAATATGATGCATTTTTGGCATTGTAGAGGAAGATTATGCTGAGAGTTTTAACGCATTCAAATTACACATTAATTTATTCTATCCACCGAGCACTTTTGCACACTCCATTTAATTTACTTTCCATAAATGTATTCTGTAGTGCAGGACATTCTGATAGAGGTTCTCCTGCGTCACTTGGCTTCTCTGCTTATATTTTGTCACTTCCCACCTCAAATTCTATGCTCCAGTAATGATAAAGGCCATTTACTGTCTCATATATGCCCTGCTCTTTTTCACTTCTAATTCTTCTCTCATTATGCCTGAAATAGTGCCTTTACTCCTCCCACCTCTAACTGTTGTTCTGGTAGTTTCTACCTATTCATTACATTTTTATTCAGCCGTGTGGGAAAATATCCGTAAACCTCATGTCTAGGTAGCGTGCCCTCCTGTGAGCTCTGATGTCAGAGCTTCCAAGGGTGCCCACCACTGAGTGTGCTCAAACACCATCGCAAACCCGAGGCCTTATATAACTGAGGAGGTTGGTCTCATGCTTACTGTAGTAGGCAACACTCTTGAGTGTAACATTTTTTAAAAAATTCAATAACTGTCCTATTTAGTGCAGACCTATTGTTGTTGAGTATTTTCACAGTGTGCATATGCTGTCAGGGCAGCAGACATTCTGAAACTGAATTATTAGAGTATAGCGATATTTACAACAAACGGGGTGATTTATTTCTATTTTCTAAATTTTTAAAAATATCAATATTGCTCCCGGGCTCCCCAGGTGGTGCAGTGGTTAAGAATCCACCTGCCAATGCAGGGGACATGAGTTCAAGTCCTGGTCCAGGAAGATCCCACATGCCACGGAGCAACTAAGCCTGTGCACTACAACTACTGAGCCTGCACTCTAGAGCCACCGAGCCAAAACTATTGAGCTCACGTGCCACAACTACTGAAGCTCACATGCCTAGAGCCTGTGCTCCACAACCAGAGAAGCCACTGCAATGAGAAGCCCACTCACCACAATGAAGAGTAGCCCCTGCTCACTGCAACTAGAGAAAGCACGTACACAGTAACGAAGACCCAAACAGCCAGTAAGTAAATATATAAAAAATAATAAATAGATAAATAATAATAATTAAAAAAATATTGCTCCCAAGAATGTGTGGGTTCAGAAACTCAAAGGCAAACTTGGGGAATAATTATTTTAAAAAAATAAAATAAAAATAAAATGAAATAAAAATACTTGCAAAAATTTTCAGAACTTTGATTTGCTTTGACATTCAGCTAGTATAAGTGAATTAAAGTAAAAGTCCCTAAACAACATTTTTATTGATAGAATATTTATTTCTCTAAAACAATTCTATAAATTACATGGCATACATACAGACCTATGTAGTAAAAGTGTAAGGATGTGATTGGGGGAGGAAGGAAGATATGGGAGGTTTCAACTGTATCTGTAGTGGGTCCCTAGTTTTATTGAGATATAGTTAATGTATAACATTGTATAGTTTAAGGTGTACAACAGAATGATTTGACATATGTATATAGTGTGAAATGATCACCACAGTAAGTTGAGTTAACATCTATCATCTCACAGTCACAACTTTTTTTCTTATGATGAGAAATTTTAGGATCTACTCTCTCAGCAATTTGCAAGTACAGTATTGTCAACTGTTGTCACCATGCTGTACATAGCAGCACCAGGACTTACTCATCTTGTAACCGGAGGTTGGTACCTTTTGACTGCCTTCACTCATTTCCCCATTCCTCTGCAGTGTTTTATTTCTTAGGTGGTGTAATGGAAGAACCGGTGTTTATTATTCTACTCCTGACTGAATAAATTGAAAGTAGTGTCCAGTTAATAGCCCCCCCCCCCAGGAAGCACGCGTCTGGTTCTTGCCATGCACTTCCCCTCGCTTGGTGACGATCATATTGGACTGTGTTTTGTTTGTTTGTTTATGTATTGTCTATTTATTTATTGGGTTGCATTGGGTCCTCATTATTGCGTGCGGGCCTTCTCAGTTGCAGGTTCCAGGCGTGAGGGCTTCAGTAGCTGTGGCTCATGGGCTCAGTAGCTGTGGCTCATGGGCTTAGTTACTCTGTGTCATGTGACATGTCCCCGGACCAGGGATCGAACCCATGTCCTCTGCACTGGCAGGTGGATTCCCAGTTGCTGCACCACCTGGGAAGTCCCTGGACTGTGTTTTGATGGAGAAGTGTGCTTCTCTTTCTCTGTCTCTCCCAGTGAACTGTGAACTCGTGAGGGCACGGTTGTCCTCACTGTTGTCTCGCTAGCCCTAAGTGCGATGCTCACAGAACATCGGTGCTCAAAAAATTTGAGGAATCAGTAGGTGGCTGGATGGATGTAGGGTAGGATGATGGCAGCCATCTAAGCAGAGCCAGAATTCCAGCCCATATGTTTCTGCCATTGACTCCTTCCCTCATCCGCCATCTGCCTAAAAAAAATTCTCAAGGGGCCTTTTAAGTAATAGGTCCCACAGAGAACATACACACATGGCAAAACGTCATCCACAGCTATAATTCCCTAAGAAAGAGCCCTCCTGAGAGGTTCAGAGAGCCTCGGGTGGCCCTCTGGGTGATTTTGGAGAGGAAAGGCAGAGGCACCCCCATTTATGTATTATCTACCATGTGACACTTTCACATATAATACTCTCATTTAGTTCTCACAACCACACTGTGAGGTAGGTATCACTATCCGTCTGTGCACATATGAGAAAACAGGGCTGCAGAGAGGTGATGGACCTTGACCAGGTTACCTGCAGTAGGAGGTGGAGCCCAGGCTTACCCTCAGGTCTACCTGGCCCTGAAGCCCAAGTATGTTCCCTTTACCATGTACTCTGGGCTATTAGAGACATGGAAGGCTTTGACCTGAAAGGCACCTTAGAGGTTATCCATGTAATCTACTTTTTGCTATTAAAATAATTTTCTTTAAAAATAAAAAGAGCTTTCTCTTGCCAAATAGGATTTTGCAAGTCATGATTTTGCCAAGAGAAACAAAGGATGCTCAATTATCCCTTAAGTCTGTAATTGATTGAGCAACGCTTAAAATTAGCCGGAAACTTTTTGGCCACATTGGATGCGTGAGGCATGCCCTAGCTGTTTACATATCTGGGGCATGAATTCTGGCTTAGGTTCCCCTAGCAGAGGATTACACTCATTCATCGCCAAAGGTAGCCACTGGCCTGCTTCACTACTCCTGCTGCCACCTCAACTCATTTACTGATTAACCAATGTTTATCACACATTTGCTGTTTGTCAAGGTCAGGGCTCGGCATTCTACTTGAATCATCTCAGCCAATTCTGTGACCCTAGGAAGAAGGAGATATAATTAACCCTATCTTATCGTTAGGAAAAAGATTACTTGCTCACAAAGACTGTAATTGGTGGACCCGGACTGGGACCCAGATCGGTGTGAAACCAGTGTTTCCACCAGTTTATGAGCTTGCCCCCCAGGTAACAATGCAGTCACGATGTTGTGACATTGATGCCTTGCTCTCTGAACAGCTTGCATTATCGCCTCCCACTGGTCAGCATTTCCCAGTGGTCTAAGTTGCAGGTGACAGGTTGACTTTTTTTTCTTAGTAACAGAGCTATGGTTTGTAGAACTATCAGGCACACCTCCAGAATCACAAATCCCTTTCGTAAGTAGAAAGGATTTCCTTTGTCTGGATTTTTAAAGAAGCTTTCCTTAGAAAGACCCCTTTTGTTGAGCAAACGCAGAGAATTCTGTTTTCAACATGGGCACTTGAAAAGAGGGAACACAGATCCTTTAATGTTAGTGGCTATTTCCAGATGGCTCTGTAACATAAGCAGAATAGTCATAGTTGAAGCCATTTTTCAAAGATCTTTGTGAACAGGATTAATTTGGTGAGATTTATATCATGTCTAGAACTTTGCCATCACACATTGTTTATTTGTTTTTCAATTAAGAGGATTTTTTTTTAAGTAACAAATATAAACAGGCCGTAGGAAACACCCACAGGACAGAAACTGGAGAAGTAGTGGTGTAATGGAAACAGCTGTAGGAGAAGTTTCTTGCAGCTCTGTTTATGATCACCTCCTTTTGGGAGATGAGGAAAGGAAAGCAGATGTCAGCCTGTGGGATATTTTACAGAGAATTATTTATGATTATGTCATCTTAAGAAGAAGGAGAAGGGAAAGAGATTCTTAATGTTTAGTTTGGAATGTGGGATCAATTGGGGATAATTTGGCATTGGTGAGCAAGACCTGCCCATACAGACTGTTGAGCCAATACCAATTAGGGGAGGGGGATTAGTGAGAAATTGGCCCTGCAAATATGGGCAGAAATGTGTGTGTGTGTGTGTGTTGATGTGTTAAGCCTTAAACCAGTTGGAGGTGGGTTTTTTTGCAGTGACATCTATCAATTTCAAGTTACAACTTCCCGCATAGAAAAAGCAACCATGAATAAGGACTCAGTGTCAGTCCAGGCTGGTCAGAGAGGATCACTAATAGCACCTCCATCCTGAGGGAGAATATCCAGCCTGTGAGGGTACCCTAAAAGCCAAGGGTCGTGGAATGTGCGTGCATTGCAGAGGGGTGGAGGGTGGGGGCTGGTGGTGAGGGGTGATGAGTGGAGAATAGGGCATGGTGCCAAGGCCTTCTATTACATCTATTTTAGCCTGTCACTTCTCTCTTTTTAAACAGTCTGTTCTTGATTAGATCTTACTCTATGGGTGGACTGAGAAGGATTTTTTGATACCTACTTCCTTCTACAGAAAGAAACATCTCCAGCTAATTTAGAGATGCCATCTGCAATATAGCACTAGAGAAATCAGGAGACGGCAGACGTTCGGCCTCTGCTACTAACTAGCTGTGTGATCCTGAGTAAGTCACATAAACTCTCTGGGCCTCAGATGTGTTGTCGGTAAAAGGAGTGGATTGACCAAAAGATGATTTTGAAGATCCTTGTCAATGCTGAAATTTATAGGGCCAACTTTCCTATCAAATCCATTTGGGGTTTTCTGTGTCTGTTCATAAGCCGTGTTTCAATGGCCATGAATGAAACTTGGTAAAGAATGGAGATACAGTTATGGTGGCAAACATGTGTCTACAATGGATGGTTTCTGTTGGGAAGATTTCCCCACCTCATTTCACCTTGTCTAGCCATGAAGACGTTTCTACATTCCCTACGTTGAGCCTTGACAAATACATGTCTAGCTCTTTAAAAGAAACGCTTGTGGAGAACTCCTGAGAATTTGGAACATTTTTGGAGGATCCTTCAAGTTATTCATTATAACTTTAAATGCAGCACTTATTAAATAGTCTCATAGCCTTGGATAATCATGTGAGATCTTACTGAATTTTAAGGAAATGTGATACTCAGTGGAACGAAAGTCTTTATATAATTACCTATTTCACTTCATTATTACTTCTCTGATTTTATTTATTTATTTATTTATTTATTTATTTATTTATTTATTTATTTTGGGGAAGTCCAAAATTTGTCAGAACCCAAATGGGTCCAAAGCCAATAGAAATGTTTTATTTGAAAACTTTTGGGGTTAAGGTAAGTCTTTCATTTAGTTTAATTCAACTCAGCCAGCATTTACCAAGTGTTCCAGGTGTCTGTTGCTGCATAACAATCTATCCCAAAACTGAGCAACGGAAAACGATAAGTCCTTGATTTGGGTCACACATCTGCAGCGTGGTCAGGGCTTGGCTCTGGCGGCTCCTCTCTGCTCAGGAGTCATGGGCTGGGGCAGCCCCCTGGGCCTGGATCCAGTTTCCACCACGGCTCCCGCGCGTGTCTGTCAAGTCTGTGCCGGCCACCAGCCAGGAGCTCCAAGGGGGCTGTAGCTGGGAGGCCTTGGTTCTTCTGCATGCAGACCTCTCTGTGGGACAGCTTGTGTTTCCTCGCAGCATGGTGGGAGGGTTCTAAGAGTGAGTGATTCAAGATGCAGGAAATGGAAGCTGCCAGTTTCTTAAGCCGGGGCTCAGAATCTGGCACGACATCACTTCAAACTAGTTTTAAATTTTTAGTGTGTAAATCTTGCCCTTCTTTTGCTGAGTGTAGTTATTTTATTATTTTTGATGCTGGTGCATTTTCACATGCAGTAGGTTCACAGTTTTCACCAAAATCTCAAAGAGCTCTCTAACCTAAAAAAGCCAAGGAACCACTCATCTAGTCCATGCCCCCCCTTTTCTAATTAACAAAGGGGAAACCAAGGCCCGGTAAAGTCACACAGTTCATCCAAAATAGTAAATGATAGCACTGGTAGGTTGACTTCTGAGTGGCCAATAAGTAAATATTCTATTATTACCAGCTCCTTAGGGTGAGGAACATCCATTATCTGTGTATTTTCTTTCTGGTCATTAACCTGGGCTCAGGCACTGAGTCTCCCAAAGTGGGGCTTGACCACTGAGCACATCAGCTGATCTTGCTCCAAACCAAGCTCTTAAAGAAAACCAGTCCAAACCAAACCAAAACAAAAAAAGCAAACAATAATAAAACATATTTTTCTTTTTTTTTAAGCTCTTTATTGGAATATAATTTCTTTACACTTTTGTACCAGCTTTGAGGTACACCAAAGTCAATCAGCTGTATTTATACATATACCCCCATATCCCCTCCCTCTCGCGATGCCCTCCCACCCTCCCTGTCCCAGCCCTCTAAAGCATCACCCATCATCGAGTTGGTCTCCCTGTGTTATACAGCAACTTCCCACTAGCTATCTATTTTACAGTTGGTAGTGTAAATATGTCTATGCTACTCTCTCACTTCATCCCAGCTTCCCCTTCGCCCCCTGCCCTCCTAAACCCTGTGTCCTCCAGTCCATTCCTGCATCTGCATCCTTATTCTTGCCCTGTCACTGGGTTCATCAGTACCAAACTTCTCTGATTTTAAATCTGCCTTGCCTACTAAATTGTGAGCCCCTTGAAGGTAGAAGTCGTATTTTATTTATCTTTCTATTCCCTACTGCTGAGTACAGTATTCTGACTCAACAGTTGTCTTTTGAATAAAAGATAATTAGCTCATCACCATCCATGTATAGTTAAAATTCATACCTTGATTCATACCTTCTTCCTGCATTGTGTTAAGAAGAGCACAGTCGGACTTCCCTGCTGACACAATGGTTAAGAGTCTGCTGCCAATGCAGAGGACGCGGGTTCATTACCTGGTCCTGGAAGATCCCACATGCCGCGGAACAACTAAGCCCGTGTGCCACAACTACTGAGCCTGTGCTCTAGAGCCCTCGAGCCACAACTACTGTGCCTGTCTGCTGCAGCTACTGAACTCTGTGCACCTAGAGCCCGTGCTCCACAACAAGAGAAGCCACCACAATGAGAAGCCCGCACACCACAACAAAGAGTAGCCCCCGCTCGCCACAACTAGAGAAAGCTTGAGCACAGCAACCAAGACCCAACACACCCAAAATAAATAAATAAAATAAATTAAAAAAAATAAACTTCCCTTAAAAAAAAAAAGGACAGTCATCTGGGACTCATGAGGGTCACCCAGAAGTCTTCTCAGTCTCCTCCTGCCTCCCCATTCACACATCTAGTGGTGCTGGAAGGGATATAGTTTGAAAAGGCTTCCCAGATGATTATAATATACATGTTTCCTATCTTCCAGAGGGAAAAAGAAACACACACTCAAAAGTTGCACTTTTACTAGCCATTCCTATGGTGGGCTCTGGGCTGTATAGTTTCTAGGCTGCTGGAGGGGACCCTCGAGAGATGTAAGGCAGCACAGTGAGTTGGGGTGGAGTGGAGACATTTTTTTTTTTCCCACTATGCAAACCTGCAAAGAGGCAGAGAGAGGAAAAATAACATGCCTTTCTCTGAATGCCTGCTCTCCTCACCAGGCAAGGAAACCATACACACCCAAGCTGAAGTCTCGTGCACTAGGAATAAGCATGTTTTTAAGGTCACCTTGTTGATGCAGCTGAAGAAGACACACCGAGAAGAAAAAGGGGAGTAGACAACTAGTTCATATCACAGTAAATCAGCAACCTGACATTAAGCATCAAACTAATATGGAACTGTTCACAAAGCGAACTTGCCCAAAGGAGAAAATATCTTAAATATTTGGAAATATTCAACCAAAGCAATGAAACTGCATGAAGTACAAACATTTGGATTGAGCGTTAATTGGAAACGAGCCAGGGCATCCGTCAACATTACGGAAGTTTGAGATCTTCAGCTGGAAGACCTGCTCCTCGGAGGGCTTTCCCCGATCACCTGAACTAAAGCTGCCTCCTCGTTCTCAGACACGATCTCATCGTATTGTCCTGTTTTATTTGTTTATTTTTTGCAGCACATATCATCTGAAGTTACCTTGTTTGTTTTCTGTAGCATGTCCTTAAGTGCAGGCATCCTGTCTTATTTCCCACTGTGCCCCTGCTCCTTGGCAGCAGTAGGTGCTCAGTAAATATTTATTGACAGGATGAATATTTTGCATGGCTCATTGGAGACAGTTCCTGAAAACGTTTTCAAGATGGAAAAACTGTCAGAAAAAAAAATTCACTCTGTTCAGGATTTGCCCCTAAAGAATGATGGGAGAGTTGCCATAGCGCAGTGGTTAACAGCACAGAACAGAATATCTGGTTGTGTCTACTGTAGAAGCTGGAAGAGCACCCACTGAAGATCTATCGAGTAAAAGTTTCAGGATTTAGTTCAAGTTTGTGCTCATAGCATTAAGAGCACATGATTTATTTTGAAACTGGCAGTGGGGCCCAGAATGTAGCAGAAGAATGAGAGGAGATTCTTTTTAAAATAAATTCCATGCTTAAAGAATGTCTGTACTTACCAACCTCAGAAAATGTTTTCTTCTGCCTCCCATGAAAACATAAAGCTATTAGAAGTCTTTAAAATCAAACATGACATAATTTGTCCTCTCGGCTGCTTTATGCAACAGCACTGAAGGTGCAGCCAAAGATGTTACCTCTGATTCAAACTCTGCCACTTACTAGCTTGAGTAAATCATTTAATATCTGTTCAGAATTAAAAAGGCAATAACACCCACCAACATTCTTGCCCTTCCCAGGGTGGCTGTTACACTCCAGGGATATAACCTATGTGAAAGTGCTTAGTTTTTGTGCTAAATATTAAGGGTTGTAAGGAGAGTAGCTATCTTTTTACATTTATGAGGAAAGGTTGTGTCAACCTAAAAAAAGGTAAACTAAGGCAAGCTCAAATTACCAGAAATTGTGTTTATTGCGGAATAGCAGAAAAATGGCAATGGGAAACGCATGTCGTAGGAAGCTCAGGTGAGTCTGTTGGGGGTTTGGGGTGGGCTGTACTTATAGGCAAGGAATACAAAGAGGGGAGCTCCAGCCAGAGTCCAAGCGGTAAGTTGACTGGCTTGAGAACGGGGAGAGCTTCTTGGCTTTCGGTTCTTAGGTTCAGTTCTTCTGAGGGTGAATGAGGTTCTCCATTTCATATCCTCCAGTTCCATTTTAGACTGAGATTCTTTCACAGATGTGATATTATGTGATGTTATGACTTTGTGACTGGTAGAGAATATAATTGTATTTCAGTGGTGATAGCGAAATACTCAACTGCCAGCACTAGCAATATTGTTTGCCTTCGAGAGCAAATGAAGTGGTAAATACAAGAAATAATGACAGAGTAGAAGCTGAAGTTATGGAGGCATTGCTTTGCTCACTGCAGATCTCAGCAGTGTGTTTACTGGAAATGTAGCAACTGGAACAGATACTTAGAAATCTAATTATAAGGTCTCTTAACTATAGGAAGAGAGCTAAAGTGGACAATTATCTCCTGATTCCTCCTACTTATTCTATTAACATTCAAATAGTTAAATCTTTTCCTACTTCACTCTTTCTCTTCCAGCCTGTCTAGACTCCCTTCTCACATTCAAAAAGCATATTTTTATCATGAAAACTTATTTCCTGAGCCATCAGCCTTTATGGTTTAGAAGAAAATAGGCTAAAATGTTAACAGTGGTTATCTCTGGATTATAAGATTATGAGTAACATTATCTTGTTATATTTTTCTGTACCTACCACCTTTTCCATAACGAGCATTTACTCTTTTCATACTAAGAAGAAACACAAGGAAGCAGATTGATTTAGGCAGCATTACTCTTATAGAATATTTTGTTTTAGTTAATACTAACCCTAGGAGATATCCTGCAAGGAATAAGATAGCTGACCAAGTACCTTTGGGAACTACTAGACACGCTCTCTTTTGGGGAGATTCCCAAACACATAGTATGTTCAACACTTGTAAGAGCCTGCAGTAGAGAAACCTGCTTATCTTGGTTAAATCCAGCATTTTTCCATATTTTCCTGTAAATCATGTTTTTCATGAAAAAATATATATATATATATTTTGTGAAGCTACTGACCCACAGGATATCTTTCTGGGACACATAGGTGATAGGGAAAGACTTTCTTTTGCTGAGCAAGAGAAAGTCATGGCTTTCGCACCCAAGGTCCACAGGCGGGCTTTAGGCAGGGACCACAAACCCTGGAAACTGTATGCACAGTATTGAGTGTGTGTACATATTTTTGCTTTCTTCTGGGAGAGAGTCCATAATACTCATTATATTCTCAGGCATCCACATCCTGAAAAGATAAAGGACCATGGACATAAAGTAAAACCATCCATCACTTTCCTAAGCCACACTATGCCATCAAAACAAAGCAGAAAGATCAAGAAATCTCTTGCCATAGTTAGCAAAAACAAAACAAATAGGGTGCCCAGTTAAATTTAATAATTTCAGATCAACTGTGGACAGCATTTTAGTATAAGGATGCAGTGTCTGGGACATCCTAATGCTAAAGTTATTTGTTGCTGATCTGAAATTAAAATTAAACTGGGCATCCTGTACTTTATCTCACAGCCTTAGTTAACTAAAATTTATTAACACTGGGGCTATGGAACACACTATGAGAAATGCCTTTCTACGCAGAGTGCCTCGAGAACCATTAACGTCACCTGGAAGTTCACTAGAAATGCAGAATCTCGGACTCCACTGGCAGACCTGCTGAGTCAGAGTCTGCCTTGTATCAAGATCGGCAGGTGAAATGTTCACGTGTTAACGTTTGAGAAGTCTTCATGAAAGAAGTCCTGACTTGATGGTTTTCAACTGTGGTGGCACATTGAATTCACCTGAAAGCTTTAAAGACTATGCCTGCCAGGGCTCACTCCCAGAGCATCGATTTAGTTGCTCTGAGGCACAATCCTGACATTGATGTTTTATTGTAGTTGATTTACAATGTTGCATTAGTTTCTGCTGTACAGCAAAGTGATTTAGGTATATGTGTATATATATATATACATATATATATATATATATATAATATATATGTACTCTTTTCTTTTTCTTCCAATCTTTATTGGAGTATAATAGCTTTACACTGTTGTGCCAGTTTCCGCTGTACAACAAAGTGAATCAGCTGTATGTATACAAATATCCTCATATGCCCTCCCACTTGAGCCTCCCTCCCTATCCCAGCCTATATTCTTTTTTTATATTCTTTTCCATTATGGTTTATCACAGGATATTGAATATAGTTCCCTGTGCTATACAATAGGACCCTGCTGTTTATTTTATATATAGTAGTTTGTGTGTCTGCTAATCCCAAACTCCTAATTTATCCCACCCCCACCCCCCTTTCCCCTTTGGTAACCATCAGTTTGTTTTCTATAGACATTAATATTTTTTAACATCCCCTTACCCCACCCCAAAAGATTCTAAAGTGTACCTGCAATATTGTGATTTATAAGAAATATATATTTGGTCCTTGTCCATGGTTCCCAGCTCACAGCTCCCCAAACTCCTGGAATTTCCTGAGTGATATGAGCAACAGGAACGTTTTTTTGTTACATTCTTTGACCTCTTGGCCTCAGTTCCTGAAATGGCTTCGGAGCCATAAAGGTGGCTTGGGTGTTTATTGTAACAAGCCCCTTTCTACCACAATTGGGTTTATGTTAATGAGGTGACTTTTGGAACCCATCTCAGGATGGGGCATGGTTGTCAGGAGAACCGATCATGTGATTAGAAGGTTGGAAACTTCAGTCTCACCTCTGACCTCCCCGACCTCCAGGAAGGGGAGGGACGCTGGAGATTGAATCGGTCTCCAACGGGCAAAGATTTAATCAATTATGTCTATGTAATGAAGCCTCTATAAAAACCTAAAAGGAGAAGATCCTGAGAGCTGCTGGGCTGGCGAATGTGCGGAGATGTGGGGACAGCGGTATTGCTTAGGGAACGTGAGCTTTGGGTCCCTTCCAACATACTTTGCCCTGTGCTTCTCTTCCATATGGCTATTCCTGAGTTATACCCTTTTATAATAAACTGGTAAATATGGTAAGTAAAATGTTTCTCTGAGTGCTGGGAGCTGCTCTAGCAGATTAATTGAACCTGAGAAGGAGGTTGTGCAACTTTAATTTATAGCCAGTCAGTCAGCAATGCAGATAACAACCTGGAATTTTGACTGGCATCTGGCCTTGGCAGTGGGGGGTGCAGTTTTGTAGGATGGAGCTCTTAATCTGGGATCTGACACTATCCCCAGGTAGATAATGTCAGGATCGAGTTGAACTGTAGGACACACCCAGCTGGTGTCAAAGAATTACTCTTTGGGGTGAGGAGTCTCCCTGCCCCTTTAACAAGCAGTAGGTATGGAAACTTTAGTAGTCAAGGTGGTACCTTTATATAAGATTGGGGACCTAACCAAGGTGAGGACTTTATCAGAACCACCTGGGGAGAGTGTCCCACCATTTCTGTGCCCAAACCAGGTCAACTGAACCAAAATCTCCAGGTGTGGCTGCAGTTTCAAAAAGCATCTGGTGCAATGTTGCTATATACTCTCTCTGCAGTTGAGAACTATTAATGTTTAGGGAACCCTAAAATAGAGTTATAGGGCTGCTATCTGGCCCCTAGGATACCAAAGGAAGATAATCCACCCATGGGAACCTAGCATTCAACTTGGGTTAGGTTTGGTTTTCCTCCTGTTCTCCTGACACCCACAGAACCACAGGTGGGCGGACACAAAAGACAAGGCAGGATTGCCTTTGCCCGCCAGAGGGAATGTCATGAATGTTCTAATTTCCATGAAGAATCACTGTGGTGCCTGAGGATGAAGGTGTTCACCGTCTCTCGCCAGATTAAGTCATTCATTTTGACGCTTGGGATGTGAAATGGCATCCCACATGTCTGTTTAGAATTCTAAATGAATTATGAAAATGGTTCTAGCAGAAGTGGGGAATGATTTAAATAATTCTGAGTTATATTATCCAGGGCAGGCAGTGATTTTTTCGCCTGCAGATAATGTAAAACACAGCTGCAGAGAATGACAAAGCGATTGTCGGGGGTGTTGGATCCCTGGGCTGACAAGTAGGCTAGGCAGGAAGAGTTAAATCTCAGCCATCTCTTTCTCCAGCAGCACATGCTAATTGAGTGCAAAGCCAGATAAGAGGCAGGCAGAAACTTAGTCAAAAGGAAGAAATCTCTAAGTTTTTTTGAATCTTCTGGATTTCATCTGAAGTTGAGCCTGCAAGATGTCTTTGTCTTTTAGGTGGTTATTTTGCAGCTTCTTTTGGAAGAAATTGAATATCAGTTAACATTTTTCTCAGCCTTGGATTTATTTTCCTACTGGTTAAAAAAAATAAAGAAATGCTTGATTCTTCTCAAAGAAGGATGAGAAATGGGGTGTAAATGCAGTTTGATAGGAACAAATAGGCCTCCTCCAGGCTTATGACCATTTTGGTGGCCTGGATGCTTAAAGGCAAGTTCATTGGGTTGATGACATTGACACAAGGCAGCCAATGGGCATCTAGTTCAAAGGAGGCAAACTGATGTTTTTATTCTTTTTCAGAAGTTCCATCGTGGATCCCCCTCAAGGCCGAAATGCTGAAAAATTTTATTCAGGTAAAATGCACTGTGGTTCACTATCTTCCCATTCTACTAAACCCTCCCGTTTTAATGTGCTTAGGGACTATCTGGGATCTTATTAAAATGCAGTTTCTTTTTGTTGCTGTTGTTAATAATTTTTTAAATTTTAATTTAATTAATTTTTTAGCTGTGTTGGGTCTCCGTTGCTGATGCGGGCTTTCTCTAGTTGGGATGTAAAATGCAGTTTCTGATTGAGTAAATCTGGTGTGTGGCCTGAGAGTGTGCATTTCTAGCAAGCTCCCAGCTGAGGTTGATGCTGGGGCCTGTGGACCTCACTGTGAGTAGCCAGGCTGTAGAACTTTTTTCAAACCATGTGTATTAATCAGGGTTTTCCAGAGACAGAATTGATTCCAAAAGCTTGGCCTTTCTGTCCCCTGGTGCTAAATCAAATCTCAAAGACAGAGTTTTGGGTGAAGTAGAAAAGGATAGCTTTATTACTTTGCCAGGCAAAGGAGGACACAGCAGGCTGCTGCCTTGAAAAACTGTGTCCCTACCCGGGAGGATTTGATGAGGGGTTTTATAACAATGGTTCAAAGGTGGGGTCTCTGATAAGATCACGGTGTGCGCAGGGGCTTGCACTTCCTTAATCTCATCTCAGGTGGTCGGTCTCCTAATTTTGATGAGTTTCTCTGGTCCCTTTAATCTTTTTTTAAAATTTTATTTATTTATTTATTCGTCATGTTGGGTCTTTGTTGCTGCGAGTGGGCTTTTCTCTAGTCACTGAGATCAGAGGCTACTCTTCATTGCAGTGGGCAGGCTTCTCATTGCAGTGGCTTCTCTTGTGGAGCACAGGCTCTAGGTGCATGGGCTTCAGTAGTTGTGGCACGTGGGCTCAGTACTTGTGGTGCATGGGCTTAGTTGCTCCGCGGCATGTGGGCTCATCCCAGACCAGGGTCTGAACCTGTGTCCCTTGCATTGACAGGTGGATTTCTTTTTTTTTTTGAGTCATCTCCGTTTTCCATGATTGCCTTTTATTTTTGCATTTCAAATTCTATGGTAGTTAACACTCCTTGAAAGAGTTGTCTTACTCCATTCTCAAGTTTAGTCCCCACTGCACTACCAGAGAAGTCCCTCTGGTCCCTTTAATCTTGCCTCAGGTGGTTTCTTGGCTGCTCCTTCCTTGATTTGCAACTGTTTGGATCTGCCCTTTGGAACTCAGGGAAGGTCACGGAGACTTGAGTCTTGCCTATAAGAAATGGAGGATGGGGAGGTGGGGACAAAAGGGCTTCCGTGCCTGGGAGCCCCATAGGGCCGCGCTCAGTTTCAGAACCAACAAGTTTGAGATATATACACATATCAAGTCAAACCTTATTTTGTTACAGTTGCTTTATTGTGCTTTGCAGGTATTGCCTTTTTCACAAATTGAAGGTTTGTGGCAACCCTGTGAGAAGCAAGCCTATTGGCACTGTTTTTCCTACAGCATTTGCTCACTTTGTGTCTCTTTTGCATTTTGGTATTTCTCACAATATTTTAAGCCCTCCACCAGCAAAAAGATTAAAACTCACTGAAGACTCAGATGATGGTTAGTATTTTTGGCAATAAAATATTTTCAGATTAGGTATGTACATTTTCTTAGACATAATGCTATTGCACACTTAATAGACTACAGTATAGTGTAAACAGAAGTTTTACATGCGCTGGGTTTGCCTCACCTGGTGACTTGCTTTCTTGCAATATTCGCTTTATTGCGGTGGCCTGGAACGCAAACCGCGGTATCCCTGAGGTATGCCTATATACATGCATATTGAGAGACTGGTATTGTATTTATTTTAAGGAATTGGCTCATGCGATTGTGGGGGTTGGCATGTCCGAAGTCTGTCGGACAGACAGGCTGGGAACTCAGACGGGAGTTCATGCTGCAGTCTTGAGGCAGAACTTCTCCAGGAAACCTGTTTTTGCTCTTAAAGCCTTTCACCTGGTGGCATGAGGCTCACCCACACTATTGAAGGTAATTTACTAAAGGTCCCCTGATTTTAGATGTTAATCACATCTGCAAAATACCTTCACAGCCACACCTAGATTAGGATTTGATTCAATAACTATAGTCTAGCCAAGTTGGCCCACAAAACCAACCTCATACCTTGGAGCTCTTTATAGGACGGTTTCCACTTATGCCTAGTAAGTGAAATAGATAAAAGCAGAACTGCTCTGGTTCCATCAGAAATGGGGGTCCGGGAGGCTGGCCTCCCCTTCTGAGGCTCCTGTCCCTTCCCACCGCCTGCCTCCTCCCCCCGAGGAGGCTTTAAGGAACATCGTTGCAAAATCATTGCCTTCTATTTCTTCACCTGTAACATGAAAATTGTAGTCCTTGACGGGGGATTAAATTAGGTCACCTGAGTAAAACCGTTTAGTGCAACGTCTGGCACATTTGTAGGAATTTTATATATGTTAGCAACTTCTAGTATTATTATCAACCAGAACAATTGAAAAATAACCTTTCTTGCAAAGAAAGGAGAACTTGAAATATTTTGGTATAAAGCTTGGTGTCTGACAGTGAACTCACGATGTATTTCTGTTTCTCTCCTTTTGCTGCGCGCCTGGTGGCCAAGTGATCCAGCTCCCTTATCCTCAGCCCCAGCTGAGCTTCCAAATGGAAGATGTCTTTGTGGGCCCTATGTTGGGACTAGCTACCAGAACTGAGGGAGAGAAGGTCAAGGGTTATTGCTTTGTTCTCTTTACTGCCTCTTGAAACCAAGAACATAACGGTGGTTTGTCTCACCTGGTGGCTGGAGAAAGTAAACACTGTCTTCCTTCACTTCAAGGGCAAAGACATAGCACAGCTGCAGCCTTGCAATTTTCCATTACGTGGAAACAAGCACAGTTCTCTCAAAAGTTTCCTTAGAAATTAGAATTTGAGAAGCAAAAGAAGTTACTTTCTATAAGGCTCGTTTTGCCTGGAAATAATTTAACAGAGGAGGGAAAACAAATGTGCTTAAGGAAAGGAAAAAAGCTTAAGTTTATAAGGGGCCTCGAGCAGCAGGAGTTTAAAAAGTGGTGTGGAACAACAAAGAGTTTTCCTTCTCAAAACACTTGGCTAATAAAGTTACAAGATTGTATTTCAACTGTATATTTTATAAAATCATCCTGGAACTTGGAAACGAAGTTATATGCTTTCTGCTTGTTCAGTAACAAATGAAGACAATATATTTTTTTTGATTTTTATGACAACTGGTATTTATGATGCACTGGGTAGAAGAGCCTCCAGCTCATTGCACCACAGCTATATTGACTCTTACAGTAAGAAAAGCAGTGGAAAAAAAACCTCAGCTCTGTTAGTAAGGTGGCAAATATAACTTGTAGACATGCTAGGAGTAGTTCCTTTGAGTACGATGTTACTAGTTTCCTGATGACAGCCATAGCTTAAATGAAGTGGCTTAAGAAAATTTCTATCAATGTAACAGACATTTTTTTTTTAATTTTGATTTTTTTTTTGGCTGCGCCATGCAGCATATGGAATCTTTTTTTTATAAATTTATTTTATTTTATTGGCTCTGTTGGGTCTTCATTGCTGCACACAGGCTTTCTCTAGTTGCAGCAAGCGGGGGCTACTCTTCGTTGTTGTGTGCAGGCTCCTCATTCAGGTGGCTTCTCTTGTTGTAGAGCACAGGCTCTAGAGCGCAGGCTCAATAGTTGTGGTGCACGGGCTTAGTTGCTCTGCGGCATGTGGGATCTTCCTGAGGCAGGGATCTAACCCATGTCCCCTGCACTGGCAGGCAGATTCTTACCCACTGTGCCACCTAGGAAGTCTGGCATATGGGATCTTAGTTCCCCAACCAGGAACTGAACCCATACCCCCTGCACTGGGAGTGTGGAGTCTTAACCACTGCACCACCAGGAAAATCCTTGTAACAGACATTTCTTATATGCATTTCATATTAATTATTGCTCTAGTTAAGGCCAAAAACAAAGAAAAAGGCAGCATGAGGCAGGGGGAAGTGAGTAGTTATGAGTGATTATGCCAGCACTTTGGTTTTAGACAGACTTGGGTTCAAGCTCAAGTTTTAATTAGTTACTGTGTGACCTTGGGCAAGTTCCTGAAAATCCCTGAGCTTTATTTTCCTTGTCTATAAAATGTAGTAATTCCTCACAGGATTGATTTAAGGATAAAAGAAAATAAAGAGTGTGAGCATTCAGTAAATGTATGATACAACTATTGGGTTAAGGAGAAGAGCAAAGGGACGTAGCCAGCCAGGCCCTCTCAGGGATCATCGGGCCATGATGCCCAGAGAATGCCCCCAAAACCTCTAAGAGATTAAGTGAATCACATGCAATCCTGTTTAAATCATTCTAGGGGCCTGTTGGGATGAATCCTCCTACAGCTGTGATAGTGTGGGCAAGGTATCTTCTCTAAGTTACAGTTCTCTGTAAAATAGAGTCATAACATCTACCTCATGGGGATTTTTCCTTAATAAACTTTTAATTTTAGGGTAATTTTAGATTTACAGAAAAGTTGCAAAGACAGTATGGAGTTTTCCCTTAGACCTCTCACCCAGTTTTCTCCATCACTTACTTCTTACATTATCATCGGACATCTCTCAAAACTAACAAGTGCATGTTGGTACATTACTATTAATTAAACCCCAGGCTTTATTTTGATTTCCCCAGTTTTTCCATTGATGGCATCTTCACGTTCCAGGATGCAATCTAGGAAGCCACGTTGCATTTTGTGTCTTGCCCCTAGGCTCCTCTGGTCTGTGACGGTTTCTCCATCTTCCCTTATTTTCCATGACCTTGACAGTCTTGAGGAGTATGGTATCCTGTAGAATGTCCCCCAGTCTAGGTTTGTCTGATGTTTCTCTCAGGTTTGGACTGGGATTACCTCATAGAGTTTTTGTGGGGATTTAACGAGAGAAATCAGTAAAGCACTCAGGACCCTATTTGACAGGTATTTTTCATTATCAGTTGACTTGTGGTCGAGAAAGAAGATTCTGCAGCCTACAGCCTGGGTCCAGGTTCTGCTGCTGCCACTGTTGCTCTCTGGCTATGTGGCCCTGGACACATTTTTAACACTTCAGTTTTCCTCACCTATAGGTAAGGATAATAGCACTTTCCTCATAGGCTTATTGTGAGGATTGGATTGATACACATGTGTAGATGGAAAGTGCTTCTTATATTCTGGCCACCTCATGAGCTCCTTTTACTTTTTGCTCTTAGTATTATTTACAGTAATAGCGTGAGTTCCTCTCTCTCGTTCATCTTCAGGGTAATTCTGAATCTCCATGGAGCCCGTTATCTACAGTGGCTAAGCCTGTGTGAGACACAGTGTGCCCTGAGGGTGCCCAGTCCCAGGTGTCCTTGTGAGGGAGCACAGGTCCTTGGGCAGCTTGCAGGATCACAAGAAACATCCTTCAGAAGTAGCCTTCACATCCTCCCTGCAGAATTCTCTGCTTCCCTGTCAGCCCCATCTGCACGGGTAGGACCAGGTGAAAAGATGGAGACCTCGTCTTGTGGGAAGTGTCCCAAATCAGGTGAACAACAGAAGGATCCCGGGGGGTAGAGGGTGGCAGCAGTGAAGAGCAGGGCCTCCTGCTGCAGGACCCACTGGGAGCCTGGGCTCCATGGGGTTACCTCACATCCTCTGATGTCATTAAGGTTAGATTTCACGGAGGGATCCCTTATTCCGCACACACAGAGGATGACTCAGTTACGCCACAGGGTGATTTAGCTAATCCTGGAGCAACCTTCTAAAATTATGCATTTAAAGACTTCCCTAAAATGAAGTGTCTGAGTGCATGATTTAACAAAGTGGATCAAAGGGGATATTTAAACAAAAAGAAAGTAGGGGGAAAGAGTGAAACAATAAGCCTGGGAAGAAAAAGAAAGTTGAAACCTCTCTTCCCACTTCCTGCTGTCTCATTCCCGTGGTGCCTTTTGGTCTAGTCTTATTTGTCTTACTCACATGATAATCCCCCTGGGCAAGAAGCCTGTCACCTCGGTTTCAGTGCAGCTCTAACACTGAGCGATTCCTTGGAGGCTAAAAATAGCAATAACAATCACATCCCACTGGGTTACATCCCACGAGTGTTCTTTACCTCTTAATACTTTAACCAATCATGAAACATACTTTTGGAGTGTTACAAACCTGAAGATTTTAATCTTACCAGATATCTCATTAGGTGGGTGGGTGGCAGGTATTATATTCATTTATTTAACAAATACCGAGTGTCCACTACAGGCCAGGCACTGTTCTAGACACTTGGGTACTGCAGGTACAAAACAGATGCAAGACAGTACTCTTAAGCAAAATAAACAAGTACATTTTATGATTAGAAGATGATAAGTACGATGGAGAAAAGAACAAGAGGGGAATGGGGAGTTGGGGGCTTGGAGAGGTGGGTCCTCAATTCACCCCATTTGCAGTGGGGAGGGGGCTGCGTTAGGTGAAAAGCACTCCCCTCTTTCCCTCTTTCCTCAAGCTCTGCTCTGAGTTTTGTCTAGCTGTCTCTGACTGTTTTCCATACGCTTTTTTTTTTTTTTTTTAATGGAAAGAGTCTTACATGCAGTTAAGCACTCTGCTCCGGAGCCAAACTGTCTGGAGTCGATTCCCAGCTCAGTGGCATCCTGCCCTCTGGGACCTTAGGCAAATTAACTTCTCTCTGCTTTGACTTCCCCATCTTTAAAATGTATCTACCTCACAGGGTTGTAGAGAGGGTTACACGTGTTACCATAAGGTGCTTAGAGCAGTGTCTGGCACAGAGTAAGCACTCAGATGTTGGCTTAAAAAGTGGTGTCTGTGTGTTGTGGGGTGGGAGAGGGTCACGAGTAGGAGAGTCCCTGCTGCTTGGAAATTGATGGGCAGCTTGAGTGCAAGATCTGTTTCTGTCCCTAAATACCCATCAACCCAGGTAAGTGGGGCTCTGTCCATCTGGAACCTGAGATGTGAACTTGGTCTCTTCCACCTTGTGCATTTGACGACTTTATTAAGTCTGTTAATATCACCTTCAAGGCCAGAGGCTGCTTCAAAAATGACTCCTCCCACATCCCTTGGTTCATTCCCAAGAAATACTTTTCTGATATTTTGTATTTTGTTTTTTAAATTTTCAAACCATTCTTTCATTTTAACTCAAGTTTAATCGCACCAAAAGTTAGGTTTTTGCTTTGTTGTACAGCTGCCTGAAACACTCAGCACTTTGGTCTTTTTTTAAGGCCATCGTATTCTGATGTTGTTTGGCCTGTATTTTGTACTGTTAACAACCACATTGCGTACACAACTTTCACAAAGTAAAACAGGTAGCAAAATTTAAAATATTGAAGAGGATTGAAATAGGCCAAACTGTTTTATGTTGGAGAAAACACAGTTTTGCCTATTCTTGGGGATTTCTACAACTCTAGTCTCCTCTAAAGCAGAGAAGGCAATGCATTGAAGGCAAAACTCAAAGGGGTGGCTGGAGAATTAGTGCAAATACTGCCAAACAAACTCAATACATCTAGGCAACTTCCCTGGGGTAACTTATTTTCTGAGTGTTTACTCTCAAGAACTCTCCCATAGTAAATTATTACGCTTAGTGAAAGGTCTAAGATGGAGACAAAAGAAAAAGTATGTTATTTAAAGTGGAAGGTCAAACACATAGGACTCATCTCCACGATATGGAAATCTATTCTATTCTTTATCACAATGTCAAGAACAAGGAGTTGGACAAACAAAATGTAGCCTTCTGGTATTTCTGTTGCCCCTTAGTACTCACACAGGTGCTACCTTAAACTTGTCTCAAGTGCAAGAAGTCCTCTTTGTCAAGGGAGAGTTAAGGGGCCCCAAGTTTTCAGACCAGGTTGTATAGCACCTGGTCAGTCTTGCTTGAGGCTTTCACTGAGCTTGTACCTCATCTTCCAATAACTGGATCCCTACCCTGGTTTCTAACTTGGGGCCCCAAGTCCTCCCACACCCTGCCAGAGGCTGGTGTCCTGACAATCTTGGCAGAGGCCTTTTGTACTCAGATCTACACACAATACAGATCTCCATCACTCTTCTGTCCACCTGTCAGGACTTCCTCCTATCCTGGACCTCTCCGGCCAACACCCTGCCGTCTTAGACCACATCCTGCCACCTCCAGATAACGCAGTCTGCACTCTGTCTGGACTTCCTTTTTTGCACCTGTGTCTCATCAGCTCCTTCTCTGGCTAAGGCCACTGTTCACCAAGTTCCCATCCTGACCTGAGAACAGGAGGCAGTTGTAGAAGGTAGAAAGAATAAGGTTATATGTGTTAGAAGTTCAGTTCTGATCCAGAATATCAGTACATCTTTCGCATGAAGCAGTCATGAGGATTAAATTAGTATATGCTTCTAGATGACACCTTAGATGAAATCTGAATCACAAGGACTTACCTAGATGGGGAGGAGGAATGGAGACATTCCAGATAGAGGGAACAGCCAAGTAAAGCCCAGACACCGGTGTCCACACTGCCCAGAGGGAGACCCCTGGGTGCCCTGCTGAACCGAGGAAGGTGTCTATTGCTGTGGACATCAGGGTCCTGGAATTCAAATTTTCCTTAGAAGGGTCCCAGCTCAGCATGCTTTTCACTCACGTTTGGTCTCACCTCCTTCCCAGCCAAACCTAGACATTTGATTAGACTGTAAGGTGCTAATTAAAATCGCTAACTGAGCCATTTCCCATTTACTTTTAATTTTCAAGCACCACCATAATGATGCATATTATTAAATGTGTCAGATTAGCTTGGCTCTAAATTTTAATTTACTGCGACACTGAACTCCATTTCTGTGAGTTTTTCTTTCCAGTGGGTTGTTCACGTAGCAAGGTGATATTTTGCCAAGTTGTGAGCATTGGTTAAACATCATGAGTCCTGTTTTCAACTACTCATTGTTTTGTCTGCTTACAAGCTTAAGGAATTCTTTATGTAATCATGTAATCAAAAGTTCCGTAAAATGCAGAGTGATACCTCCTTTAGCCACATCTAATCCATGTGCTTGTTATCTGTCTTTTTCCACAGGAACATCTTAAATGATTTCCTTTCATCTTGTTTTTTCTTATGCATATGTTTCAGAACCTAATAAAGGGAGGAGGAATGTTCAGCAGGAGAAAGTTGATGGTATTTGATTATTTTCTAACTAATTTAGCCCACACATCTAGTAGCCTTTTCAGCATTATATCTAAGGATTAGTAAACAAAAGACTGATCTGCATTTTTCAACTTGCTTCTTTACCTTTTCCCTCTATGCTTTAACTCCTAGTATATATTTGTGTTGCTGCAGGATAAAAAAAAATAACTTCTGATTAATTCACACAGGGTCTACGGGCTCTTGTCAGCAATATACAACACGGAACCTCTTAATAAAGCTGACATTGGCCATCTCTTAGGGTGAATGAATTATATCAACCTTGGGATATGTGGAGTTGGTGTGCTGTTGAGAATGTATAATTGGATTTGTATAAAAAACCATGTTCTAGTGGGACATCAGAAGTTAAAAGATGAACAATAAATTGTGAAAAATAATTATATGTTGTACTGACAGGCAAAGGTTAGTATCCTTAGTATATAAAGAACTGTTTTTGAGGATTCATTTATCCAGGCAGTCAGTCTTCATGCATTCATTAATTCAACAAAAAATCTTGAAGCACTTTATGTGTCGAATTATGTCCTCCCCAAATTCATATTTTGAAATGCTAACCCTCAGTATCTCAGAATGTGACCTTATTTTGAGTTAGGGTCTTTAGAGAGGTAATCCAGTTAAAGTGAAGTCGTTAGGGTGGGCCCTGATCCAATGCGACTGGTGTTCTTATAAAAAGGGGAAATTTGTGCACAGAGATACGTATAGAAGGAAGACAATGTGAAGAGACATAAGGGGAAGATGGCCATCTACAAGCCAAGAGAGAGCCTGGAACAAATTTCTCACATGGCCCTCAGGAAGAACCAACCATGCAGACGCCTTGATCTTGGACTTCTGGCCTTCGGAACTGTGAGAAAATCATATTCTGTTGTTTAAATCACTCAGTCTGTGGTCCTTTGTTAAGGCAGCCCTTGTAAACTAACATAAGCCCTCACTATGTGCCAGACACTGTCCTAAGTGCCAGGAATATGGCAGTGAACAAAATCGACGGTGAATGCCTCTCTGGAACTCACATTCTGACCTGAGAAACAATAACCTAGAATGTAAATAGATATAAAATAACATTAAATCAAATCTGTGCTGTGAGGAAATAGAAAGCAAGTTAAAGAGACAGAGAATGATGGAGTATGTTATTTAGATTGGAGGGAGGAAGTTCAAAGAAAATTTCTCTAAGGAGCTGATATTTGAGCGGAGACCTGATGAAGTGAGGGAGAACACTATGTGGTTATCTGGGGAGAGATGGTTCCTGGCAGAGGGAGCAGTAAGTGCAAAGGCCCTGAGGCAGACATGTGTTTGACCTTCTTGCTCTTCCTTGAACATGTCAGTGTGTTTGGAGCACAGCAAGAGAGAAGGAGGAGTGACAGACAGTAGGGTCAGAGAAAAAGGGTGGTGTCAGATACTAAAGGGCCAGACTTTGTAAGCCCTTTGGGTCTTATTCTGTGTGAAGAGAGCCATCAGAACATGTTAAGCTGGGGAATGATAAGATCTGATTACTTTTTTTTTTTAAGAACTTTTATTGATATAATTGACATACAATAAACTGCATATAAAGATCTGATTACTTTTTAAAGGCTCACTCTGGCTGCTGTGTGAAGGATAGATGGTAGTGACACAAGAACGGAAGCAGGGAGACAAGTTACATAGTAAGAGGCTGTTGCAATAAATCAAGAGGAAAGTCCTTATGGCAAGGGCCAAGTTGGCAGCAGAAAGAGGATAAGGATTGGTAAATCTTCGATCTATTTCCTAGTTAGACTCTGCATGATTTGCTGGTAGATTGGATATGAGATGTTAAACAGTCGAGAATGACATCAAGGTTTGGGGGCTGATAAACTATGTGACTCATGATGCAAATTTCTTGAGATGGGGAGCACTAAAGGAAGAGCAACTTTGGGGAAGAAAACTAAGAGTTCTACTCTGGATATGTTGATTTGGAGGTGTCTATTGAACACACAAGAGGAGTTTAGGAGCAAGGTTTGAGCTAGAGATGTAAATGGGTGAGCCTTTAGGATAAAAGTGATAGTTAAAGCCAAGATCCTGGCACCCAAAGAGTGATTGAAGACAAGAAAGAAACCTGAGACCAGAGCCCTGAGACTTACACAATAGAGGGATGAAAGAGGGGAGACCCAGCCAATGAACCCAAGAATGAGGGCCACTAAGAGCGGAGGAGTGAGTTGTCCTGGAAATCAAGGGTGACAGCATTTCAAGAAGGAGGGAGTGATAAACTCTGTCAACGGCTGCTCACGGGTTGAGTAAGATGAGGACTGAGAACTGCTCTTGATTTAACAACTGGGAGACCATTGGTGACCTCAAGGAAAATGGTTTTGGTAAAGTGGGGAGATGACCACCTCCGTGGTGTGGGTTCCAGAGAGAATGGGTGGTGAAGAGGGTGAGACAGAAGGTCCTTTCATTATTCTTTAAAGGAATTTTTCAACAAAGCAAAATGAAGCAGCTGCCCGAAGAGGTGGGTGCTAGGAAGGTTTTGTTGTCTTAAGCTGGGAGATACTGTGTCTATGTCACATGCTTCACATTTTATGCTGAAAGAAATTATCTAATAGAAAGGGAGAAACTGATGGTGTAGAAAACAGGATTCTTGCAGAGCTGGTGAGGGGATGCACAACTGAGGCTGGTTTCAGCGTGGCATTCTTCACATTCAGGGTGATTCAGCCAGTGTTGTAGGAGGAAAGGCAGGCCTACAGGAACAGATGCAGAAAGGTGGGGAGATGAGTGCTTGATTTTATCAGAGAAATGGGAAGTAAGGTCATGAGCTGAGGATGAGGAGAGAGGAGGGCATATTGGGTTTGAAGACAGAGGAGAAGGTGTGAAATAGTCCTCTTAGGGAGCGCCTGAGTGGAGGGACTAGGAATGTGCGCAGATGTGCCAAACAGACTCACTCAAGGTATGAGATCCTAAATTTAAACGGAGACTAGCTGGCATGGTTGTATGGTTTTTCTTCAGCTGTGTCTGTATGCTTGGGTGCAAGCATGAGTAGGGAGTGAGTTAGATTGAACCAATGTTATGGACTGAGTTGTATCCTTCCCAAGTTTGTTTGTTGAAGCACTTGCCCCCAATATTACTGTATTTGGAGATAGGACTTGTAAGGAGGTAATACACATTAAATACGGTCATAAGGGTGGGGCCGTAATCTCACAGAACTGGTGTCCTCATAAGAGAAGGAAGAGACATCAAAAAGCTCTCAGTTTCCACGTGTGCACAGAAGAAAGTCCACATGAGGACACAGGGAGAAGGCGGCTGTCTGCAAACCAAGAAGAGAGCTCTCACCAGACTCCAACCCTGACAGCACTTTGATCTCAGACTTCTGCCCTCCAGAACTGTGAGGAAAGTAAAATTTCTGTTGCTCAAGCTCCCCAGTCTGTGGAATTTTTGTTGTGGCAGCCTGAGCAAACTAATACAACCAGAGATGGAGATTTCTCAGGCAAATGTTACAAAAGATGGAACAAGGAATGATTATAAAGGTGGATTGAGTGACACAATAGTTGTAGGATGCTAAGCCTAGTGTGTGGAACTTGGCAATTACTCCACCAGTGGTAGCTGCTGCCTGCTGCCTTCTCAGTGCCCACCTTCCTTCCATTCCCACTCTGACAGGTATCGAGCTAGGAAAACAGCATGCAAGCAGTGAGATGCTCGCCCTCAGGGGGCTCACAGTCAAGTGAGGGAGACAGACGCAGATGATGTCAGTACAACATGATCAGCACTGTCATGAGATCTTAATAGCGTTCTGATCCAGAGATGTCACAGAGGAAGTGACTTTTGAGCCGAGCACTGAAGCTGGGTAGGAGTTTGCCAGGAGAGTTTCTGTGCTAAGGGAACAGAAGGCTCAGATGAGGGCAGGACACTTGAGAGAGAGCAGAGCATTTGTCACAGCCTCAGTGCAGGAGGTAGGCTGTCCCTCTCTGTGGTGGTGGGGAGGGAGTGAGGGGGCAAGCCGTAGCCAGGATGTGAAAGGCCTGGAGTTGATCACATGGTAACCAGACAAGGGATGCCATAAGTTATTTTTAAAAGAAAAGATAAAACTGATAGCATTGTGGAAGGTAAATTAGAATGGAAAAGAACTTAGCGGGCAGTTAAAATATCGACTTGGCGCTTAGGAGACTCAAGGCTGGAAACCATGGATGTGGCGGAGAAAGAGATGGCTATCACTTCCTGTGCTCATCAGACACCAAACACTGCACTTTATGTGGATTATCTCATTTTTTTAAAAAGTTTTTTTTTTTTTTTGACTTATTGGCTACATTGGGTCTTTGTTGCTGCACGGGGGCTTTCTGTAGTTGCGGAGAACAGGGGCTACTCTTCATTGCAGTGCACAGGCTTCTTATTGTGGTGGCTTTTCTTGTTGCAGAGCACGGGCTCTAGGCACGTGGGCTTCAGTAGTTGTGGCACGTGGGCTCAGTAGTTGTGGCTCACAGGCTCAGTTGCTCTGCGGCATGTGAGATCTTCCTGAACCAGGGCTCAAACTCGTGCCTCCTGCATTGGCAGGCAGATTCTTAACCACTGCGCCACCAAGGAAGCCCTGGATTATCTCATTTAAAGCTGAAAGCAGGGAGTTCCCCAGTGTTCCAGTAGTTAGGACTCGGTGCTTTCACTGTTGTGGGTCTGGGTTCAATCCCTGGTCAGATAACTAAGATCCCACAAACCACCTAGTACAAGCAAAAAAAAAAAAAAAGATAGCAAATTTTATTTAGAAGATACTATTGTTATTATTGTTTTTTCAGATGAATAATCTGAGTTTAGAGAGATTAAGTGATTTGCCCAAATTCACATAACTGATAAGTAAATTTGAACTCAATGATCTGACCCCATTCTGCTACTCTTCGCCTTGGAGATATCTATGTTTAAGGGGCAAGCAAAAGTGGGATCTGGGCAGGAAGTAGTTTTTATTTTTTTAATTTATGTTATTTGATTTTTAAAAATTTTTATTGGTGTATAGTTGATTTACAATGTTGTGTTAGTTTCAGACATACAGCAAAGTGAATCCGTTATACGTATACATGTATCCACTCTTTTTAGATTCCTTTCCCATATAGGTCATTACAGAGTATTGAGTAGAGTTCCCTGTGCTGTACAGCAGGTCCTTATTAGTTATCTATTTTGTATATAGTAGTGTGTATATGTCAATCCCAATCTCCCAGTTTATCCCTCCCCCCTTCTCCCCTGGTGACCATAAGTTTGTTTTCTACATCTGTGACTCTAAGGAAATAATTTTTAAAAAGTTTGACAGAGAACCATGAAAGTAGATGATGGACCTCAAAGGCTCAAAAGCATTCAAAGGGAGGCCAATGAAGATGCACTCTAAATTGAAGCCCAAATCAGGTAAGCAGAGCAGAGATGTACTTCCTGAGGGCAGACCAGGTGAACAGCAGGGCCAGAGGCTGACTGTAAATGAGGAGGAGCAGCTGAGGCAGTGGTTTGATGTAAAAGCCGCCTAGCAGGTCAGCAGGCACCTGAGGAATGAGGGGTGGGGTAGCTGGCCACCTTGACAAGCATGCAGGTGACATCACCTTGACCAACTTATCTCCAGTCCTCAGTCTGGTAGGTCCAGAAGTGGAATTTGCACAGGGCTCCAAATCCATGAGAACTTATGTTTGAAAGCCAGAATGTTGGTGGATTAATCGGTACTGAGTAATAAACTACTGAGAAACCCAGATGCTCACAGTTTGCTCGTGAGGGCACTATAGTTTGCTGGCAAAGCCTAATTATAAACAAAATGTTACCAGGAAGCATGAACTCAGAGCAAGAGGACTCAGCTAGATAATATGACTGGTGTCCTCAATCTGTGCTACCCCGGGCGTCCATCTGAACCAGGGATGCACCTCGGGGGCTCGTGCTTACCAGCTGCGGTTCCGTCTCCTTTGAGCAGCGGTGGAGTCATGCTGACAGATTTTATTTCTCTGGGTTTTTCTCTTAGAGAAACCATCCCATTCCATTTGCTTCAGTGTTTCCCAAACATGATCATTCTCACAATTTTCATAATCGCCATATCCGTGTGCCACCACTGTGTATTATGATTAGCTTAATTTCTAAAAATTAACTTACTTAAAAACTAAGAAAAAAGATTTACTTTAAAAGAAAATTTTATGTTATGAGCATAAATGGAAAGCGAGTATCCCTTGCCACAAATGGAAGGCAACTTAGCTTTGAAAAAAGTCGACTGCCTGTTGTCCGCCCAGATCTTGAATACTAGCAATGATATGCTTTTTACCCTCTGGGAAGCACTTTTCTCAAACAGCGTAATGCCGTTACTAGATGTGTACTTTCTCAGCGACATTATCAGTTACTGGAATAGGCCACACTGTCCCCTGGGCAGGGGCACATCTATTGTGAACCTAACAAGGTTTGAGCTTCAAGACCCATTACTTTTACCTGTCGCTTCCAAGGCCTTTTATGTTTGAACTAATTTTGTGTTTTCACAAAGAGAACCCTCCACTACCAACTTGCATAAGGTTTAGGCCCCAAACCTGTATCCTCTCTTATTTCTGAATCATTCTAAAGGTGGCTGGGTTCACCACATTTCACACTGAAGGGGTAAGCTTTTTTCAGGTTTGGTGATGTCCTGCAATTTATCCCTGTACCACCTTTGTAGGGAAAGAGATTTGATGAGTCGCTTGACGGTAGGCGAGTGGGAAGGTAAGGATGATGTTTAGACTAGAAAAACATGAATGTGTTTATGAAGAAGAAGAGTGGATGAAGGGAGACTAAGGTTGTCTAAAAGATGAGGAAATTGAAGGATAAGAGATTTAGCACACAGGAGAAGGACTTGGCCTTGGAAAGAAGAAGGACCCCTTTCCCTCTAATAGAGAGAGGCAAAAAGAGATACCTCTTGATTTTAGGGAGATCAGCAAATGCCGGAGGCTCTGGCTCATGTGGCCTCTATTTTCTCTTTGGATTCTGAGAACACATTCCATGCCAAGGTTGAGGGATGTGAAGGTTGTGTGGGAGGTTTGAGGAGGAGTCTGTGTTTGGAATTTTCAACATGGAGCCTGCGAGAGGGAGCTCACCAGAGGCAAGAGAAAGCCCTTTGGAGCATCTTGGGTGGACCAGCTCGTGTAGCCTGAGTCACTAAGGAAGGAGGGAAAGGAAATGGAGTTGCTGATAAACATGTCATGCAAGGGATTAACCAGAGAGTGCGTGGTTTACAGATCGGAATCTGGGGGCTCAGGTCTTAGTGAAATTAAAGAGCACATTTAGAGAGAAGTGGAGACCGTGGTCTGAGTAGGATTTCTGAAGTGCTTGAGGAGGTACAAATATGAGTGATGACAAGGCCCGGGGTGGCCAAGGAAGGGGGACCTAGTGGGATAAGGTGAAGGGCACAAAGAGATCAAGGAACCAAGAGATCAAGGCCAGACATCATGGAGGACGATGGGTGGGTTGAAGACCGAGATCTCTGCATCAGGGTACATGATATAAGGGGAGTAGGGGAATGCCTGGGATTTCTGGAGAGGGGAAGTATAGGGCTGGAGAGAAGGGGTATAACATGCCCATGTGCTCATCCCAGGAACGTGTACATCTGTTACCTTGAATAGCAAAAGGGAGTTTGCAGATGTGATTAAGGTAAAGAATTTGAGGTAGGGAGCTCATTCTGGATTATCCAGATGCGATCACCATAACCACAAGGATCCTTAAAAGAGAAAAAGGAGGCTGGGGTCAGCAGAAGAGATGGCATGACGGTGGAAACACAGGTCTGAGTGATGTGACTGCTGGCTTTGAAGATGGAGGAAGTGGTCCCAAACCAAGAAATGCAGGCAGCAGATAGAAGTGGAAAATGCAAGGAAACAGAGTCTGCTGTGGAGCCTCCAGAGTGAATGCAGACCTACTGAAAGACCTTGATTCTAGTCCCGTGAAACCCGTTTTGGACTTCTGACCTCCAGAATGCTAGGACAGTAAGTTTGTGATGTTTCATGCCACTTAGTTTGCGGTAGTTTGTTAGCCGTCACAGGAAACCAGTAGAGATGGGGAGATGGTTGACATGAATTTTTTCAAAGGGAGGGCTTTTTTTTTTTTAATTTATTTACTTTATTGGCTGTGTTGGGTCTTTTTTTGCTGTGTGCAGGCTTTCTTTAGTTGCGGTGAGTGGGGGCTACTCTTCATTGTGGTGCGCAGGCTCCTCATTGCCGTGGCTTCTCTTGTTGTGGAGCACAGGCTCTAGGCGCATGGGCTTCAGTAGTTGTAGCACATGGGCTCAATAGTTGTGGCTCACGGGGTCTAAAGCACAGGCTCAATAATTGTGGCTCATGGGCTTAGTTGCTCCTCGGCATGTGGGATCTTCCTGGAGCAGGGATCGAACTCACGTCCCCTGCATTGGCAGGCGGATTCTTAACCACTGCACCACCTAGGAAGCCCTCAAAGCTTTTGAATAAATGTGAAAGAGCAATATTCTGTAGGCAGAAGCCTAAAGCCAGGAGACACTACCTCTGGCCAGCAGATAGAGCGCGTGTGCACTGATGAGCTGTCTCCACTTGTGAGGGCTGCAAAGGACACAGAGTCCTCCAAGGACATCCAAGTTTTCAGCTGAAGCCAGGAAGGAGAGGAGGTAGTGAGTGAAAAGCTTAAGAATGTAGAGGATTATTTTAATTTTTGGCAATAGATCAAGACTTTCAAAGTGTATAATGTAAATAGTTAGAGATCAGGTCCTGGGAGAAGACTGAGTTGAATAGGAATAAAAATGCTTAACAGGATGTGTGGCCTCCATGAGTAATAGGCTGTGCACATACCGTGGGCCACGGCTGAGAATCACAGGGAAGAGGGAGGCAGGGCCCTGAGGGGGCTGGGAAGGCCAGAGATGGAACTCTGTTCAGCAGTTTTAATCAGAAGTTTTTGAGTCGCCCTTCAACTTAGCTGGCCACTTTTGTTGCAGACTGCCTGCCTTTGCGGGTCTTAGTCAAATTTCAAAATTAAATGTTTGCTTTTTAAAGAACTGAGACCAACTTCACGCAGACCACATCATGTGCAATGCCAACTCATTAATAATTGTCATAAACAAGTCAAAATAAACTCATTTCTTCACAAGCTATAATAAAGATTTGTTTCTGATTTTGAAAGAGTCTTGCCCATATTAGGCTTGTAAGCGCTCACTGGATTTAATTCAATTAAGATAAGTCATAAGGTGCTGGAAATCTTGGATTTAGCTCCATGTGAGAGCTAAATCAGAGAATCATGAAGGAGCTTGTAGAAGAGACCTTCTTTGCAAATGTCAGATTTATGACCTCAAACCCTTGAGCCCTGTTAGCTGGGCTCAGCCACCTGTGGGTCAAGGCCGTCCTTCTCGACCTCTGGCAAAGACCTAGAGCAAAAGCAGGTTTAGTTTCTTTCCACCAAACCTACCCCCTGAATCCTGGCCTTTAGATATTACCACATCCATCAGGAGGGGAGACAGGAAGGACAACCCCAAAGGGAAGAACAAAGGAAAGAGGCATTTCTCTAGGGGAACTGGAGCAGAGCCGGCCTTGGCCACCCACCCTCTGGTCCTCGCCAGGACGGGCATCCCTCCCAAGCAAAGGGTCGCTCCCAAGTCTCTTTTACGACACTGGCTGCAAAGATAAGAGAGAGAATCCCAGACAGGCAACAATAAAAAGAGATCTAGAAATCCGAGAGACCAGCCATTGGCAAGACAGAATATTTTGTTTTGTTTTGTTTTCCGTATCCTTTTCCGTTATGGTTTATTACAAGATATTGAATATAGTTCCTTGTGTTACGCGGTAGAAACTTGTTGTTTATATATGTAGTAGTTCGTGTCTGCTAATCCCGAACTCCTAATTTATCCCTCTCCCACCGCCTTTCCCTTTCGTAACCATGTTTGTTTTCTGTCTGCAAATCTGTTTCTGTTTTGTAAATAAGCTTATTTATATCGTCTTTTAGATTTCACATATAATATATGAAAATATTATATATTATTTGTCAACATATATTGATATATATTATCAGTATAGTTGATATAATATAGTGATATTGCATGATATTTGTCTTTGTCTGACTTACCTCACTTAGTACGATAATCTTTAGGTCCATCCACGTTGCCACACATGGCATTATTTTATTCTTTGCATGGCTGAGTAATATTTCCTTGTGTGTGTGTGTATCACATCTTCTTTATCCATTCACCTGTCAATGGATATTTGGGTTGCTTCCCAAATGTAAATAGTGCTGCCGTGAGTGTTGTGGTGCATGCATCTTTTCTAGAGTTTTCTCTGGATGTATGCCCAGAGATTGGTGGATCATATGGTGGCTCTATTTTTAGTTTTTTAAGGAACCTCCATACTGTTTTCCATAGTGGCTGCACCAATTTACATTTCCACCCACAGTGTAGGAGGGTTCCCTTTTCTCCACACCCTCTCTAGCATTTATTATTTGTAGGCTTTTAAATACACACACATACACACACACACACACACACACACACACACAGAGCTATTTATTTGGCTGCACTGGTTCTTAGTTGCAGCAAGTGGGATCTTGGTTGCAGCATGTGGGCTCTTTGTTGCGGCATGCAGGATCTAGTTCCCTGACCAGCGATGGAACCCAGGCCCCCTGCATTGGGAGTCTTAACCACTGGACCACCAGGGAAGTCCCTAGACTTTTTAATAATGGGACAAGGCAGAGTTTTTAACCTCTTTGTTGATGACATCAAAAGTTCCACCCCTTCACACCATGGCCCAATTATGTCCTTGACTTTCACTCACAGTAAACTCTCCCCTCCTTGGGGTGGATAAGAGGGTGGGGAGCATTGAGTTTCTCCCTACAAACCAGCAAATACCATTCCCTCTCAAACTCCACACTCTTAAACTAGAAGTCATTGATATCTACGTGTGTTGTGTATACATTCATCTGTTTGTTCCTTCTTGTGTACAAAGCTAATTACTGCTTTAATTAAGCACTCTTCACTCTTATTAGAGCTGTTAGCATATTCAAGAGCATTTGCTGCTCTTGGTTTCCCTGTGGACCAAGGCATGCATTTTCAGGAACCAGCTGGTGTTGTTTGTTTGTGCAGTGTGTATTAGGTGAGAGAAGGATAGTTTACTGCCGTTCATATACCTATTTCTTCCCCTCCAAATGGGTGCACCTGTGTGGGAACCCAGGGTGTCTGCACTCAATTATCACTGAAGACGGATCTCAGCTAGCTAACGGTCTCCAAAGCCAGACACAGAATCCGCTGTCTCAGAACTGCTTGTCTGCCCATCCTGAGTGAAGGGATGCAGGGAAATGTGGATGAAGACCCGCCATGTCTATAGATGTGCAGTAGAAATAGAAGGGCTATAGAAATAGGACTGGGACACACAGAGTCACTGCCATGTCTGCCTGCCGAGTGACCACGACGCTCGGTCTCATAGCAGTACTTATGCCCAGGGCATGAAAAGCACAGGCTGTATTCTGAATTATCTGACCACTTCTCCTTTCATAAACATTGAGCTGGGTATTCTCAGGTCCGGTCCTTATCTTTCTGAAGACCAAGATCTGAAACAGGGCCAGTCGATGAGTGTGCAGCCCGTGTAGTTACACAGGATCCTGCACTTAGAAAGGCCCCATACTTGCTTTAATGTACTGTCGTTGCTGTCTTGAAATTCTTAACAACTTTTAAATAAGGAGCTCAGCCTTTTCATTTTACTCTGGGCTCTGCAAATTATGTAACCTATCCCGGTCTCCCATATGGTTTCTTTGGTGGAAAACCTTCTAGTTTCAGGGTTACTTCTCTTAATAGTCTGAAACCCTCTGTTGTGTGCTTTCATTTATTGTATCTCTATCCAGATTTCAAACTTCAGGTTTCTCAAGGGCATGGACTTTCTTATATCTTTTTCTCCAGGGCTTAGAAGAGTGTCTGACATATCATAACTGGTCAGACGATGTTTGTTGAATGACTGAATGCTTGAAAGAGGCCTCAGGGATGTTCCCATAGCCAAGGTAACAAGCAGACTATTGGGATAGTGTCACATTTGGTATCAAGTTCACCGTTAAAGGGGTCATTAATTCTGGACACTCCTTCCCTACCTCCTCCTCAACCACTTTTCTCTGTCTAAGTTGTAAGCTGCTTTCATGCCCGATTACCTGCACTGATTCTCTGTTCACCTGACTCCTGATTCCGTAAGCTGAGCCGGGAACCTGGTACTGACTCAGAAAACCGTGTTACTGGCCCAGCTGAGTTGCTTTGGTCTGAGTTCAGGGAGACAGCATTTTGACCTGGGGTGTGGGCATACCTTCACCTGGGCCAGCTGAGCTGCAGGGTCTTAGAGAAGTCCATGTGAGAGCAAACATTGTGACTGCGAAGACGGTTGTATAAAGAGGTGCCGTCCAGCCCACTTCTGGCAGCTGGACCACGGATGTGAACACCAGCAGCCCCATAAGAGCTACGTCTGTCGTGTAGGTCATTGCAGAGGTACTTTGCTTGGAACTTTGAAGGTGCCCAGTCCAACAATTTTTATTGAAGTTTAAATAAATTAGAGGAGAATAATTTAAAGCAAACATCTGTGTCTGGGGACCACAGATAGGATTCATTTCCAAAGACTGCCTGGAACACTGTATTGACTAGTGTTCTAAGACAGAAGAGAGTGTGGGGATGTATTAGTAATGTCTGCATGGGCACTGACGCTTGCATGTATTGACAGTCTAGCACAGCACTAAATACATAGTAAATGCTCCCTGTGCATTTGTTGGCTGAATAAGTAAATCAATGAAGATTTGCCATTGAAGGGGTGGTTCAGAACATGTCACCCCAAATATGCCCCACTGGCATATTGATTACTATCTTGAGCCAAAGGCATCTGAGAAACAGCAGATGCAGGAAGGGCTCTCTGACCTCTCGCTTTCTACCTAAAAGCAGGTCAAAAGATTTCCCAGGAGAAAGATGCCCTCCATGCAGCAGGAAAAGCAGAACATTCGTATCCCCAGAGACTGGGAGGCGATGCCTAAAAGGACCTGTACAAACAAACCTACTAAAATAACCCTGATCTTTTGTTAGTTTCCCCCATATATTTCCTAGTCATTGTCTCACAATTTACTGCCTCCCAGCTCAAGCCCCTTTGTCTTGTCAAATTCCCCAAATTTATAGTTCTTCACTTAAAATAGTATATGCTTTTTGGCCTAACGAGGTTTTGGCCTTTGGGTCTTTACTTTTGTTCTAAAGATGCCTGCATACACATAAAAATGTTAAATTTGTATGCTTTTCTCCTGTTTATCTGTCTCATGTTGGTTTAATTCTTAGTCCCTGCTACAAAACCTAAGAGGGCAGAAGGATGGTTTTCCTCCCTTTACACCATCAGTGCTCCAAGTCTGTCCCTGGAACTGAGTTCTTCAGCCTGAGCTTCAGATTCCTTAGCTGTGAAAAGACATGAAATATCTTCTAGTCCTGTTATTCTGTAATCATGTCAGTGTCTTTGCAAAATGAAGAAAGCTCGTGTTAAACAATCTCCCCCTTCAACTCCCTTTTGCCTGTATATGCTTAAGGCTCCATTTCTTTAAAGCCCTGCTGTGGGGGCCTGTCTTAATTTCTCTTTTCTGTCTTTCTGTTTTTCTTTCTTTCTTTCTCTTTCTTTCTTTCTTTCTTTCTTTCTTTCTTTCTTTCTTTCTTTCTTTCTTTCTTTCTTTCTTTCTTTCTTTCTGTGTGTGTGTGTTTTTTAATGGTTTACTGTAGACAATTTCAGATATATACAAATCAAAAGAATAGATGGGCCATGTACCCATCTTTCAACTTCAACAATCACCTGCTCATGGACAAGCTTGTTTCATTTTTACTTCCACTGCCACCCTCTCCCACAAACTGGATTGTTTAAAAGCAAACTCCGGAGAGAGATCATTTAATACATTCAAATTCCAGTATAATGATTCAAAAGATAAGGATTCCTTTTTAAAAACATACTCACAATTTTTTTCTGTCTTAATTTCCAGTGCAGCAAAATATATAGTATATTTGTCATAGAATTGCCAGAATACATTTCTTTTGAACCTGGATTGCGGCAAGTCTCGACTGTGGCTAACTCTGAGAGACAGGGAGTTTAAGAATTGCATCTTGAAGTGACCACTGTGACTTAGAATCCAGACTCACAACCTTGTTTCCTTAATGTTTTGTAAGTTGAAGAGATGTAGGTCCTCTCAAGAGATCTGCCACTTTTCATGGTAAAATTTGGAAACAGAGACATTTGCTTTTGACTATGGCTTCTGTGGAGGGACTGAACCAAAAATATGATTAATTGCTTACTCCATTTTCTCTTCTTCCCAGCACCTCCCCCAACTCATACCCAAACAATATGCTCCCTCCTAACTTCAAAAGAGGCTGCTCAGGGAACTTCTGAGGAAGATGACCCACAGAGTGAGATAACCAGAGAGGGTATCTGGGGGGAACTGAGATATGATGGCTTTGCCATTATTTTGTTTGTTTATTTTGAATCATTAAGGAATCAGGGAGTCACTGGGATTCTCTTATCATAGAGCTGGTCCTCCTGTATCAGAGGAATTGTCTAACTTAATTTATGGAAAGCATCAGACATCAGGAGAGCTTATTGACCACACAGGCATTCATGTGCAGAACTGACAACTGCCCTCATGGGGCGGCTTCCAGAACCCTGGGAAACCCTCCTGATCCTATGATTTCTCCTTTAACCTACTTTGATCTCTGAACAACTTCATTAGAGATTCATTCTTTGGAGTTAAGGTCTTGTGCCCTAATAAAAATAAAACAACTGTCAGCTATTAACTATCAGCCACTATTTTTTTGTTTATTTTTATTGCAAAAACAATATGCTTTTGTTGTTAAAAACAAAAACTAAACAGTACAGATAATGCTAAGCGTCCCTTGACCAGAACCACAAGTTCACACTGACTTTTCTTTTTATTAATTTTACTTATTTATTTTTTTGGGGGGGGTACACAAAGTTCAATCATCTGTTTTTATACACATATCCCAAAAATATGGAACGCGTCACGAATTTGCATGTCATTCTTGCGCAGGGGCCACACTCATCTTCTCTGTATCGTTCCAATTTTAGTATGTGTGCTGCCGAAGCGAGCACCACACTGACTTTTCACACAAGTCATGCAGTGCTGACCTGAGACCCTGCCCCTCCGGGACCACCACTCCCTTATCCGAGCTCTGTCCTCCTGCCAGAGGGAAGCATTGCTGTCTGTTCAGTAGACATCCTCTAGACTTTTTTCTGTGTCTCTGCATACAAACATATGTACCCACAGAACACGAGGAAATATTTTGCATCATGTTCCTTTTTGTATAAATGGTATCATAATGAACATATCATTCCAAGATATGCTTTTATAAACTTAACATTACTTGGAGATCTTCCCACATCGGTGTAGATACTTTTATATATTAAAACATTCAACCCATTTTACGCGTGGTTGAAAAGATCGAATAACACAGATGACATAAAACCAGCTTTCTTCCTTGTTAATACTGCTTTCTCTTGGTCCCACATCTTGGAAACCACTTTGAAAAACTTCTGCTTTAAATTCTCCTAACAGTTACTTTTATATCTATAAAAAATATTTCTTGACTTAGAAATATTGTGTTAACGTATGATGATGGATGAGGATTTAACTTCTCACTGCCCTGTGTACCTGCTCTCCCTCCAGACACAGCTTCTAGCACCACTTCCTCCACTGGTCACATCTGTACCTTCAAATCACCAACTCAACTTACACTCTTCTTTCTGTCAGCGTAGACTGTTCCTCTCAAATTTTTGTTTTGAAAGAGTGATAAGGTGATTCAGCGTGTCCCCTCTTCCACAGCAGACCTCCATCAAATATTTTCTTGCCAAGACTGACATCGTTACATTTTATTGTATAACTGTAATCAATTTTCCATGGCTGGTTTTAAGCTGAAAAACAACAAACAGCATGTGTGTTTTATTTTTTTTAATTATTTATTTATTATTTTATTGGCTACACTGAGTCTTTGTTGCTGCACATGGGCTTTCTCTAGTTGCAGAGAGCAGAGTCTCCTCTTCCTAGTGGTGCACGGGTTTCTCATTGCAGTGGCTTCTCTTGTTGCAGAACATGGGCTCTAGGCTCACGGGCTTCAATAGTTGCGACATGTGGGCTCAGTAGTTGTGGTGCATGGGCTTAGTTGCTCTACGGCATGTGGGATCTTCCCGGACCAGGGCTCAAACCTGTGTCTCCTGCATTGGGAGGCGGATTCTTAACCACTGTGCCACCAGGGAAGTCCTAGCATGTGTATTTTAAACCCAGGGAAGTAGTGCTCCCAGCCAGCCCAACTCAGCAGTGCTGCCAATTGTACTTCTGTTCTTGAGATCTGTGGTCAGAGCTCCTGTAACACTCAGGAGACACTCAGGAGCTTCCATTAGAAATGAATTCTCCTCCTTCTCCTCCCTTGCCTCTTCCTCCTTTGGACTCACCTTTTATACTCACATTTTCCTCTTCCGTGCCTGTCTTTTGTTCACGCCTCCTGTTTCAGGCCCCTCTCCTCTCTCCCACTCTTCCTTTGCTTTGCTTCACCCAGCTGGGAGCCTCCTGGGTCAGGCAGGCAGGCTGTATTAGTTTTGGCTTCCTTTGCTCTGAATCAACACTCCTCTCTCCACTCTGTTTTCTAGAACTATTTTGAAGACTCTCCTGTTGGCTCTGTTGTGGATTTATACACTTTTGTTTATTCTTTTGCTGCCATTTTAATGGTATCTTGTGAGAAAGAAGATAAATGCTTGTGCCTAACCCACCGTCTGGAACCCAGATGTTCATATCTTAATGGTAAACTGGTTGATCTCTTTTTCCAAAAGGAGAACAATCTGAGAGAGGATTTTTGAATGTAGGAGACAGAAAATAACTACATGCAAGTAATATTTTCCAAATTCTCTTCATTTTTCAATGCCTATGGCACTATTGACCACTTCTTTTCGGAAACTCTCCTCCCTTAACATTTGATTCCATCCTTTTTGCTTTCTTCTCAAACTAAAAACTCTTTCACTAGTTCCTTTTTCTTTACTTGTCTTTTTAAAGATTCTTCCTCTTTCTTCTCATCTCACTTTCTTGTTATAATACCCACAAACCAAAGACTCTCCAAATCTTGATCTCCAATGCCAACATCTTCCCTGATCTCCAGCCTTCATTGCAGGCTGCCAACAGAACATCTTTGCCTGGATGTTCCGCAGACATTCCAGACTCTACATGCTAAAAAATGGGTTCAGTATCTTTCCATCACATCTCCTCTTCTGTGTGCTTCTCTTGGTTAATAGAACTACCATCCAATGAGTCCCTGAAGCTAAAAATTTTGACTCTGTGGCAGACTCTGGCCACAAACTTATTTCCCAGTTTTCCATAGCACTACTAAACTATGTTTCCCAGGCTCAATGCTATGAGGTATGGCCTATGGAATGTGAGAGGAAGTGATATGTAAGCTCTAGGCCTGGCCCATACAAAGTCTTCCTTGAGATCTACTGTCTCCTTCTATGCCTCTTTACTGGATAGAGATTGTCATGGCTGGTTTTTTCCAATCTGGAAAGGGCAATATCTCATTCTCTTTGACTCAGGAAGGGAAGTCACAGCTTCTGGAGGGATTGTTACTGAGAACATAGTGTGATGGACAATTTTATGTGTTGACTTCATTAGACTATGATGCCTAGTCGTTTAGTTAAATATTAGTCTATGTGTTGCTGTGAAGGCATTTTTTTTAGATGTGATTAACATTTAACAATCAGTAGACTTTAAGTAAAGCAGATTATCCTCCATGTGAATAGGCTTCATCTGATCAGTTGAAAGCCGTAAGAGCAAAGACTGAGGTTTATTGTAGAAGAAATTCTGCCTCAAGACTGCACACAGAAACCCTGCCTGAGTTTCCAGCTTGCTAGTCTGCTCTACAGATGTTGGACTTGTAAGCCCCCACAACTGCATGAACCAATTCTTTAACATAAATCTCTTTCAATCTCTCTATTTTCCTATGTATCTATCTAGCTATTGATCTTATTGGTTTCATTTCTCTGATGAACACTAACTTGTATGCCAAAGAGTGAGCCAGTCCAGTTCTTCCCCATATGATCCTTTTAACATTCCTATCACCTTGTCAGTCTGGGACTGGATTTAAGCTGTGTCTCTACATACACCAGACACTGCCCCAGGAGAGAGAGAAGCCACAAAGCTTTTTAAAGAAGTGAACCATCATGGCGCCTTCCCTACCCCGTATCCTGGGGACAGGATTCCAAAACATGTGCATCCAGAAGTTTGGACTATCTTCTCAAAAGCTCCCACTTCTCAGCCTCTCTCTCACCCCATATATGTGTAAGAACCCAGAATGAGGACTTCTTTACAAAATACATTTCTTTATTTATTTTGGGCTGTGTTGGGTCTTTGTTGCTGCACGTGGGCTTTCTCTAGTTGCAGAGAGCGGGGGCTACTCTTCTTTGCAGTGCTTGGGTTCCTCACTGCAGTGGCTTCTCTTGTTGTGGAGCATGGGCTCTAGATGTGCTGGCTTCAGTAGTTGTGGCACATGGGCTTAGCTGCTGCTTGGCATGTGGGATCTTTCCCGATCAAGGGTCAAACCCATGTCCCCTGCATTGGCAGGCGGATTCTTAACCACTGCACCATCAGGGAAGCCCCCAGAGTGAGGACTGAACTGGAGAATAGCAGGGATACTAACGTAACTTGCAGCAAGTCACTTTTATCTTGACTAGGGCCTGAGGTAAGATGTATGGCTCTTTCTGAGAAGGAGTCAAAGGAAGGAAAGAAGAGGAAGGAAGGAAAAGGAAGAAAAGAAAAACACTGAAAAAGTTACCTGAGGTATTGGTCAGGCCTCAGGGGGAGTGGATGTGGGAATTCACTTGAATTAAGATCTAATCCTGAAGTTAAGATACCATGCAGGACCTGGGCATAGCTAGAAAGCGAGAGGTTCCCTAAGCTCTTCGGCAAGGGGAATTTCTTCCCTTTCCCTGTCTGGCTCATTGCCATAGCACCTGTGGAATCAGCTGTGGTCTAGAGAGCATCCCCTCGGGACTTCAGGATTAGTCCTGGGTCTGCTCATCTCCTTCTGTTGTTTCCCACTCGAAAAGCTCACAAGTTCTTACAACTTCAGTGAGCCACCTCTCTGTTACCAACTTCCAGCTCCACTTCTCACTCCAATTTTAGCCCCCTTGCTTCTGCTCCTTCTAGGGCATCCACCCTTGGTCCATTCCAAACTGGCTCCTTTCTACGGTCCTAGCTTGTCTCGCTCGAAATGGACGCAAAATGCTTGCTGTTGGACCTGCTTTCAAAGATTTACACAAATCACCTTCTGTGCCTTGCCTCCAAACCACTGCTACTCTGCCTTCACTGACCCCTGTTTGGCTCCTCTCTTCCATATTCTCCTCTGCTCCTGCCTCTTCATACTCATACTCTTTAACCGCAACTCACATTTTAGGTATACATCTCATGGGTTAAATTATGGTACCTGCCCTCCTGGCCCCATCACCACAGCCTCCATAAAAGACATTCTCATTTTTCTCCCTGGACCACCTCTCTAGTTAGGGTTATTTCTTACCCATCCTCCCCATATAGGTAATAAGTTCAGCTGTACTCATAGGTCTCACACTCTCATTTCCCCATGTCAAAATCGAGGTCATCAACTCCCTCCAATATTCCTCCCATTCCCAGTTCTCTGCTTCTAACTGGCAAGGTTTGAAGCTTTAAAGACATTTTAAAATCAGCCTTTTCTTTTATGCTCTAATTTCATTTAGCATCAAACCCCAATGGCTCTGTATTTCTACTTCATCTCTCTAAACCAGGGCTTCATCACCACTCACACTGTGGTTTCTACTTGGCCTCCCAACCTCAGTTCTTCCTCTTCCATCCATCCATCCTGCATGTCACAGCCATATTAATCTTCCCTAAATACCTCTTCCATCCTGATACCCACTTACTCTAAAGACTTTCAGGGCTCATTGTTTCCTGGAGCATCATGTCTCTACTTGACGCCCTGTTGCAGAGGAGGGACGATGCTGAGCTGGGATATAGTTAGAACTCTACATTTAATATTAGCCCTAGAAGTTGGGCAAGTTAGCTAGTTCCTTGAACCCTAGTTTTCTTATCTGTACCATAGTGATAATGTAAGAGCACTTAAAAAAAAAAAAAAAAAAAACACTGTAACTCCTATATAAATATGAGGCATAATTGGGGTAGTAACATACTCTTTTGTCTAGGCTATAAGATTTCCCATAAACTGGTCCCCAGGCAGCTGGAAGTTTTCTCCTAAATCCTGGTCTTGAAATTTCCAAGGCAAAGGCTCCTAGGACGTAGCTGGAGTGCACTGGATGGCCTCCAGATTCTGAGTCTGCTAAACTGTGACATTCCCTGTTGGTCTTATTCTGGGTTAATAAAGTGGCTATAATCTGAGGAGAGGTGTCTTTGGGATCAGAGATAGGATTTTTGTGATCCTCACATCCAAATGTGGTAATTAAAGCCACTGCAAAATGCCCAGAGAGAGTGAGGAGATGAGAAGAGGACAGAGGGCAGAGCCTAGGACAACACCAGCTCAGTTTAATCATTTATTAGATTTCCTAGAGCCTATTTCAGCTTCCACCATATGGTAGTTACTTGATAAACATTAAAAAAAAAATCTTATTTCACATCATTTTTTATTCATTTCATTTTTTAACAACCATAATGTTATCCGTAAGAAGTGAACAATAACTTCCTAATATTATCACATATTCATTTAATGTTGAAATTCAGAAAAGTAGTTTTGATAATTCATGGGAATCAAAAGTTTTGCTTTAGACACATTAAGTTTTAGATGCTTATTAGAAACCTAAAAAGATATGTTGTCTACTAAAAGAGGTGATCATATGAACTTAGAGTTGGGGAAGAAATTGGAAGGAGAGATATGAACTTTGGAGTCAACAGCTATATACAGAAGATAGTATGCAAAATTATGATTTACAGATGAGATTCCAAAGGCAGAGTGTTCAGGGATTGGGCTGGGAGACATGCCAACAGAAAAAAAATTTTAATTTCAGACCATTAAATAGTATGTGTATATTTCATTCATTGATTAATCCACTCACTCAATAGATATTTATTGAATACCTAGAAAGGACTGGGTTATGTGCTGGATATTGAAAATACTGATGATCAAAATAAACACTGTGTTGGGGGCTTACAGTTGGGGGGTGGGAGGTTGGAAACAGACCTTAATCAAATAATGCCAACAATACAATCACCAACGTGATAACATATAAACTAATCTAGAGTGTCAGAGAATGTGTTTCTAAGAGAGTGATATTTAAGCCAGGATCTAAAGACTGGCCGAGCTGTGGGGTATTCAGTAAGTTCTTATCAGCAGTGACTGATGGCCTCTGCTAGCTGACCCAATGAAGAGACTCTGACATGGAATTTCTGTGACAGAGGAAGCAAGGGATGCTAGGCAGCTACGTCCTTTTCTGCAAGTGAAGCCCAGTAGGGTATTTCAAATAACTCTATAGAGGTTGTTCCCCATTGGGTACATAAAGTTGCCTTACTTAAGAAGGGTAATAATATGAAAAACCTGAGTTTGAAAGTTACTTGGAAAAATATTGCAAAGGCACACACAAAGTTTAAGCCCTGTTTATACAAAATTGTCCTCCTCATACTTGGGCATGTCTTTGGGGTAATCTCAGTGGAGACCAGTACTTAAACCCTGTCTAACCCAGCATCTGGCTCCATCCTGTCTGGGGAGAACAGCACACATTAGGCATCAGGCAAGAGACTTCAGCCTGCACCTAAAACTTCCCGTCTATATAAAACCCAGTACTGGGTTTTCACACCCTACAATGTTATTAATTCTCTTTGCCACTTGAAGGACACAAAGCTAAGTAGGTTAAGGATTAAAGGGAGTACATGAGGAAAGCAATTTTTCTTGTTTCACTTTTGTAATTTTAAAAGAAAATAAGGCTTAGGAAGATGGGGTGGAATTTCCCAGTAGAAACCACAGCATCAGGTTGCAACGTAATTGTCATGGTAAACAATGAGCTTTAGTAGCAGTTCACTGAGTTCAACCCTTAAAAGTCTGCTTCTAGTGGTTGCTAGAACTTTCCAAGGCTTTCCTCAGGCTAACCATGAGGCTATGCCCTCTCGGCATTTTTTCCCCTTCTTCCTTTTACGCCTTGCATAAACAAAAGTTCTAATCATAAAGCAATATGTACCTGCAGGGATTAAAAAATGAATTATGGAAGCAAATATAATATATGTGGGAAAAACGGACCATGCTGCTTATGTTTACCAGCTGTATTTTCATCTTTTTTTTCTTTAATTCATCTTTTCTTCTCATCTGTCTTTGAGCACATTACAAACCTTTTGGGAAGCTGTCTCTTCATTAATCTTTCATGCCGTTTCTCAGAGCAATTTTGTATTTGGTATTTTTACATTTTGTAAATGCTGAGGGGGACGTTGCATAAAATATTAATGACTTCCTATAATACAGAGCTGTGATGTCTTCTAAGTAAATACCTGGGTTACAGTTAGATTACTAAACTAGTTAAACAGTTTGAAAGGGTACTTTTCTTAACATTTGAAATTATTTTTTTTTTTTTGCTTTCATTTCCTGCTCTTTTAATCAATAGATTCTTCCTTTTATTTAGCAAAGAGATTTTATCCTCCAGTCTTTTTTGTGTTTGCAAATCTGTGGAATCTCTATCAAGTTGGGATGCACACAGCTCTGAAAACTGGGCTGGACTCACAGAAGGCCTACCTTGTCCTTGACCTCCACAATTTATAAACCCTCATCCAAGGCACTGTTTTTCTTTGGTCAATAGTCTTTTTTGTGTGCCCAAAACTCATATGGATACTTAAGAATACAAAAGGACAGCACCTCAGAGTTTAGGGAACATCATCGTCAAGCCAAAATGCTTTTGCTTTATGACTGTCCTTGTTCTGAAAAACAGCATGTTTTCAAAAGGCATGAGGCTGAAGCAAGGGAATAAAAGAAGACACAAGGTTAAGTAGAAAGGAGATAACATTGACCATGATCAGAGAAGAACGTAGGAAAGGGGGAAAGGCAACTGAGACTAAAGTTAAGCAGGAGATCCCACGTTCTTTTGTTGTTGTTGTTGTTGTTGTTGTGTTGGGTCTTCTTTGCTGCACGTGGGCATTCTCTAGTTGCAGAGAGCGGAAGCTACTCTTCATTGCTGTGTGCACGCTTCTCAGTGTGGTGGCTTCTCTTGTTGTGGAGCACAGGCCCTAGAGTGTGAGTGCTTCAGTAGTTGCAGCACATGGGCTCAGTAGTTGTGACTCGAGGGCTCTAGAGTGCAGGTTCACACCTGAGAGTTGTTGCACACAGGCTTAGTTGCTCTGTGGCGTGTGGGGTCTTCCCAGACTAGGGATCAAACCTGTGTCCCCTGCATTGGCAGGTGGATTCTTAACCACTGCACCACCAGAGAAGTCCCCCAATGGCCTTTTATTTTTGGAGCTTTCCCAGTTTGATTCTCTTCCCAATATTTGCTGGATTTGGTGTAGAAATTTTTAGAATTTGCAGGATCAGCCTGGATGGAGGGTGCTTGGATGGAGCAGGTATAGGCCACGTGGAGTTAGCCTTCTTTCAGGAGCTGGACATGAATTCCTTTACTCTATGACTTCTGTGGACAAGTAACAAAAATATATTCAAACTAGCTTCACCAAAAATGAATTCAAGGAAATTCACTTGAAGAGATATTAAAATATCTCCCAGCACCCAAGGCAGGAAGCCTGCTGAGGGTCCACACAGATGGAACCAGAAATCAAGGACCATGGCAGCTACTCTATATAGGGATCCATGTGAGTTTTTTCTAGTTTCTGCACATTTCAGTTTTATTCCTCTCACTCTCTCTGTAGTCTAGTTTTCTCTGCTTCTCTGTGCACTGGTCCCCTCTCTTTGTTTCTTCTCTCAGTTCCAGGGGCCCTCGTAAATTGATTAGCATTGCAATATCCAGCCTAAAAAAGCTGGACATAGAAAAGCTTTTAGGCTCATGCCCACCAATGAATGGCCTCCCTCTGGATCAGGTGTCCCCTCTTATCCAATCAGTGGAAGGGGGAGGGTCACATTTGTATAAACTCAACTTTAGCTATGTGGAGAGAGGAAGTGAGAAAGTCCTGCCCTGTCCTCTGAAATTCTGACACAAATTATCCAGACAGTGACAAATATTTATTTAACAAAACAAAAAGGTGGCAATGTAGTATAGGAGACAAAAAGCAGAAGGATGATAGGCATGGATGATAGTATTTAATTTTATAGTCATTTTCTTGCCATGGTCTTTTAAAATTATTCTCATTTGGAAATGATTTCCAAAGTGACTGCTGGACCCATATACAAATGTATACATACTCAACATCATTAGACTTCAGGAAAATGCATATTAAAGCCACCTTGAATATCATGTCACACCTGGCAGAATGGCTAAAATGAAAAAGATGGACTATTCTAAGTGAGGGTGAGAGTGTGGAAAAAATGGGAACTCTCATACATTGCTGGTGGGAGTGTAGAATAGTACAACTTTGAGAAATTGTTTGGTTACACATAAACCTACTCTATGATCCAGCAATTTCATGCCTAGATATATACCCAAGAGAAATGTGTGCCTCTATCTGCTGAAAGACATGTGCAAGAATGTTTATAGAACCTTTCTTTTTTCTTTTTTTAATTAAAAAAATTTGGGGGGGGGGGGAGTGCTGCACCATCCAGCTTTCAGGATCTTAGTTCCCTAAGCAGGGACCGAACCCAGGCCACAGCAGTGAAAGTGCAAGGTCCTAACCACTGGACCAATGGGGAATTCCCTAGAACCTTTCTTCTCCTCCTCCTCCACTTCCTCCTCCTCTTCTCCCTCTCCTCTTTCTCTCCCTCCTCCTTCCCCTCTCCCCCCCCCCACTTCTGGGGACTGCCCAGTCTGTGGTCTGCAATGTTGATGGCTGCCACCCTCATGACATCATAGATGACATCAACAGTGGTACAGTGGAATACCCAGCTAGTTAAGAACTACAAAGAAAAATAATTTAATAAAGGGTTATTTGACAACCAATGGGGAAAAAAAATCATTTTTACCCTCCCCATCTTCCTCCTCCTCCTCCTCCCTTCTTTCCCCTCCTCCCCTTCCCGCACCCTCCTCCTGCTCCTCCTCTCTCTCCTTCTCCTTTCCCATCTCCTCCTCCCCTTTCTTTCCCCTCCCCCTTCCCCTCCCCCTCTCCCTCCTTCTCCTTCTTCCTCTTCTTATCTTTCTGTTCTTTATATGAAAAATGACATTACAAAATCAATGTTATATGAGGAGTGTAGTACATTTTCTATTTCTTCTGTAATAGTACCATAAACTTGGTGGCTTAAACAATACAAAATTTATTATCTTACAGCTTTGGATGTCCAAAGTCCAAAATCATTATCACTGCATTAAAATCAAAGTGTTGCCAGGCTAGTTCCTCCAGTAGGCTCTAAGGGAGAATCACCTTCCTTGCTTTTTCCAGCTTCTAGCTGCCACTTGTATTCTTTGTTTCATGGGACCATCTTCTTCCAACTTCAAAGCCAGCACTATAGCATCTGACTTTTTTCCATCATCACATCTCTTTCTCTGACCAAACCCAGGAAAGTTTCTCTGATTTTTAGGGATTCCTGTAATTAGACTGAGCCCACCTGGGTAATTCTGGCTAATCTCCCCATCTCAAGGCCTGTACTCTTAATCACATCTGCAAAGACCCTTTTGCCATTTAAGGAAACATATTCACATGTTCCAGGATTAGGATGTGAATGTCTTTGGGGGCCATTATTCTGCCTCCCACAAAGAGACAATCAAAAATATCATAGAGGTGTGTTAGGCAGGCAATTCATTAAAATGTTAACACTATTATTCTGGATTTTGTGATGTTTTTACTTGTCCTTATAATATTTGTGATTTATTGTGATTTCCCTTCTCATTCTTTCTCACAAATGCACATTCTCTTTGGTACCTAACTGTATATTTACAATTTTGTATTCTTTTTATTAAAGAAGACTCCCATGATTGTATAAGCCTCAGGCCCCACATAAGCTGACTAATGGCACCTCTACTTGCCCATTGACTCAACTGAGAACTTGATGAAATTTCTCCCACAGCAAACTGGGGAGAGTCTGCTGTTGGCTAGGGCAGGTGACCCATGGGCTTACGGGCCAGCAAGGGAGCCAAGGAAGTGCAGAAGTGTCTCACACAGTGACCCTCCTGTCTGTGACCCTGGAGAGTCATTTCCCTGCATAAGCCTTATTCTTAATAACCCCAAACTGTAAACAACCCACTGTTTAGCCACATTACAATGGATAAAGTGCAAATTTTATATGATGGAATACTACATAGCAATAAAAAAGGAACAAACTACTGCTACATGCAACATGGATGAAGCCCATAGTTATAGCCTTGATTAAAATAAGCCTAAAACAAAAAAGTATATGCTGTAGGTACATAGTGCATCATTCTATCATGTGAAGTTCAAGAATTGATTATAGATGTCACATTAATACTAACTTTTGAGAGATTGTTGACTGATGGGGTCATGATAGCACCTCATGGGGTGACAGAAATATTCTACATTTTGATCTAAGTGTAGACTTCTGTAAAAAGTAATCAGACTGAACATTTAAAAAAATGTTTTTTGGGGACTTCCCTGGTAGCACAGTGGTTAAGAATCCACCTGCCAATGCAGGGAACATGGGTTCAATCCTTGGTCTGGGAAAATCCCACATGAGGTGGAGCCGCTAAGCCCGTGTGCCACAACTTCTGAAGCCCATGCACCTAGCGCCTGTGCTCCACAATAAGAGAAGCCACCACGTTGAGAAGCCCATGCACCACAACAAAGAGTAGCCCCAACTCGCTGCAACTAGAGAAAGCCCGCGCGCAGCAATGAAGACCCAGTGCAGCCAAAAAGAGAAAAACCACTTTTGTTTCTTTGTACCATGTGTAAGTTATACTTAAATTTTTTTAAATGTCCATTTTGTTCTCTTCATACAGAAAGACCTTGGTAGGATTTCTCCAGGGCCATAGAGAATGCTACCAGAAGCCTTTTGGTCCTTTCCCTTGTGGTACTCAAATGTACCAATCTGATGCCACAACTCTCTTCTAAACACTGCCTCTAAACACTTTGGCTTGATGAAATCAAATGAACAAATAATAGTAGTACTGTCCCTTGAGTCTTGTCTGGAGGGGTGGACTGGGCAGGGAGTAACATTTTGGTGTTTGGCAAGATGGCGTGCAGATGGCGGGGAACACAGGGGTAGAGCACATGGGCCACATTCCACTCCATGTCTTGGGGACAATTCAAGCACAGAAAAACAGATTTCTGTTGGCATGTTAGTTAGCTCAGAGCCTGTCCTGGCTAGAAACACTGGCATCTCTGCATTTTTCTTCCTCTGTTTTTTGACAGAAGAATGTGTTGCGCAAAGAGGCAATCAAGGTGTCCTGGAGGCCAGCAGGGCTCTTCTTCACCTCCAGTGCCTTTCACCGAGGAGCTAAGTTTTATATCATCCTTTGTGGTGCAATAGCTAAGTGCACCCAGAGGTACCTAATCTCCCCTTACTTTCCATCTCTGCCAGGCCTTCCTCTGCGCCATTTCATGTCCTGGACAGGAGCTTGTTCTGAGTTTCCAGGCCCTGGCGAGATTTAGCCTTTCTTTGTGAACCTTAGGATGGGCCTTTGTAATTAATCTCCAAAGCATCTGGATCTTGTTTCTCCACACAGGTTAAATAACTAAGCTTCTTGAGCCCCTCTACCTAAGCTGCATGAGAATGAAAGAGTGAACTACTTTCTGAGGGATTTGTCTCAACTCCATAGTATCTTCCTTATATGAGTTGACAAGGCACTGGGTTCCATTCCCAGGACTGGATGTCACCACGGAGTGGGGGATTCTTTTAATTTCTGAAATGGGATTGAGCAGAAGCTTGTGTGAAATCTCTTTGAGAGGAATTTGAAAGTTTTCTCCTCTGTTTTTGATGGCCTTGTGTTTGCCACTCACTACATCCCTCCCTGCCTTCTCGCTCATGTCCTTCATGTCCTTTCTCTGCAACACTCTTCCTACTTTCACGCTAAACTTTGCTACTGATTCTCTCCCATCAGTTGCATCTCCTAACACCCTTTCCTGTGACATCACTTTTCTCGTAGGAGAGCCAGGCCAGACTACTCCACACTCTGCACACCTCTTTTATTTCTCCTCCTCTACCCTGCGTCCTTTTCACAGTTTGACTAAACAAAATTCAGAGACTTTTGAGAGCCATTTACATTGACAACTTCATTTATTTAAATAAAGACATGTTTTGTTAGAAACGCAACAATCTGTTCTTCATTAACCAAGATGCACCAGCAAGATTGATTATACCTTCCTTCCTTGTATGCCTTCCAATTTGTTTGAGTTTCAGGGGTACAGGAAAGTGATTCAGCTATATATGTATATTATAGGTTGTTACAAGATATTGAATATAGTTCCTTGTGCTATATAGCAAATCCTTGTTGCTTATCTTTTTTTATACAGTAGTTTGCATCTGTTAATCCTATACCCCTAATTTATCCCCCACCCTTTCCCCTTTGGTAACCATACACTTGTTTCTAGGTCTGTGAGTCTGTTTCTGTTTTGTATATATTGATAGATTCACTTGTATTATTTTTTACACATAACATAGAACTCTGTCTGACTTACTTCACTACGTATAATATTCTCTGGGCCCATCCATGTTGCTGCAAATGGCAATATTTCATTTTTTTTATGGCAGAGTAAGATTCTATTCTCTCTCTCCATATATATATATATATATGCCACATCTTCTTAAGCCAACTGTCTGTTGATGGGCACTTTGATTGCTTCCATATCTTTGCTGTTGTAAATAGTGCTGCTATGAACATTGGGGTGCATGTATCTTTTTGAATTAGAGTTTTTTGTCTTTTCCAGATATATACCCAGGAGTGGGATTGGTGGATCATATATGGTAGTTCTATTTCTAGTTTTTTTAAGGTAACCCCATACTGTTTTCCATAGTGGCAGGACCAGTTTACATTCCCACCAACAGTGTAGGAGGGTTCCCTTTTCTCTACATCCTCTAAGGAGTGTTTTTATGTCAGTTCCTTGTCACTGGAAAATTTCCATGTCTTGTTTTTTTTTTTTTTTTTACTTTGAAATTTCAAACAAATACAAAAGTATGATGAACTCGCATGGACCTATCACCCAACTTTAACAATTATCTATCATTTGTCCATCTTGTTTTATTTATGCACAACACCCATTTTCCTTTTCTGCAGTGTTTTAAAGCAATTCCCAGATACCATTTCATTTCCTTACCTATATTTCAATGTATTCACGGAACTTTAACATTCACAAAGAAACCCAAAGATAGAAGTATAAGAAAACCATTAAAAATGTTCATAAAACTGTCCACTTTTATTGGTAAATTTGTTTGGAAACAGTAAAGAGCCGATTTATTTATAGGATAACAAAGTTCCATTGTGTTTCCTATTCTTGCACTGCCTCAGAGATAGGAATTCATGATAAAAGGCATCTTTCAACTAGCATTTATTCTTGGTGTTTCCCAGCTATATCCACTTACCACATGTTCCTACCCTTCTTGAGACCCATGGACGGGAACCAAAACATGACACTTCAAATAATAAGTGAGAGGGAAGATGGCCATCACACATTGTACTCTGTGGTTTACAACCAGCAGGGCAACTTATTTAGAAGTCTAAAATATCTTCTTTTTTAAAACGTCAAGCTCACCCAGTGCCAAATGGTTATTTGATGTTACACCATTCAAACAAACCAATGACAATGGGAGGCACCATGCATCAGTAGGTCAGAACCAAAGAATAATGACATTAGCTTTTCTGTAGGGTAAATTCTTATTTCTTAGCGCTTCTGTGCTTCCTCTTCCAGTTGAGGTGAACTGTTTATTAAGCAGGCCTGTGGTCCCAGACTGTTTATTAGCTTAGCTTCTTCTGAATTTTGTGAAGAAGGCCAGAGAGGTCTCAGTGGTTTCTACTGGAAAAGATGCTTTACTCTGTGTGAACTCTTTCCTCTCGGGATGAATTTGTTAGCTGGGAGCTGGCCACTGGCTTGCCTCAGTACAGCTCTTCCTTTGAGGGCAGGGGTAGTAGAGAATGACCCATCTTCATAAGAAGTCTCAGGCCAGTGCTGAAGGGTTGTGGGTTCAGCTTACAATATGTGACGATGGCAGCTCCCAGCTTCAAAGGCAATCATGTGAGGGTTTGTCTCAAAATCGTGTTTGTCTAGTACTTTATGTAAAATGTGGGAAATGTCAGCTGTTCGTATCACAGACTGGGGTGCTGATAGATTTCTGGGGAGTGGCAGGGGGCTCAAAGACTCTGACACTGCTTCCTGCCTGCACGTGGGTGGAATCCTAGCATCTCTTCTCTCCACCTGGGTTTCTTTTTTTTAATTTTTATTTATTTATTTATTTATTTATTTATTTATTTATTTATTTATTTATTTGTGGCTGCTTTGGGTCTTTGCTGCTGTGCGGGCTTTCTCTAGTTGTGGCAAGTGGGGGCTACTCTTCGTTGCGGTGTGCGGGCTTCTCAGTACGGTGGCTTCTCTTGTTGCGAAGCATGGGCTCTAGGCATGTGGGCTTCAGCAGTTGTGACCCACGGGCTTAGTTGCTCCGCGGCTTGTGGGATCTTCCCAGACCAGGACTTGAAACCCGGTCCCCTGCATTGGCAGGTGGATTCTTAACCACTGCACCACCAGGGAAGTCCCTCCAGCTGGGTTTCTATAGCAAACTTTCTCCGAGCTGTTCCTCTCCCAGAAGTCTTAGATGAGCTTTGCCTCTGAGTGAAGCCATCAAGATGAATGAGCATTATTACCATTATTTTTAATTTACATATATGCTGCTTATTTCCAATAATTTGAGGCAACCCAAAATATCCACTTGTCCTCAGCTCATGCTCTGGACATTGGATTTTTAATCTGTATGATAGGTGTCTCTGATAGAGCTAATTCCGGATCACTCAGCTCTCACAAGATGTATTTTCTTTGAAACGATCAGAAGGGTCTATCTTATTTGCCATTCTTCTTTCTAGATTCTCTACCAGGAAGGTCATCATCTAAAAGCAGAGGTTTTCAACCTGAGAATGGGCATCAGGAAGGTCTGCGGATCTCCTGAAAATTGTAGGCAGAATGTATTGGGTAAGGAGTAATTCTAGAGAATCTTGTTTTTTTTCATTAGATTCTCAAATGATTCCATCCCACCAAATGGTTAGGTTTTGCTCTTTACTAGCAGGTTTTCTAGGTGGAATTTAGGAAAAACTCCGAAATTCTGCCTTTTCTCCCTTCAGTATGGATCTTCACTATTTCGTCAGCAGTCGGCATTGTCCCATTACCCTGAACAATCTGAAAAGTGAGTCATCTGGGTTCGAACACAGCTTTTCTGTTTGGTTGTTACAGTAACAGGAATCCTAAAAGGCCCTTCTTGTTAACGTTGTCAGAAAAGCCACGTACCAGCTCTGAGAAGCTGAATTTGGTTCTCTCCTAAGGGCTTGTCAAAAACTCTCAGGGAGCCCCCTTTCAGAAGCACTACATGAATTTAATGACAAAATGTCTACTTGATGTAGGTGAACTGCCAAGGTTGGTTCACTGCATCCCTTTTATGATCCATGGATATCAAACGTTGTATTTTTAGCAGTATGGCCAGGTGGACTCATTCCAACTGTCATTTTCTGTAAACGTTGAATTCTCTTTTACCAAATACAGACATAGTGAGTATACCAGCAATGTCCCTGACCTACTTGGGCAGAAGGACAGGGTTTTAAAAATTATCCCCTGTAATGTTCACCTCCATGGATATAAATAATGGAGAAGTAAGTGTTATTAGGGATGACAACCTTTTAATTATAGAAAAGGCCTTTCATCTGAAAAGCTGACATACTGGGATATGCTATTAGTGCCATTACAAAGTTATATAATTGGTCTTTAGGGTAGGTATTGTAAAACCTAGGCTTTCGGATTTCAAATTTTGCCTTGATGTGGTTTTGTTTTTTGTTTTTGTTTTTTTACATTTTCTGCTTCATATTTCTTGAGTTGTTGCTGTTGTTGAACTCTGAATATAAAGAGGACACTTGATCACCATCCTTCTAAATATCTTTTCAAAAAGTAATTTCAGCACTTGCAATCAAATACCTCTAAAACCTTGGAAAACTGCTGTTCACAAACCTTTAGTGGGTCATGAAATCAATTTAAAGTGTGGCAACATAGATTTTTTAAATTAAAACAGTAGAATATAAAATATCAGAGGGCATCATATATAGTAAGTATAAGCATTATTTTATGAAATTTTCGTTTATGTTTATTTATGTGTCTGTGTTTTGGCGATGTGGTAAATGTTTAACAGCTGGCTCTCTGGGAAAATGTGTGCGTGTATGTTCGTAAATACATCATAAATTACTGATATAAAGTATGTATCATTTGCAATTTACAAATAATAACATACATACTCTTTATTGTGAATCTCGTATAGCCAATTGATTTTCACAGAATACTTTCATTGAGTTTTGCCTAACTTCTGTACCCATAGTTAACCCATGGCTGCAATTTAATCAATTAGACAAAATCAATTATGAATAAATGCCTGATTTCTGATTCAGCAAAGAAGTCTCTCACATTACTGACGAATGAGTGTCTTCTACCATGAATGGTAATTGATATTTTCATTTACATTGATAAGACAAAAGTGAAACTAGGAAGGTATATCAGAACTTCACTAGTTCATTGATCACATGAATAAATCTTTATTGAATCAGATCATAATTTTCAAATACTTGTAGAATATTTCTTCAATTTTTTGGTGCTACTCACAATGTAACAGCTGTAGACACTTTAAAATTTAATCTGCCTAATGAATATTTTCTCCATCACTTTCATGAGTAGACTGTCAATAGAACAATAAATCAAGTTCTGATTTATAGTGTTTGCCGATTTCAGTGGTGTAAGTATTCTCACCATGGCTATCTCAAGCCACCACAGTGACATCACAAGACACAGAGTTGGAAAGAAGTACTTAGCACATCATTATATGGTATTTCTACCACACACATGCTGGAGACGTAACCTCATGGGCAGAAAGAAGAGTAAAATGTGGTAAAGCAGTTAGGAAGTGAGGAGTCTTGAGTGTTTATCACCTTTGTTTTTAATAGAATTTATTTAACTACATATTTATATAATTTTTTACTAATGACTATTTAATAACCAGCTTACAGAATTTATGACAATATAATAATCAGCTCCCATGAGCCCACATACACTGGCTCCAGCATACCACTGGCTGTTGTAGTTAAAAACAAGTCTGACAAACAGGGCTCTAAAATGCTACCGCTGGTGCTATTGCTGACACTCTCAGTGGCCGGGTGGTTTGGCATTGAACTTCACGGAGTTATCCCCATATTAGAAGAGAACCATAGGGACTTCTTCCCTGGTGGTGCAGTGGTTAAGACTCTGCACTTCCTATATGCAGGGGGCCTGGGTTTGATCCCCGGTCAAGGAACTAGATCCCACATGCATGCCTCAAGTGAGAGTTCACATGCCACAACTGAGGAGCCTAAGTGCTGTAGCTAAGACTGGAAGCAACCAAATAAATGTATTTTTAAAAAACTGTAAATGCGGCCATTTCCCTCATATTCCTGCATTTTCTTTGGCATTTGATTCCTTAACACCTAAATTCAGATGTTTCCCTCTGTCTTGCTTTTAGTTCAGGAGAAGAATTTTACCCAAACATTCCAGCTCAGACTCTTTTTTAGGGCTTGTTTCCACAATGATTTTTTTTTTTAAGTAAACCCAAGAAGTTGGAAAGCCCACTGATCTTGGTTATTTATTTATTTATATATTTATTTATTCATTGCCACGTGGCATGTGGGATCTTAGTTCCCCGATCAGGGATTGAACTCGGACCCTCCGCAGGGAAAGCATGGTGTCCTAACCACTGGATCCCCAGGGAATTCCCACAATGATTTTAAAGCTAGAGGGGAACTACTAGAATTCCGTAAGTTTGACTTCAAAGGGGCCCTCAGTTGTGCACGGCAGTCCTATTTCCCTTCCTTTTCTCTGAGATGACAATTTACCACCTCTCCTCTTGTCTCAACCATCCTCCCCCTCCTTGCAAGCCAGAGGTATCAGAGGTTACCATAGTTAATATTTTGATATAGCCTTCCGGATTTTTCTATATGGATATATAGACTTTTAAATGAGCTCATAATATGCAAGGATTGCTCCTATTAAAAAATAATATATTATTTGTAATTCTTTCCTAAATAATAATAGTGCATATTTACTGAATATTTGCTCTGCATCTACCACTACCCTGTGTAAGCCTGTAAGTAATAGCATCTCAATTTGAAATGAGAGTTTTGGCTCACCTCACCTACAGTCCAGATGGTTGATGATGTCATGGCGGCGCCAGGTCCTCTCTGTTTTTACATGCTACTCGACACAAAGTTGGCTTGCTTCTTTGAGTGGCTTTTCCCTTGCTCATGGCTGCAGCAGCAATCTGCTGTGCTTCTTTGTTCACATCCAGCCAGAGACTGACTACATGTAGCTTCTCTCCAGAAGATTCCAGGAAGCCTCTCCTAGTGTCTTACGAGCCCAGATTGGCTGAGGCCTGTCTATCCTTGAACAACCAGGGGCGTGCAGGGTGGCAGAACCATGATCAGCTCAGACTAGCTGCAAGAGGGGGGAGAATGCGGAGGAGTCTCCACAGGCTCTCTCAGTGGCACTCAGGATATTTTTAAATCCTACTTTGTCACCCACTTTTCTCAATAATATGAGCATTTTCAATTTTCCTTCTAAATTGTGGCTCGTAATAACTGCATTATTTGTTTATTCAATATTTAATATAATTGGCACCTGTCCTCTCACTGTCTCATGGAACCTAATAGATATGTGACTACAGTATATAGTAAAAAATAAATAATTTCTTAAACAGGAACAGTGGCTGATATCATACCAGCATTTACTATTTGCCAAGCATTGTGCCAATAACTCTGTGCACCTTATTGTCAGTCGCCTTCCTCCTTCCCAAATCCTGAGTTCAATCCTCAATTCCCGTGAACATGTCCAGTCACCCTAGGCTGGCCTGCAGCCCCACCCTTCCCCAGTGCAGTGTTTGACAAGGTCAGGCTCCATATTACTAAATCCAGTGGTCACTGCTCTGTCCCCAGTCTCCTCCGAATTCAGCAATCTACTCTTTCCTGAGAAACTGAAATCTTTTATATTTCAAGATCCCATACACTTCTGATTTTTCTCTTGTTTACTGGCTGCACCATCTCAGCTTCATCTCTAAATGTCGTTGCATCCCAGGGCTTGGTCCTGGACCCTTTTCTTTGTCTACCTGTGGTCTCTCCCTAGGTGACTTTATCTACCATCTATTTGCTGATGCTTCCCAAATTTATGTCTCCAGATGGAACATTTTTCCTCATCTTCAGATTGTCTAATGGCTCGCCATATCTGCATGTCTCCTGGGACACCTAGCAGGCATCTCAGAGTGTTATGACCGAGGCATAACTTTGGATTCCTCCCCTCACTTTCCCAACTCTTCTTTCCGCAGTCTTCCCAGTCTCAATAAATGACACCCCAAATAGTCACTCAAAGTCCTGTCCGAAGGTGAAAATCACATCAGCTATTTGAACAGAGAATTATCAACTAGGTATAAAACTGTTAACTACAAAGTTGGTATACAGGTGCTAACTGAAAGGATAAAAAGAGGACTCTAAGATATGGTGGAGATAACAACTGCAGGAAACATCTATGGACCTGAGGGCTGAAAACAGAGGGAAGAGACTGGAATTATTAACATTTAGAAATGTAAAGGAGGAGCCCCCTGCAGAACCAAAACTCTGACCTCTGAGTACAGGGCTCTGTTTGGCTGGCGCTGCTGTCTCTCCAAGGAGGATACGATGAAGTTAGCTCTGCAGGGTTGGAAAAACAGCGACCTGGTTTCAGCTGCTGCTACTGGAAGGAAGAGCTGCTGCCAGTGGAAGAAGCTTTGTTAGGATGACGCGCTCAGTAACAGGAAGCAGAGGGGAGGAGCAAGTCCCTTCTTCCTTTTCAGCCTTGCATCTCCCCGAGCACCTACAATTGTCCGGGCCCAACAGAAAGCAAACTGGTGAGGCAGGAAAGTGGTTTTCAGTGTTCCAGCCCCAATGTCACAAAGCAGAGTAGAGAAGGGGAGGTTTGGAGCTAAAGACAAGAAATAACCTAATAACTCTCCCAGCCATCTGCCTGGTTGATCAAGCCAAAAGCCTAGGAGTGATCTTCGTTTACTGTTTCTGTTCCTCATATCCAGTCCATCACCACATCTTGAAAGTTCTGCCTCCAAAATATCTTCTAAATCTGCTCACTTCTCTCCATCCAGACACTGCCACCCTTTAGCCCAAAGCACCACTGCCAAGTGTGGATGAGTGCAGTGGTCATCCTGGTGTTGCTGACTCCTCACTTCCTGAAATGTGTCTTCTCACAGCAACGTGAATGGTCTTTTTTTTTTTTTTTTTTTTTTAAAGAGAACCGTATTATTTTTTAGCTGGGTTGGGTCTTTCTTGCTGTGTGTGGGCTTTCTCTAGCTGTGGTGAGTGGGGGATACTCTTCATTGTGGTGCACGCACTTCTCATTGTGGTGGCTTCTCTTGTTGCAGAGCATGGGCTCTAGGTGTGTGGGCCTCAGTAGTTGTGGCTCACCGGCTTCAGTAGTTGTGACTCACGGGCTTTAGAGCACAGGCTCAGTAGTTGCGGTGCACAGGCTTAGCTGCTCCTCGGCACGTGGGATCTTCCTGGCCCAGAGATCAAACCCATGTCCCCTGCATTGGCAGGCAGATTCTTAACCTGTGTGCCACCAGGGAAGTCCCCTGAATGGTCTTTTAAAACATAAACACTCTAGTAGCTTCCCGTTTCATGTAGAGTAAATCCAAACTCCTCACCGTGGTCTAGATTGACTCTCTCACTTGGTCTTCTATCACTCTAGTCACACCGGTCTTCTTTCTTCTTTGAACCTGCCAAGCTGGATCCAACTTCAGGCCTTGATCTCGCTCTTCTCTTTGCCTGAAACTCCCCTCCACCCCACCCCCCACCTCTTCCCAGAGCTGGCTCCTTATAGTTCACATCTCAGCTCAAGTATCCCCTTCTCAGAGAGGGCTTCTCCTCTAAAGTAGTGCTGTTTGGGGCGATTACAGTGGTCTTGATCATTTATTTGTTACTGTGGGCCATTCTCCCCATAGGAACGAAAGCCCCAGAGGACAGGGACGTTGCTCGGTTTATCTCTCTATCCTCAGCAGCTAGGACAGATACCTGGCAAGTAGAAGGAACTTCATAAATGTTTGTTAAATTATGAATTTCGTTTAGTTCTCAGAACAATTTTTCCCCATTATACAGGTGATGAAATAAGGATACAGAGAGGGTAAATAAAATTGCCCAATGGCAGGACCAAAAAACAATTTAACCCATATAAGTCTAACTACAGCCTAAACTCTTAACTTTAAGACTACACTTTAGCCTTTAATATGTACATGTAACACCTAGATTGTGTGCTCCTCCAAAGGAACTATAGTTTAGATAAATTTTTCTCTTTATCTCCTAAGAAAAATGTCTATTAGCTTTTCACTGTCATCTGCTTTACCGTGGAGCAGATTTTTCATTGCAACTTCTAAAAGTCATGGAGGAAATTGACAGCCAACATTTTTGAATGAGCAAGGTGGATTATTTTAAGAAGATAAAATTTTTCTAGATGCTGCCATTGACAAATAGGTTTTAGGAAAGAACACCGTAGGTGACATGTATCTTCCTTTTTGAAAATGAAAACCAAATGTTGGATTCCAATTAGTAAATGGAACACAAGTGGTTCATCCAAGCTTTCATATCAAATTTTCCTGCTGATCTGAGTTAGTTGCTCAGAGTCTACCTGATCCCCTTTCTCTGTCACAACTCTTTAAGTCACATGATGAAGTAAGAAAAAATTCTCAGATCTTGTATCACTTTAAAAAATTCAGGTTATTACTCTGGGAGGGTTTTCACAGAGGTAGAACAAGCATTATCTCAGTTTTCCTATGAGTATGCCAACCATAATGAAAGGTTGCTGAGAAACACTTTATTTCCATCAAAGAACCACTTTGGGGAAATGGATCCATGGGTGTTTCCCACTACCCCAGGCTCTAAGCCCTTCTAAACAGGTTCATTTTAGTTCTTAGGTATTAGCTAGACTCATACTGGGAGATCTCTACAAGATAAAATAGTAATGTGTTCCTAAATTATGGGATTATTTTCTGTGCTTTAAGCATTTAAAGGATCTACATGAATTAGCTGTGAGCAAATATTTCCAGATATGGTCTACGCGCATTACCTTACCTCTGGTTAGGCTGACAATCCTTCAGATTGCTGAGATTTCCCACCAATACGTATCTAATTTACACAGTTCCTCACCTTCCAGTAATGTCTTCCACAGAAATCGGCTTAAGAGAAGTGTCAAGCGAGGAAGCCTGGATGCATTTAATGAGACTCGTGACAAAATAAATTCTGTTTATGTTAGGAAGAAAATATAATATACTGCAAACATGTTGCACATGTTCTGACTTCCAAATCCTATTTAAAGGCTTCCTGGCTTTATGCCTTAGCAGGGGCCAAAGGTATAGGATGGTAAAACTGTCTTATAATCTTCCTGCAGAACTATGCTTACCCTGAAGTTTAGTCATGGCTTTTGTTTTAGTGTCAATTTTCTCATCACAACAGTAAAAGCCAATAACTTTGGTATTCTTCTCACACGCCAGTGCCAGGGTTATAAAAGGGGAGGCATTTTTACCTTCTTCTTATGTCATCCTAGGAAACACTGCACTGCAGCATTTCACCTTATCAGATTAGCAAAGAATAAAAGCCTGACAGTACTGAGTGTTGACAAGAATGTAGAACAATGAGAACACTCATACGATGCTGATGGAAATATAAATTGGTCAATCCTCTTGGAAATCAACTTGTCAATATTTAGAATAGTTGAAGATATATATAACCTCAAACCTAGTAAAACTACTTCTAGGAATAAACCCTGAACATTTATGTAAGAAAACATTTATAAGAATGTTCATTACAGCTTTACTGGTAATGGTAAAAATTGGAAACAGGACAAATTTCCATCGAAAGTAGAATAAATTGTAGGGTGTTTAACACAATAGAATACAGCAATTAATGACCTCATTATCTCTGCATGTTTCAGCATGGATACATCTTTAAAATATAGTGTTATAAAAAGCAAGTTGCAGAAGGCTGTGTACAGTATGATACTATTTATATTACTTGTAAAAGCACGCAAAACAATCCATGCTGTTTACAATCATATATATCAATATATAGTATAAAAACATGAATGGGATTGGCAAACACCAAATTCACGGTATACAGAGAAATTGGGTAGAGAATACAGGAGCTTGAAATGAATCTGTGCTTCATTTCCTAAAACAAACACAAGATCTAAACCAAATTAGCAAAATGTTAAAATTTTACAGTGTTGAGCTGTGGATACATCGACATTCTGTATACTTTCCTATTTTTGAAATGTTAGGGGAAAGAACCACTACCTTTGTGGGCAGTGTATCTTCACTCAGTAAACATGGGCTGAGCCTCTCTCTGAGTCAGGCACTATGCTAGGTTCCAGGAGTCAAAGAGTCCCTTAACCCAGAGGACTTAGAATCTAGTGGGGGAGGATCCCGAATGCACCCTCTCTGGTCCCATGGCAATCCATTGGTACCTCTCTTATCACCTTATGCTTTATGTTATGGCTTCAGTTTTAATTACATCTTTCTTTCTATAGTAGTGCTCTCCAATAGAACTTTCTGCATTGATCAAAATATTCTGTATCTGTGCTATCCAATATGGTAGCCATTAGCCACTATGTAGCTATTAAACACTCGAAACATAGGTAGTATGACAGGGGGACTGAATTTCCCATTTTAATTAATGTAAATCTAAATAACCACATGTGGTTGGCAGCTGCTGTATAGAACAGCACCATGATAGAGTTTATACCCTTTGAGGGCAGGGACTATTATCCCTTTCTCATCTTTATAGTCCCACCTCAAGTCCTACCTTCACCCCCAGGGCACCTAGCCAGATACTGTATCTCATGCAAGACATTTGATAAATCTCTGTTGAACCGAATCCTGGAATTGAAACCCTTTTGGTGCAATTAACTAGCATGTGCCCCAAGGAAATTGCCTTAATCTCTGTATATTCATTTATCTATCGATCAAACGTGAACTATACACCAATTCTGTTCCAAGATGAGGGGATATAAATATGAATAAAATATAGTCCCTTTCCTTGAGGAATTCATAATCTTGCCTGGGCAACAGTTTGTTCAGAAATAAAATGAGAGGATTAATCCTGAGGATTTCCAAATTCTCTTCCAGCCCTAACATTCTAGAATTCACTGAATTGCTCACTTGTGCCTGTGGCCACTTTTAGAGTTTAGGCAAATAGGCAATAAATCAATAACGTGAAGCTCTCTAAACCCATCCAGAGCCCTTTGATCTCATTCCTTTATTCATTTAACAAATATTTCCCGAACATCCTTGACGGATGTTTTGGCTGCCTCCTCTTTACTCCATTGGTGAGGGAGGGATTCTCGCCTTAGGATTATGGGGACGGCGGAGCACACGATACCCCCCACTGGACAGATGAGCTCGAGAGCAGTTTATTAGTCACGTAGAGTCACAGCCTGGGCTAGAAGGTCACCACAGACCCGGCAGGGCCACGCAGGGGGTTCACCCAGAAACAGGGTAAACAGCAGGTGCTGTGAAGGAAGGCTTTGTAGTCTCAAGAGGCTGAGATGCCCTCTGGTTCCTGCAGGATGTGATGTGATGTGATGGACTCATCTAAACGCTTCCATGGGCTGGCAGGGAACCCCCTCGTCAGGGGCAAGCAGGAACTGTGTCTGGTGCATTTGATAAGGAGGGTTGTCTGCCTAGGAGACCTTATCCATGCGAGCAGAATAGGGTGGGGAGCTTGTAACTAGGCCCCTTGAGGCCCTCCTGATTTTACCACCCATCTCAAGGCCATGTCTGATGTTAAGCTTTACTTTTAGGGTTTACACCACAATGCGCCAGGTTGTATACTAGGCACCCTTGTGTGCAAGATAAGAATAAGCGGTTCCTGCCTTTATGGGTCTTATGGTTTAAGTTTCAGGGTTATATTGGTGGAAATAGTGGACTATAATGGTCTTCCCATCTCTCTAACTCTGCCATGGGCTCAGGGCCCAACAGAATGGAGAATGGCTTCTTTGGCCACTAGAGGGCATTTCCCGCTTTCCACATAAGCCCCTTTTCCCCTGGGGTTTAACTTCAACTGTGAGTGTAGGGCACTGATTGATTTTTAACGTTGGTACACAACAGAATCACTTGGAAAAAAAATTTAAATATAGGTCTACCCCTAAAGATTCTGATTCTGTAAGAATACAATTGTGCTTGGGCTTCTGTGATGTGAACATGTTTCCCAAGTGATTTTGATAGATAAGCAGAGATGAACCACCAAACAATTTAGTGAGATTGCCTATGTTCTGATTTTCAGGGGCTCCCATTTTATTTCTTTTCTAGTTTCATTGTGATAAAATTGACATATAGCATTGTGTAAGGTGTCCAACATGTTGATTTGATATACTTATAAAAGGATCACCCTGTTACACCTCTATCACCTCACATAATTACCATTTCTTTTTTGTGGTGAGAACATTTAAGATCTACTCCCTTGGTAACTTTCAAGTATATAATACAGTGTTATTAATTATAATAACCATGTAACACATTGGATCCCCAGAATTTATTCATCTTATAACTGGAACTTTGTAACCATTAACCAACATTTCCCCATTTCCCTCACCCCCAGTCTCTGGTAACCGATATTCTACCATTTCTATGAGTTCAGCCTTTTAAGATTCTACATATAGGTGATAGCATATGGTATTTGTCTTTCTCTGTCTGTATTATTTCACTTAGCATAATGCCTGCTTAGTGCACATGCTTCTAAAGCACAATGCACTTAGCATAAGGCTGCCCTGAGTGTGGATGCAAAAGCTGTGCTGAAATTTGAAGCAAAGTGAAGGTGGAAGGCTGACTCTGTCACCATCGCGGTGCTGTGCTTGTCATCTGGGCTCCTAGAACCACATGCTTGGAAATCACATCCTTTGGTTTCTGGCTCTAGACCAGTCCCTGTGGCCAGTGGAAACTGTGTGAGTGTTGGGTGAGGGGTTGGGGCAGGGGTGAAGCAAAAGAGACAGAGGATATTATGCCTTCCTTCTTTATTTTCGTCACTAAGCCTCCCTCACCTCTCTCCCAAGCCAGACACAAAATTCTTCTCTTCTCCTTCTCAAAAAAATAAATGCTCTCAAGCATTCTCTTCCACAAGTAGAAGTCAGCAGCTTGCAGAGAGTTAAGTCTGAATAGATTCTAGGCTCAGGTAGGGTGTCCTGCCACAAACAAATACACGTAGATTATCATCCTTATCCTGACTCTTTCCCGTCTCATTCGATTCTGAGAAACAGAAAGCAAGGGGACATAATGATTGGAAACAACCTGATTTTCCATCACTTGAACACTGAGTCAATGAGTCTTTAATTGTCCTCTTTCTGTTAAGGTTTTATTGTAGTGGTTTTGTTGTTATTGTTGCTTTGTTTTGCAAGTGAAATGGGCTCCCCATTTCAAAACCTTATGTGAATTTTTGGGTGATATTTTTAGAGTTGCTTCTTTTAAAATCAATGTAATTACAACTTGATTTTTGAAAAAAGTTGAAGACTCCAGGCAAAGAGAACCCTTAAGTTATTTAAGGATTATAAACTTCCTTTCAAAGCAGTTAGGCTAAATTATGAAAGATGTACTCCCTGCAAAGGTAATGTGAGTTCATCTAGAAAAGACAAGTGTTCCACTTGTAGGTAATGCATCCCTGCACTCCAGTGACTGTAACACACACACACACACACACACACACACACACACACATACACACACCACTATTATATTTATTAGTTGTCAGGAATTTTTTTTTAAAGCTCCCAGGTCTAAATTACAAATGTCCTCTTCCAACAAACGTGATTAAATAAAGGAAGATGGTATGTATATCTGGTCCTAGGGGTGGACATCAGAGCTGCTCACTGAGCATTCTGGGACCTTACTTGGCCTAAGAACTACTCGACAGCTCATTTCTTCTTTTTTCAACACAGCCTAGGAAACTCATTTCCGTGCCTATGCAAATGAGACATTCCTCAGTGCTGGGCCCTGAGGTACTCACCTGTACCACTCACTCTACCACACAGGCACAGAACAGGAATTCACTGAATAACAACTTGAATAAGGCTGTATCTCCCAATACTCAAGACATCCAACAAAATGAGAAGTGTTCTCCAGAGGCACAGGTGTGTCAGGGTATGGACTTACAAATTACCCTCTCTTGAACTAAATGTTTAATTAGAAAATCCATATCAGATCTGCCTATTTCAGGTGGGACAACCAGAAAGGATGATAACAATAATATTTATATTAAAATGGTAATCTATTATGAATCTCGCCTCCCATTTTCATAATTGTCCTCTATTTATCAAATACATTTCCAGGCAAATCAAGCTTCTCAAGAGAGTATGAAAAAAGGTAGGTTTTTCTTGTTTTATAAAGCCAAGTCACAACTTAAACAGCTAATAACAACAGCTACCATTTTATGTAATGCCTGTGGACTGTGGGACAGGTACCCTGCCAGGTGGTTTACAGGCTGTATCTCATTTAACCTCCTAACAACTTTTCACATAAGTACTATTATTTTGCCTATTTTATAGGTGGGGAAACCAAGGCTCTGAAAGGCTAAGTAACTTGTTCAAGTCACCCAATAGTAAAGGAGGACAGGGCACCCACACGCGGTTGAGTAAGTCACTCACGGCCCCCAGCCCGTGACCCACACAGCAGCAGGACCGTGCCTGCCCAGAGGGGGCGCCTTTCCCTAATATAAACAAAGGCATGTATGGGCTAGCTGCCGCCCTGAAAACGGAGCCTAGAATCAAACCCATCACGCTGATTCCAGATCCCACGTGCTTCATGCTGTACTGCCTTGCCAAGTGCATTTTCCTGCCTCAAAGGGTCCTATCAATGTCACACACATTCCATTCTCTCTGACAGGCTGGATGTGGGGATGGGCATGAGGGGAGGGATGAGTGGACAGATGCCCTATTACCTTCGGAGTCGCCTGGTCTTCAGGTGTGATGGGAGGGCTAGTGACTGGGGCAGCAGCAAAGTACAGTCCTGGAACCTGCCAGTGGCCTGACGCCTTGGACGTTTTCTTGGCCTGCATTATGGAGGTCACCCAACCACGGGCGTTGTGGTGGCGCTGCCTGAACGGTTGTGAGTGCCCTGACGAGAGACATCACTTCGGTGCAGTGAGCCCATAGATGGGAATTCTCCAGCCGACTCCACCACAGGCTGGCATTTTGACCTTGGCCAGTCATTTAACCCAGCGGTCCCCAACATTTTTGGCACCAGGGACCAGTTTCACGGAAGACCGGTTTCGTGGGGGAATGGTTTGGGGATGATTCAAGCCCGTTGCCTTTATTGTGCACTTAATTTCTGTTATTATTACATTGTAATGTATAATGAAATAATTATACAGATCACCATAATGCGGACAGGAGGCGGAGCTCAGGTGGTAATGCAAGTGATGGGGAACCTCTGTAAACACAGATGAAGCTTTGCTAGCTTGCCCGCCGCTCACCTCCTGCTGTGTGGCCTGGTTCCTAACAGGCCGTGGACGTGGCCTGGTACCAGTCTGTGGCCCAGGTGTTTGGGACCCCTGACTTAACCTCAGTCACTCCCAGATGTTTAAAGAAGAATATAAAAGTTACCCATAATTCCACCACCCAGAGATAACCACTATTAACACATTGTATTAAGGTGTTAATATACATGAACACATTAACACATTAATGTGTATGTCCTTCTCCTCCCCCCCCCGCCCCCACCCTTCTCCTCCTGGACAGGAGTGAGGCACAAGTGTGCAGAATTGTCTTTTTGTCTTGTTTATAGTTTCCTTTGCTGTGCAAAAGCTTTTAAGTTTCATTAGGTCCCACTTGTTTATTTTTGTTTTTACTTCCATTACTCTAGGAGGTGGGTCAAAAAAGATCTTGCTGTGAATTATGTCAGAGGGTTCTTTCTATGTTTTTGTCTAGGAGCTTTATAGTGTCTGGCTTTACACTTAGGTCTTGAATCCATTTTGAGTTTATTTTTGTGTATGGTGTTAAGGAGTGTTCTAATTTCTTTCTTTTACATGTAGCTGTACAGTTTTCCCAGCACCACTTATTGAAGATGCTACCTTTTCTCCATTGTATATCCTTGGCTCCTTTTGTCATAGATTAGTTGACCATAGTTGATCTCTAGGCTTTCTGTCCTGTTCCATTGATCTGTATTTCTGTTTTTTGTGCCAGTACCATATTGTCTTGATTACTGTAGCTTTGTAGTATAGTCTGAAGTCAGGGAGTCTGATTCCTCCAGCTTTGTTTTTTTTTCCCTGAAGATTGCTTTGGTTATTTGGGGTCTTTTGTGTCTCCATACAAATTTTAGGATTTTTTGTTCTAGTTCTGTTAAAAAAAAAAATGCCATTGGTAATTTGATAGGGATTGCATTGAATCTGTAGATTGCTTTGGTTAGTATAGTCATTTTCACAATGTTGATTCTTCCAATCCAAGTACATGGTATATCTCTCCATCTATTTGTGTCATCTTTGATTTCTTTCATCAGTGTCTTTACAAGACGAAAAGACAACCCTCAGAATGGGAGAAAATATTTCCAAATGAATCAACAGACAAAGGATTAATCTCCAAAATATATAAACAGTTCATGCAGCTCAATATCAAAAAAACAAACAACCCAATCAAAAAATGGGTAGAAGACATAAATAGGCATTTCTCCAAAGAAGACATACAGATGGCCAACAAACACATGAAAAGATGCTCAACATCACTAATTATTAGAGAAATGCAAATCAAAACTACAACGAGGTATCACCTCACACCAGTTGGGCATCATCCGAAAAGCTACAGACAATAAATGCTGGAAAGGGTGTGGAGAAAAGGGAACCCTCTTGTACTGTTGGTGGGAATGTAAATTGATACAGCCACTATGGAGAACAGTATGGAGGTTCCTTGGAAAACTAAAAATAGAATTACCATATGACCCAGCAATCCCACTTCTTGGCATATACCCAGAGAACACCACAATTCAAAAAGACACATGCACCCCAATGTTCATTGCAGCACTATTTACAATAGCCAGGTCATGGAAGCAACCTAAATGTCTATCAACAGATGAATGGATAAAGAAGATGTGGTACATATATACAATGGAATATTACTCAGCCATAGAAAGGAATGAAATTGGGACATTTGTAGAGACATGGGTGGATCTAAAGGCTGTCATACAGAGTGAAGTAAGTCAGAAAGAGAAAAACAAATGTCATATATTAACGCATATATGTGGAATCTAGGAAAATGGTACAGATCAACCAGTTTGCAAGACAGAAATAGACACACAGATGTAGAGAACAAGCATATGGATACCAAGGGGGGAAAGTGGGGAATGGGGTTGGGTGGGATGAATTGGGAGATTGGGATTGCCATATATACATTACTAATAAGAAAAAAAAAATCAAATTGTACTCTTTAAATATATGCAGTTTATTGTATGTCATTTCTATCTCAATAAAAGTTCTTGGGAAAAAAAGAAAACAAAAACAAAACAAGTATGCAGGGAGTAGGGGACGCTAGGCATGACTGAGCTCTGGTCAAGTGTAGGATTGTTGTGCTATATGATTCTGCTTCCCTCATGGGATGACCTCGGCACATGGAGCCCAGGGTAGTCTATAAGGGGAAATTACATCATGGGCATCTCCAAGCCATATCTGTGCTGGGAGAGAATGCCTGAAATGTGACAGCATCCAGTTTGGGATTCGAGCTGTTCCTTTTCTGTCCAATCCATTACACCTAGTAAATAGGCTTCTTCACTTTTCAGCATTAAAAGCACTCCTTTCTATAGGCTAAAGTGCACGAGTTGGGGAGGAATTAATTAGCCTTGGATTCCACTAGCTATCACGGAGGCTTTCTGCAAAATTTACTTGCCAATAAATTGTGAACGTTTTCCCATGTCAGTAAACATTCTTCTATAGCTTGATTTTTAGTCCTTCCATCAGAGCTCACAAATACATGAGTCTTAATTTATTTAATTATCCTCCTATTTTTGTTTTTTTAATTTTTAAATAATTTTTATTGGAGTATAGTTGCTTTACAATGTTGTGTTAGTTTCTGCTGTACAGCAAAGTGAATCAGTTTTACATGTACACATATTCCCTCTTTTTTAGATTTCCTTCCCAGTTAGGTCACCACAGAGCATTGACTGGAGTTCCCTGTGCTATTCAGTAGGTTCTCATTAGTTATCTCTTTTATACATAGTGGTATATATATGTCAATCCCAATCTCCCAATTCATTTCACCCTCCCTTCCCCTCTGGATGTCCTCCTATATTTGGACATGTAAATTGTTTCCAAGTTTTTATCATTAAAAATAATACTGGGATGAACATCCTTGAATAATACTTAAATATTTGGGATATCTGCTTCTTTAGGATAAATTCTTAGAAATAAAATTGCTGGATGAAAGAGTATAAATATTTGAAAGGGATTTGTTACATATTCTCTAATTCACTCCAGGAAGGTGGTTTTAATGTTCAATTCTACCTATCAGTGTTGGCCTTGCTTTAGGTTCACCAGTTAAAATTCACCTCCTTCTTTGTTCTGTGCCACAACTTGATTAATCATGAGGAGACACAGAGCTCAGATACCAGGAGATGGGAGTTTCAGATAGGAAGAGAGAGAATCTAGTCAAAGGTTTTTTCTTGTCCCTTTATTTCCTCCTCAGGACAGAGTGAAACAACATTGCCATCCTCCTGGCTCGCTGCCAAGATATTACTTTGAATGTCTGAGAAGCCCAGGACTTTTGAGCTCACGCAGTTGACTTGGACCAAGAGTGATCTTCTGAGACATTTTGTGACCTTGCCTGGGTCAGAATGGTAGACTGAGCAGACATCCAAGCACATCCCCTTCTTTTTCTTTTTTTTTTTTTTTCAGGTAGGCTCAGTACCAATTTTCTTCCTTGTTCGAGACACTCACTATTCTCTAATAAAAACATTAAATGGCAAACAAGCAAACTTTCTGGACAAGAAGGGACTCTTCAGAGGAATTTTGCAAACATGACATGTGTTTTCCTTCTCCTATTGTTCCAAATATTTAAATATTTTATCTACCTTCAGAGAAAAGGATTCACAGATCCCAGTGTAAACTTATTTCTTCCTTCTTCCAAAAGAAAGGGACTAATGATGGTTAGCAGTTATATAGCACCTACTGTGTGCCAGCAGTGTAGTAAATGCTTTATGCCTGTTTATTCACTTAATCTTCTTATGTAATAGCTGCTGTTGTAGATCATATCACCATCTTCATCATCATCGCCACTATACAGATGAAGAAACTGAGTTTCAGAGAAGCTAAGTAATTCATGACTAGTACATGGCAGAGCTGAAAGCACAGCCTGGCTCTAGAGACCATGTCCTAAAGCACTACACCATCATTTCCCACCTCCTCCCACAGTCCTGACTGACACCTCCCATATCAGGCCTTATATTTTTCATTAACAGCAAAGCAGACTTAGTGGAAAGGGTCAGCCCCAATTACTGCAGTGGCTTCTGGGTTATCTCTATACCTTTGTCCAAATCTTTGCTTCCTACTCCCTATTCTCTTTTCTTGTTCATCCAGTTTCAATTATTTAAAACATTTGTCTCCGGCCGTTGTCTGGATGTGGTTTTAGGGTCTCTTGCCCTGTGAAATCAAACTGGCTCAGGGTGGCCCAATCGCCTTGCCTGCCTTTCAGTGCAGTTTTCAGGCTGATAATGCTTAGTCTATATTTTAATTGCAGTTATATTTAATTATGATTGTGACAATGGTAGGTGTGACATTCAGAAAAAAATAAATAGAATTGATTTAATAAACATATTTCGACACCCGTGAAAGGTATTTCCATTACTCAAGTAGAAAAAAAAAAAAAGACTTTAACTTGGAAGCTTAAGGGAAGCTGGGGACAGAAAATACATTGTGTAGTTGGCATGGCCATATCAAGGTTCTTTACGAGAATTTCTCGTCTGTTTGCTTGCACTGCCTCCAGGGCACAAAGTATGTGCTCTCTTTTGCAAGTGGGATTATTGAGGCTTGGGGAGGTGAAGTGATCTGACTCTAATGGGTTTCCAATGAGGCCAAGCCAGGCGCTTAGCAGTGACTTCTGGTTCAGCTGCTGGTCCACAGGCCCATGCAGTCTGGTTTCTTTGCTTTTGATGTCATCAGATATAATGAACCAGACAATCTAGACCTGAAGATTAAGATCTTCCTATGAAAACATAAGAAAGATGAACATCTTCCCTACTGCTGATAACCGTGCTGAGATGTGGGTTATAACTTTCTTTAAGAAATGTCAGTCAGCTTGAAAAGAAAAATCATCCATTTCACCTTCATTTATCAGTGATATCTGATAGGAGTATCAGGTACCGAGGAAGTAAAAGATGGGTCCCCACTCACCCTATGCTGCGACTCTTTGTAACCCTCCATTTGCTGGTGGTTTCATATAAGGTACCCAATCTGCCTGGAATGCCTCTCAGTTTGTACTTCTTTTTTTTTTTCTTATAAAACACTACCTCTCCCTCTCTCCTTCTCTCTCTCTCTCCATATAGACATCATAAGATAGATTTATAAATTGTCATAAGATACACTGATTTATAAATACTATAAACCTGTATACAAATATATATATTATACATATATATGCACACACACATATATACACACATGCATAAATGTAATAATGTCTTTTTTTTACTATATTTTCTTCTTTTATCTTGGATCACCCCTTCTCTCCTCTTCTTCTTTTTCTCACATGAGCCACCCTCTAAAAGAAACCATGCTGTTTTATGACGGTGTCCTCCTATAGTTTTATCAATGCTCATGTAAGCCTATTAGATATATACAAACTAGGCACATACATTTTATACAAGTATATGTCTTTTTTTTCTTTTTTTTTAACAAAGATGGGATCATACTGCATGCACTTTTCTACATTATGCTTTCCTCACCCAGAATTCTTTCTGATAGAACTCCCTTTAAGTCAACTTGTACAGCTATAATTCAGTCTTTTTTTAATAGCGTCATACTATTCCACGGTATGAACAGTCTTGTAATTTACTTGGCCATTTCTCTGTTGATGGACATTCACATTGTTTCCAGAGTTCAACCAAGAAAGATAGTGTAATAAATATCTTTGAATTTATAATCTTATGCATTTTTAATTTTTTATTTCTGTAGGCTAGATTCCCAAGAATAAGATTAGGCATCAACGTATATAGACATTTTTAGTGGCCATTACTACATTACTCTCTAAAAGATCTTTTTCTGGTAAATTTAAAATAAATATTTGTATAAAATACTGCTAATATTAATTTTTTAACCATTACTTGCATCAAAACATATTTCCAGATATGAAAGTTTCTTATTAATTCTGTTCACTATTTCTTTTATGATATGAGTTAATTTTACATAAACACATCTATATTTTCTATGATGACTTCTTGATTTTCTTCTTTACCTCCCTCTCACCTAATCCTTCTGACTAAGACTTACTTATCTTCCCAGAACCAGAAGTCACCTCCTGTGTGTTAATCCCCTTCCTTCCCTCTGTTCCAGACAGGTAATTCTCTCTTCCCTGCACACACTTGCTTAGCACGTTGTGCTATACTTGTCTGAGTTTGTTAGCCCCACTGGACAGCAAGTTCCAGGAAGGCAGAATCAATGTCCTATTCACCTTTATTAAACGCAGCACCAAACACAGTGCTTTAATTTTTTTTTTTAATTTGCTTTTTTGGCCGCATTGGGTCTTTGTTGCTGCGCGAGGGCTTTCTCTAGTTGTAGTGAGCAGGGGCTACTCTTTGTTGTAGTGAGTGGGCTTCTCATTGCAGTGGCTTCTCTTGTTGTGGAGCACTGGCTCGAGGTGCGCAGGCTTCAGTAGTTGTGGTATGCGGACTCAGTAGTTGTGGCTCGCAGGCTCTAGAGCGCAGGCTCAGTAGTTGTGGCGTATGGGCTTAGCTGCTCTGCAGCATGTGGGATCTTCCTGGACCAGGGATCAAACCCATGTGCCCTGCATTGGCAGGCGGATTCTTAACCACTGAGCCATCAGGGAAGTCCTCACACTGCTTTAATACAGAGCTACTCAACAGTTAGTGGACAAATTTTAAGTGGTTTTATGCATATTTTTACTTTGTACCTGGTTTAAATAACTTCATTTGTGCTTCTAAAAAACAAGCTGAAAATGAAAGACTGGGTTAACTCAATATTCCTGAATGAGATGGTGATGCTTAATAGATATTTTAGAGGAAAAAAATAACTTGAATTCATTGCACCACAGACTCTGAATTACAACACAGAGGGGATAAGAACACATGTATGTTTTTATAGGCATTAAATCCTCATCCAAAAATGCGAATACCATGAGAATATAAAGTGAGATTGATACAAATGTTCACAATTCTTAGATGGCCACCATCCTTGAGGCTACCCTGCTGTGTTACAGAATTTTTGTTTGTCATTTTCCCGTCAGAAAATATCCCATTGAGTAAAGTTTCTTTAGAATGTGTGTATAATGCAGAGAGCAGTATGTTATCAGATCTCCTTACTTCCTTATTTTCATCTTTTGCCTACTTCGTTGATTATTGAGGAAGAAAATTTAAGACAAAATATTAAAAATGAAAGGCTTGACTTTGCATAATTCTTAACCAAAATCTTTTTTTTTTCCTAATAGAACCAGCCAACTTTAGAACCATTGGAACAGAAATTTGAAGAGGTGATTATCTTGAAACCTAGTGTTTGTTTATGTTTCTGTAATATTTACTATTTGGAAGATAACAGTAAACTCAAATTTATCTTAAAGTTAAATTTAAGTCAGCATGTAGTTCCTGACAGATGATAGGTGCTTAATAAATATTTTTCCGATCAAGGACTGGTGAATTGTAGTAACAGATAAGGTCTTTGATAACTTTGTTATATTTAGAGTTGTTTTAAAATACTCACAGCCAACATTCTCTAGCTGATGGCTATTTTAAAAAGAAGTTAATCCCCAAAATGTGCATTTGGCAGAAACTAATATTGCTCAAGGACCTCAACAGGAAATCTATGTTTGGCTTCTTTCCTCTTGGCAATCTAGGGCCAAAAGCAGCTTCTAGTGACAAGTTTATGGCAGTGTTTTTTGAGCACTGGCTCATGTAAATTTTTTGTGGTTCTGGTGCCAAATGTAAACAAGTTGAAAAACTAAAACTAAATCTAAAAGCAGACTTCTCTCCAAAATTTGACTTAGGAATACAGGCCTTACCCTATATGTTATTAGGCAAATGATTAGGCATATTAAGGAAGTTTGGTGGGCAGCAGTTCTAAGAAACACAAAATGATTTAAATTTTGTGGCTCTGTTCAAAGCATTTGGAAGAGAAATCAGAGAATAGAATTCACTTATAGGACCCGTTGAACAATGTGTTAATTCTTTAGCAATAAATTAAACTATAAAATATTGTCCAATCTTCACTTTAGCCAACATTCCACTCTCCCAACATCTGGGAAACTGGGCAGTGGAGGAAGCAGACTGCTTCTAATTATTCTGTGTCAGCCAAAGATTGCTTAAACTTTCAAGGTATGAGATGGAGCAAGGGAGAATATTAAAAATAGTAAATAGTTTTCACAAACCTTTCACAGAGATCATTAGCTTGAAAAATAAATGAAAACAGCTCTAGCTTTCTTCTTTTGTTCTTGGCATCATTTCCCAAAGACTTGACCCTGATGGAAAATTGTTATTTTTGACAACCCCCACCAGGGTTCTGGGAACCCTCCTTGGGTACCAGAGAAAGAAACAGGTCCTACTAGTCTACCCCAAACAATGTGGTTGAATCACAAACATGGTCATGGGCATAGAGAGAAGAAAATTTGGCTCTCAGAGGCATCTAACTCAAGAGACATTTGATACAATTAATTTACAGGCAGTTGGAGGGCAAAGATGAATCAAAGGAAGAGACAACTTCCTCTCTTCTCCTTCCAAAGTCTGGTCTCCTTTCTCCTGACTAGGGGCTAATCTTGATGAAAACAAGACTGCTAAACTAGCCTACCACTCAAAATCTTGTAGTCTTCAGAACAGTGATTTCAGACGATGCCTTTTTTTTTTTTTAAGCTAAGAAACTCTAAGTCTGACTGATGCGTTTTCCCCGAGACTTCCCAGGTGTGAAGAAACTGTGCCTCCCTCAGGTTCTCCCTGAGGCTTCTTACCGACACTTATCTGAAAGAACAGGTGAAAACAGCACAAGAGTGAACTGGCGCCGCCAGTTTCTCTGGTATGTGACCATTGTGCCAGAAGTGAGCACAGCCAAACTCCAGAATCCTTTAATCTATATTTAGCCCTGAGAAGTTAAACCTAACACACTCACGCTCCAGAGACCTAACTTCATATTCACAGGGCTCCCATGTATAGTCAGGATATATGTATTGAGCACCTACTTAGTGCCAGGTTCTGGGAATACAGCCATGAATAAAACATACATATTTTTGCCCTTGGAGGTCTCATAGTCTAAGGGAGGGAAGTGGGTACTTACAACAGCAATTGTGTAAGTGTTAAGTGCCAAGGATCACATAAGAGGGACCACTCAGAAAAAGCATTGCACGTTTGAGTGTAGCCCTCCAGGCTGCCTTTCTTTATGATTGGGCAATATTAGTCTCCCAGCCTCTGAAGCTGGCAAATAGGAAATGATGGCCAATTATCTTCAACTTTTTCCATATATATTTTGCTCCTCCAACCCTGCCTTTGCTGCAGTGATAGACTTTTTTACTTTAGGAAAGTAAAGAGAATCAAATGTTACTCAATAAACAAGTGACAGGCACTCCCCACAGTGGCAGGCATTCTCAAATACCTTTCATACCTGAGGATTTGGACAATCAATAAGCCAGCAGATGAAACCAAACGTAATACTATATTAATGTTAGACTTAAAAAAACCTTAGTCCTTCATATGTACAGTTATATAGACCATGCATTTTGAATTTTGGATGCTTCTGATTGTGAGCTAAAAAGAACCTCCTAGGAAAGCAAATTCTCCATAGATGAGACTTTCCATGTGATTTCGGTCTTTGTGACCGATGATTAAATCTTGCTTAGTGTTCTATTGTCTGCCACGTAACACAAGTTTTAGTTCAGGCTCCCCAGAAGTAGACTCCGAGATGAGGATTCATGTGCAAGTGATGTACTGAGAAAGTGTCCCCACAAGGAGGTCATGAAGTGGGTAGAAGAAGCAGGACAGGGAGGGGAAGAATCTAAGCAAAGGTACAATTTCAGGTAAAATACTGCTTGATCCTGCAGGAAAGCGGCTCAAGCGTGTAATTTATACTCCAGAGTTTGTCCCAGGCCAGTAGTTGATCTTTCATAAGCCCGTATCAATCATCCATTGGTCACCCAGGCAGATATAAACTCCTAGGCACTTGGACAGCTTACTGTGTGGGGGTAAACAGCTCTAGTAGCCAAGGGCAGTTCTCAAAGTGAGTTACAGATGCAGGCCATTTAGAAGTAAAGATATGCAGATGCCCAACTAGAGGTAAACAGAGCCCATAAAAGGGATCCAAGAGGATCTGGGTAGAGCATTGACAGAGTTGCTACAAGTACTAGCTGTTACAGTAGATACACAAAAGATAAAGAGACCAAAGCAACCACTACAGAAACTTGTTAATTCACAAAGGGAGGCAGAAGAAGAGATGAGAAGAGGAAAGCAACAAGGGAAATACAAAAAAGCCAGAAAACAATAAGATGAAATTAGTAAGTTCTTACCTATCAATAATCACTCTAAATGTAAAAAGATCAAATTCTCCAATCAAAAGGCATAGAGTAGATAAATGAATAAAAAACAAGACCCATGTAAATGCTATCTACTAAGAGCCCCCTCAACACACAGGCTCAAAGTGAAGGAATGGAAAAATGTATCTCATGCAAGTAGAAACCAAAGGGAGCAGAAATAGTGCTGCTTATATCAAACAAAATAGTTACTCAAACTCTGTAACAAGAGACAAGGTCATTATATAATGATAAAGAGGTCAATTCATAAAAAAGATATAACAATCATAAATATATATATGGACCCAACATCAGATCACCTAAATATATTAAGCAAATACTAGCAGAGCTGAAGGGAGAAATAGACAAACTCTTCCAAAAAATTGAAGAAGAGGGAACACTCTCAAACTCATTTTATGAGACCAGATTTGCTCTGATACCAAAGCCAGAGAAGAACACTACAAGAAAAGAAAACTACAGGCTAATATCTCTGATGCATATAGATGTAGAAATTCTCAAATGATATTAGCAAACTGAATTCAACAGCATATTGAAAGGACCATGTATCACGATCAAGTGGAATTTATCCCTGGGATTCAAAGATGATCATAAACATATGCAAATTGATAACTGTGACACACCACATTAATAAAAGATAAAAATCACATAATCAACTCAATAGATGCTGAAAAAGCATTTGAGAAAATACAAAATCCTTTCATGACAAAAATGCTCAAACAATTGGTCAGAGAAGGAAACTACCTCAACATAATAAAGTCCACATGTGACAAGCCCACAGCTAAAATCATATTCTAGGGAGCAAGATTGAAAACTTTTCCTCTAAGATCAGGAACAAGACAAGGGTGCCCACTCCTACCACTCCTATTCAACATAGTACTGGAAGTTTTAGCCAGAGCAATTAGATAAGAAAAATAAAAGGCATTCAAATTGAAAAGGAAAAAGTAAAATTGTCTCTCTTTACAGATGATATCATTTATGTATGTGTATGCATATGAATATATATATATTCCTATAGACTCCACCAAAAAACTGTTAGAACTAATCAACAAATTCAATAAAGCTACAGAATACAAAATCAACATACAGAAATAAGTTGTTTCTGTACACTAACAATGAAATATTTGACAAAGAAATAAAACAATCCTACTCATATTGCACCAAAACAATAAAATACTTAGGAATAAATTTAACCAAGGAGGTGAAAAATCTGTACACTGAAAACTTTAAGACATGGATGAAAGAAATTGAAGAAAACAGAAATAAATGAAAATATATTCCATGTTCATTCATCTGAAGAATTAATACTCTTAAAATGTCCCTACTACTCAAAGCCACCTATAGATTCAATGCAATCCCTATCAAAATTTCAATGGCATTTTTTCACAGAAATAGGAGAAACAATCTTAAAATTCATATGGAACTACAAGAGACACCAAATAGCCAAAGTAATCTTGAGAAAAAAGAATAAAGGTGGAGGCACCATACTTTTTGATTTCGGGCTGTACTACAAAACTATAATAAAACAAAGTACTGACATAAAAATAGACATATAGACAAATGTAGCAGAATTTAGAACTCAAAAATAAACCCTCCCATGTATAGTCAACTAGTATTTGACAAAGGGTCCAAGGATACTCATGGGAAAAGTATAATCTCTTCAATAAATATTGGGAAAAGTAGATAGCCACAAGAAGAAGGATGAAATTGTACGCCTATCTTATACCATTCACAAAAATTAACTAAAAATGGATTAAAGACTTAAAAGACCTGAGACCATAAAATTCTTGGAAGAAAACAATGGGAAAAAGTTCCTTGACATTGGTCTTAGAAATAATTTTTTTGGATATGACACCAAAATTACAAGCAACAAAAGCAAATAAAAATAAATGGGACTATGTCAAACTGAAAGGCTTCTGCACACAAGTGAAAGAAAAGAAAAAGTTTTCTGTACAACAAAAGAAACAACAAAATGAAAAAGGAACCTAGAGAATTGGAGAAAGTATTTGCAAACCATGTATCTGATAAGGAGTATACATCCAAAATATATAAGGAATTCATGCAACTCAATAGTTAAAAAATCCCCCAAACAATCCAATTAATAAATGGTCAGAGGAGCTGAATAGACATTTTTCCGAAGAAGACGTATACATGGCTAATGGGTATGTGAAAAGATGCTCAACATCATTAATCATCAAAGAAATGCAAATCAAAATTACAATGAGATATCACCTCATTCCTGTTAGAATGACTTTTTTCAAAAAGATAAGAGAGAGACTTCCCTGGTGGTTCAGTGGTTAAGAATCCACCTGCCAATGCAGGGGGCAAGGGTTCGAGTCCTGGTCTGGGAAGATCCTACATGCCATGGAGCAACTAAGCTCATGCACCACAACTACTGAGCCCCCATGACATAACTACTGAAGCCTGTGTGCCTAGAGCCCATGCTCAGCAACAAGAGAAGTCACTGCACCGAGAAGCCCGCGCACCACAACAAAGAGTAGCCCCTGCTTGCCACAACTAGAGAAAGCCCGTGCGCAGCAATGAAGACCCAACACAGCCAATAAATAAATACATTAATAAATTCATATATAAGAAAAAGACAAGAGATAACAAGTGTTGGGGAAGATGTGGAGAAAAGGAAATCCTTATACACCATTGACAGGAATGTAAAATGGTACAGCCATTATGGAAAACAGTATGTCTGTTCCTCAAAAAACTAAAAATAGAATGACCATATGATCCAGCAATCCTATTTCTGGGTATATATCCACAGGGAATGAAAACAGGATCTCAAAAAGATATCCGCACTCACTGTGTTCATTGTAGCATTATTAGTAATAGCAAAGATATGGAAACAAGCAAATATTTGTCAACAGATAAATGGATAAAGAAGACAATGTGAGACTATATATATATGTATATGTGTGTGTGTGTCTGTGTGTGTGTGTATCTCATAAGTCAATGAGATAAAGGGCAAAATGAAATTGTTATTCAGCCATGAGAAAGAAGAAAATCCTGCCTCTTGCAATTTGCCACAACATGGACAGACCTTGAGGGCATCCTGCTAAGTGAAATGTTAGAGAATAATGAGACAAATAATGTATATCACTTCTGTGTGGAATCTAAAAAAGCTGAACTCATAGAGTAGAATGGTAGTCACCAAGGAGGGCTGTGTGGTGGGGAATACTGCGCTGCTTTTTTTTTTTTTTTTTCAGATGGTCACACCTGGAAGACAGATGTGGGGACAGCAGTCCCCATTCCCCCCGACTCCTGCACATTTGGGGCTTGGACTCCTTAACAGGAATTACACAAGTGGTTTCAATAGCTCTTCCTCTCCCCCTTCCCACTCCCTGTTGCTGGGTGTATATATCTGGATCTAATACTTAGATAGGTGTGAGCCAGGATCCCACTGTGCACCGTATCATAACTTAGAAGAAGGATGTTTGATCAGCATCCTCATAGTGAACTTCCCACATCGACTTCCTGTTCCCTCTGCATGTGCTGACCACGTGCTAGGCTGGCCACTCTCCTGTCCCAGCCACGTCTGCCTGCTGGGGGTGGGGTGCTGGCTGACCAGGAGTCAGCGTGTCTGTGCTCAAACCTGCTCGTGCTATTTTGTACCCATTATTGAAGTTTGCTGTTTTAATAAATCATCGTAAGTCAATGAGACAGAGGGCAAAATAGGGTTGTTCTTTCCATGAAACTTGACTTGAAAGCTTGAGGTTCACTTAAAAGAGATGCTTAAAAAAAATCCTTTTAAAACACATGTGGTTGGGGCTTCCTAGGTGGCACAGTGGTTGAGAATCCGCCTGCCAATACAGAGGACATGGGTTCGATCCCTGCTCCAGGATGATCCCACATGCCACGGAGAAACGAAGCCCATGTGCCACAACTATTGAGCCTGCGCTTTAGAGCCCGTGAGCCACAACTATTGAGCCCATGTGCTGCAACTACTGAAGCCCATGCGCCTAGAGCCCGTGCTCCGCAACAAGAGAAGCCACGGCAATGAGGAGTCTGCGCACGGCAACGAAGAGTAGCCCCCAATCACCACAACTAAAAAGAAAGCCCGCGCACAGCAAAAAAGACCCAACACAGCCTAATTAATTAATTTAAAAATTAATTAATTAATTAATTATATTTTTAAAAAAACACGTGTGGCTGAAGCAACTGTAGAGAACTGGGTAAAAACCCTGAAAGAATTTTGTACTGAAATTGATTGTAGGTTTAGTTTTATTGAAAAACAAACAAAAAACAACCACCCAAAACCCCTAAAACTATGACTTCTAAGAACTATACTATGGCTGTGGTAGATGTAACGGAAAGTAAGTGAATCTCAGTTGTCAAATCTGTATTCAAAATATTAGCAAGCAATTACATACTTACATGCTTTATGCTGAAATAGTATTTTCAAAGGATATGGGTCTTATTTTTTTTATATAAATTATTTTTTATTTGTTTGTTTTTTTGGCTGCATAGGGTCTTTGTTGCTGCACACAGGCTTTTGCCTGGTTGCAATGAACGGGGGCTACTCTTCATTGTGGTGCGCGGGCTTCTCATTGCGGTGGCTTCTCTTCTTGCAGAGCACGGGTTCTAGCTGTGAGGACTTCAGAAGTTGTGGCTCGTGGGCTCATTAGTTGTGACTCACAGGCTCCAGAGTGCAGGCTCAGTAGTTGCGGCGCATGGGCTTAGTTGCTCCATGGCTTGTGGGATCGTCCCAGACCAGGGCGTGAACCCGTGGCCCCTGCATTGGCAGGTGGATTCTTAACCACTGAGCCACCAGGGAAGTCCCAGTATGGGTCTTATTTTTATCATGATTCCCCACTTTACCTAACTTTATTCAGTTATCAATCAATCAATACGGAACTCATAGGCAGAAAAGAGAAAGAAAGCCTTACTTTGGGGAGCTGAGATTTTTCTTTTATGCTTTGATGCTCACCCCCCTCAAGCTTAACACTGGTTGACCTCTGACTTCTCCATCATCCTGACAGCTCTGCCCTCACCTTCTCCCTTTCCTCCATCCTTGGCTTCCATTGCCTGTGCTCCCACCTGATTTCAAACTTACTTTCCATTCACCTGGGTAATGCTCTGGGCTCGCTCTTCTCTCTCACCACCCCCACCTCTTCCATCCTCTGCGTTCCCAAGACACGGCCCACTTTAAACATCCCCAGCGAGGGAGCAAGCAGTGCAGTGGATAAATTCAGGGAGGACTGGGGAGTCCCTTGGCCGTGGGCACCACCCCAGGTATTCAGCATGCCCCAGGTTCCACTCTCCATGCTCCTCACGTCTGGTCCACTTCTCCCACACAGAGAGAAGGGGGCCCTCATGCCCACTGGATATGTCCTGCCAGAGCCACAGTGCCCTTACTAGGGACAGAGCAGCTACAGCGTGGCCGGTTCACCCAGGAGACTTCCCGGGACGGCTCTACTATTCCCGAGAGAGACCGTGGTGCTGCCTCCCACGGGCCCGGCCTGTGATCACCACGGGTACTCACTCAGACAACACGCTGCAGCTGAGGGGCCGCCCGCGTTCAACGGGCTGCTCTTTATCTTCCTTCCCTGAGGAGCTGGGCTCAGTTCTTGGGCGTGGAGAAATGATTCACTGCGAAAATACAGAACAGCACTTTCTTCACCCTTCTGCAGGCTTCTCCTCAGAGCTCATCCAGAAGATATCTAACCTGAGAGAGAGACGGGCAGATATCTCAGTCCCAGGGTGTCCTCCCCACTCTGGGCATCTGCATTGCCTCCAGCATCCGAACTGGTTGAAGGTCAGGCCCTTTTAAAAATGCCTGTGAAACTTCAGTGTTGTACTGTGCAAACCTGAGGCTTTTCAAATGCTGGGATCCCGGAGAACTCTGACCAGGCTATGAGAGAAAGACTGTCTGAAGGAGCTCCACACACAGCCTGCACAGTGGCGTACATGCCGCAGGTACGTTCCACAAAGTGGATCAGTTGCACCCCAGAACATTCCTTCAGCAGGGAGCCCTGCATCTGTTTGGAAGGCACCTTGGATCACCCACGGCCGGGATCTGCTGGAGTCACAGTGTCTGGGTAAGTGAATAGATGCTCTGCTGAACCTGGAAAGATGTTTATAATCTGGTATGTAAACAGGGTAAGGGCAGTGGTGTATCATCTTCACAATGTTCTCAGTGCTTAGGGTGTTGGGTTTGGAGGTGGTGGAAACGCTGGGGGTAGGAGGTGGCAACCTTAGGGGGAGGCAGTTAGGCTGAGGCCTGGCTGGAGAAGTGGGAGGAGAATGTTCCAGACCCTGAGGCGGGGATGGGTCTGGGGTGTGAGGGGAAGGAAGGCAGCCGTGTGGCTGGGCTGAGGATACTGTGTGTGACGAGGTGCAGAGGGAGGGTCTTGTGGGTCTGGCTGGCCAGTGTTCAGGCTCTGGGAGAAGCCGCCGTGGACATCTTGCATCCTCTGCTTTTGTGTACACCCTAACGTTGTGGACTTTTCCCTCACTGTGAGTCTCATTGTCCCAAGGTGGAAACCACGCATTGGTTCCCTAGCATCCCTTGCAGCCAGGGCCTGTCATGTGATTCGGGGTACAATCATATGATCCAGTCCCCACCAATCAGAGTCCTGGAGATCTCATGTAGAACATAGCATGGTAACTACACTTAACGATACTGTGTTATATAAAGATCACTAAGAAAGTAGAACTCAACTGATCGCTAAGAAAGTAGAACTCAACTGTTCTCACCAATAAAAAAAGAAAAGAAAGAAATGGTAATTATGTGAGATGATGGTGTTAACTAAGCTTGCTGTGGTGTCAATACATGTATACGGAATATTACATTGTACACCTTAAATTTACACAATGTTATATGTCAGTTATATCTCAGTAATGCTGGGGAAGAAATCTGGAAAGGAAGTTTTGAGCTTGATAGTTGGGCCTTGAATATCCAGTTGGGATGTTTAATTTTTTACGTGTTTGCTCATCACTGAGAGTTTTTGAGAAAGACAGTGACATGGTTCTGATCACTGCATCCCAGGGTAGGAGAGTGGCCTGGCACACGCGAGGCTTTCTACAAATATGTGTTGAAAAAAATTGGATATCTTTTCCAATTCCTTACATGTAATTTCCCTATATGTAAAAAATGAAAGTAGTTGACTAGGTAAGCTTTTAAATTAGAATTTGGAAATTATTATTCTGAAGTATTTGAAGGATCAAACTCACAATTGTTCTGATTCTATCGATGCCAGAGTAAACAGAAACAGCTAAAATGAAAGAAGCTATTTTAGTAATTCAAAAGAATTCAACCATCAAGCAATAAAATAAAACACTGGGTTCTAAGGGTGACTAATGAGAATTAGAACAAAATTACAGCCCTCCTATAAAGAACTGTACGTGGCAAATTAAGGATGCAGGCTCATAAAGAGTTCTTCAGCTGAAAAGATCCAGGAAATATTGTGGAAAAGAGAGAGAGCCACACTCCCACCCTGAATGCACCAGAGCCAAAGACTTTTGGAATTATGTGGCCAGGAAAATTGAAGGCATCTGCGGTTCAATTTTTGTTTGCAGGGCCGTATAAAAAGGAAAGGCGAGAGAAAAAGAACAAAGAATCTCAAAGAAAAAGATTCTAGGGTAATATTGACTTGTATATAGTTGATGCTCAATCAATCTTTATTGATAAAAATTGGTGCACAGAAATGGTGGCACACACAACAGCATTTTAAAAAAAAAAACAGGGAGGTGTACAAAAGAATAATTGATTTGCCATCCAACTACTGTTTGTGGCAATTTGGTTAAGGGAACGAGGTGTTTGGTGAAAAACATCTCCATCAGATACCCGCTATGCCCACAGACCTCATTACATGAAATGACTTGCAAGCAGTTGTGTCTTCGTGTACGAGCCATGCCTACGCCACAGAATGCTCTACTCTAGTCCCACGTGTCTGGACCCAGGGTGAGTCCTTGAGCAAGGGGAGGCTAAGTCAGGTGCCCAGGAAACAACGCCCAGTGGGGGCTCCAAGGTGAATGGGGATTGCCATACATACATTACTAATGAGAAAAAAATATGAATGGTGACAGTGTAGCCTGTCAGCTGTAAGATGCCCCCAGAGAAGAGAGGAGTGCCAGACAGTCAATCCTAGGGCGAGACACAATGCCTGGGATTTCTGGAGCTACCACTGTGCCCCAGACGAGAAGCCACTGTTTCTGATTCCCTGAGCCTGTTTACATTCTAATGTTGGAGTTCTAAAGGACTATATGCTGCTCAGATAGTTCCATACGCTTCCTTATTTCTATATGTACTGTTACAATAAGTCCGTGTGCCCTAAGGATATCTCAGCAGGCCTCCTTGCAACCTGAAAGAAACAAACTTTTACAGACTTTGTAAATTCGTACCATGTGTGTAACCACTGGATAAAAAGCGGGAACTTACCCACTCTCATAAACCAACTTTAAGGATTACTGTTACTGTCCCTGCAAACCTGCTCTGTAGGTTAGCTCTTCCTTACCTCTTGGGTAAAATCTAGGACAGGATGTACCCCTTTTCTGGTTATTCTTTTTTTTTAACTAATATTTTTTGGCTGCGTTGGGTCTTCGTTTTGCTGCGCATGGGCTTTCTGTGGTTGTGGCGAGCAGGGGCTGCTCTTTGTTATGGTGCGTGGGCTTCTCAGTGCAGTGGATTCTCTTGTTGGGAGCACTGGCTCTAAGCACTCGGCCTTCAGTAGTTGCGGCGTGTGGGCTCAGTAGTTGTGGCACACAGGCTCTAGAGCACAGGACCAGTAGTTGTGGTGCATGGGCTTAGTTGTTCCACAGCATGTGGGATCTTCCCAGTCCAGGGCTCAAAGCCATGTCCCCTGCATTGGCAGGTAGACTCTTAACCACTGCACCACCAGGGAAGTTCCTTTTCTGGTTATTCTTAAGTAATAGAAGTCTTCATTTCAATCAAAACAGCCTCTATTTGGTAATTTAACATAACTGTACTCAGTCATTGTGCTTAAAGCAATTCAGCAGACAAACAAAACCCTCCAAACATCAACCAAAGTTAAAGGCTCTCACTATGTATAATAGCAGGACATGGAAGCAACCTAAATGTCCATCAACAGATGAATGGATAAAGAAGATGTGGTACATGTATACAATGGAATACTACTCAGCTGTAAAAAGGAATGAAATTGGGACATTTGTAGAGTCTTGGATTGACCTAGAGACTGTCATACAGAGTGAAGTGAGTCAGAGAAAAACAAGTATCGTATATTAACACATATATGCAGAATATAGAAAAATGGTACAAATCAACCAGTTTGCAAGGCAGAAATAGAGACACAGATGTACAGAACAAACATATGGACACCAAGTGGGGAAAGCGGGGTGCCGGGGGTGCAGTTGGGGTGGGCTGAATTGGAAGATGGGGATTGCCATACATACATTACTAACAAGAAAAAAATATCAAATTGTAAGCTTTAAATATACACTGTTTATTGTATGTCAATTGCAAGTCAATAAAAGTTCTTAAAGAGAAAAATAAAATTAAAAAACAAAAGTTAAAGGCTCTCCTCTCCCCCAGGTAGGCCTGCAGCAGTCAGGAAGCATCTGTGGAAAGGGGGCTGGTTAATATCTTCTCTCCTTACTCTCCAGCTCCACCCTGCTCATTAGTCAACTCCACTGGGGGCAGGGAAACAGGGGATGGGGTCAGGAAAGATTTTACTTGAATGGCATCCATGTGATGCTGGTTTTCTTCAGCTTTGAACAGTATTTAAAGCTGGCTCTCTTGTGAGTACTTTCATGGGTTCTTCAGAGACCCACCTCCATCCCCAATCACCAGGGATCTCTCACCTGTGGTTTCTAGCTATGGGCACTGTACTTGCTAGCTGGCTACATAGGGTTCCTTGCTCAGCCTGTGGCCATGGACTGTATGTCTTCAGCAACTCTCTGCAAAGCAGTGCCTCCTCAGTACTTCATGGCAGAATCTAAGATAGCAGCTCTCTGGCTCTTCCTCCTGGTCCACTAGGACCTTCTGTCTTGGGAATACAATTACTGCTTACACCATAGCCCCTATTCTACCTGCAGGTGCTAACGGGTACACCTGTTGCCCTCAGTATTCCTCATGTGGGAAACAGACCCTGGTCCATTATGTACCCCAAACATCAATCCCTCCTTGAAGCGCCTTTCTCTCAACACCTCCTAGTCAGGGGAGAGGAGGGGCTGTGGGACTCACACTTAAATCCTCTTTCTGAAAGAATCCTTCTAATCTCCAGGTTTCTGGCCACATCAATACTTTTATACCCAATTCTAGAGCAACTCCTTTGCAAACCCCGCAGAGCTAGGCTGGAGTCTCATTTCAAAATGGAGGAGTATTTGGTACCCATAATTTTGGGACCTCAGCCAAAAATGAGTCTGAAATATTTTCATTTTAATATCCTGTTGCATTTGTAAAGACCTTTCTACAATTCAAGAGACTTATGGATTTTTTTTTTATCGTTTCACTTAAAAAAAAGTTGGCAACAATCGATCTATTAGGAGACTAACTTTTTAAGGCTAGAAAGTAAAGTCTAGCATAGAACTGAGATAACACATGAAAAGTCCTTAGCATAGTGCTTGGCATGTAGTAAGTGCTAAATAAATGCTAGTGTTTATTATTATTATTATTATTATTATTATTATTATTATTAGATACCCTTTCACTTACATGAAGAAGTAGATTTGCACATCTCAGTTGGATTTAACACATTAATAAATATTTGAGGTCCATTTACCCTTTTGATCACCATGAGGTTGATAAGTAGATATGAGGTAATCACCCTGTTGAAAGCTGTCTTTCTCCTCTTGGCCCACCAGTGGGGGAAATTCACTGATTAGTCTAAGAGGTGAAGGATAATATATAAAAGTATACACTCCTAGAGAATGGGACATCCATACAACTCCTGAGTTTGAGCTGTTTGACATCTTAGAAAGAATCCGTGATTAAGACCGCTGCCTTCGAGAACGTGGAGTTTCAAAATCCTTGTTCCAATAATCTCATTTCCTTTCATTTGAATCCTACAATGTTTCTTATGGTTGGTTTGTTTTAAGTAGTTTTTTTTTTAATTTTTTATAAACTTATTTAATTATTTATTGGCTATGTTGGGTGTTCATTGCTGCTGCGCACAGGCTTTCTCTAGTTGTGGCAAGTGGGGGCTACTCTTCATTGTGATGCATGGGCTTCTCAGTGCAGTGGCTTCTCTTTTTGCAGAGCATGGGCACGTGGGCTTCAGTAGTTGTGGCACATGGGCTCAATAGTTGTGACTTGTGGGCTCTAGAGCATAGGCTCAGTAGTTGTGGCGCACGGGCTTAGTTGCTCCGCGGCATGTGGGATCTTTCCAGACTAGGGATGGAACCTGTGTCCCCTGCATTGGCAGGTGGATTCTTAACCATGGCGCCACCAGGGAAGCCCAGTAGTTAGTTTCATATTATAACTAATGCATCTTGCTATCATCATCAGAGTGCAAATAAGTGTATTCTTTTACTATTCAAATTAATAACTCAAAGCCTCACCTATTACAGAAATCATTTCCTTCCTTGTAGAGTTTTTCCTTTATAAGCCAAAAGCCCCAGGAGGTTATTCAATCTAATACCTGTCCTGTTGCCTCGCAGAGAATCTGCTTGGTGCCCTGGAGTTCCACATTCTCTATGGCTGTTGCTGAGGTTCCTACAAAAAGAGTTGGTCCAGTGTGATGGACCTTCTGTAATGCATGTAGAGAAGTCTTTAAGAACACACATGATAAAGATGTTTGTAAGAGTACTGAAAAATAAATACTTAGGTAGGTAGGCAGATAGCTAGCTAGATAAATAAATAACAAAACCCCCACCCCCAAGAAAAAAGACACTGTCCAGCACTCTGCCCAGAGCCTCTGCTTTGATGCTAGAGGCACAGGTAGTAGTTGCTTTGAAGGGAGCAGGGAGATGAAAGCAAACTGAAGAAGTGGGCCTGAATTCCATGTTACAGCTCTTTAGTTACACAGCTCTTTCAGCTTGTGCACACTCTGTGTCATTTCCCCAAGGCCACCAACAGTGACAGAGTGGCTGGGAGAAGAGGGTCTCCAACCTCAGCCACAAGTGGAACTCTTTCCCATGACAATCCAAGCCCTGGGGAAAAACTGAATCACTAGACCAAACCGCCCTCTCCACTGGTAAGCTTCTCTTCAGGGTTGGGTGCCCTCCTGCTTGGTGGCCCTGAAATGTGACCAGTTTAATCCCATAGAGTGTAATATTAACATTAAGGAAAGGGGGTTGGTACCCTTAACCCTCTCCTTTGAATTTCCTTGGCCCCTATACCAGTTTGCCCATTCGTTCCCAGCAACATCTGGGTCCTTTACTAATAGAGGCCTTGGACTTCCTAGGTGGCGCAGTGGGTAAGAATCTGCCTGCCAATGCAGGGCACACGGGTTCGAGCCCTGCCCCAGGAAGATACCACATGCCGCGGAGCAACTAAGCCCGTGCGCCACAAAAAATAAATAAATAAATACTAATAGGGGCCAAGCAGGTAGAGCTTCCCCAGACAAAGAAGACCTGTGCAAGGCAACTGGATATAGCCCCAGCTAGAAAGACACGATATTCATTAAAACATTGCCCGCTGTTTAACTTCTGCATGGCACTTTCACTTAAAGGGGGTGGGGAAAGGAAAATTAATGTTCTCCCACAGTGGGTATCTCGCTACACATGTGGTTGAACTACTTAAAAATTTCAAAACATGCCGTGGTTAATGTCAGTATTGGGAAGGTCTAAGCACCAAGATAGACTTACTACAACTAACCAGGAGTCAGACATCTAAGAAGCTAGCAGGAGAACAAGTGCTGAAGGCCATCTGTGCTAAATAAGCTGGAAAAAATTAAAGAACCTGCATCATCTTACAGGTTGACTAACCTCAAAACAGATCTGTAATTGCCTCACACAGCAGAGAGTACACACAGTGATTTGGTGGCTGTTCATATGCTGTGCCTATTACAGCAGCAATACTTCTGCCATCAGCTGAGAGAAATTTCTGATCCAGATGCCAGACGCACTGAGTTACCTGTAATCCCCTGCTGCCCACACCTCCCACTTCTGGCTGCACAAATATGTACATGTGTTTTCAAGAGGTGATTTAAATCATTTGCCTCTGGGAGATGGTTTGTACCATATGTAGAAAACAAATTCCATCAACACATACAAAGCTGACCATTTAATTCTGCCCGGAACAAAAAGGATTTTGTATGTTTGTTGATTTATCCTTTACTTTGCAGTGAAGGACATGGCAGAGAAACTGGCTAAGCCATGCTATTTGCCTTTCAGATTATTTTTGGTAGGTAATCTTGTCTTAAATCGATGGAACATGGCAGCGATATAAAATTTTAAGCTTAAAAAAAAAACACATAGTCAGAAACACAAGAGAAAGTCTAAAACTTCCATTTGGAGTCTGGCTGTAATGGAGATTTGCCAAAATATCAAAGATGACAAAACTCTGAGGAGTGAGACAAATTTTGGCTTCCCTAATTAAAAACAGCTAGTATAGCATTTGTGTCTTTCCACATTTTCTACCCTTTAGCATCCTTCACTATTTTCTATGGGTAAAACTCCAACTCCTTAGCCTGAAGTACAAAGATCTCGACAACACAGCCAGAGCTCTCCTTCCAGCTTTATGTCCCACCCCCGCCCCATCTCTAGAGTCTACACTCCAATCTCAGGACTACCCACCATTCCCTGTAAATAACATGTACTGTAACACAGTCCACACTGTACACAGGGTGTTTCTTCTATCCAAGAGGCTCTTCCTACCTTCTCAACCTAAAAGATCTTATCTCAAAGGTCATCTCGTATGTAAGGCTTTAAAACTGGTCACTCCCTCCTCTGTATTCCTAAAACACTTAGCACTTAATTAAATTATACTATTTTTTCACATGGTATTGTGGTTATTTCTTTACTCATCTGTCTCCGCCATTAGACTTGAACTCTTTTAGGGCAAAGACAGTATCTCATTCTCTACATCTGCCCTGGGCCCTACAATGCCCAGCACAGAGTATCTACTCAACAATGTATGTCCATCAGTGGTAGTTACTGAGAGTCAACAACTTGCTGAGCAACCCCCTTTCCTGACCCAGAAGCACTGGGTTTAGCCTGGCTGGGTTCTGAGACCAAGTATAGTTAGACCAACCAGCAGGATATGAAGATCATCTTCCTCAGGGGACACAGAATCAAACGGATACTGATGCTCAATCTACTTTGAAGTTATGGCCTAGTTATAGAACCTGGGTTTTGGTCTTGATCTTGGGAACATACCCTCAACTCGTCACTGTATCCACTTTACTCCTGTGTGTCCAGGTTTCTGTTTTGATACATGCTGTCCCAAGGACTGTAAAAAAGTGAGGTACTTCCTTCTCTAAATGCAATGAAAACTGCAAAACATCAAGAAGCTAGCCCAAAAATTTCACTCTTAACTCGCTGTTAAGCACGATGTTAACAGCACCCATACCTGTTCTGCTTCTAGTGCTTGACTTAAAGGTAAGATTCTTCAAGTGGCTAAACTGTTCTTGTCATGGCTTACTTAGCAATGGGGGCTTTTCCAGAGACACAAGTAAAGAGGAGTGATGTAGGGGGCTGGAGATGTTTCTAAACCGTTGCTGCAAATGTTTTGACATTCCTCCCATCTAAAAGTGGCATCTAGGTCCCCACTCTTTGAATATGGGTGGGTATATGACTACTTTGACCAATAAAGAATGACAGAAGTGTTCCTGTGTAACCTCTGAGGCTAGATCATTAAAGGCCACATGGCCAGTGCACTGGAAAACTGCTCTTGGAGCCCTAAGCACCACGTAAGAATTTTGACTACTCTGAGGCCAGGTATAGGTGCTCCAGGAGACACCTCAGCCTTCTAGCCATCCCTACCAAGTGCCATTTTACACCCTTTAAGCCAATCATTCCACCAGCTAAGTATTACCAGGTCACCACCATCAATGTCATTTGGAACAGAAAAATCACCTAGCTGAGCCCAGTGCAAATTTATGACCAATATAATCACAATATGTAATAAAATGACTGTTATAAAAGTCACTAAGTGTGGGAGTAGTTTGTTATGCAACAGTAGGTAACAGTAACAGAGGTAGACAATGAAATGCCCTGATTCGTCTCTACTGTTTCCCTCAGGGAAGAAACTGAATTTCTGTAGCATTATTGAAGTTTCTGATAAACACAATTTTATTTAATTTTTTAACAGAAATTTATAAAGCAAGCAAGTATGATTTCTAAAATTAAAAGGAACTATTGCCAGGGGATTTGCAAAGGTAGTATTTCTCTTCCCTCCTTACAGACTTGGAGCCCATCTCTGGGAATAGATACACAGACTTATATGCCTTCTTAAATATAATAGACAATAGTCACAGTGTCTGTTAATCCCATCTGCTTCCCTGGAAAAGGAAAACTCATTACATGAGCCTGCCGAGAGGTCTCAGATTCCATGAAGGGGATTTTTCTCTATATCTCCTATAACATAAGCCTAGTATCTAGTTCTTTCAAGATTTGCATAGTACCTAATCTATATCTCTAGCCATATGTACTCCTTTCTACTTTGCATTTTAGTTTGTTTTTTGCATTACAGCAATCCAACTTTAATTGCAAAGACAGAATGTAGTTTAAGCAGGAAGAAAACTTTTGTAGGATATTAAGTGACTTCAAATTGTTGGGAGGATGAAAGAAAAAGAATTTAGATTGAACCACACAGCAGAGCCAAGCCACTAAGTTTGCTGCTGCCTCCTCCGTGATCAAAAAACCACTGACTCCAGAATCATATCACCACTGCCATGATTGGGAAGCCACAGTGATCAGGAAGTCACCACAATCTGGTGGCTGTCCCAGCCCCAGAACCACACCATTTTGGCTATAATCTGTACCAGCAGAGTAGATGCCATGGACTCCATCTTTGAACACCCACAACCAACAACTCAACCACCATGGTCACGGGCAGAAGGAGCAGAAGGAGAAGGTGTTATGGCTTCTAGTTTGCATGTATTTTCTCAGTTTCCCTCAAGTGCACATGGGTGGTTGAAGCTAAATCACACCCAGAACCTAGTAGCAATAGCATCTGGGAAATGCAATTTTTGTTTTTACTTTTTTTTTTCAGGCTTTGTAGTATAAAAAGGCACACTTGAAAGAAAGTGGGATGGATGTTGAATGCCAGTCTACAATATCATCATAATATATATTTCTTCTATTGGACTACAAGCAATTTGCATCTACATTTCGGTCCCATCTCCCAAAGCATCTGACAATTTCCAGGGAGTCAGTTGTTTGAGATAAGGAAGGGAGTTTGGTGAGGGAAAAAAAGAAGAATCCTGAAGTCCTGCATACCTCTTTCAAGTCCCTACCAGGAAAGGGAGTCTTCAAAGGCAGGAGAATATAACGTTAGTCTTAAAACTGTCTCTGTCTTTGATATACTCCATTTCTCGGGTCTGCTCTCAGGTCCGCTTTCCACTCACCCCACCCTGCTTTGTGCCGTGGGAAGCTGACCTCTAGAGATGGCTCCACCTGGGTTCTTATGCCCTCTGACTTCTGACGGGGCTTCGGCAAGGAGAGAGTGTCATATTATTTGCCCCTTAGGTTTCTTCTGTTGTTCAACTATAGCTAGTACGATACTTTCTCTACCTAATGTAACTGTGCAAGTGGACTCGTTGCCAGCCGCACAACAGAAAGACCAAATGCCAAGGTAACGGAGCATGGCCAAGGAGACAGGAGGCCATGCTCAGATCTGTCTCCCTGTCAGCTGTTGAGTGGGGTATGTGTTATGGAAGAGGTGGATGGGCTGGGAAGTGATTGGTAGAAAGTAATTTGTAAGTTTCAAGCAGAGGCGTGACTGTTCTTCATGCCTCCTTGGGGGTCACATGTGCGAATCTGAGGAGGGTCCGTGTGTTACATGTGGTGGCTATTCTATCTGTGATGTCGAAAGTTAACTATTGGTTGTCCTAGTCCCTCAATGCACCTGAGCAATGCTTAGTCTACTGGGTTGCCAGCCAGCTGTTTCCATGTCTGTGGTTTCCCTGGAACTCTTTCCCTGGTTCTTGGTGTATCATTCTGTTTCTACCTTATGGGCCTTGAGTGTATAAGGTACAGGGTAGTTTCATTCACATCAGTACCCAAATCAGAGCATCTATCAGGCAGCCTCTGTCCACCAGCCACAGCTCTCACTGGGGTCTGATAACTGCTCCTTCTCTTGCCCCTTCAGGGCATGTGGTATTAGTGGCTTCCCACTAATACTAGTCACAGAATGCATCACCATCCTCAACCCTGGTAAGGGTGCTGGTTAGTGAGTGTTCTGTGTGTCAGTGGCCAGGATGCAGACTTCAGTGATGGTTAGCATTTCCAGAGCCAGTCCGTCTGTACGCTTTCCCACCTCTTCACAGGACCATACTGTCTACACTCCGTACTCCACGTGTCTAGTCAGGCTTCCTTCCTCTGGCTGAAGCTGGGTCAGCTTCCTCAGGACCGGTGCCCATGTACGTGATCAAGGGAGCTGGGCCTGAGAGGACAATGACGGCCATTGGCTGGATTTAAGTGCTCAATTTCACCTCACCTGTAACGATAAGACCTGTCAGGACGGGTGCAAGGATTAAACAAGGTGGTTAAGTATGTCGAGCAGCTGAGTCAACTGTGGGTGGTTTTACAAATATTAGCTATCACCTAAGCATTTCCAAAGCTTGGCGCTCTTTGCTTTCATCTTTACTACTACATTTTTCCCTCTGCTAATTAAGCTCCTTATCAGTATTGATGTTTTAACTAGTACTGCAATCCTGGTGGCCTACGTCTTTGTTCCAGGGAGACAGGAATGAGGAGGGGAAAGGCGAGGCAGAGGCGGCATATAAAAAGCCGTTTTCACTCCTAAATAGAGAACGCTACCCCAGGGGCCCTAAAATTTCTCACTTATTAACTTGGGATGGAGAATTGGCAGAAAAAGTCATTAGTATGGTTTGCCTCTGTGGAAGGTCAGCTGAGACGTTAGCCTTAGGCTGAAATCGATGGTTTAGAGTAATTGTGACAGGATAAAACTAGAGGCACGCGTGGCCAACCTGATTTCCATAGCACTTTGTGCCCCAGTTGTTCCAGGTCTCCCCCAGATCGCGGACAGCTTTTAGGGTTTTAGCTAAAAGAGTGGCCGGGACAGCTGGACAGCCTAGCGGAGTTTTCATAGGTTTGGAATCCTGACTTTCCATTTTACCAGACAAAGAGGCTTTTAAAATATTTAGGGGCTCTAATTACGGGCAATAATAAGAGGCCTCTTAAGGCAAGCTTTATATAATTACAAAAGATTACAGTTTTGAAAAGAATTTACCAGTTTAGGGAGAATGATTTAATTGTGTCAGAAACATTAAAATGAAGTTATACAATCCAGGTAAAATTTACCAAAATTTTCAAGAAGAATACTTGAAAAAAGATGGTCTATGTGTTGAACTATTCTAATGTAATCAAATATCCCAAATCTAAACTGAGTCATATTAAGCCCCAAAAGTGAGTCATATGAAGCCCACAAAGTAACTCATATCTAGACTAAAAATCATGATAAGAATTCCATTATGGTGAGAATTTATGCCTCAGTGCATAAGCAGTTTCAAGAGAACAATGAAAAATGTATCTGTCCCCTGACAGACACCTTTTTCATTGTTATTCAGGGTACATAAATCCTCCCTGTAGGGATGATAGTCAAAATACTTAATAACTGGTCCAGCACAAGCTCCAACCAAGTAGAGCAGATCCCACTATGATCTGCCTTGTGGCTGAATCAGTACATCTCACCTGAGTACCAGCCCTGCCTGCATCCTATGCACCAGCCCTTGCTCATCACCTTCAGTGGTTCCTCAGCCTGCACCAAAATAGTCTGCCAACCAGAGTATTCCACATTTTCCTAAATGTAACCCAAATTCTTTAGGAGAGTCTTATTCTTTGCAGTCTACCTTCTCCATTCCACTACCAAAGGCAACGTGCAACTTCTTGGCAACTCGCAAGAAGGTGGTCCCCTTAGCAGGCAGAGCACAGCTCCACATTAGAGATGTTGCCTTGAACAACATCTGGCCTCAATAAGTCATTGCTCCCATTTTTTGATGTATGTGGCTGTCCCCACTTTTCTGAGGGTAACAGCAGGTGTGGGCAGCTGAGCAGAATCAAGCCTGTTGAGATGTCACTCATCACCCCAAGACTGGTTGCTCTGGGCTCCATCCTGACCAGCCCAGTAAAAGTTCAAAAACAAAGAGTTCCAGTTATGAAAGATCGGCCAGCTCAGTAGCAGGTAGGTTTTTCATTTTTGGGGTTTCAAATTGAGTAGCTCTTCCTTTCAGCCCCTTGTCTGGGCTTTCCTAGTCCCTGCAGTTAGCTTTATTGATACTGGATGGAAATCATCTACCTGCGTGTTTGTCTCTCTGCTGCTACGTCTCTTTAAGGGCAGCTGGTTTTTCTCTGTATCTCCAGCACCTAACCCAGTGCCAGGCACATTGCTGTGGGCTCAGAAACAGTGTGTTGACGGGAACAGAAATAGTCTTAATGTGAAATGAAGAAAAAAATTGCAACAGTGATTTCTCTGGATCCACTTTGTGGTTAATGCAACATAAGAAAATGATTATTAATGAATTTATATGTGATGTTTTACAATTATCTATTTCCAGTTTAAGAGTTTTAGTGGTTGATGAGAATGAATTTGACACCCATGGACTGAAGCTCTCAAAGCATACTTTCAATGTTAGATGTAAGTGCGAATCAAAAGCAAACCGATCGAGTCCGGTGCCGCCGCGGGTGTAGCCGCCGCCTCGGGACCGGCTATATGATTAGGCCACAATCCTCAATGAGTAGACCTGTTCCTCAGTGCTGCGGCGTTCTTGGTCACACGTTTACGGAGTTTCTGAAGGGCAGTAGAGGTTACTGCCAGGCATAGCACGACCTCTATGCAGACAAGTGAACTGTAGACATTCATTACTACTCCACCAAGAAGCCCCCCTAAGAGTGGTTAACCTGGGCACAGAAGTGGTGAACTGAAATCCACAGAGCGTTTTTTACAGGAGTTCTGAGCTGGTTGGGGTAAACCTCAGCACACTTCTTCCCATTGCCTCCGTATTACCGGGTGGAAGAACTGCTGCTTCTTGTTAGGATATTTGTTTCATTTCCCATTACTCCCGACTTCATACTCAAAAGCACCGAGAATTTCAAGTGGAGTATATTGAAGCAGACTCAGTTTCTTTGCATCATTTCTGTATTCAATTTTTAAAATTCTTCCATAACCCTATTGAGTGTTTTTTAACTAAATTAACATGGCCCGAAAGAACCGCCCAGCTCCTGTGGAAGTCACTTACAAGAACATGAGATTTCCTATTACACACAATCCAACGAATGCGACCTTAAACAAATTTATAGAGGAACTTAAGAAGTATGGAGTTACCACAGTAGTAAGAGTATGTGAAGCCACTTACGACACTGCTCTTGTGGAGAAAGAAGGCATCCGTGTTCTCGATTGGCCTTTTGATGATGGCGCAGCACCGTCTAACCAGATTGTTGACGACTGGTTAAGTCTTGTGAAAATCAAGTTTCGTGAAGACCCTCGTGGTCGTATTGCCGTTCACTGTGCTGCAGGCCTCGGGAGAGCTCCAGTGCTTGTTGCCCTAGCGTTGATTGAAGGTGGGATGAAATATGAAGATGCCGTACAGTTCGTAAGACAAAAGCGGCGTGGAGCTTTTCACAGCAAGCAACTTTTGTATTTGGAGAAGTATTGTCCTAAAATGCAGCTGCGCTCCAAAGACTCCCATGATCATAGAAACAACTGTTGCATTCAATAAAACTGGGGTGCCTGATGCCATTGCTTGGAAGTGGAATCTGAGACGGGGCAGAATTTTTCGTACATATCAGTCAGCATGTTGGCTTGGTGAATAAGTCTGATGAAGCGTCCATAGGAGTGCTGAAAAGCAGTTTTACCCGGCCACACGCCTGGTAGAATTGCAGCCTCTATGTTTGGGTTATGATCAACCTATTTGGACACTTAGCAAAAGATTCTTGCTGTTCAGCCTTTTAAATGTGCTTATCATTCATACCAACCGACTTTCCTGAAATCATGCAGGATTGAGTCATGTCCTTAAATCTGTTTCCATGCCAGAATCTTATCAATATATAAAATTTAGAAAGACTAGGTGCCAAAATACCCAGCACAATACTTGTATATTTTTAGTATCATATAGAACTAAAATCCCAGGAACTATGAACACTCTGGACCTTATGTGGTTTATTCCTTCCATCATTTCAAACATGGAAAGTAGGGCCTGTAAGGAAGGTTATTTGCTCACAGTTTGTTTACATCTCCCACATTCATACCAGTATACATCAGATTTGCTCCTTTTGTCTTTTTTTAATTAAGCAAGTCTTACAGTGATTATTTAATGTCTTTCTATAAATCTCATTTTGTGCTGTTATAGAAGACCTCCATTTTGAAAAATCTACATTGTACAGAAGCACGTCTTTAATGTCTCCAGACAAAAAAGCCTTACAGTTAATTTTAATGTTTGCACTTTGGGGTGCAAGTTACAAGGAGGGCCTGAAAAAGAATGAGAGGGGGCTGTTAAGTACTTTTAGTAAAACATTGCCTTTGTCTTGCGCAGAACATGTAGAATATACACTTTAATTTAGTAAATATTTTTTAAAAGGTAGACATACTTTGTTATTATAGCTAAAACAATTCTTACTCATAAAATTGCTGAAATTCTTGTAATTTTTTTTCATATTTATCTGAAGTTGTTTACCAACTTATTTTTGTTTGAAGTGTGGTTCTGAACCTCTCCTGCAAAAAAACAAAAAAAAAGTGGGTTTCTGCTAATGAATTGAGCAGACATTTAATATTTTATATGCCTAAGCTGTGTAACAATACTTGGATACTTGACAATTCATTTTATTATGTAATTGATAAAATGGTGATGTGTATTAATGTTAACCCAACCGTATATTTATAGTGTACAGGAACATGTGGTTATAGTTCTGGGGGAGAAATAATTTGCCAGTGTTCACCAGTTTGTAAAAATCTAGTGTAAGAGCTTAAACATTAAATAAATGATGAAATGCAAAAAAAAAACACACACACACACAAAAAGTAAACCTATATCCTTTAAACTGTCTAGTATTCTCTTTTTAAACGTTATCCATAAAATAATTTTCTTAAAAACAGGAAAATAATCAGGTTAGTGAGTCTTTTTTAAATGACCCCAGATTAAAGTTTTCCAAAAATGAAAGTTATAGCTATTATTGCAGTTTTAAACAGAGATGTGAATTATAGGAAACAATTTTCCTTTTTTTAAAAAAAAAACTCATTGATTTATTTTAAAAGAAATACATATCCATTGATGAAACTTAGAAAAATATGGAAAAAGGTTAAGAAAAAAATCGTCATGGGACTTCCTAGGTGGTGCAGTAGTTAAGAATCCATCTGCCAATGCAGGGGATTCAGGTTTGAGCCCTTTTCCAGGAAGATCCCACATGCTGCAGAGCAACTAAGCCCCTGCATCACAACTACTGAGCTTGCGCTCTAGAGCCCATGAGCCACAACTTTTGAGCCTGTGTACCACAACTACTGAAGCCCACGCGCCTAGAGCCCGTGCTCCACAACAAGAGAAGCCCCTGCAATGAGAAGCCCATGCACCACAATGAAGAGTAGCCCCTGCTTGCCGCAACTACAGAAAGCCCATGTGCAGCAACGAAGACCCAACACAGCCAATAAATAAATAAATAAAAATAAATTTATAAAAAAAAAGAAAGAAAAACATCGTCGTAATCTATAGTCCACAGAGAGTCCGTGGAAATAGTTTGGTTATTTCTTTTTAGTCTTGTTTCAATGCATATACATTATTTTTTACATGGCTGAGATTGTATTGTATGTATGGTTTCGTATATGACTTTTCTACTTAATGTCATAGCTTAAACTTCATTTAAAAGATAAAATGGTGACACCTCTGTGCTCTTGGTCATGAACCCCTCTGACCTGGCCTTTTTCTTGTTGGTGAGTGACAAGCTGAGTGTTTTGTCCTTGTCAGCAGTGCCCCACCCTGGGTAGAGACTGGCTGGGTTGCCTTACGGTCCCTGGCTTTACACACAACTGGGTTTTATTTTTAATTTAACCTGTTTTTCTTCCAAAATCCCCAACAACGTCTTGGACTTTACAAGAAGTAAGAGGAGAACCCAGAGGAGAACAACAAATGTGATGAAAGGGACAGCTGAAGAAGGAAGGCCCTTGGGTTGCTGTCTCTCAATACAGAGGAGGACAGTGACCACAAGGCTCCCAGTGGAAGCTGGGAATTAGGGTTCACTTGCCCTTCAGGCTTATCCTGGGGATCTCCTGCGGCCCCTCCCGCCCCCGCCTCAGCCTTCTCCACCTGCTCTGTCCCCTGAGAGGCTGGCCCGATGCACTACTCCCTGGGCTCTCTGGCCTTCAAATTACCCAATTTGAGGGGAGCTTTGTTTCCTGCCAAGACTATTGATAGAAATGTTTAACCCACGTGACCCTCTTCCAAAACTTCATTCAGTCTTCAGAGTTCATTACCTGAGTTTGCTTAGCCGGGTCATTTGGGGATAATAAATGTATAAATAACCTAGCTCCAGTTCCAGCAAGCGGCTACGTATAATGGCCGTGCTGCTGAATACAGTAATAGCCGCTGTGGTCATGCGCCTATTCAATGCCTGGGCCAGGTCCTCGGAACAAATCAGCAAGGTGGCTTTTGTCCCCGTTTCAGAGGTGAGGAAATCAGGTATCTGGAAATCTAGATACATTTTACCTAATACCACACAAACTAATGCGTGCACATCCAATGCTTCACCTCCTTCAAATCTTGTCTCAGGTGACATTTTCTCAGACCTTTCCAGACTAGGCAGCTCTTTAAATATTTCTTTTATTCACGTATAGTTGATTTACAATGGTGTGTTAGTTTCTGGTGTATAGCAAAGCGACCCAGTTATACATACATGGAAGAGTTTGCATGTGCTGATCCCAAACTCCCAATCCACCCTCCCCTGCCCCCCCACTAGTCAATTTTAACATTTTCTACCCCCTCCCCTGTTTTGTCTCCTTAACACTTTTCACCAGCTAACATACTGTATTTTTTTCCTCATTTATCTTGTTTAATGTATCTTTCATTCCCCTTGAATGTAAGCTCCGTGAGGGCAGGGATCCATGTTTTATTCACTGCTTTATCCCAGCACCTAAAACAGTTCCTGACACATAGTAGGGCCTTCATGAGTATTTTTGAATGAGTGAATGATAAAGCTGGAATTCAGAGCTATGTCTGCCTGACTTAAATGTCTTTGTTGTTCAATAATACCCCCCTCAGCAAGGCATCATCAAGGTAAATACATAACAGTCTCAAAGAGCAAAAAAGACAACAGCATTATTTTTGACCTAGAGGCCACCATTATGCCAGCAGCTATGACTGCAACATAAGACAGCTAATAAAAGAAAACAAAATGATGCTCACATATTTGTTTAAAAACGTATGTTACCATCAAGACACCCAGACATATGGTCAGGCCACGTTGGCTTTGCCAGAAGTGAGGTGCCATGTGGAATAATATCGAGCAACCAATCTGGGTGCAGACAGCTCCGCGCAGGTGCTCATCAAGTGAACGGAGGCTTTCTTCAGGGTCCGGGAAGCTGGATGAGGGAGGCACGTAAGCTGAGCAAGCACTGCTGACTGCGGGGAGCATGGGTCTGAAAGGGGCACACATTCTGGAATTGAACCCTGAGTATTACCTTTTCCTGGCTCTTCAGATGCTTTAGGTTTCACTTCCCATGACGCTTACTTACAAAAAGTGGAAGGAAATTAGAGTTCATGAACAAAGTAAGAAATAAGCGCAGCAGAAAGCTCACGTTTTCCAACTACATCTCTACCAAGAAGATGGTTATTACCAGGGGATTGGAGCATGGGCAGTGACCTCAGACATACATGGCTTTAACTGCCTGCTTTTCCATTCACTTTGACCTTGGGAAAGTTAACCTTTCTACACCTCAGTTTCTTCAGTCATATGGTTGGAGGTATTTATCTTATTGTTGTAAAGATTATAGGATATAATTCCTGTACCTGGCACATAAGAGATGACAGACAAGTTTGTGCCCAAAAATCATAGTTTTACTGTCCGATAGCTGGATTCTAATGGAGTGCTCTGCTAGCCAGAGGAGGTTATCATTTTCTCCCGCACCAGGTCTCATCATTGCAGAGAGAGGCAATTTTGATAGAGGACTTCAGGAAGTCCCCCCGCACCCTCCTCCCCCCTCCCCCACAGGTTCTGGGACATTGGACATCACCGGGGGACAGTATTTCCTCGTCATAGGAAGCAGGTAGAATTACAAGACTGGACTATTGATCCTGGTTCTTAAGCAAAGCGTTAAGTTCTCTGGGTGCCCCATCCCAGAGACAGGCTCTATAGTGTTCAATGTCTTCTTAGTCAGAGATAATGGCCGCTTGCTGTTTTACATTTCTACTGGAAATATGTTGAAACTTGCCCTTCAGTGTCCCAAATGAGATAAGAAAATGATGTGTGACTGTCACCAAGGGACTATAATTTATTCCCTGAAAAAAAGTAATAAAATGGTCAGAATACCTCCCCCTGAGGAATTGTAGCCCACCAGGCCCACTGGGCTCACCTGCAATGCGTGAGTCCTCCCTGTCTTGTTTGCTAGTAATCTAGACATTGACCACTAGCACACAAGGCATTTACATTTCTAGTGCTGAATAGCCCTATGTGTCTAGTGGCTACTATGTGAGATAGTGCAAATATGCAGTATTTCCGTCATTACAGAACGTTCTCTTAGCATGCTGCTCTAGAGGGCAGTGTGAGCTTAAAGCCCAGATCGATTCAGTCAAGGGAAGAGTCCTATTTTCAGGCCAGGGCTGCCAACGGTAGGGGTAACATTTGAATGTTTCTTAGCCTTGAATTTCAAAAGGAAAATAAGAGACCATAAAATCCTTTCAGCTGGACTCTAAGTGTCCCTAAACTTCCGTGTGTTGGTGATTTTTTTAAAATGAAATAAGAGCCCAGAGAGGGGAATCATGCCTACATTTCTGCCAGATCTTAAGATAATGGTTAAAATTTTCTCCAAAATGCCATTTGACTGTTGAGCAGTAAGTCAGGCACACACTTGGAATCCTGAAGAACGTTCACTCAGTTCCTTGCCAAAGGGTCAAACCTTGTTCCAGTTAAGGAGGAGGAGGTTCTGCAAATTCTTAGCCACAAGAACAGGGTCATGGTCCTAGAGGCCTGGGTATGTTACATGACTCAGATCACCACATGGTACCCTGTGACCCTCTCTATTATGTCTTCTTCCCCCCCCCCCCACCCCAAACACTGTCCCTTAGTCATCTTTTACCTTTTCTGTTTCACTCCCTGCCTTGCCTCCTTTTATATCCAGCCTCCGACTTGAGCTATGGGTCATTCTCAGTCATTACAGGCTCCACTGATGGATAAGATGCAGGGTGGGGGTGGGGGGAGGCTCCTTCATACCTTTGAGGGTAGAGCAGGATCGTATCAGAGACCCCCATGGTCATCTGTCTGCAGGGTCACAGAATAAAGTATCTAAAAAGCAATCAGAACTTTTGCACTGTAAAAAAAACACAAGCAAACCCCAAACCTCCTGCAAGAAGTTTGCCAGTGTCTTATTCTGAATTTCTGTCTCCTTCCTAGTCTTGAGTTAAATTTTCAAAAGCTCCCTTTGGTTACTTTAGCCTCAGTAGCAGTGAGTTCTAGGACGGAAGGCATAGAAAGACTTGTTCTGCCACATTAGTAACCTCAACTAACCAACAAGTTCATGGTGGTAGAGGGCAACCTCGGTGCCAAATAAAATGAGAGAGATTGCTGAGTAGAAGCGTGGGAGTGTCTTAAAGAAGCAAACAAAAACAATCCCATTTCCAAATGAAATCAGTTAAAAGTAAGGCGAACACCCCACAGTTTGGCTAAAGGTCTAGCAACCTCCCCAAGTCAGGGCCTGTGAAGTTCTTTACTTTTTAGAGAAACAGATCAACGGTCCCACAACCATCTCCTTGTGCCATTTATATTTTTCCTGCTGGGCCTTGCCATCTTTAGGGTAATGTGTGCACATTTACACAGTGCTGCCACTGCTTCTGGGAAAAGCACACTGTGGCCCAGTGGTTTTCAAAACCTGTAAAGCTGTGGAAGCCACTCTCCAAATGAAATTGGACCAGGCTCCCAGTATATAAAAGAAACAGAAGCGAAGCCGCTCCAGCTGAAGAAGGGAGCCCCAGCCGTCCCCTCGGAGCGTCTGCGGAAGCTGGAGGGCTCACAGCCCTGTTAGAGCCTCGCGTCTCCAGATGGACTCCGAAACCTCACATTAGACATTCCAGTGTCAAGGATGCTTGGATTAGGAAAGAGCATCTTCTGTCACTTGCAAAGTTTATAAAAGAGATTGAACACCATTATCTCAAGGACAAAGCAACCTCAAGGATTAAAAAGAATCATTCATCCACATGGTTATTGTTCTTCTGCTCCACTCATGCAGAAGAATAATTTCTATACAGTTTTAGGGTTATTTTCGTGGGTCATTGCTCCTGCTGTTACCTTTATGGCGTGAGAAGGCAGCTTCTGCATGTGTATAGACAAACGTCCATAAGACCAGGAAATGACCACACAAGAGATTTTAGAAAAAAGCAAAATTTCATTTTCGATTTACAAAACATTTTACAAATTATCACTTAATTTTAAAAAGCATAGTCTTTTCATACTAGGAGAAGAAAAAGGAGGTATTGGTGCCAAGGACAGCTGCAGGACAATAGAAAAAAAAAACGACAGAAAAATGATCATGGGAGTTTTATAGTAGTCTTAGAGGTGACTTTCATGCCCTGAAAAAATTGTTCAAGGCCTTTTCTGTTTTCCTTTAAATTTTAAATTACAATCAATTAGCTTTGTTCTTTCTTAAGATTTCAACTTATAAATTTTATTATTACGTTACAAATCCAGAAGAGGTCAATAATCCCTTTAATAGAGTTTAAGCAACTTAAATATTTTAAGCACTTAAAATTGCATCTGTAATTTAAATATATTTAATTTTTGTGCTTTTACTGATTATCAAACTACTATCCTATCTTACATAATTCTTGTGTCTACTAAATTAAATTTATAAAAATGGTTAAAATTAAGTTCTTTTAATTATCCAATTATTGCTTATACTCCAAGTAAAATTATCTTATCCCTCTGAGGTCTAAATCAGTTAAGTCAATTAACGTTTTCTAAATTGGAATTACAATTTGCCAGGTATCTTAGTCTACTAAATTCTTAAATTCTCCAAGTAATACTTAAAGTACCAAATATACACAGATTATTCTAAACTTAACATTAAAGTGTAAATAATTTAGGTTTTATTTACTTCATCATTTCTATATTTAGTTATAAGTCTTTCCAATGAGGAAATAATCATGTCAGCCCAAACCACAGTGGTGTTTTGTCCTAGTGCACAGAGGTTGCCTATTGCGCCAAGAAAGCTTCTTTCCAGATCACAGGACTGATTCTTTTTCTTACTCCCACGGGTCACATGGAGTCTGAACCCTATTAATAGTGGTCATAACATGGTTCCGTAACTCCCAAAAAGAGCGGGTGTTGTAGAGCCTGTTCCTGAGTTTAAATCGTAACTTAACCTAATTCTTCCCTCAATGGTCGGAAATCTGCTGACTCCACTAAAATTATAACTATGCATTTCTTTGGTTTTCCTAAGATATAAATGTTATTTAATTTAATTCTGCTCATCTTGACTGTCATTCCATTGGTCACAAATAAAATTATGCTAATAACAAAAAGCAAAGATAAAAAGAAAACTTTTAGAGGACTGAAAACAGTGAAACAAAAGCCATATACCAGTGAAACTGTGGAATCCAATACAATTTTATGGAGATAGTCTAAACCCAAATACTTTTGGGGACATAACACAATCACAGATAAAGGAAATGACTGAAATGCTAGTTAAATGATGACTAATTAAGACCACTTAACCAGGGCATATCATCTAGCGGAAATGTAAACATGGAAATAAAGAGTAAGGAAGAAACAATGTTTCATTCCAATGCACCATTTATTACCAGAAACACAGTTTTGTCAACACTGCTAAATATTTAGCCACATAAATTTATAGCCCTGTTACCTGAACCTGACTAAATCCAAACAGGAAAATCCTCTAGGCTGTTATTAGAAAATCTAGGTCACTATTTAGAGGACAGAACGTTCTGCTTTTTCACCGAAGACTGAGTTCATTAGAAAGTGCACATTTTATTTATTTGATGTACCCATTCATTTTATTCATTACTTATTTATACATATTAGTTACCACTTTTACCCCCAAACAATCAGTAGCTTAATACAGTATAAATTTAATTTGCAATCATGTCACAGCATAGTCCAGTGTCGGTTGCGGGGGGTGTTGGGTTTCTCCTCCTCACTGTCATTCAAGGACCCGAGTTTCTTACATCCAGGGTTCTCTGTTGAACTACTCTGTTGACTCCTGTGTTCTGGCTAGCAGAAGGCTGCAGGAAAAGAGCAAGGAGAATTCTGGGAAAGGTATTATGGGCTACACCTGAAGAGGAAAGTTAGAAACTTACACTCAGCTAAAAATAACTCCATGCGTGTTTTGCTTTTGTGAAATATGCTTGCTGCCTGGAGAAAAACAGAAAAACAGGATGACCTAACAATCGAATGTAACTCTAAGATGTTTTGCTAAAAAATGGAATGTTCTGCACCTGCTCTTGTGTCTGTTTGGAAACTTCCATCCTCTGTAAACATGTGCCCTATAAAAGTAAAGCTCACCCTGAGCTCGGGGCCCAAAACTTTGGAGTGTTAGCTCATCTGGGGCCGCCGGTTAAATAAACCTGAGTTATTCAACCCTCCGAGTGTGGTGCTTGGTTTCTCAACGGACCAATTTCTGCAACACACCCAGAAGTGGGCATCCTGACTTCTGCCCGCTATCTGTTGGCTAGAACTTAGCCACATGGCCTCACCTCCCTGAAACAGCATCTGCAGGACGCAGGGGGAAAATAGAAACAGCATGGTGAATAACTAGCCTGTCTCTGCTACATTACACCATCGCTATAGCTTAATGTTAAATGTTGCATTCAGTAGTAATTAAATCAATCAGATGAAATTATAATCAGAATATAGATTGATGTGGATGAAGCAAAACTGGTATAATTTTATCACACATGATTACACCACAGCAGGAAAAGTACTGGTGGTCATACTCTTGCATCACTTAATTTCTTACGCACCACATTTGCACAATTTTCTATAAGTAGAGACTATGTACAATTCTGAGATAGATGCTTGTCAAATAAATGCTTGGTTTTTGTTTTTGTTTTTAAAGAAGACATTTATGGTCAACTTTCCAAATAGAAAATGCTAACAGATCACAGTGACTACTCGGTGAGAGCTCATTTTTATATTATGATCCATTTTATGAAGTACAAGTTTACTAAGAAGGGAGATAATTTACTATGACTCATGTTTTAGGAATAAACTTTTAGCTGCGTGAAGCCTATAGAAGTAAGAGACCGAAGGCACAGAGGCTACTGCAAGCGACGCTGCAGGTCGAGCCCATGGCCAGTAAGACCTGGTTTTGAGTTGTCCGTGATGCACGTCACTAGCTCTGAGACCATGCACGTATTCACTAACCTCTATGAGCACCAGTTTCCTCATCTGTAAAATGAGGATGACAACCTTTCAAAGAGAGAGGAGAATTAAATATCCATTTCTCTCACTGGAATTTAAGGTCAGTGACGCTAGAAACCTCTTTCTTACTGTCGTATTCCTGGCACACACTAAGTTCTCAATACCAGGTAGTTTTAATGCTAGCTTAATAATACTTTACCGTGATCATCCGTACAAATAAAACCTCAAGCTTATAATTCAAGAGTAGTGTGCCCCCGAGACCCAGGCAAGAGGGGGTCTGTCGTGGGCCTGGGTTTCAGAGCAGTGCTGTTCGTGAGGTGGTCCAGGGACCAGTCAGTCCACAAACTGCTACTCAGCCACATGGGATAAGTACCCAAACTGAGAGGAGGCGTTTAGAAACTTCTGAACCAATTGGGTATCAATGCATCGTCTCCTTAAACAGGGTATAAACTGGTTTGAAATTGAGTGGTGAGTCCCGTGCGGTGTAGACTGCAGACTCTCGAGGACAGTAGCACCACTTTCCAACATGTATTTTAAAAAAGTTTTTTATTGAAGTATAGTTGTGAAACACTGTATGTTACAGGTGTACAATACAGTGATTTACAATTTTTAAGGGTTATACTCCATTTATAGTTATTATAAAACACTGGCTATATTCCCTATATTGTACAATATAGCCTTGTAGCTTATTGTATACCTAATAGTTTGTACCTCTCACTTCTCTACACCTATATTGCCCCTCCCTTCTTCCCTCTCCCCACTGGGAACCACTAGTTTCCTCTCTGTATCAGTGAGTCTGCTTCTTTTTTGCTATAATCACTAGTCTCAACCTGTGATATTTAAGATTAGTCACCTATAACCCAAAAGTGAGTAAAATATAAGTAAATGAAAGCATTTCTTTATTTTTATATTATTTTTATTGTTGTTTTCATTTAAATCAAATCAGCTATTTTATTTATATATTTACATAAATATATATAATAAATATATATAATATATTAAAATATTTTTAAGTTAAAAAAATATTTTTAACCCAATAGCCAAAGTAAGGAAGTAAACTTTTTTTACATTTAATTGTAGTTGATTTACAATGTTGTGTGAATCTCTGCTATACAGCATAGTGATTCAGTTATATATATACATAACTTCTTTTTTTAATATTCTTTTCCATTATGGTTTATCATAGGATACTGAATAATTCTCTGTGCTATACGTAGTAGGACCTTGTTGATCTAGTCCATATATAATAGCTTACATCTGCTAACCCCAACCTCCCACTTCATCCCTTCCCCAATCTCTCCCTCTTGGCAACCACAAGCCTGTTCTCTATGTCCATGAGTCTGTTTCTATTTCATAGATATGTTCGTTTGTGTCATATTTTAGATTCCACATATAAGTGATATCGTATGTATTTGTCTTTCTCTTTCTGACTTACTTCGCTTAGTATGATAATCTCTAGTTGCATCCATGTTGCTACAGTTGACATTTCATTCTTTTTACGACAGAGTAGTATTCCATTGTGTATATGTACCACATCTTCTTTATCCATTCATCTGTTGATGGACATTTAGGTTGTTTCCATGTCTTGGCTATCGTAAGTAGTGCTGCTATGAACTTTGGGGTGCATACATCTTTTTGGATTAGAGTTTTCTCTGGATGTATGTGCAGGAGTGGTGTTGCTGGATCATGTGGTAGTTCTATTTTTAGTTTTCTGAGGAACTGCCATACTGTTTTCCACAGTGGCTGCACCAACTTACATTCCCACCAACAGGGTAGGAAGGTTCCCTTTTCTCCACATTCTCTCCAGCATTTGTTATTTATAGTTTTTAATGATAGACATTCTGACTGGTGTGAGGTGGTACCTCACTGTAGTTTTGATTTGCATTTCTCTAATAATTAGCAACGTTGAGCATCTTTTCATGTGCCTCTTGGCCATTTGTATGTCTTCTTCGTATGTCTATTTAAGTCTCCTGCCTATTTTTCGATTGGGTTGTTTGTTTTTTATTGCTGAGTTGTATGAGTTGTTTGTATATTTTGGAAATTAAGCCCTTGTAGGTCCCATTGTTTGCAAATATTTTCTCCCATTCTGTAGGCTGTCTTTTCATTTTTTGTTGTTGTTTTGTTTTTTGTTTGTTTCCTTTGCCATGTAAAAGCTTGTAAGTTTGATTAGGTCATATTTGTTTATTTTTTTTATTTTTTTAAGCTCTTTATTGGAATACAATTGCTTTACACTGTTGTGCCAGTTTTTGCTGTACAACAAAGTAAATCAGCTGTATTTATACATGTATCCCCACATCCCCTCTCTCCCACGACTCCCTCCCACCCTCCCTATCCCACCCCTCTAAGTCATCATCCATCATCAAGTTGATCTCCCTGTGTTATACAGCAGCTTCCCACTAGCTATTTGTTTTACCTTTGGTAGTGTATATATGTCAATGCTACTCTCTCACTTTGTCCCAGCTTCCCCTTCGCCCCCCCACCCCCATGTCCTCAAGTCCATTCTCTACATCTGCATCTTTATTCTTGCCCTGTCACTGGGTTCATCAGTACCATTTTTTTAGATTCTGTATATATGAATTAGCATATGGCATTTGTTTTTCTCTTCCTGGCTTACTTTGCTCTGTATGACAGACTCTAGGTCCATCCACCTCACTACAAATAACTCAATTTCATTCCTTTTTATGCCTGAGTAATATTCCATTGTATATATGTGCCACAACTTCTTTATCCATTCATCTGTCAATGAGCATTTAGGTTGCTTCCATGTCCTGGCTATTGTAAATAGTGCTGCAATGAATATTGTAGTACATGGTTTTTTTTTTTTTTTGGATTATGGTTTTCTCAGGGTATATGCCCATGAGTGGAATTGCTGGGTCATATGGTAGTTCTGTTTTTAATTTTGTTTGTTTGTTTGTTTGTTTGTTTGGCACACGAGCTTAGTTGCTCCGTGGCATGTGGGATCTTCCTGGAGCAGGGATCGAACCTGTGTCCCCTGCATTGGCAGGTGGATTCTTAACCACTGCGCCACCTAGGAAGCCCTATTTTTAATTTTTTAAGGAACCTCCATACTGTTTTCCATAGTGGCTGTACCAATTTACATTCCCACTAACAGTGTAGGAGAGTTCCCTTTCTCCACACCCTCTCCAGAATTTATTGTTTCTAGATTTTTTGATGATGGCCATTCTGACTGGTGTGAGGTGATACCTCATTGTGGCTTTGACTTGCATTTCTCTACTGATTAGTGATGTTGAGCATCTCTTCATGTGTTTGTTAGCCATCTGCACCATTTGTTTATTTTTGGTTTTATTTCTATTGCTGTGGGAAACTGACCTAAGAAAACATTGCTATAATTTATGTCAGAGAATGTTTTGCCTATTATCTCTTCTAGAAGTTTTATGGTGTCATGTCTTATGTTTAAGTCTTTAAGCCATTTTGAGTTTATTTTTGTTTATGGTAAGAGGATATGTTCTAACTTTGTTGATTTACATGCAGTTGTCCAACTTTCCCAACATCACTTGCTGAAGAGACTCTCTTTTTCCCATTGTATATTCTTGCCTCCCTTGTCAAAGATTAATTGACCAGAGGTGTGTGGGTTTATTTCTGGGCTCTCTATTCTGTTCCATTGATCCATATGTCTGTTTTTGTGCCAATACCATGCTGTTTTGATTACTGTAGCTTTGTAGTGTTGTCTGAAGTTTGGGAGGTTTATGCCTCCTGCTTTGTTCTTTTTCTTCAGAATTGCTTTCACAATTCTGGGTCTTTTATGTTCCATATAAATTTTAGGATTATTTATTCTAATTCTGTGAAAAATGTTGTGGGTAACTTGACAGGGATCACATTAAATCTGTAGATTGCTTTGGGTAGTATGACCATTTTAACAATATTAATTCTAAGGACTTCTTTTTCAAGAAAAGACACATTTCAAAATGTTAGTAGTAGTAAACCGAATGATAACAATAGAAGTGATTCTGAAAGAATGAATACCAAAAGAATTCATACTAGTTTTACTCAGAAATATGAGCCCTCATTACTGAGTTCAGTTGTAGCCATAATTGATGATGAAGTGCTAAAACTACGGTATATTATCTGTAGAAATGTACTGACTAAGGAAGCAATGAAACCATCAAAACATAAGTGGTTTTTGCCTATTGAACATAAGCAATAGGTGAAAAGAGAATTATTTGAAAGAAAGAGTATCGAATTAAAGAATGGGCAGAGGAAGATGTTAACTCCTTCACATATAAGGCTTCTTATAAAGTAGCGTTTGGGGTTGCTAAGACCAGGCATACGTACAACTGCCAAGACATGAATGCAAGTCTAACAAAAATGTTTCCTTAGAAACGCTGGGTGACATGGTGGTAAAGGAGGTAGCTCAAATGCCGTTTTCCAGTGAAACTATTGTTCAACATATTTGGGAACTGATTAGTGATATGGAAGGCTAATTCACAGAAAAAAAAAAGTGAAACTAGCAAAGTATCTTTCATTGAAACTAGATGAATGCACAAGTACTATTAAAATGGCCATCCTTTCATGTATGTATAATTTAAACATGACCATGATAGGAAGAAATAGCCCTTTTATTTTCTCACTTCATGCCTAATAAACTCAGCTGTGAACTGTATAAAACTATAAAGGATTACATTGTCCATAAATGTGTCTGGAGTTAGGCTTTTGTGTAGGATTACATTCTGATGGCACAGCTGCGATGACTGGAAAGCTTTCTGGGTAGTTACCCCATTTAAGGAATTGGCGCCAGAATGTAAATCAACATACAGCTTCCTTCAAAAGTTTTGCTGCCGAAGTCAGCTGAACTAAACAGAGAGTTCGTGGATCTGAAATCTTTCGTAGGAACATAATTTAAATTTCTTTATGATTTCAGAGGATACGTCATTAGAACTAGCTATTGATGAAAGACTAAGGATGAATTTTGCTCTATTTTGTATAAAAACTTTGAATGAGAAACCTAAGTTTGCTCAAATTACTCTGAAATATCTTCTTCTGTTTTGTCAAAATAACCCTGTGAGACTAGTTTCCCTACCCCAAGTATTATTAAAACAAAGCATGGAAACAGTTTAGGTGTACCTCGCTCCCTCCAAGTGGTGTGTGATCTCCAACCCAGCAAGACTGAAGAGTTAGTAAGCAAGCTCATTTGTCTTATTAAAACCCTTAAATATTTATATTAGTGGTGCTATTTAAAATGGGCATATAGCGTCTAACAGGGGGAATCCTATTTCATTCATAAATTTTTGTTTATGACTGTGGGATAACCGAGAGTTATGAAGGTAATAATGATTGTCTAGGTCAATTGTTTATATACACACTTTCAAGAACAATATGCTCAAGTTTTGTAATTTTTCCCATCTTTTATGTTTGTTCTGATGATATTTATCAAAATATAATTTTATGTCTAACAATCTATAAATAAATGAATCTAACAATAAAAAATGTACACTTGAATATTGTGTATATTTTTATATCACTTTTCTAGTAACTCATTTTTTTAATTAAATGAAAGATTCTTTAAATTCTGTAGTGCTCTACAATTTTCAGACGTTTCACACACAAGATTTCATGTAATTCCATAGTAACCCTTCTCCTCCTCCTACACCACTATTGCCCCATCCCCCTTCCCACCAGTAACTAGCTTGTTCTCTGCATCCGTGGGTCCACTTCCTTTCTGATTTATCCTCTAGTAACTCATTTTTATTGTATTAAAAGAAGTATTGATCTGTAACAGATTGGAAGTGGAAAAAAGGAGGAAAGATCCTCCTCGACAGATTGAGGAAGGCTGCTTTAGAGAGCCAGTCTGGCATAAGGGGTCCATGGCTCAGAGGGAATGCTCACAGTCCTAGGACCCAAAGAATCCCAGCCCCACAGGCCCTGAGTCCAGGACCCAAACAAGCTTCTTCCCTGGGAACACACAGCTGAGGGTGAATGGTGCTACCAGTGAAGCCCTAGACCCTGAGTGTTTGGGCAGAGCTGGGATGTGCAGGCCAGGTGTACACAGTATGGTGGGGAAGAGAAGGGGGCAGACCAGGGGCTAAGAGGCAGTTCACTCAGTGCCACCATGTTCCAGCATGAACTCCACACAGCCCAAGAATTCGACATTTTTGACAGATTGTAAAGAAGGTGTATTTGTCAAAGCAGGATGATAGAATGTGTTTATTCAACAGGCGATATTTCGTTTATAACTTTAAAGGTTTCAGGCATTTGGCACATGGGCCTCAGTTTTGTTCTTTTGCCAGGGCCCCTCACAAATGTTAGGGGATAACCTACCCAGGAGATATGCTGAAGCTGGAACTACGAGTTAGGCGGTCAGCATGGAGGGGATGTTTGAAGCAGAGAGAGAGGCTGCTCTTTAGGACTCAGGGAAGGCCTAGGACACTAAAGCTTTTTCTGCAGACAAGAAGCAGGGGATGTGAAGGGGCTTCCACCCAGGAGCCCTGCAGGGTTCTGCTCAGTTTCACTTCTGCCTGTTTTTCTATAGCCTGTGAGCTAGGAGTGGTTTTCACATTTTTAAAATAGTGGCAAAATCTACCTAACATAAAATTTCCCATTTTAACTATTTTTAAGTATACATTTTCAGTGGCATCAAGTACATTCAAGTGTTGTGCAATCATCACCATCCTTCATCGTTAGAGCTCTTTTCATCTTAAAAAAAGGAAATGCCATACGTATTTAACCAATAACTCCCCATTCCCACCTTCCCCCAGCCCCTGGCAACCACCACCCTATTTTCTGTCTGTATGAATCTGACTACTCTAGGTACCTAAAGAGGTCTGATCTCCAGTTCCACTGCGCGTGTGGTTGTTCTACACATATCGAAGCAATTCTCAGACATCAGCTGGGTGTGTCCTACAATTCAACTCAATTCCAACACTTCTTCCTGGAGATAGCGTCAGACACCACAGGGGAAGGGTTCAGTTCTACAAGTCTGCCCGCCTCCTTCAGACACCAGTTGCAAGCTCAGGTTGTCACCTGTCATGCTTCTGACCAACCAGCTATAGATGCGAGGTTCCAAAGACTCTTCTTTGGTTTCAATTAATTTGCTAGAGTGGCTCACAGAACTCAGAGAAACTTTTTATTTAGTAGATTGCTGGTTTATTGTAAAAGAATATATAACTCAGGAAGATGGAAGCCTGATGGAAGAGGTGCATAGGGCAAGGTATAGGGAAAGGGCAGGAGTTTCCATGCCCTCTCCTAGTGGCACCAGTCTGCCTGAATCTCCAGGTATTCACCAATCTGGAAGCTCTCTGAACCCAGTTCTTTGGGGTTTTTATGGAGGCTTCACTGCATAGGAACAATTGATTAAATCATTGGCCACTGGCAGTTGATTCAACCTCCAGCACCTCTTCCTTCCCCAGAGGTTAGGGAGGTAGGACTAAAAGTTCCTACCCTCTAATTACACTATTGGTTCTCCTGGCAACCATCACCTCCTCCTTAGGTGTGTTCCAAAAGTAACCTCATTAACATAACAAAAGATACCTTGATAATTCTCATCACTTAGGAAATTCCAAGGGTTTTAGGAGCTCTGTGCCAGAAATGAGGATGAAGACCAAATATAGATAGATAGATAGATAGATAGATAGATAGATAGATAGATAGATAGATAGATATTATAAACCACAATAAAAGAATATCTCATATAAGTGGATTATACAGTTTTTGTCCTTTGTGACTGACTTAGAATAAAGTCCTTGAGGTTCATCCATGTTGTTGCATTTCTCAGAACTTCCGTTTTTAAGGCTGAATACTATTTCATTGTCTGTGTATACCACATTGTGCTTATCCATTCATCTGTCAACGGACATTTGGGTTGCTTCCACCTTTTGGCTGTTACGAATAATACTGCAATAGTTATGGGTGTACAAATATTTGTTTGAGTCCCTGCTTTTAATTCTTTTGAGTATATACCCAAAAATAGGATTGCTGGGTCATATATTCATTCTATTTTTAATTTTTTGAGGAACTGTCATACCATTTTCCATAGCAGCTATTTCATTTTCCTTTCCCAGCAGTGCACAAGGGTCCTAACTTTTCCACATTCTCACCAACACATTATTTTCTGCTTTCTGTTTTTGTTTTTTATAGTAGCCATCCTACTAGGTATGAGGTCATCTCTCATTCTGGTTTTGATTTGCATTTCCCCAGTGGCTAGTGATGTTGAGCATCTTTGCACGTGCTTATTGGCTATTTATATATTTTCTTTGGAGAATTGCCTTTTCACATCCTTTGTCCATTTTTGGGTTGGGTGGTTTGTTGTTGAGTTTTAGGAATTCTTCATATATTCTGGATATTAATCTCATGAGATATGCGATTTGTAGAGTTTTCTACTATTCTGTGGGCTGCCCTTTTACTCTATTCACAATGTACTTTTGCACAAAAATTCTTAATTTTGATGACATTCGATTCATCTATTTTTACTGTTGTTGCTTGTGTTTTTGGTGTCATATCCAAGAAAATCATTGCCAAACCCAATGCATGAAGACTTCCCCTTATGTTTTCTTCTAAGAGCTTTATAGTTTTAGTTTTTATGTTTAAAGTTTTTATCCATTCTAATTTTTGCATATGATGTCAGATAAGGATCCAGCTTCATTACTTTGCATGTGGAATGAAAAGGACCATTTCTTTTTCCAGCAACGTTTGTTGAAAAGACTACCCTTTCCCCATCAAATGGTCTTGATCTTATTGAAAATCAGTTGATCATATATGTGAGGGTTCATTTCTGGCTCTTCATATTTTTAAATGGTTGTAAAAAATCAAAAGAAAATATTTTGTGACATGAAGATTTTATGAGATTCAAATTTCAGTGTGCATAAAAAACATTTTATTGCAATATATCCTGACTCATTTGTTACTGTATCACCTACAGCTGCTTTTGCACTACAGCAGCCACATTGAGTAGTTGTGACAGAGTCCATATTCCTGCAAATCCTAGAATATTTACTATCTGGTCTTTTAAAGAAAGTGTTTGCCAACCTCTGCTATAGGTAGAGGATAAAAGCCTGTAAGATGTATTTCTCAGACTGTCTCACAGCTAGGAGGTAGGCAAGTGACCCAGTTTCCACAAATCAAATTTATGCACACAGATTTGCATATGGAAATGACTCACAAGAGGCACCCACTTGTGGGGAGATGAGATTTTCTGGTAAGTAAAATAGTGGGGCATCCAGTTCTTCCACTGAAGTTGTTGGAGGATCCTGGCATCTTATTCTTTACATCATGGGTGCTAAATGGCTGAAGGTGTCCCTCTAGAAAGTTTCTATGTCATGTTGAGACATTTTTCTGACTGTGCTTTTTCTGGCCTCTTTATTCCTGACTGCATAGCATCAAATCCTAGTTCTCTGTCCACTTTGGAGAATCTGTGAGTTGCCTAATGTTCCTTTTATAAATCTCTTCCTGCTTCAACAGCTAGAGTGACTTTTGTTGTCTGCAACTAGAACCCTGACTGATATATTCAGTAAAGACAATTCTGTTATACTCAGTAATATTTGCTCAGAAGGTATTGTGGTGTTTTGTGAAAAATTCAATTCTAATCATGTCTTTTCTACTAACTTTTATTGCCCATAACTTTCCAGTATCTCTAAACCTGATTGAATGGAATTCATAAATCATAAGGAGGATATAATAGAGATTATCAAAGGAATAGACACAAAATTTATTAAAGACTGAGTGAGAAACCATAATTGAAATAGCGCATTTAATTGTAGGAACTTCACTCCCCAGACACTTTGATTTCATTGCAACTGAAAGAAAAAAGAGATGTTTCTGAGAAGAAAGAAAATTAAGTTTCAGGACTTTAACTCTGTAGAGCAGAAATCCCGAGAGTAATTCAAAAGAAGGAAGAATGTTTATCACGGAAGTGATTGTTTATCACGGAAATTAACACATCTTGAAGGTGATGGAGGTGAGCAGATAGGGAACGAGGGTGTACTCTGGACCCAGAGGTAATAATTCAGAATTTTAATCTCAGTTTTTCCACTTAGATGCTGAGTAGATCACCTCATTTAGTGCTGCTCCCATTTCTTCCAGCTGATGATTACACTCTTAAAAAAACAAAGTGCCCAACCTGGGATGCTTGTTTTATTGTTATTTATGCCTGCTCTCCATTTTCCCACACAGTCATGTGGGTGAGTAATAGTGACATCACCACAGAAACAGAACTCCTTGCATGAACTCTGCTTTAAGAATGCACGTGATTTTCAGACCCTTGTTTTTCTTCCTACAGGATATATCTCTCTAGTATTAGAGAATTCCACTTTTTCTTCCTCATTTGAACACACCAGTCCTATTGAGACAGTAATACTTCTCTCCCATGTTCACCTCTCCTATGAAATCAGAACAGATGAAGAAGCAAGACACAGAAAGTTGGTAAGCTAGTGCCACGTGAAAGGTCGATAGGGAAAATAAAACGTCTCTTCAGAGAAAAGCACACTCTGGCAGAGGTAAGAAGGGGGTTTTGCTCTTGAAGTTCACGCCCAGTGGACGGTGTCACTTTCACAGGCAAAGAGCAACCTGTGCAATCACTTGGGCCACAGCCAGCTAGTGACAAGCAGCGTCGGACATCTGAGAAGCAATTGCCTGCTGGCCCTTCATGCCAGCCTACAATTAGACAATTGTGAGTGCCATTATTTGTATGTAAAATTTTGTAACAACAGATAATTGTGACTAAAGAGCTATCTGCATTGTGAAAGGGAGATATAATTGGGGCCCACTTTTAATAAGTTTGCGTTTTAAATCTGAGCAATATAATTTGATTAGTGGAAAGACACCCATGACTTTTTTTTTTAATTACACTTTTATATTTTAACAAATGCTTTCCCTAGCCTGTTTGTAGGCCTCACTGCAGCATCATTGGCATACTACAGTCATCATAAAACTATAAAGTAAGAAATGCACATCACAGGTGGACCAATCATGGATGCTATCCAGAACACATAGGTACTCTATAGCCAACACAGAACAGGTACAAATAAAAGACCCAGAAGCTGAATCCAATAATTTGCGTCATGCTGGAAATATGAAGAAATCGACCAAAGGGCATCTAGCTCAGTGCCTGACACGTGGAAGCACACAGCGAGGATTTCCTGAATTGATGCTGTTAAAAATCCCCTCCCTGGGACATACCATGTTCCTGGATTGGAAGAATCAACATCGTGAAAATGACTGTACTACCCAAAGCAATTTACAGATTCAATGCAATCCCGATCAAATTACCAATGGCATTTTTCACAGAACTAGAGCAAGAAATCTTACGATTTGTATGGAAACACAAAAGACCCCAAATAGCCAAAGCAATCTTGAGAAGGAAAAATGGAGTTGGTGGAATCAGGCTTCCTGACTTCAAACTATACTACAAGGCCATAGTGATCAAGATAGTATGGTACTGGCACAAAAATAGAAAGGAAGATCAATGGAATAGAATAGAGAACTCAGAAGTAAGCCCAAACACATATGGGCACCTTATCTTTGACAAAGGAGGCACGAGTATACAATGGAAAAAAGACAGCCTCTTCAATAAGTGGTGCTGGGAAAATTGGACAGCAACATGTAAAAGAATGAAATTAGAACACTTCCTAACACCATCCACAAAAATAAACTCCAAATGGATTAAAGACCTACATGTAAGGCCAGACACTATAAAACTCCTAGAGGAAAACATAGGCAGAACACTCTTTGACATACATCAAAGCAACATCCTTTTTGACCCACCTCCTAGAATCATGGAAATAAAATCAAGAATCAACGAATGGGACCTCATGAAACTTAAAAGCTTCTGCACAGCAAAAGAAACCTTAAACAAGACTAAAAGGCAACCCTCAGAATGGGAAAAAATAATTGCCTATGAAACAACGGACAAAGGATTAACCTCCAAAATATACAAGCAGCTCATGCAGCTTCATACCAAAAAAGCAAATAACCCAATCCACAAATGGGCAGAAGACCTAAATAGACATTTCTCCAAAGAAGACATACAGATGGCCAACAAACACATGAAAAGATGCTCAACATCACTCATCATCAGAGAAATGCAAGTCAAAGCCACAATGAGGTATCACCTCACACCAATCAGAATGGCCATCATCACAAAGTCTGGAAATAACAAATGTTGGAGAGGGTGTGGAGAAAAGGGAACTCTCCTGCACTGTTGGTGGGACTGTAAGTTGGTACAGCCACTATGGAAAACAATTTGGAGGTTCCTTAGAAAACTAAAAATAGAACTACCATATGATCCAGTAATCCCACTCCTGGGCATATACCCAAAGAAAACCATAATCCCAAAAGAAACTTGTACCATCATGTTTATTGCAGCACTCTTTACAATAGCCAGGACATGGAAGCAACCGAAATGCCCATCAACAAATGAATGGATACAGAAGATGTGGCATATATATACAATGGACTATTACTCAGCTATAAAAAGGGATGAGATGGAGCTATATGTAAAGAGGTGGATAGAACTACAATCTGTCATACATAGTGAAGTAAGTCAGAAAGAGAAGGACAAATATTGTATGCTAACTCACATATATGGAATCTAAAAATGGTACTGATGAACTCAGTGACAAGAACAAGGAAGCAGATACAGAGAATGGACTGGAGAACTCGAGGTGTGGGAGGGGACGGGGGGTGAAGGGGAAACTGAGACGAAGCGAGAGAGTAGCACAGACATATATATACTACCAACTGTAAAATAGTCAGTGGGAAGTTGTTGTATAACAAAGGGAGTCCAACTGGAGGATGGAAGATGCCTTAGAGGACTGGGGCAGGGAGGGTGGGGGGGACTCGAGGAGGGGGCATCAGGAAGGGAGGGAATATGGGGATATGTGTATAAAAACAGTTGATTGAACCTGGTGTACCCCCCAAAAAAAATAATAATAAAAAAAAAAAATCCCCTCCCTTTGTGCTTTCACAGCATTCAAAACATGCCTTTACTTTAGCCCCCACTGCTTTGTGGGTTTTGTTTGTTTGTTTGTCTCTCCCTACATCTTCTGGGCTATTGGAAGAAAATGCTCGTCTTTTCGTTTTTTATTTTCCTCAGCCTGTTTCCGTCTCCGATGGTAGAAAATGAACTCAAATTAGCTTAAGTCAAACAAGTAAACAAACAACAACAACAACAATAACAAAACAGAACACAATGACTGGCCAACAGAGGTAGGCTCTCTCAGCAGAGTTCTGGTCCTTTCCTCCATCTCATGAGTCAGCCTCTTCCGGTAAAGTGGCCTCACTCCCTCTACTGTGGATGGGTGTGCTTCATGTGGGAGGCAGGATAGGCTGCTGGCTCTTCAGTAAGCCTTCCAAGCCTTGAATGCGGCTCCACCACTTAACCTAAGTTACCTAACTGCTTTGAGTCTCAGTTTCCAGATCTGTAAAATGGGGGAAATAATAATACTTACCTTATTAGATTGTTGTAAAGATTAAATGAGATAATATATGTGAGGAACTCACCACAGTGTCTGACACATACAACGTGCTCAACAAATGTAAGCTGTATTAGTCTTGTTTTTGTTTTTAATGGAGAAGGCAGGGAGAGAGGTATGACTACAGATAATTCTAGGCTTGTAACATCCTAACTTAGTGACCCCAAATAAAAGAGGGAACATTTATATCCCAGCATCTATAATGATTTCTCAGCATACACAATTTCAAGGAAGAATTCTGCTTAGCTAAGACTTATTGAGGGATTACTATACTCCAGGCACTGTAGTAAGTGTTTCCATGCATTATCTCAATTAATTTTCACCACAGCTCTATGACATGAGTGCCATCTTAATCCTCATTTTACAGACAAGCAAACTAATGCTTAGAAAAGTTTAGTACAGAAGGGCACAGAGGTTGGCAACCTTTATGTGTTGGTGGTAAAGAATCAGATAGTAAATATTTTAGGCTCTGGAAGCCATATGATCTCTGTCACAACTACTCAACTCTGTATTGTAGTGTGTGTTAAAAAACAAAACTCAACTGAGTCCATTTTAAAGATCTAATTGGCTTTACTGAACACATCACGAATCAGGCAGCATCCCATCTAGCAAGTGCTCCAAAGGGCTACCGAAAGACAGGACGAGGAAGTCATAAATAGAAAAAAGGATTATTTCAGATTAGGTCATTTCCCTTTTGGGAAAAAACAGTCTTATTAGGTGGGTTACCTCATCTTCCTTTGGAGGATGTGGAGGGCCTGTGTGACAGATTACTTCATTTCTGCTGACCAGAAAGTTCCTGGCTGACCAGTTAAGGCTACATTTCTAGGGGAGGTTGAAGCTTCACAGGTTAGGTATTAAGCTCTGATTTGGTGGCATGGCCTAGCATGAGTGACTCCATATTGGGCCTGTGATTTTTTTTTTTTTTAAACAATGCGCCCTCAGCTTCACTGAGACAGGTGCTCAGAATGTAAGGCATTAGCACTACTCGCATCTACTGCTCTGAAATTTTCAGTGTTCGCTGCTCCTTTGTTTGGTATCCATAAATTACAATATTTTGGCTTAATCCTTGTGACATACACAGGTCACGGCCTCAGGTTCACAATCTTTAAGCTGGTCATCCTCTTCATTTCTTTTCTTTTTCTTTTTTTTTAATTAATTAATTTGTTTATTTATTGCTGAGTTAGGTTTTCGTTGCTGCACACGGGTTTCTCTAGTTGCGGCAAGCAGGGGCTACTCTTCATTGTGGTGCACAGGCTTCTCATTGCGGGTCTTCTTTTATTGTGGAGCACTGGCTCTAGGTGCGCAGGCTTCAGTAGTTGTGGCATGTGAGCTCAATAGTTGTGGCTCATGGGCTCTAGAGTGTAGGCTCAGTAGTTGTGGTGCACGGGCTTAGTCGCTCCACGGCATGTGGGATCTTCCCAGACCAGGGCTCAAACCTGTGTCCCCTGCATTGGCAGGTGGATTCTTAACCACTGTGCCACCAAGGAAGTCCATTTCTTTTCTGATGGTCCAGTGTTATGGAGATCATTTGCTTGGTGGTTAATGGCTACAGACTTGTATTTAAAGCTTTTGAGAAAATACGACTCACTGGGGAGATTATAATGATTCTAATAAGCAGGATAATTCCCAATGTCTGGAGACCCAAACCAATCAAAATCTAGTAAGTCAGAGAAAAGACCCATTGAAGGAGTTACCTTTTTAGGCCAAGTGGCTTGCTCAGTGATCTCGTGTGATTGAGTTTCAACCTTCCCAAAAGTGCAGTAGGTGGTGTTGACCGCAACACAGACTCCTTGCTCAGCTAAAAGATAATCAAGCGTTATCCTATTGCCGAGAGCAACGTTGACCAGAGTCTAAGGATCTTTGTTGGGCAGCTATCATCTTAGCGATAAAATCTGCAATATCTTCAAGAGTTAAGGAGAAACTTCTGATCATGTCCTCACTGGTATTTACTCCTATCTAGGGAAGTATGGCTCTGCCAAAGGAGGAAGATCCTGAGTCATAAATGCTTCCTGCTAGGTCCTTTCTAACTCCATGATGTAAATCCAGGGGGCTCAACCAACGAGGTCTTAGTTTGCTTGTGAAAAGGTAGAGGCACTGTTGGATAACCTGAGGCATCATCCAGTTTTGTGCCAGCCATCTAGACATTCTTGGCTCAAGAAGAATGATAACCAGTTCAGACAAAGATAGACCCTGTTGGGGCACAATCATTTTCATTAAGGAGGTACTTTTAGTGGATTCATTCATGGGGATTGAGATCTCTTACTTGGTGGGGCCAAATCTGATCCAGATACTCATGGGAAGGAAGGGGTGCAAATGTACTAAGATTTACCTAGGTAACTGTGTCTAGTTGAGTACATACAGTTATGATCAGAGAAAGGAAAAAACAAGGCACAAGTCCTGGCTGTAAAAGTTGAACTTGGTAAGAGACTTTGGGATGGGCCAGGAGGGTTGATTGTAGTTTGCAGTGGCATTTGGAATAGAAGAGAAATTGGTCACAGGGTGGATCAGGGAGTCTCTGACGTCGTGGATAGATGGAAATCTTTGATGAGAAATCCAACAGTCTGAAAGGTTACCCCCTTGACAATGAAACCTGGGAGATATGGATGAGGGCATGACCTTTCCAGGCCAACATCAGAGTAAAAACAAAGAAAAAGAAGGAGGGGGCTTCCTAGGTGGTGCAGTGGCTAAGAATCCCCCTGCCCATGCAGGGGACACGGGTTCAATCCCTGCTTCAGGAAGATCCCACGTGCCGCAGAGCAACTAAGCCCATGCGCCACAACTGTTGAGCCCGTGTGTTGCAACTACTGAAGGCCACGTGCCTAGAGCCCATGCTCAGCAACAAGAGAAGCCTCCACAATGAGGAGCCCGCGGCCCACAACGAAGAGTAGGCCCCACTCGCCGCAACGAGAGAAAGCCTACACAGAACAACAAAGACCCAACATAGCCAACAAATAAATAAATAAATAAATTTATAAAAAAAAAGAAGAAGGAGGAGGAGGAAGGGTTTCAAATTTAGTAAGTATGAAGTCTCAATCCAGCATCTTAGGTAGAACCAGTCTTCTTCGAAGTCAGCTACTTCTCTTCCTCATCAATTCGATTTGGAGGTCTGCAGTGTCTGTACAGGACTAGGTGTCAGGTGGAGCCTTTCTTAACCGCGAGAGAAATGTGTACCCAAGACTCAATGCCTTCTAGTTTTGTAGCAGTGTCAGCGGTCAGAGCACATGGTAAGGTCCCTTATAATAAGGATTGAGGGTTGTCTGCCTCTGATGACGTTTCCAGAATACCCAGGCATCGGGATCCAGACTGTGACCAATAGGATCCTTTGAATTGAGATCTGGGAAGGCTTTTTAACCTGCTGATAATGGGCTTTCGCATAGGACTTACAGTAGCTGATCACACGAGCTTGAGACAGCAAGGGCTCAGCAGAACTGTCTCAGGTGGAGATACGACTTTCTGTTTTCCAAAGGCGGTCCTGCATACAGTCAGCAACCACCAGAGGCATTATCTTAGGCCAAGGGCATCTCGTACTTTTCTCTTGAACTTGCCTGATGATTAAATGTGATAGAGGCAGTATTCCAAGCGTATTCCAATTCCAAGAAGTTTACAAGGCTTTCATTGAAAGGCTTGTATGATTTGTCCTGTGAATTGGGTGCCTCAGTCACTGGAGATAGGGGAACGTCTACCTGAGGTGGGAAACACATTTTCTAACCGTTTCTTTACCACCGTGAGGGCATCAGCCTTGTGGCAAAGGAAGGCTTCAACCCATCTGGAAAACATCCACACAATAACAACATATTGAGCACACATGCTAAGTGGCAGTTGAATAAAGTCCAGCTACAGGTGCTTAAAGGGTCCAGAGGGAGGAGGTCCTAAATTGTTTTTTTCAGGATTATGGATCTGACACGTCACACATTGCTTTTTTTGTAATTTTATCAAATTCTCTCCACCAATGTCTGTTCATAGATTGAGTCATGCGCGATGATGGGAGAAGGAATGCAAAAGCGGAAAAATGGGGTCTGCCAGGGGGTTACAAAGAACCAAGTGGCTGTCTTGGGTTTCCCATAGCCCTGACTGTTCATTTAATTTACAACTGTTGTTTGCCCATCTTAGTTTCTCTGATTCAAGAGCAGACGGTTGCCATGTTACGAGGACATAAGGATGACAAAAGTCTGGCAACAAGGGGTCATTCTGCAGAGGCAGAGTGGACTTCATTCACAAGAGCCGTAATCTTTATAGACCTTGCTGCTGCTGCCTTCAGATGAAAATCATTGAGGGCATTCCCTCGATACTCACTCAGGTTCAGTTCTTTTAGTGTGAGCCTCAGTTCTGAAGGCAGAAATTTCAGAAGGGAAGAAAATAGCAGTAAGCAGGTCATCTGCTTGTTGCTCACTGTGAATTGGGGTCCCCGAGGATGTAGGAAAACTCTTTTGTTTCCATAATATCCCCAAATCATGGGTGACCCCAAAGACATACCAGCTGTCAGTATAAATGTTGAAGAGTTTGTCCTCGGATAACCACCATGCTCTGGTAAGGGCATGTGCTTATTGAGCTGATTTAGTATTTGGGAGTTTTCTCTTTCAAGTCGTTCATGTGGGGTAGCATTAGCATAACCAGCTTGGAAATTTCCATTGTCATTTCTACAATATGACCCATCAACCAACAGGATTAACTCAGGATTGGTTAAGGGGGTGTCTTGTAAATCAGGACGCAGTGTCACTAAATGGGACATTATTATCTCACAGTCACGGGGCTCACCTTTGTCAGGTAGAGGAAGTAAAGTAGCAGGATTAAGAATATTGCAACAGGGCTTCCTAGGTGGTGCAGTGGTTAAGAATCCGCCTGCCAATGCAGAGGTCACGGGTTCGATCCCAGCTCCAGGAAGATCCCACATGCCGCGGAGCAACTAAGCCCGTGTGCCACAAAAAAAAAAAAAAAAAAACAAGAATATTGCAACATTTAAGATGGAGATTAGGAGGTGGAGGCAGAAAAATCTCCTAGGAGGTTAGCCTGCTTGCAGAGAAATATTGTGTCCATTCAGAGTCAAGATGACTCTGGACTGCCTGAGGAGGTTGTAAATAAACATTGTTCCCTAGGATTAGGTCTGCTGAGGCTTTCCTGAACTTCCACTAACAGGCAAGAGCAACTGAATCAAGTTGCCTGCTACAAAAGGCAGCAGGTCTGTGTTTATTTCCACGTTCTGGCATGAGCATTTCCAGAGCTCAGTTCTCTCTCATGCACAAATAAGGTGAAATGTTTGAATCATTAGGCAGCCCTAAGGCAGTGGTTCTTGCAAAGCTTGTTTTAATCTTACAAAAGCCTGCTCGTGTTTATCTTCCCAAAGTAGGGATTCAAGGACTGAAAGTTTAGTTAAGTTCCTAGAGTGGGGAAACTAACAGAGAAAAATTAGGAATCTGTAGCCTGTAGTAACTAACTAAGCTTATTAAGCCATGAAACTCTCCCTTAGTTGTGGGTTTAGGAAATTCTTAAATTAGCTTAATCCTTTTTCAAGATAGCTGGCTTTCTGCAGTGCTTGGATTATGACCTAGGTAATGAGCAGTATCTAGAGATAATTGTAATTTTTCCTTAGTGACTTTATGTCCGTTTTCAGCTAATCTTTTATGGATTCCTCTTTGGTAACTGAGCACAGTAGAAGGTCATCCACATGTCGTAAAAGGATTGATTTTTAGACTGGAGGGAGCTTACATCTTGGGGGAGTACGAGGAGAAATAAGAAGGAGCCTGAGTGAATCCTTGAGGCAGGACTGTCCAAATATGTTACTGATTGAGAAGCTGAGTCCCCCAACATCTAGTTCCCCTACAGAGTTTCTTTGTTCCCTTTCTTTTTTTTTTTAAATTGAAGAATAGTTAATTTACAATGTTGTGTTAGTTTCAAGTATACAGCAAAGTGATTCATGTATCTATCTATAGATAGGTAGATAGATAGATAGATATCTCCACATTTATTCTCTTTTAGATTCTTTTTCCCCTAGGTTATTGCAAAATATTGAGTATAGTTCCCTGTGCTATACAGTAGGTCCTTGTCAGTTATCTATTTTATATATAGTAGTGTGTATATGTCAATCCCAAACTCCTAATTTATTCTCCCCCCTCCTCTTTCCCCTTTGGTAGCCATAAGTTTGTTTTCTATTTCTGTGGGTCTATTTATGATTTATACATAAGTTCATTTGTATCAATGTTTTAGATTCCACATATAAGTGATACATGATGTTTGTCTTTCTCTGACTTAACTTCACTTAATATGATAATCTCTAGGTCGACCCATGTTGCTGCAAATGGCATTATTTCATTCTGTTTTATGGTACTTTATTCCCTTTCTTGTCCTGCCCTGTTTCCCTCGGGGTTGAGGAGTAGCAAAGAAAACTGGGGGTTGAAAATGAGTAGGATACTTCCCAGGTACAAAAGCCCCTTCAGGTCCCATGGTTCTTGTTTGTAGGAAAAGGCTTTGGTCTCCTAGGCCTTCCCTGAGTTTCAAAGAGCAGACTCAAGCAGTTACTAATTAAGGAATTGAGGGAATGCAGAAACAAAGGAAAAGCAGTCAAACAAGAAAAGTAATGATAGCTTAGGCAAGAATTCAGTGATGAAACAGTCCTAGTAACTCCTCAAGGTATATATATATAAACTAATGGGATGCATACCTTTGAGTTGTTCTGTAGAAACTAAGACCCCCACCCAGGTGGAGGTTGGTGACTCATGATGACCACACGCATATAGACCCCAGACTGGTCAGAACCAGAAGGTTGATGATTAAGATTCCCAAAACATTACCTCACCACCAACCAATCAGAAGAAAGTCCATGAGCTGCAACCCTCACCCCAAATGTTGCCTTTAAAAAACCCTCCCCTCAAAGCCACTGGGGAGTTGAGTCTTTTGAGGATGAGCCACCTGTTCTCTTTGTTTGCTGCCTGCAGTAAATGCTGTACCTTCCTTCAGCACAACCTGGTGTTAGTAGCTTGGCTTTGCTTCTCACAAGCAAGCAGACCCGAGTTCAGTTCGGTAACAATTGTTCCAAGTAAAGAAAAATAGATGTTGGTTGTTGGGGTCTAGGAATGCTGCAACATGCTGAACAAAGGTCATAACAGTGAACTATTTTGAGTCTGATGGCATTTGTGACAAAAGGAAACAACTGAGAAACTGGGAAAACAATCTTGTTAATAGCTCTTAAATCCTAGACAAATCTCCTTCCCCATCCATTAGGTTTCCTAACTAGCAGGATCTGTGTGCTGCAGGGGCTGGTACAGGTGATGATTAGCCTTTGGGTGATTGCATTTTCTGCTATGAATGTGAGGCCCTGTATGGCCTCAGGATTCTGTGGGTATTGAGGTAATTTAGGAAGAGGTTTAGTAATGTCTGTCTGCATCTTTTGTAGGCTCTGCACTTGTTATTCTCCCAATGTCAGCACTAGAAGTCACCCACAGATTTTTGGACATCTTGATTAATTTAGGGGACTTTTGTTGGAATTCTTCCTCTTCTGTATCAAGAACAGATTGCATGAACATAAAAGATAAGGTTGAGGTTGGTCAGGAAATTCTAAAGTGAGGTCTCCATTGGAAGCAAAACTTATTAATCTGTCTAATGTAGAAATAAGATCTCTGCCCAATGGATTGACTGGGGCTGTGTCAAATAGCAAAAAAGAACACTTTTCAGTAAAAGATTCCAGAGTCATTTGTACTGGTTAAGATAGAAATTCTCTCTGAACTTTATTAGCTATCCCCACTATGGAAACCTCTTTTCCACTCTGAGGTATTTATTGGCCTATGAGATTGGGGTTTAAAGTAGAAAGACTAAAAAAAATTAAAAAGTAGAAAGAGTAGCTTTGATATCAACTAGAATTTGAATTTGACAAGCTTTCTCATTAACTTTATTTTTTTAATATTTATTTATTTATTTATGTATTTTTGCACCTAGAGACATGTGGGATCTTAGCTCCCCAACCAGGGATCGAACCCAAGCCCCCTGCATGGAGTCTTAACTACTGAACCACCAGGGAGGTCCCATCTCATTAACATTAATTTCAGTTTCCCCTTGGTCATTTAAGGAAATTACTGGTAATAGTTTACTGGAGAATCCCTTGGAATCCTGTCAACTATGGGGACAAGACTTAGGGGGGCCCTCCCTTGGGAGTAGATATGGGGGCACTCAAGTTGAAGAATTTGCATAGGACTTTGGAGGACAATCTTTTTTCCAGTGTCTCAGTTGATTTCAAATGAGACAAAGGTCCTTAGGCCAGCATTTTGATGGAGGACCCCTAGAAGGGTGTATTACGAGAAGCTGAGGTGTTATTTTAGGTCTCTGGCCTTGGAGCTGTTATAGCTGTAAGGCCAAGAACTTGGCAGATTGTTGTTTGTAGTCTTGCTCTAAGATCCTTTCAAAATGCTTGGTTATGGTTATGAACTCAGTCAGAGTGGTAACCCCTCATCCTATTTTCTGCCTTTTTATCAATCCACTAATCTCAGAGATAACCATTTACAAATAGGGTAGCTAGAGCATGTTGGGTGACCCTACTTATATGGAACCTGGAATTCCACAGGAAGAGGGCTTCTAAGTGGGCCTTAAAATGTGACACAGATTCATCTTTCTTTTGTTAGCGTGACTGAATACTTAACCAGTCGGTGCAGGCAGGGAGACTCTAGGAATGACTTGTGAAAGATCAGTGGATATTTTGTGAACTTTTTCTGGTCAAGGATCTCGAATATTGTCTTCAGGAGTTTGCCATTTTGCTTCCTGCATCCATTTTTGGGCTTCACCGGGGCCTATGAACACGTGCACAAGTTGATAAAGTTCTGGCATCCTGGGACCACAGACCCCAATAATGACTCTAAATTCTTCAAGAAAAAGAAAAACTTTGGGGGATCCTCCAATTTAGGAAATTTCTTAACTATGACCCTTAGTTCAGTCTTTGACCAAGGGGTGAAAGATACCTAAGGAGGTGGTCTGCAACCTCAGGTATTTTTATTTTACAAAGTAACCCTTTGGGACTTCCCTGGGGGTGCAGTGGTTAAGAATCCGCCTGCCAATGCAGGGGACGTAGGTTCAATCCCTGCTCCAGGAAGATCCAACATGCCACAGAGCAACTAACCCCGTGTGCACAACTGCTGAAGCCCATGCACCTAGAGTCCATGCTGCACAAGAGAAGCCACCGCAGTGAGGAGCCCGCGCACTGCAACAAAGAGTAGTTCCCGCTCACCACGACTAGAGTAGGCCCACATGCAGCAACAAAGACCCAATGCAGCCAAAAACAATAAATATATTTTTAAAAACAAAAATAAAAAAAATAAAAGTAACTGTTTAATAGTCTCTTCAGAGTGGAAAGGCAGTTCAGACAGAGAATCAATATGGTAAAGAAGAAAAGAGGGGAGAAGTGTCACATCAGTCTTATTTTCTTTTGTTTTAGGTGCCTCTTGTATTTTTATTTTTTTTTATTTGCCTTTTATAACAAGTCTTTTAATGAAGCTATTTTGGAATCTTGAAGCCTTTTAGAAGTTTCTGCATCCCAATTCAAATAGGTATTCCATTCTGTTTGATTAAGGAACTCTTACTTTCAAATGAATGATTTTGTCATGGAACATTCCCCATAATGGCCATTGTAATTCTAGCTTGTTTCAGTAATATATTTCCATTTTTGTAGATATTTACAGCTTCTAAGATTATAGTTCTTGGACATGAAATAAGCAGGTGCGCTGGAAGGTGGCATGCTTGTTTCTTTAGAAATTAAAGATCCAATCGCTTTTAGCTGGCCTTTATCTACACAAGACAAACAAATATGTGCGCCTTAACACTCCAGCAGTCACCAGTTACCGCAGCTTGGCCAAGAAGAAGGCTCTGTGTGCTCCACCAACAATTCCCAACGTGCAACCTGGGACTGGAAGAAAGGATTGAACAAGCAGACCTCAAATGGAAGCTGCAGACTGATTCCAAATAAATGAGGAATCGCAGCTGCCCCCAGTGGTTCCCAATGTGGAATCTAGGGAAGGATTCCAAACAAATGGGAAACAGCCCACCAAACCGCCAACAGTTCCCAAAGTGCAATTTGGTAACAGAACTGAGGGCTGAGGGTTTCCAATCAAAGGGGGAATTGTGGCTGGAACTACCGTCAGCTCCCATTGTGGAACCAGTGATTCTAGACAAATAGGGAATGGGTTGGAAAGCCATTTAGATTGGGGGCTCAACACAGAGCAGAGTTCAAAACTGAAACTTACCTACAACCTTTGAAATGGTGAGAACGCTAGTGAACTCAAAAAGGGGTTCACAGGTACCATGCCTGTGTTTCTTATTGTCCTCCAATGTCGTTAGACGTTCACTTCAAATCTCACTGCTGCCACCGAATCTGTTTTAAAAACTAAACCAAGTGAATTTTAAAGATCTGATTGGCTTTGTTGAATATTCATGAATCAGGCAGCATCCCACCCCGCAAGTAAAAGGGAATTCCAAAGGGATACAGAAAGGGAAGGAATTTTAAGGGCAGGACAAGGAAGTCATAAATAGAAAAAAGAATTATTTCAGATTAGATCATCTTCCTTTTGGAAAAAAAAGGGTCTTATTAGTTGAGTTAGCTCATCTTCCTTTGGGGGTTAGAGAGGAACCATGAGAAAGAGTACCTTATTGGTGCTGACCAGAAAATTCCTGACAGACTGGTTAAGACTACATTTCTGGGGGAAGTGGAGGCTTCACTTAGATTAGGTATTAAACTGTGGGTTAATGTGTGGCCTAGCATAAGTGACTCCATTTTGGGCCTGTGGTTTTCTTTTAAAAACATGAAATCAGCACCAGACAATATGTAAACAAATGAATATAGTTGTATTTTAATAAAACTTGTTTTATGGGCACCAAACTTTAAATTTTGCATCATTTCCATGTGTCATGAAATATTATTCTTGTTTGGATTTTTTAAATCATTTAAAACTATGAAAGCCATTCTGAGCTCAAGGGCTGTACAAAAACAGGCAGCTGGTTGGATTTGACCCTCAGGCCATCGTTTGCTGACGCCTGGCTTAGTCACTTTCCCGAGGCCACACAGCTAAAAACGGTGGACCCCAGCATCAGAGGCAGGTGGTGTGACTCTCTAGTCTGCACATTTAACATCAGTCTCTCATTTTGTAAAAAGGTACTAGTGTTGAAGAATTGAGTTAATAAGACTGCGGGAAATATTGAAGACTTTGAAATAAGGAAAAAAGACTACTGGAGAGTCTGGACTTCCTAGCTGGCACAGTGGTTAAGAATCCGCCCGCCAGAGCAGGGGACGCGGGTTCAAGCCCTGTTCTGGGAAGATTCCACATGCTGCAGAACAGCTAAGCACGTGAGCCACAACTATTGAGCCTGTGTGCCGCAACTATTGAAGCCCATGCGCCTAAAGCCCGTGCTCTGCCACAAGAGAAGCCATTACAATGAGGAGCCCGCACACCACAATGAAGAGTAGCCCCCGCTCATATCAACTACAGAACGCCTATGTGCAGCTACGAAGACCCAATGCAACCAATAAATTAAATTATTTAATTAATTAATTTTTTTATAAAAAGACCACCGGATAGTCTTTCAGTGGAATGCTGGAGTCTCCAAGAATGTGCTAGGTCATTTTACAAGTCTGTATGTTGTAGCAAAGCAATAGCAATGCAAATAATTCTTGACTATAGAAATGCGAATAAATTCTATCTTGTGGAGGGGCAACACTGCCCCACTGTGAAAAAGTCAGTTTTGTCACCACTTATAAGTTCATTTCCGTGTTCCTGATCTATACACATGTCTGTTCTTTGGATTCTCCTTTGAGCTGGTTATAGCATCTGCATGGTTCCATCAGTAAATAATGAGTTAAATCTTTCACACGCATTCATTCGATACCTGAGTGAGAATCAGGATTTTACCATTTCAAAAATTACCCTCTAACAGTTCTGAAGGTCTTCGTGAGATGCCCAATGGATTCACCCGACAGAGCTGGTTGTGCTGCAGGAAGGAGGACCCCTTCCGGGGCCCAAGAGTGGCCTCTTGTCTAATTCTCAGAAGTGAATCGTCCAAGGAGACACATGTGCTGACAAGCAAGAGACTCTATCGGGAAGGGGCGCCCAGGTGGAGAGCAGGAGGGTAAGGGAACCCAGGAGGACTGCTCTACCATGCGGCTCGCAGTCTCAGGTTTTATGGTAATGGGGTTAGTTTCTTCATTGTCTCTGGCCAATCCCTCTGACTCAGGGTCCTTCCTGGTGGTATACGCATCTCTCAGTCAAGATGGATTCCAGGGAAAGGGATTGTGGGAGGTTGGCAGGACATATGGACTGGCGTCTCCTCTCTGCTTTTGACCTTCCCTGAATTATTCTGGTTGGTGGTGGCTTGTTAGTTCTGTGTTCCTTACTAGGACCTCCTGTTGTAAAATAACTCACACAGGTGGTTACAATGGTTCCTGGCCAGAGCAGGGAGTTTCAGTAGTGGTTCTCCCAACAGTTGAACTCTCTTACTCTCTGTTTTACTTTTTTCTTTTTTTTTTTCTTTATTTTATTTTTGGCTGTGTTGGGTCTTTTTTGCTGCGCACAGGCTTTCTCTAGTTGTGGGGAGCGGGGACTACTCTTCATTGCAGTGTGAGGGTTTCTCATTGCAGTGGCTTCTCTTGTTGAGGAGCATGGGTTATAGGCGCTCGGGCTTCAGTAGTTGCAGCACGTGGGCTCAGTAGTTGTAGCACATGGGCTTTGTTGCTTCACAGCAGTGGGATCTTCCCAGCCCAGGGATCAAACCCGTGTCCCCTGCATTGACAGGCGGATTCTTAACCACTGCGCCCCCAGGGAAGCCCACTCTCTGTTTTTCTAATATTAATTGTATCTCTACTAATTTTGTGTTTTGATTTGTTTATGGCCAATAAGTTTTTCCTCATTGGTGAGAACAATGACTGGGAATTTGATTTATGGTCTATTTAGTAATTTCTGTAAAGGGATTATTGGATTACAGAGATCTGTAGACATGTGTTGATTCTTTTTATGTTGGTATGTCTGGTTGACTATTTTGAGCTTAAAGGTGAGAGGGAGATTTGAAGAAGCTACACTGCTGGCTTTGGAGACAGGGTCAAATGCTACAAGCCCAGAAAAACAGGTGGCCTCTAGAAGCTGGAAAAGGCAAAGAAGTGTATTCTCTCCTAGAGCTTCCAGAGGGAATGCAGCCCCTTTATTTTACCCCTTTTCAGACTTCAGACCTCCAGAAGATAGTAAATTTGTGTTATTTTAAGCCACTAAGTTTGTTGTGATAACCTCTCATTGACTGAGCTGTCGCCAGGCAAGCAGAAATTCTTTCTTCCTCCTGCTGGGTGGTAAAATAGTAACCTTTTTCCTGTTGGAGTTGCAAGGAATATCTTTTCCTTTTGGGTCTGCAATTGGGGTCAAGTGATAAATGTGAGAGCTCCCCTTTCTGGCCTTCCAACTCCATTGTAAATGATATTTCTGTTCATTAATTTTCACACTGCCACCTGAAGCCTGTCTGTCTCTCCTCTCCTCCTGGCTGGCTTTTCCACTTTTTCTGTTTATAAGAAGTGTCCTGAATGGACCGCCCACCAAGTTCCTCACTCTGGTCTGAGGATGACCTCAACACTGGTGGAAAGCCGAGATGATGCACACACCCTGAGCGGAAAGAAGTCCTTCCTGAAGCAGCGTTCCAGCTGTGCACCTCCCAAAAGACGTCCTCCCCCAACTGTGCTCTCGTGATACTGTGATATAATAAGAAATATATATTTGGTCTTCCTCCCCAGTGTCTGGCACAGAGCTCCTAAAACCTTTGTAATTTCCTAAGTGATAAGAGGTGAAAGGAACATCTTTTGTTATAGTATTTCGTTTTTGTTCCCAGATCCTAAAATAGCTCTAGAGCAATAAAGGTGGAAGGAATATATTTATAACAAGCCCCTTCCTACCAGCAATAAGTTTATGTTAACAAAGGGATTTTTGAAAAACCCCTCAGGATGGGAGCTTTTTACCAGGGAAACCAACCACGGGATTGGAGCGTTGGAACTTCTTTTAGCCCCACCTCCCCACCTCGAGGGAGGGGAGAGGGGCTGGGGATTGAGTTAATCCCTAGTGGCCAATGATTTAGTCAATTGTGCCTACCTAATGAAACCTCCAGAACAATCCTACCTAAAGGGGTTCGGAGAGTGTCCAGGTTGGTGACCACATCCACATGCTGGGAGGTTGCACACCTGGAGAAGGCTTGGACGCTTCTCTGCCCCATCCTGCATACCGTGCCTTGTGCATCTCTTCTGTTTGGCTGTTCTTGACTTGTATTTTTATTTTTTTTAGGAGTTGATTTACAATGCTTCTTTAGTTTCAGATGTACAGCAAAGTAATTCAGATACACACACACACACATTCTTTTTCAGATTCATGGAAACCTCCAATTTGTTGCCAAGTAGGACAGGAGTTGTGGGTAAGCTGGGGACCTACTGCTTGGGATTGGCATCTGAAGTGGGGACAGTCTTCTGAGACTGAGCACTTACCCTGTGGGTTCTGACACTACCTCCAGCAGAGAGTGTCAGAACTGAGTTGAATTATGACACCCAGTTGGTGTCTGCAGAGAACTGGAGAATATCTTGGCATGGAAAACCCACTGGTTTGGTGTCATAAGTGTTGTGAGTAGAAAGAGAAATGAAGTTTTCTCTCGCATTCCTTCTTCCCTCCTTCAACCTACAAAATTGGACAGTCCTTCAGAACTGCCCTTTTAGACTCACAGACAAAATAGGAATACTTCCTTATTATACATTGCTATCTTTTCTGGTCTCCATACAACATGCACAGATTTTGTTTATAGTTGGCCGTGGTGGGGGAGCTATTTTTATTTAAAAACAAAAAAGAAAAAGTTATGAGATAGCAATCCCAGTTTTGTTAAAAAAAAAAAAAAAAAGTGTGTGTGTGTGTAAGAAGATACTGGCATTTATGGTGGTCATTTCCGGTGATAGGGTTAAAGCTGATTTTAATCGTTCACTTTCATCATTTTCCAATTAATTACAAAAATAATTTTTAAAACCCAGATACATCATATATAACATCCTCATATTTTTAATTTTTTCATGATTTCTCAATGATCCACCAAATTGTAAGGAAATCATGAGTGAGAAGCATGCAGGTCAGATTGATTTGTATGGGGACCAGAAGCACATCAAATAACCCTAAAAACACTTGTCAGAGCTGCAAAAATAAAACTAAAGAACTAAGGATCTGGACCCAAAACCAGGCCATGCAGCTGTGTTCCCAGTACATTAAATAGCACGTGACACACAGATGGTGCTGAGTAAATGAACAAGAACTCTGAGTGGCCTCTGTTACACAGAAGTTATCCTCTATCACACTGTGCATGAATTTTTCTCTCTTTTTGGTCCAATTCAGTGGACCTCTAGAGAAGGAACCCTCTCTCCCTCTTTCCTCTACCATGCAGGAGTTGGCATATCAGAGGAAGCACAAAATGTTTTCATTCTTGAAAAGAGTGGTGGAAACTGTATACACTTCATTTATAGGCTTCAGATAGACTTGGCCCCAAATCTCAGCTTCCCCTTTTCAGTTGAGGTCTGCTCTCTATGGAACATCTGCATATATCTATCCACACAGACACACTGGGAATTCAGAGGAGTTTACCTCCCAGCTATGTGGCTCTCAGGGATACTGTTTTCTCTGCTGTCAAATGAAGCTGGTAACTACCAGCCAGGGTTGCCTGCAGCGTTAAAGGAGACAGTGCTCAGAAAGCATCTAGATGCTTGGCAAACATAAGCTGCTGTTGTTATTATTATTATTGTTGTTGTGTTGAATTGGATTTAAAGATAAATGACTGTTCTATACTGTTTTCTGAAATCTATTTTAAATCAACAAACATCTGTATATGGCAGGCACTGCACTAGGTAGGAACTGTTAGGATTAAGAAGGTGGGTAAAAATCTGTTACTGTGCTCTTAGAAATCATTACCCATAGCTTTACGAAGGTAATCATGTTTTCCTTGGCAACACCAGCCTGGGATAAAAATTGTCAGAAGTACAGTCCCAGAGCTGTATTTCTTAAGTTCTGCCCAACCTACCCAATCATAGGGACCCCAACTCTTCTCAAATTCCATCTAAATTCAGTGCATCAGCTTTGCTGGCCAATGCATCCTCTCATCCTGGCATGTAGTATGGCTCTTGCTGGCAAAAGTAGAGCTCCTGATGAAACCAAAACCATGCAACTCAGGTTGGGACTTGAACCTATAGTCTTTTAATTGAGATTAAAAGACACACCTGGTCTCAGGACTTAAGCTCTGGTTCTTGATGTCTCACTGCAGAAAGAATTCAGTGAAAGACAAAGTGATAGGTAAGAAGTGGATTTATTTAGAGAGAAACACACTCCACTGTCTGGGCCATCTCAGAGGGTGAGAGGCCGTGAAATATGGCATGGCTAGTTTCTATGGGCTGGGTAATTTCATAGGCTAAATAAGTGGGAGGATTATTTCAACTGTTTGGGGGGAAGGGGGCGGAGATTTCCAGGAATTGGGTCACCACCCACTTTTTGACCTTTTATGGTTGGCCTCAGAACTGTCACGGAGCTGGCGAGTATGTCCTTTAGCATATACTAACGTATTACAATGAACGTATAATGAGGCTCAAGGTCCACTGGAAGTCGAATCTTCTGCCATCTTGGACCCAGTTGATTCTAACCAGTTTCTGTCATGTCCTATGGCTATGTCATTCTTTTAAAGGTTGTGCCCTGCCCCCTTCTCTCCTGTCTCACTGACACCAGGGGAGGTCTCCAATCCTTCCTGGGTCTAGTTGCTTTCTAGACCCTTTCCCTGTACCATCTGTCTTTCTACTGGGATTAGGTCCAGACAAGAGCATGAGAATCCCCACTTCCCACATGAATGCCTCACTGGAGTGAAGACAATGAGACTTCACCTGTGAGGAGGAACAACAGTAGAGCAGCCATTCTCTTGCAACAGCTTGTAGAGATGCTATTAGAACTATTTTTGTTTTCACCTCTCCTCCTCAGGACTCTCTCCACAGTCCTGATGAGGAGCCCTTGGTAAGCAACACAGTCCCCACTGTAGGAGAGCAGAATTTACCACCCTAAAATATGTCTCTTTCGCATATTAATTGCTTTAAGATGTTATTTTCTGAGAAACAGCAGACTTGGGAAGAGCTCTACAAACCAAGTAGGAGTTTCTCTTTTGTAGGAAACATTTACATTTGTAAAGAAAATCTTCACTTGTAAGGGTATTGTTGCAGGAATCGATCCCACGAGAAACCAAGCACCGCACTAGGAGGGTTGGAGAACTCAGGTTTATTGAGCTGGCGGCCCCAGACGAGCTAACGCTCCAAAGTTCTGGGCCCCATTCCAGGTGAATTCTCTCCTTATATAGGTTAAGACACATAGCTACAGTTGGCATTAATTGATTGGCTACTCAGTTTCCATAGATTACAGGTGATTACAGAGGGCGGGAATTGCTAGGGGTTACCTGCAAAGGGTTTTCAAACAAAGGCGAGCAGGGGCAGGAACAGAACATTCCATTTCTGGTTGATTGTTAAAGTATTTTGTCCTCACTCTAGTGCAGCAAGCAGGTTTTGCAGCAGCAGAGCAGGCATAAAGCTATGAACTCCAAATTTCCCTCATCAGTATCTCCCTCTTGGTGCTTAGAAGAAGAGGATGACCAAATCTCCAGACACAGTTATCAGTAGAGAAGGCAAAGACTTAAATCTGTGTCACAATCACCCTTGTTTACTGTGCTTTTCCTGATAATCTCCCATAACTGACTCTCCCTACCTTCAACCCCTCTTTTGTCTTTAGCTGAGGATGATATTGAAGATGAAAGCTTGGACCATTTTGGCAAGTTACTCAGTTTTTCTGGGTTTCTGCCTTGTATACATGTTATTAAACTTTGTTTCATTTTCTCCCATTAATCTGTCTTATGTCAATTTTAGTTCTTAGACCAGAAGAACCTATAAGGGTGGAGGAATATTTCTTCCTCCCAGACACTGCTTTCCTCTGGGCTAATAACATGGTTCTCACTGCCTGACTTCATTTCCCCCAGGGGCCTCCTTGGTTCTTCCTTTGATCCTTTTCTGGAGAGAATTTCCTACCAAACTTCTAGACACACCCGACTCCTGAGTCCTTAGACTCTCAAGATGGAACCCCTGCTGCATGGTAACTGAAATACAGGCAGAGCAAAAACTATGCTATTTTTTAAATCACATCTCTGTAATTAAGCCCTAGACCCTTCAACTGTACCCCAAGTAATGTGGTTTCAAGACCCTTCTGTTCTTGAGTTATTCTCTCAGGACACTTTATAATGTGTCGATTGTTTAAAAAAAAATTATTCTGACACTTCTTTAAAATGTTAAGGAAGACTTTAAGACTATTGCAATTGAGGTATTGTAATAGGGGAGAAAGATTCAGCTCACCTCCATATATAGCCAAGACAGCTGGGGGTTTATAGCCAATGGGCTGAGCGAGGGGGTCAGTGGATGGAAAATTACTAGGAGGCAACATCAAGGGTAGGAGGATTCTAACTAAACTGGACTAGGTAGGCTGAGGATAAGACATGGGCCAACGTCAAGCCCTAGTCAAAAATAGCTCTCAGAGGAGCCAAAGTTTGGCCAAGGAGAGAATCTTTGTCACAGTATTGCCTGTTTTAAAATGTGGGTGCTAATTGGATAACCTAGAAGAAATGGATAAATTCTTAGAAAAATACAATCTTCCAAGACTGAACCAGGAAGAAATAGAAACTATGAACAGACCAATCACAAGTACAGAAATTGAGGCAGTGATTAAAAATCTCCCAACACACAAAAGCCCAGGACCAGATGGGTTCACGGGCGAATTCTATCAAACATTTAGAGAAGAGCTAACACCCATCCTTCTCAAACTCTTCCAAAATATTGCAGAAGGCGGAACACTCCCAAACTCATTCTACGAGGCCACCATCACCCTGATACCAAAACCAGGCAAAGATGTCACAAAAAAAGAAAATTACAGACCAATATCACTGATGAATATACATGCAAAAATCCTCAACAAAATACTAGCTAACAGAATCCAACAGCACATTAAAAAAATCATACACCATGATCAAGTGGGGTTTATCCCTGGGATGCAAGGATTCTTCAATATATGCAAATCAATCAACGTGATACATCATATCAACAAATTGAAGAATAAAAACCATATGATCATCTCAATAGATGCAGAAAACGCTTTTGACAAAGTTCAACATCCATTTATGATAAAAGCTCTCCAGAAAATGGGCATAGAAGGAAATTACCTCAACATAATAAAAGCCATATATGAGAAACCAAAAGCCAACATCGTTCTAAATGGGGAAAAACTGAAAGAATTCCCTCTAAGAACAGGAACAAGACAAGGGTGTCCACTCTCACCATTATTATTCAACATAGTTTTGGAAGTTTTAGCCACAGCAATCAGAGAAGAAAAAGAAATAAAAGGAATCCAAATTGGAAAAGAAGAAGTAAAATTGTCACTCTTTGCAGATGACATGATATTATACATAGAAAACCCTAAAGACTCTACCAGAAAACTGCTAGCACTAATTGATGAGTTTAGTAAAGTAGCAAGATACAAAATTAATGCACAGAAATCTCTTGCATTCCTATACACTAACAACGGAAGAGCAGAAAGAGAAATTAAGGAAACGCTCCCATTCACCATTGCAACAAAAAGAATAAAATACCTAGGAATAAACCTGCCTAAGGAGGCAAAAGACCTGTATGCAGAAAACTTTAAGACATTGATGAAAGAAATAAAAGACGACACAAACAGATGGAGGGACATACCATGTTCCTGGACTGGAAGAATCAACATCGTGAAAATGAATGTACTACCCAAAGCAATTTACAGATTCAATGCAATCCCGATCAAATTACCTATGGCATTTTTCACAGAACTAGAGCAAGAAATCTTACAATTTGTATGGAAACACAAAAGACCCCGAATAGCCAAAGCAATCTTGAGAAGGAAAAATGGAGTTGGTGGAATCAGGCTTCCTGACTTCAAACTATACTACAAGGCCATAGTGATCAAGACAGTATGGTACTGGCACAAAAATAGAAAGGAAGATCAATGGAATAGAATAGAGAACTCAGAGGTAAGCCCAAACACATATGGGCACCTTATCTTTGACAAAGGAGGCAAGAATATACAATGGAAAAAAGACAGCTTCTTCAATAAGTGGTGCTGGGAAAATTGGACAGCAACATGGAAAAGAATGAAATTAGAACACTTCCTAACACCATACACAAAAAGAAACTCCAAATGGATTAAAGACCTACATGTAAGGCCAGACACTATCAAACTCCTAGAGGAAAACATAGGCAGAACACTCTATGACATCCATCAAAGCAAGATCCTTTTGGACCCACCTCCTAGAATCATGGAAATAAAATCAAGAATAAACAAATGGGACCTCATGAAACTTAAAAGCTTCTGCACAGCGAAAGAAACCATAAACAAGACTAGAAGGCAACCCTCAGAATGGGAAAAAATAGTTGCCTGTGAAACAACGGACAAAGGATTAACCTGCAAAATATACAAGCAGCTCATGCAGCTTAACATCAAAAAAGCAAATAACCCAATCCACAAATGGGCAGAAGACCTAAATAGACATTTCTCCAAAGAAGACATACAGATGGCCAACAAACACATGAAAAGATGCTCAACATCACTAATTATCAGAGAAATGCAAGTCAAAGCCACAATGAGGTATCACCTCACACCAATCAGAATGGCCATCATCACAAAATCTGGAAACAACAAATGTTGGAGAGGGTGTGGAGAAAAGGGAACTCTCCTGCACTGCTGGTGGGAATGTAAGTTGATACAGCCACTATGGAAAACAATTTGGAGGTTCCTTAGAAAACTAAAAATAGAACTACCATATGATCCAGTAATCCCACTCCTGGGCATATACCCAAAGAAAACCATAATCCCAAGAGAAACATGTACCATAATGTTGATTGCAGCACTCTTTACAATAGCCAGAACATGGAAGCAACCTAAGTGCCCATTAACAAATGAATGGATAAAGAAGATGTGGCATATATATACAATGGAATATTACTCAGCTATAAAAAGGGAGGAGATGGAGCTATATGTCATGAGGTGGATAGACCTAGAGTCTGCCATACAGAGTGAAGTAAGTCAGAAAGAGAAAGACAAATATTGTATGCTAACTCACACATATGGAATCTAAAAATGGTACTGATGAACTCAGTGACAAGAACAAGGACACAGAGCAGAAAATGGACTGGAGAACTCGAGGTTTGGGAGGGGGCGAGGGGTGAAGGGGCAGATGAGATGAAGCGAGAGAGTAGCACAGACATATATATACTACCAACTGTAAAATATATAGCCAGTGGGAAGTTGCTGTATAACAACAGGAGTTCAACTCGAGGATGGAAGATGCCTTAGAGGACTGGGAGGGGGAGGATGGGGAGGACTCGAGGGAGGGTGGGGGGGGGAGTTGAGTGAGGGAGGGAATACGGGGATATGTGTATAAAAACAGATGATTGAACTTGGTGTACCCCCAAAAAATAAATAAATAAATAAATAAAATTTTTTTTTAAAATGTGGGTGCTCTGGGTATTCCCTGGTTGTCCAGTGGTTAGGACTCCACACTTTCAGTGCTGAGGGCCCGGGTTCGATCCCTGGTTGGAAAACTAAGGTCCCACAAGCCATGCAGTGGCCAAAAATTAATTAATTAATAAAATAAAATGTGGGTGCTGGAACTGAACAATGTAACACAGACATGATCTGATCAATGCAGGGTCTAGAAGGGTTCTGTCCTTTCTTAATGTGAATGCTAAATTTCTCTATCATCTAAGGTTGATGTGAGATTGTTGAGTAGCTACAGAACCCCATTATATGATCGGCTCATAATTAAGACTGCAGGCAGCTCAAACATCGGGTGTTTACTCATAAGAACTCTCTCTTTTCAGTTTTTCAATCATCATACTACTAAAGCTGAAAACTTGGCCTCTGTGCATCAGTACTGCATCAAATCTTGGAGACTGCTTTGGGTGAAGTAGAAAAGAATAGCTTTGTTGCTTTGCCAGGCAAAGGAGGACACAGTGGGCTTATGCCCTGAAAAACTGTGTGTCCCAACCTGGGAGGATTTGGTGCTTTATAGCAATGGTTCAAGGGAAGAGTTGCTGATAAAAATCAGGGTGTGTTCAGGGACTGCACTCCTTTAATCTGGTCTCAAGTTGGTCTCCTGATGAGCTTCTCTAGGTTATCAAACTGTGATTGTCTCTGGAATGAAGAATGCTAACATCTTCCATTTGTTGAGGGGTTTAGTTCTGTAAAGAGCTCAAAGATATTTTATGTGTATCCCTTGAGGTGGAACCAGGACCCTGCCCCAAGGTTGCACTACTGTTTCTTGGCTGTTCCTCCCTTGTCTCTGCAGCCCCTCCCTTCCCTGATTAGCAGCTGCTCAAATCTGCCCTTTAGAACTCAGAGAAGGTCATGGAGGCTAGAGTCTATTCCCTACAAACAAGAAAAGGGAGACACAGAAAGATTTCCATGTCCAGGAGTCCCACAGTGTCCTGCTCAGTTTCATTACCCAAATAACCTTGCTCAAATATAGACTTGAATGTGTTCCAGCTCCAGCCCTGGAGGTTGCAGGACCAAGATCTTGGTGCCCAACAAGAACCAGATTGCCACTTAGGAACTCCTTTTTAAGGAGATAGTGATGGTGTCCAAGAAGGATGTCCACACTCTTAAACGCTCTGTTGGTGAGGAAGAAAATTCCCTCTACCCTCCCAGGATCTCCTGACTAGTCTAGGGATTAAATTGACATGAGTCAGATTAACAGGAGAAAATCAAACAAAGTTTAGCAACATGGGAGAAGCCCAGGAAAACTGAGTAACTCACCAAAATGGCCAAAGCCCTCATCTTAAATACCACCATCAGCTAAAGACAAAAGAGGATGTTGAGGGTGGGACAGTCAGTTATGGGAGATTACCAGGAAAAGCAAGTAAACAAGGGTGAGTGTGATACAGATTGAAATGATTGCCTTCTCCATCGATAAGTGTTTCCAGAGATCCTGGTCATCCTCCTCTTCTAGCAACGAGAGAGACATCCTTACAAATGGAGATGTCACTTACAAAAGGGCAACTCCTACTAGGTTTTCAGACCCCTTCCCATGTCTGCTGTTTCTCAGAAAATACCCACCTTAAAACAATTAATATGCCAAAGAAACATATGTTAGGATGGCAAATGAGCCAGAGGATGAGAATGTGCCCAACCTTCACATTATGAAGGCCATTCACTCTCTCAAATGACAAAACTCTGTGAAAGAACAGTTTGCCTGAAGATGTTTCTACTGGTACCTTACTGAGAAGGGTATTTCTCATCTCTGTAATAACATCCTCCTGCCCCCTGAGCCACAGCTGTCTAGAGACTGGCAGGTCAAGTCCAATGGTCTGGAGAGAGAGACTCACCTGAGGGGAAACCTACAGAGACACCTACAGAGAAGCCCTGTTCCCCCTGGTGTGGACAAGAAAGCCAAGGCTGGGGCTGGGTCAGCAACCAAATTCCAGTTTAGAGGTTAATTTGGCCATGGACATGGCCAGCCACCTCAGTAAAGCTGGAGGAGATTGTTTTGTGTTGAATAAATCTATAGCCAGAAAAATGTGTGTGTGTATATTTATATATATAACAAGCAGGACCCTGTGGGACACTTCTGGGTACAAGAACCCCTCTGTGTCCCCTGTTTTTTCTTTGTAGAAAAAGGCTTTGGTCCCCTAGGCCTTCCCTGAGTTCCCAAAAGCAGACTCAAGCAGTTGCTAATTAGGGAAGTGAGGAAATGTAGAAACAAAGGAAAAGTAGTCACAAGGTGATAGTTGAGCAATAAAACAGTTTTAGTTCCTCCTCAAGTGATATACAAAACAATCTGATGCATATCTTTGAGTTGTTCTGCAGAAACTAAGAACCCCCACCCAGGTAGAGGATGGTGACTACATGCTAACCACAAGCATGTAGACCCCAGACTGGTTGGAACCAGAAGGTTGATAATTAAGATTCCTGAAATATCATCCTGTTACCTCACCACAAACCAATCCAAAGAAAGTCCACAAGCTACAACTCTTACCCTAAATATTGCCTTTAGAAACCCTTCCCTGAAAGCCATCAGGAATTTTGGATCTTTTGAGCATGAACTGCCCATTCTCCTTGCTTGGTGCCCAGCAATAAACACTGTACTTTCCTTCACCACAACCTGGGGTCAGTTAATTGGCTTTGCTGTGCAGTGGGTGAGCAGACCCAAGTTCAGTTCAGTAACAATATCAACTTCTAATTATCTACCCAATAAAATCTATCCACTTTAGCACAGCACATAAGCTCATCACCACATAGGTCAGTGGCACCTGCAGTATTTGTGGACAGAAGTATGGGGTAGCATGGGAGTCATATATCACTATAGTAATGCTACCATGGAGAGAGCACCTCAAAGATGAGCTGGCACAGCTACATTCTACTGCCTCATGTCCCTGGATTTCTGATACCTTGTATATTTATCTCCAATATAACTTTTATATTATATCCTCCAGTTTTTCTCATGCTCTTATTTGTATTCATTTCTTTGATACCTTAATACAAAGGTTCCAAAACTTTCTCCATCTGTGGCATGCTTAGTGTCTTGGTAATTTTTTGGTGTCCCTAGGCCAAAAGAAATACCTAATAGTTCCATTTGTTAATTAGGTCTAAACAACTTAATACATATTTATGTCTCTACAACTTAGTGGCTGTTTGTAAAAAATTGTATGTGGGAATTGAAAGAAAAATAATAGTTTATTTCATTCTTAAATAACCAATATTACTCATTAATGGATATGTAGCCTGTTAGGCATTGGAGAGCTTCTCAAACCTGGTGATCAGACTTATTAAAAATGATTAAAGGAGACAATTTAGGTGATACAAACAAACTTTATTGAACACTTCGGTGCAAAGTAGGGTAGGTGGCAGGAAGCTTTTATAGGATAAAGGATAAGAAACAAGGAAAAGAAAAATTAAAAAGGAATAAGGAATAAGGAAATAAGTCTAGAGCCCAGAATTGGCTTGGTGTTTGGGGATTGGCTGCCTGGATATTCTGTGATTCTGGTCAAGCAGAACATTTACAGGGACACGAAAGTCATCTAAGTTTTGGTTTGCTGCCGTGGCACCCAGGGCAGGAGTGATGCCAAAAATTCGGCCTCCATGCACCAGTGCTGAATCAAATTTTGGAGACAGTTTTTGGTGAGGTACAAAAGAATAGCTTTATTGCTTTTCACTGGGACACAGCAGGCTCATGACTCTCAAAACTGTGTGTGTCCCAATCTGGGAGGATTTGGTAAGGAGTTTTGTTGTTGTTGTTGTTTATTTTGTTTGTTTTGGCCACAGTTTGCAGTATCTTTGATCCCTGACCAGGGATCGAACTTGTGCCCACTGTAGAGGAAGCATTGAGTCCTAACCACTAGACTGCCAGGGAATTCCCTGGTGAGGAGTTTAATAGCAATGGTTCAAGGGCAGGTTTGCTGATAAGAATAGAGTGTGTGCAGGTCCTGCACTCCTTTAATCTGGTCTCAGGTAGTCTTCTCCAGAATGAAGAATGCTAACATTTTCCATTTGTTGGGGTTTTAGTTTTGTAAAGAGCTCAAAGATACTGTTATGTGTATCCCTTGTGGTGGAACTGAGGCAGGAGACAGATGAGCCCCCAGGGCAAACAGTCTGAGTTTGTTCCCTGTGGACCAATACTCTGAGACAGGAATAACAGGACAATTGGGAGAGGAGGCTGGGCCCTGCCCATAGAGAAGATAAGAGATCATGTATTCCTCATTCTCAAAGTCAGCAGACCTCCCCTGACCACACTTGTGCAGAAAGCCTCCTTGGAGGTCAAAAGGGGACTGATGTCAAGTGGCCAAACCTACCCATAGGCCTCTTTGGTGGAATCCGTCTTGGCTAAAAGATGTGTATGCACACATGGGAAAATCCTGACATACACCAAAAATGGACTTTGAATCAGGCAAATCAAAATGATTGGTCAAAGGAAACACAGAAGAAATACCCCATAAAAGTGATTCAAACTGCCACGAGGGCGCCACTCTCTCTCTGAGCCCACCCATGTGTCTATCCACACATATTCTGCTCTTTTTTTCCCTAATAAATACTTTATTTGTTTCACTACTTTCTATCTTTGTGGGAATTCTTTTCTGCAAAACCGTAGGGCCAGGGCCTTGTCACTGACCACTGGTCTAGTGACTAGGATTCAGTGCTCTCACCACCGCTACTTGACCTCAATCACTGACCAGGAGTTGAAACCCTGCTTCAAGCTGCTGCCGGCTGAGGCCACACGAGATCAGAACCAGGACCCTGCCCCAAGGCTGCACGATTGTTTCTTGACTGCTCCTCCCTGTCTCTGCAGCCCCTCCCTTCCCTGATTAGCAACTGTTCAAATCTGCCCTTTGGGACTCAGAGAAGGTCATGGAGGCTAGAGTCTATTCCCTACAAACAAGAAAAGGGAGACACAGAAAGATTTCCATGTCCAGGAGTCCCACAGTGTCCTGCTCAGTTTCATTACCCAAATAACCTTGCTCAAATATAGACTTGAATGTGTTCCAGCTCCAGCCCTGGAGGTTGCAGGACCAAGATCTTGGTGCCCAACAAGAACCAGATTGCCACTTAGGAACTCCTTTTTAAGGAGGTAGTGATGGTGTCCAAGAAGGATGTCCACACTCTTAAACACTCTGTTGGTGAGGAAGAAAATTCCCACTACCCTCCCAGGATCTCCTGACTAGTCTAGGGATTAAATTGACATGAGTCAGATTAACAGGAGAAAATCAAACAAAGTTTAGCAACATGGGAGAAGCCCAGGAAAACTGAGTAACTCACCAAAATGGCCAAAGCCCTCATCTTAAATACCACCATCAGCTAAAGACAAAAGAGGATGTTGAGGGTGGGACAGTCAGTTATGGGAGATTACCAGGAAAAGCAAGTAAACAAGGGTGAGTGTGATGCAGATTGAAATGATTGCCTTCTCCGTTGATAAGTATTTCCAGAGATCCTGGTCATCCTCCTCTTCTAGCAACGAGAGAGACATCCTTACAAATGGAGATGTCACTTACAAAAGGGCAACTCCTACTAGGTTTTCAGACCCCTTCCCATGTCTGCTGTTTCTCAGAAAATATCCACCTTAAAACAATTAATATGCCAAAGAAACATATGTTAGGATGGCAAATGAGCCAGAGGATGAGAATGTGCCCAACCTTCACATTATGAAGGCCATTCACTCTCTCAAATGACAAAACTCTGTGAAAGAACAGTTTGCCTGAAGATGTTTCTACTGGTACCTTACTGAGAAGGGTATTTCTCATCTCTGTAATAACGTCCTCCTGCCCCCTGAGCCACAGCTGTCTAGAGACTGGCAGGTCAAGTCCAATGGTCTGGAGAGAGAGTGACCTGCAAGACTCACCTGAGGGGAAACCTACAGAGACACCTACAGAGAGGCCCTGTTCCCCCTGGTATGGACAAGAAAGCCAAGGCTGGGGCTGGGTCAGCAACCAAATTCCAGTTTAGAGGTTAATTTGGCCATGGACATGGCCAGCCACCTCAGTAAAGCTGGAGGAGATTGTTTTGTGTTGAATAAATCTATAGCCAGAAAAATGTGTGTGTGTATATTTATATATATAACAAGCAGGACCCTGTGGGACACTTCTGGGTACAAGAACCCCTCTGTGTCCCCTGTTTTTTCTTTGTAGAAAAAGGCTTTGGTCCCCTAGGCCTTCCCTGAGTTCCCAAAAGCAGACTCAAGCAGTTGCTAATTAGGGAAGTGAGGAAATGTAGAAACAAAGGAAAAGTAGTCACAAGGTGATAGTTGAGCAATAAAAGTTTTAGTTCCTCCTCAAGTGATATACAAAACAATCTGATGCATATCTTTGAGTTGTTCTGCAGAAACTAAGAACCCCCACCCAGGTAGAGGATGGTGACTACATGCTAACCACAAGCATGTAGACCCCAGACTGGTTGGAACCAGAAGGTTGATAATTAAGATTCCTGAAATATCATCCTGTTACTTCACCACAAACCAATCCAAAGAAAGTCCACAAGCTACAACTCTTACCCTAAATATTGCCTTTAGAAACCCTTCCCTGAAAGCCATCAGGAATTTTGGATCTTTTGAGCATGAACTGCCCATTCTCCTTGCTTGGTGCCCAGCAATAAACACTGTACTTTCCTTCACCACAACCTGGGGTCAGTTAATTGGCTTTGCTGTGCAGTGGGTGAGCAGACCCAAGTTCAGTTCAGTAACAATATCAACTTCTAATTATCTACCCAATAAAATCTATCCACTTTAGCACAGCACATAAGCTCATCACCACATAGGTCAGTGGCACCTGCAGTATTTGTGGACAGAAGTATGGGGTAGCATGGGAGTCATATATCACTATAGTAATGCTACCATGGAGAGAGCACCTCAAAGATGAGCTGGCACAGCTACATTCTACTGCCTCATGTCCCTGGATTTCTGATACCTTGTATATTTATCTCCAATATAACTTTTATATTATATCCTCCAGTTTTTCTCATGCTCTTATTTGTATTCATTTCTTTGATACCTTAATACAAAGGTTCCAAAACTTTCTCCATCTGTGGCATGCTTAGTGTCTTGGTAATTTTTTGGTGTCCCTAGGCCAAAAGAAATACCTAATAGTTCCATTTGTTAATTAGGTCTAAACAACTTAATACATATTTATGTCTCTACAACTTAGTGGCTGTTTGTAAAAAATTGTATGTGGGAATTGAAAGAAAAATAATAGTTTATTTCATTCTTAAATAACCAATATTACTCATTAATGGATATGTAGCCTGTTAGGCATTGGAGAGCTTCTCAAACCTGGTGATCAGACTTATTAAAAATGATTAAAGGAGACAATTTAGGTGATACAAACAAACTTTATTGAACACTTCGGTGCAAAGTAGGGTAGGTGGCAGGAAGCTTTTATAGGATAAAGGATAAGAAACAAGGAAAAGAAAAATTAAAAAGGAATAAGGAATAAGGAAATAAGTCTAGAGCCCAGAATTGGCTTGGTGTTTGGGGATTGGCTGCCTGGATATTCTGTGATTCTGGTCAAGCAGAACATTTACAGGGACACGAAAGTCATCTAAGTTTTGGTTTGCTGCCGTGGCACCCAGGGCAGGAGTGATGCCAAAAATTCGGCCTCCATGCACCAGTGCTGAATCAAATTTTGGAGACAGTTTTTGGTGAGGTACAAAAGAATAGCTTTATTGCTTTTCACTGGGACACAGCAGGCTCATGACTCTCAAAACTGTGTGTGTCCCAATCTGGGAGGATTTGGTAAGGAGTTTTGTTGTTGTTGTTGTTTATTTTGTTTGTTTTGGCCACAGTTTGCAGTATCTTTGATCCCTGACCAGGGATCGAACTTGTGCCCACTGTAGAGGAAGCATTGAGTCCTAACCACTAGACTGCCAGGGAATTCCCTGGTGAGGAGTTTAATAGCAATGGTTCAAGGGCAGGTTTGCTGATAAGAATAGAGTGTGTGCAGGTCCTGCACTCCTTTAATCTGGTCTCAGGTAGTCTTCTCCAGAATGAAGAATGCTAACATTTTCCATTTGTTGGGGTTTTAGTTTTGTAAAGAGCTCAAAGATACTGTTATGTGTATCCCTTGTGGTGGAACTGAGGCAGGAGACAGATGAGCCCCCAGGGCAAACAGTCTGAGTTTGTTCCCTGTGGACCAATACTCTGAGACAGGAATAACAGGACAATTGGGAGAGGAGGCTGGGCCCTGCCCATAGAGAAGATAAGAGATCATGTATTCCTCATTCTCAAAGTCAGCAGACCTCCCCTGACCACACTTGTGCAGAAAGCCTCCTTGGAGGTCAAAAGGGGACTGATGTCAAGTGGCCAAACCTACCCATAGGCCTCTTTGGTGGAATCCGTCTTGGCTAAAAGATGTGTATGCACACATGGGAAAATCCTGACATACACCAAAAATGGACTTTGAATCAGGCAAATCAAAATGATTGGTCAAAGGAAACACAGAAGAAATACCCCATAAAAGTGATTCAAACTGCCACGAGGGCGCCACTCTCTCTCTGAGCCCACCCATGTGTCTATCCACACATATTCTGCTCTTTTTTTCCCTAATAAATACTTTATTTGTTTCACTACTTTCTATCTTTGTGGGAATTCTTTTCTGCAAAACCGTAGGGCCAGGGCCTTGTCACTGACCACTGGTCTAGTGACTAGGATTCAGTGCTCTCACCACCGCTACTTGACCTCAATCACTGACCAGGAGTTGAAACCCTGCTTCAAGCTGCTGCCGGCTGAGGCCACACGAGATCAGAACCAGGACCCTGCCCCAAGGCTGCACGATTGTTTCTTGACTGCTCCTCCCTGTCTCTGCAGCCCCTCCCTTCCCTGATTAGCAACTGTTCAAATCTGCCCTTTGGGACTCAGAGAAGGTCATGGAGGCTAGAGTCTATTCCCTACAAACAAGAAAAGGGAGACACAGAAAGATTTCCATGTCCAGGAGTCCCACAGTGTCCTGCTCAGTTTCATTACCCAAATAACCTTGCTCAAATATAGACTTGAATGTGTTCCAGCTCCAGCCCTGGAGGTTGCAGGACCAAGATCTTGGTGCCCAACAAGAACCAGATTGCCACTTAGGAACTCCTTTTTAAGGAGGTAGTGATGGTGTCCAAGAAGGATGTCCACACTCTTAAACACTCTGTTGGTGAGGAAGAAAATTCCCACTACCCTCCCAGGATCTCCTGACTAGTCTAGGGATTAAATTGACATGAGTCAGATTAACAGGAGAAAATCAAACAAAGTTTAGCAACATGGGAGAAGCCCAGGAAAACTGAGTAACTCACCAAAATGGCCAAAGCCCTCATCTTAAATACCACCATCAGCTAAAGACAAAAGAGGATGTTGAGGGTGGGACAGTCAGTTATGGGAGATTACCAGGAAAAGCAAGTAAACAAGGGTGAGTGTGATGCAGATTGAAATGATTGCCTTCTCCGTTGATAAGTATTTCCAGAGATCCTGGTCATCCTCCTCTTCTAGCAACGAGAGAGACATCCTTACAAATGGAGATGTCACTTACAAAAGGGCAACTCCTACTAGGTTTTCAGACCCCTTCCCATGTCTGCTGTTTCTCAGAAAATATCCACCTTAAAACAATTAATATGCCAAAGAAACATATGTTAGGATGGCAAATGAGCCAGAGGATGAGAATGTGCCCAACCTTCACATTATGAAGGCCATTCACTCTCTCAAATGACAAAACTCTGTGAAAGAACAGTTTGCCTGAAGATGTTTCTACTGGTACCTTACTGAGAAGGGTATTTCTCATCTCTGTAATAACGTCCTCCTGCCCCCTGAGCCACAGCTGTCTAGAGACTGGCAGGTCAAGTCCAATGGTCTGGAGAGAGAGTGACCTGCAAGACTCACCTGAGGGGAAACCTACAGAGACACCTACAGAGAGGCCCTGTTCCCCCTGGTATGGACAAGAAAGCCAAGGCTGGGGCTGGGTCAGCAACCAAATTCCAGTTTAGAGGTTAATTTGGCCATGGACATGGCCAGCCACCTCAGTAAAGCTGGAGGAGATTGTTTTGTGTTGAATAAATCTATAGCCAGAAAAATGTGTGTGTGTATATTTATATATATAACAAGCAGGACCCTGTGGGACACTTCTGGGTACAAGAACCCCTCTGTGTCCCCTGTTTTTTCTTTGTAGAAAAAGGCTTTGGTCCCCTAGGCCTTCCCTGAGTTCCCAAAAGCAGACTCAAGCAGTTGCTAATTAGGGAAGTGAGGAAATGTAGAAACAAAGGAAAAGTAGTCACAAGGTGATAGTTGAGCAATAAAAGTTTTAGTTCCTCCTCAAGTGATATACAAAACAATCTGATGCATATCTTTGAGTTGTTCTGCAGAAACTAAGAACCCCCACCCAGGTAGAGGATGGTGACTACATGCTAACCACAAGCATGTAGACCCCAGACTGGTTGGAACCAGAAGGTTGATAATTAAGATTCCTGAAATATCATCCTGTTACTTCACCACAAACCAATCCAAAGAAAGTCCACAAGCTACAACTCTTACCCTAAATATTGCCTTTAGAAACCCTTCCCTGAAAGCCATCAGGAATTTTGGATCTTTTGAGCATGAACTGCCCATTCTCCTTGCTTGGTGCCCAGCAATAAACACTGTACTTTCCTTCACCACAACCTGGGGTCAGTTAATTGGCTTTGCTGTGCAGTGGGTGAGCAGACCCAAGTTCAGTTCAGTAACAATATCAACTTCTAATTATCTACCCAATAAAATCTATCCACTTTAGCACAGCACATAAGCTCATCACCACATAGGTCAGTGGCACCTGCAGTATTTGTGGACAGAAGTATGGGGTAGCATGGGAGTCATATATCACTATAGTAATGCTACCATGGAGAGAGCACCTCAAAGATGAGCTGGCACAGCTACATTCTACTGCCTCATGTCCCTGGATTTCTGATACCTTGTATATTTATCTCCAATATAACTTTTATATTATATCCTCCAGTTTTTCTCATGCTCTTATTTGTATTCATTTCTTTGATACCTTAATACAAAGGTTCCAAAACTTTCTCCATCTGTGGCATGCTTAGTGTCTTGGTAATTTTTTGGTGTCCCTAGGCCAAAAGAAATACCTAATAGTTCCATTTGTTAATTAGGTCTAAACAACTTAATACATATTTATGTCTCTACAACTTAGTGGCTGTTTGTAAAAAATTGTATGTGGGAATTGAAAGAAAAATAATAGTTTATTTCATTCTTAAATAACCAATATTACTCATTAATGGATATGTAGCCTGTTAGGCATTGGAGAGCTTCTCAAACCTGGTGATCAGACTTATTAAAAATGATTAAAGGAGACAATTTAGGTGATACAAACAAACTTTATTGAACACTTCGGTGCAAAGTAGGGTAGGTGGCAGGAAGCTTTTATAGGATAAAGGATAAGAAACAAGGAAAAGAAAAATTAAAAAGGAATAAGGAATAAGGAAATAAGTCTAGAGCCCAGAATTGGCTTGGTGTTTGGGGATTGGCTGCCTGGATATTCTGTGATTCTGGTCAAGCAGAACATTTACAGGGACACGAAAGTCATCTAAGTTTTGGTTTGCTGCCGTGGCACCCAGGGCAGGAGTGATGCCAAAAATTCGGCCTCCATGCACCAGTGCTGAATCAAATTTTGGAGACAGTTTTTGGTGAGGTACGAAAGAATAGCTTTATTGCTTTTCACTGGGACACAGCAGGCTCATGACTCTCAAAACTGTGTGTGTCCCAATCTGGGAGGATTTGGTAAGGAGTTTTGTTGTTGTTGTTGTTTATTTTGTTTGTTTTGGCCACAGTTTGCAGTATCTTTGATCCCTGACCAGGGATCGAACTTGTGCCCGCTGTAGAGGAAGCATGGAGTCCTAACCACTAGACTGCCAGGGAATTCCCTGGTGAGGAGTTTAATAGCAATGGTTCAAGGGCAGGTTTGCTGATAAGAATAGAGTGTGTGCAGGTCCTGCACTCCTTTAATCTGGTCTCAGGTAGTCTTCTCCAGAATGAAGAATGCTAACATTTTCCATTTGTTGGGGTTTTAGTTTTGTAAAGAGCTCAAAGATACTGTTATGTGTATCCCTTGTGGTGGAACTGAGGCAGGAGACAGATGAGCCCCCAGGGCAAACAATCTGAGTTTGTTCCCTGTGGACCGATACTCTGACACAGGAATAGCAGGACAATTGGGAGAGGAGGCTGGGCCCTGCCCATAGAGAAGATAAGAGATCATGTATTCCTCATTCTCAAAGTCAGCAGACCTCCCCTGACCACACTTGTGCAGAAAGCCTCCTTGGAGGTCAAAAGGGGACTGATGTCAAGTGGCCAAACCTACCCATAGGCCTCTTTGGTGGAATCCGTCTTGGCTAAAAGATGTGTATGCACACATGGGAAAATCCTGACATACACCAAAAATGGACTTTGAATCAGGCAAATCAAAATGATTGGTCAAAGGAAACACAGAAGAAATACCCCATAAAAGTGATTCAAACTGCCACAAGGGTGCCACTCTCTCTCTGAGCCCACCCATGTGTCTATCCACACATATTCTGCTCTTTTTTTCCCTAATAAATACTTTACTTGTTTCACTACTTTCCATCTTTGTGGGAATTCTTTTCTGCAAAACCGTAGGGCCAGGGCCTTGTCACTGACCACTGGTCTAGTGACTAGGATTCAGTGCTCTCACCACCGCTACTTGACCTCAATCACTGACCAGGAGTTGAAACCCTGCTTCAAGCTGCTGCCGGCTGAGGCCACACGAGATCAGAACCAGGACCCTGCCCCAAGGCTGCACGATTGTTTCTTGACTGCTCCTCCCTGTCTCTGCAGCCCCTCCCTTCCCTGATTAGCAACTGTTCAAATCTGCCCTTTGGGACTCAGAGAAGGTCATGGATGCTGGAGTCTATTTCCTTCAGACAAGAATGGGGGACATGGAAAGACTTCCATGCCCAGGAGCCCCACAGGGTCCTGCTCAGTTTCAGGAGTGGCTCCATTCTGGGCTTAGAAATTTATTTCAATAACTGGACATCATGGTCCTCATTCCCTGTTCTACTCTGCTTTGCACACTGTTTCACAAGTACATGCCATGGTAAGGGATGCTGCACAATGTACTGCTAATCCTGTGAATGACCTTGAGCTTACAGTGGGTGCAGCGTCTGAATAGATGCTGTGCTTCTCTTCAAGCTTTCGCATATCCTGTGGCATCCTGTGGCAGTTGCTGCAGCACCCCCGGGGCACCTTGGAGCACAGCTTGAGAACCATGGCCTTGGCAGGCACTTCATCTGTTTTATACTAATATCCCTGTGGACGAGGAACTGCCATTCCAGGAAACAAAGAATGTTGCCTGCCATCCCAGTTCCACAGGATCAAGCCATTAGCCGCTGTAGCTGCCCACCAGCGGTGCACCCTGAGGGGAATTCAGGATGGAGAAAAATAGGAGGCATTCTGCGCTTTGGGTACTGGCCTTAGATAGTTAAGATGCACATCTAAGGAATAATGTCAGTGAACCTAGATTTTTTTTCATCTTCCCATACATAGAAAAGCACTAAAATCATTAACTTGAGATGACTGGGTTTTTTGTGATTAGCAGTAATCTTTTTTTGTTTGCCGTAATCTTTTGATGTTCCACTACATGTTTTTTTCCCAGCAAGAACAATCCCACTGTATATCCTGTCTCCTCCATTACCTCTTCAGAGCAGTTCCTCAGATCTACCTGAGAGGCTATCTCCCAGGCAAGAGTCCCCAGTGAGGTCCTTGAATAACACTTAACTCACAACTATGAGGTTGTACGGTTTTCTTCAGTTGACAGTTCTGTTTTCTCTTTAAATTTTTTTCCATTTTCTCATTTGAGGACTTATTGGCCGGAGTCACTAAATTAGCGAGGTACGTTGAGTGTGAGGAGCAGAAAAAGATAATATTTTGGTCATTAGAAGAAAATGTCAGTGAAAATGATGACAAATGAGGAAAAGATGAACTCAGGAAGTCTTAGCAAATGAGATGAGAAACCATGGTCTTACTAAATCATCCAACACGCGTCAAAGTGTATCATAAAAGACATTTTTTTCTTTTGAATTAAGGCCAACGTTAGTTGTTTGACGTTGATTGACAGCTGGGATAGACTGGAACAGAAGGGAATTGGTGAAACTACACTCTCACAGCAAAACGTAGGGTTGTTTTCGTTTTTGTTTTTAATCTTTAAAAACCGAATGTTAAAAAGAAATAACAAGCCCCAAATGGAGTCATTTGCCCCTGACTACTGCAAACCAGGACTTCATTGTTTCAACCCCTCCCAGAAATGTGACCTTTAGAACAGTCCACCTGAAGTTTCCTGATCCACACCTGAAGTGATCTGTATGATAAAGACCCCTGCATTTCCCCACCCCAGAAAAGATGGTGTCCAGGCCCCAAAGAGCCTTTTTGGTTGTTGTTGTTAATGACTTCCTTTCCCCCACTTTCTATAAAATCTTCCATTTTGTACTGCTCCTCTGAGCCCCTTTCTAGTTCCTAGATGGGATGCTGTCCTTTCACAAATCGCCTCATCAAGCCAATTAGATCTTCAAATTTACTGGGTTGACTTTTGTTTTTTAGTGCAAGGAAGAGAGAGAAGGACAAGGAAAGGAAGGGAAGAGGACATTGCCCCTCCCCTCACGTAGATTTTTTAAATCACTCAATTTGTAATCATCTATATTCCCTTGCCTAGAGGCAATCACGTTTGCACCAAATGCATTACTACAGGATGTTAAAGAAACTATGTCTGTCTGAGCTTGGGATAAAAAGGATGAAAGAATCTTTGGGCTTGCACAGTGCTTCCCTCTGCCGCATTCTGCCCCAGCCTTGGTGAGGCAGCCTTGTCCAGGCCTGTTCAGTTCTTTCTTTTGTTCCATTTTAGGCATCTTTTCATCTCAGTCATTGGGTCCACCTGGACCAGAACATGGTGAAGCAAAGCCTCACGGTGGGAAGGCTTTGCTTGTGTTCACAGTTGCTCAGATTGTCAGAGCTGTTAAGTCCCCAGTCATTCTGGAAGCAGGGACTGTTGTTCTTACCCAGGAGAAACTTTAGTTATCCAAGTGAACGGGGCACTCGTGGGTGGTTCCTTAAACACTCCATGAGTCAGACAATCAAAAAATGAAAAAAAAGCGGATCCTGAAATTCATGAGTAGTACAGCGCTGTTTCAGAATCTGGGGCACATTTTTGCTTTTGCTTCCAGATTCCTGAACTTAGGTTTCACTACCTTAGAAATCTGAGCTGGTGGTAAAACGAGCAAAAAGGAATATGCGATGAGCCCCTTGGTTCATAATCAGCATTTTTTTATAGCCTAGCCTTGGAACAAGGAGCAGTGGTGAGGTTTTGTTCTCATCTCACAAAGCAGCTGCGCTGACACTTCAAGCAGCTGGCTCTAATGTCAGCAGTTGACGCCGGTAATTTCACAAGCTCACTTAAACACACCAGGCTGATTCACGAGCACTGGCAGTAGGGACGCACTCTGTAGACAGTCAGTGAGAAGAGCCAGCCCCCTAGCCTCCAGAGGAGAAAAGTTGCCCTTGTTATAAACTAAAAGGGAAAAAGGCAAGGCATCATATTTTAAATTACTAATTAGCTATATCATGCTGCAGCCAAAGCACTTATCTGTTGGGCAGAATATATCACTGTAATGGTTTTGTCTAATGATGTTTGGAAAGTTGAAAGTTGACAATGTGAAATATTCAACTCATTTGCACCATCATTAAGAAATGAATTAGGGCAGTGGCATTTAAGAGTTGGATGTGGTGCTGTGACACTAAAAAGAGTGATCCTTTGAGCCTTTCCCCAGAGCCCAGGCAGGCCTCCAGATTTCGGGAACCAGGAATGACTAAATAAGTGAGATTATGGAAGGTATGGAAATCAAAACATCTGCCCCAAACTATCTCCTTTTACTTTAGGGGCTGTCCGTTTCCAAAGCCAAACTGAAGCATAAACATTTTTTAAAAGGCATAGACGAGGAATAGGCATTAAATAAGCCCTGCACTGAGGCTCTTGGAAGGATCACAACTGTACCATGAGAGAATGTGGGGAGGTAGTCACGAGGCTTCAGATGGAGTCTAGTTTAAACTGTGTAAGAAAGTTAACTTAGGAACAGGGAAAATGGAAAAATATAGGTTCCGGGGCTTTGAATTCCACCAAAGAAGAGAAACAAGAAAAGAAAGGAATGCATGGTACAATTATTATCTAAACCATCCAGACCTCTGAGGGTTCCTAGAGGAAGCCAGCAACTATAGGTGTTTCCATGGGGCCAAAGGGACAGCGACCCTGAGTGGTTCCTAGATACAAATTAGAGAGGAAAGGAATGAGTGGAGACCTCAGATTTGGGATCTCAGGTGCAGATTCTGCTAACAACACAGTAATAGCAACACTCAAACTCTTTCCTCCCTCACGGCCTTTGAACTTGCCCTTCCAGAAGGGCGTGCCCCCCATTTTCACGTGGCTGGCTTTTAGTCATTCACTCCTCCATGACCTCTCCCCAACCACTGGCTACTCCTCACCATATCACTCTGCTTTAACGCCTCATAGTCTTATCACCACCTGGATTCGTCATATTTATATACGAGGGTGAGTCAAAAATTATCCATGCTGTGGCTGGAGAATTTATTTTAATTAACTTTTAGAAAAGACAAATATATCACTTTTTGACATAATCTCCTTGCTTTTCAATACACTTTTCTATCTGTCAACAAGCTTTCGTATTCTCTCATTAAAAAATGTCTTAGGCTGAGCTGCGAGCCATGAATGCACCACTGTCTTCCCTTCTTCATCAGAAGTGAATCCGGCTCCTTCTTGATGGCTAACACTTGTGCGACCTTCCTTGAACTTCTCTACCCATTCATACACACTTCCTCGCGACAAAACACTTTCTCCATACTGTGCGCAAAGTCTTCGATAAATAGGTTTACCAGGTACACCGTCAGACCACAAAAAACGAATCACAGCACGCTGCTCTTCTTTCGCGCACATCACAAGTGGGGCATCCATGTTTGCTCCCACCGCAGTTACAAATGAACTGATGTAACACGTTCACACCTGCACAGCAGTGACTGGGGGGACAGTAGCCTTGAACAGAGAGCTCTGATAAGACAGTGTGGCCAACAGAAGTTTTAATATAACTGGAGCGCGGTTAATTTTTGACTCACCCTCGTATTATCTGAGTATCTGTTAACAGTCTGTCTCCCCAGCGGTGGTAAATGTTTAACAACTGGCTGTGGGGCGGGGCGGATGACAGTAAGTATATGTTGCAGACAACTTCCAAATAATAATATAATCTGCAATACTCTTTATTGTTAATGCCATATAGTTGATTGATTCAGTGACACTCAGAATGCCATTGAAGATTTTTGTCAAACTCTTGCCTCTGTAGCCAAACTGTGGTTGCAGTTCAACCATGATTTAACAGAACTGCATTCCATTCTCCATACAGGTAGTGTCATTAAATTTGATACATCATCTGCTGTTAAACTACTTCTCACCCTCATGCAAATTATATTCACTAAATTGGCACCTCTTGCTGCCTGGGCACTAACTGGTTGCAACAGCGCTAGCCATGGTTTTAGATTTTTGTGCAGTTGCAAGGTTTGGAACACTGTTTATTAATAGCTTGCAAAATTCCTGAAAATGTAACGATCCACTCTCATGGGTCAACACAAGCTCTGTGCCTCTCCAGTCTAGATGGTAGAACATTCTATGAGAGGATGAGGACACCTGGCACATGTCACATGTACACAGAAATTTTCCTAATACAAAACATGCTAATATCTTTGTTTTGACTCTCTTACCTCCTTCTGTATTCGATTCTTAATCTTTCTGGGTTGGAAAGACTGGGAAGAGTGCTACCATCTGAACTATCGTTGCCCAGCTACTAAACATGACAATTACCACCCTAATTATTAGAGGATTCTAATGATCAGAGATTTTGGTCAAAGGTAAGATCTGGAGCTGCAGACATCTGAAGAAATTCTTCTCCCTGTCAGAGCATCTTTTTGTAGATGTTGTGTCATGGATTTCAAAATGTGGAACGAGTTTTGGTCTCCTGACTCACACAGTTTAATTCTGCCTACTCACAGAGGTCTAGAGCTTCCACCCAGGCTGGTCGTGTGATTGCATGTGGCATTTCTTTAGCTCTTGGGATATGGAGATATATTTGTTTGCTAAAGCAAGTAACAAAAATACCACATACTGGATTGCCTAAACAACATAAATTTATTATCTCAGAGGTCTGGAGGTTAGAAGTCTGAAATCAAGGTGTTGGTAGGGTTGGTTCCTTCTGAAATCTGTGAGGGAGAATCTGTTCCAGGCCTCTCTCCTACCTTATGATAGTTTGCTGGCAATCTTTCACATTCTTTGCCTTGTGGACACATCATCCTGATCTCTGCCTTCATCTTCACATCATATCCTCCCTGTGTGCCTGTGTCCAAATTTCTCCTTTTATAAGGACACCAGGCATATTAAAGTAGGGCCCCCCTACTCCAGTTTGACCTCATCTAAACAAATTATATCTGCAATGACCCTGTTTCCAAGGTCACAACCTTAGGTGCTGGAGTTAGGACTTCAGCATGTGAATTTGTAGGGGGACACAGTTCAAACCAAAATAGTAGATGATTTTTTTTTTTTTTGGTCCAACTCTAAAAACCTTTAACTTAGATGGGATTCTAAGATAAGTAAAAGTATTTTCTATCTACTTAAAATTTTTTAAACTTCATGGGATCTTTCATTCTTTCATAGCTTTGGGACCTTACAACTCTTAGAGATATTTAAAGATACATCGTCACACAGCTCTGTCTGTCTGGGGGTCAAGAACTCAAGAGGTCATTCTTCTGACAACTTGTCAGAAGAATGTCTTCTGTTCACTTGAGTCAACAGTGTACAGTGCTGGATAACATGCTATGAACGTACATTATATCTTTGGAACCCGCTCTGAAATCTCTATTATTCCCGTAATCCCTCTAGATATTCAACAAAACAGTTCAGTGATTACTTCCTACAAATCAATTCTAAGTTGAAAATTTTCCCCCACATTTTAACATCTCTGAAATCAGAATCTGTTTATGATATCTGGCATGTTGTAGTTTAATTAGCAGTATTTTTTTCTTTTTGGTGGAACATAAAATAATATGATCTTAATTGTAGTGTCTTACTTTTAATGATATATGATATTGAATATCTACTATTTGCAGACAATGCTCAGTATTTAGAATCTAAAGAATAGTAATAGAAATAATAGCCTTCACAGTCTCTTGGGAGAGAGAAATAAAAAATAAACTTCAATATGGTGATTTGGGGGATGGTATTTTCTTTCAGACTCCTATTTGTCACTTACCCCTTTTCATTCATGTTGCATTGTAATTATTGGTTTTCTTGCCTGTCTTCTCCTCTAGCAACTCGAGGGCAAGTGCCCTGTCTTAATCGCCTTTATGTCCTCACTACCCAGGACTGAGCAGGGCCCAGAGTCAATGCTAAATGATTAAATGAATGGATGTATCTCTAAGCCTACATTGTGTTGGAAAGTCTCACTAAAGAAAACTTAGAGTTTATTCTTAATTATGAAAACCAAGTCACATGTAATTGCTTTCTCCAACAGGACTTTCAAGCAGGACTGCCCAGAATGCATATCCTTAAGTGGCTTTTTGCTGTGGTGGTTCCTGGTAAAAGCTGGAAAATGATAGTCAAGTGTAAGGATTGTTCTGTGCCTTGTGCTGATTTCACAGCCAATTGTCACCTGGACTGCAATATTATTCATGAATGTGGGGGTGTGGAGTGAAGTCTTCCCTCTATTCCAGGGAGGAGTTCTGCCACCGTAAGTGTCCTACTGTGCTCTAGCTGGTCCTCAGGTTCAGACAAAATTGATCCTAAGTGAGCTTTAACTGGCATTTTGAAGAGGTAAGTGGATGTACAGTGAAGGAAGAGAACAAGGTTAAGATTTAATAATGCAAGTGAAATATAAGGCATGCATGTCGGTTTTCTATTGCTGCATAACAAATTATCATAAACTTAACACAACACACTTTTCTTACCCACAGGTTCTGTGGGTCAAGAGTCTGGGTCTGCTTAGGGTCTCACAATGCTACAAGCAAGGTGTTAGCCAGGCTGTATTTTCATCTGGAGGCTCAGCTGGGGAAGTATCTGCTTCCAAGCTCCTTCCAGTTTTTCTGTTATCCACCAGCTCTGGGCTGCCCTACAAAGTCTCTCTCAATATGTTTTCCTCCCAGACCCCTAAGTTTTCCATCTTCCCCCACCCCTGAATATTCATCCTTTCCAATGGAACAATGTGGCCCTGTCTCAGATCTTTCCATTTTGTATAATTGCACATGACTAAATACTCCCTTTAAGAAGGATGATTTCACTTTGCACTCAGGAAACAAATGATCCTCCAGTGGTAGGGCTCTATCCTCCTTCTGGAAATTATAAATAACAATCTATGGTCTAACTTCGTGGTTCAGGCTTTGGGTTCTAGAGTCAAGATTCTGCTCATGTAAATTACTCAACTCCTCTAAGCGTCACTTTTCCAAAATGTAAAATGAAGTGTGTATCCTGAGCTCAGGCTGTATCACGAATAATAAGAATAATGCCTATCTTGTATGTTTGGGGAGAGTCATGCCAGATATTATATGAAAAGTACTTCCTCAATCCCAGTGCCTGTCATAAAATAATATCGATAAATGGGTTATAATAATAATCATTAAATCACTCCCAATCTCAGTCACTCTGATCTCGGGTGGCCTCAGCCCTCAGCGCCTTGGAGTGAGGGTTCAGCTCCCAGTCAGTTATTGAGGTCGGGTGGCAGTGGTGAGAGCACTGAATCCTAGCCACTAGTCCAGTGGTCAGTGACAAGACCCTGGCCCTATGGCTTTGCAGAAAAGAATTCCCACGAAGGCAGAAAGTAATGAAACAAGTATTTATCAGGGGAAAAAAGGAGCAGAATACGTGCGGATAGACACACGGGCGGGCTCAGAGAGAGAGTTGCGCCCTCATGGCAGTTTGAATCACTTTTATGGGGCATTTCTTCCGTGTTTCCTTTGACCAATCATTTTGATTTGCTTGATTCAAAGTCCATTTTTGGTGAATCTCAGGACTTTAGTCACGATGGAGTCCACTGAAGAGGTCTGAGGGTAGGTTTGGCCACTTGGCATCACTCCCCTTTTGACCTCCAAGGAGTCTTTCTGTGCATGTGTGGTCAGGGGAGGTCTGCTGACTTCGAGAACAAGGAATGTGTGGTCTCTTATCTTCTCTCTGGGCAGGGCCCAGCCTCCTCTCCCAATTGTCCTGATATTCCTGTCTCAGAGTGTCGGTCCACAGGGAACGAACTCAGACTGTTTGCCCTGGGGGCCCATCTGTCTCCTGCCTCAACTCCAAGTATGAAGGTCTACCAAACTAAACTGTAAATACTCATTCAATTCAATAAGTATCTAGTTAACCTCTACTGCATGCATAGTACTGCAAAAAGAAAATAAGGAAAAAGGAAGTAGGGGATAAATAACCAGTTACTGAGAGCCATCTCTATGGCAGGCACTTTACATATATTATCTTATTTATTCCTCAAAATAATGTAATGAGAGAGATTAGTGTCCCCAATGCTATGGATAAGGAGATAGAGCTTTCAGAGTTGTTGGGGGATGGAGGGAATGAAAAGTGCCCACTGTACTAAGAAGGTATCTTGAGACCGAAAAATGAGGCAGTCAGCTCAATATAATTAATGGATGAGTTTATTACGGGGTCACATACTCACCGGGTGGGATGGGGTGACCACGATCCGGAAGCATTTGCAGCTGCCCTCAGCACCACCAAGGGGCCATTGGGACAATTTATAGTTATGCTATGGTATGGAGGTAAGTTCTGGGCAACAGTGCATGCTTTCCTCAGTCAGGATTCACGAATGGGTAACTTATCTCATGGACACCAGGAATACATCAGCAAAAGTTTTCACCATTGTTTGGGGACTAACAGAGCATAGAGGCTACCTGGTCCTAATGATTATTAAACAATATCTATTAACTACAAAGCCCTGGATGATAGAGAGGTGATTTACTGCACAGTACATTCCTGGGTAGGGGCAGCAGCAGGACAGGAGAAACTGTAAGGGCCCAAGATTGTGTCAGTTATGCTAACAGCCAGACAAGAACTTATATACCTTGCCCAAAGGGCACAGATTTGAGTTTGCATGCAGGTCTGGGAGGCTCGGGAGCCCTTTCTCTTCTATAAATTGCATCCTCAAGGTAGAATATATGATCAAATCTCAAAATCTAAAGAAAAAGGGGGAAAGAGCAGCGTTAGATAACAGGAGAGAAGAAAGAACGATAGAAAGGGGAAATCGGAAAGAGAATGAGAAGTTGAAGGAGGGAAAAGAAAGCAGCAGTAGGAAGCTGGGAGGGGGGCTCCTCCAGTGCCAGCCACAGCGGTGGCTGGGGGAGACACAGCACCCAGCACTCATCCTTGTCGCCTTCGTGGTGTGTGAACTAGCACTAAGAGGAAACGCATCGCTTCGGTGGCTCACCAACACCTGCAGCTGCAGCAAATGATCTTGCTCTCTCCTTTGAGAGGCTCAGACAGAAATATTTCCGCCTTCTTTGTACAACTTAATTCTCTCTCTTACCTATCACTTAATTTTGTCTTACCCAATAATTTTCTCACGTGGGTTCATCTCATCCCCAGCACCAGACTATAAAACACTCAGTGCATGTACCTTGGCTTACCTTCTGTAAGAAGGTGGTCACTGATGAGAACACATGAACTTTCTTGAAATCTCTTTTTAAGAAGAAACTGAAAAATATTAGAGCTTGGTAGAGAGAGTAAATACATAGACTAGAGAGTCCAGACATAAACCCACGCATATACACTACACTAATTTTTGACAAATGTGCCAAGGACACACAAGGGGAAAAGATGGTCTCTTCAATAAATGGAGCTGGGAAAACTGGACATCCACTTATAAATGAATAAAACTGGGACACCTGTCTTACACCACACAAAAAAATTAACTCAAAATGGATCAAAGACTTAAGTGTAAGACCTGAAACCATAAAACTCTCAGAAGAAAATATAGGAGAAAAGATCCTTGACATTGGTCTTGACCATAATTTATTGGCTAAGACAACGAAAGCACAGGCAACAAAAAGTAAAATAAACAAGTGGAACTATATTAAACTAAAGAATTTTTGCACAGCAAAGGAAACACTCAATAAATTGAAAAGGCAACCTACAGAATGGAGAAAATATTCACAAATAATGTATATGATAAGGGGTTAATATGCAAAATATATAAAGAACTCACATGGCTCAATAGCAAAGAAGCAAATAATCCAAGTAAAAATGAGCAAGGGGCCTGAATAGACTTTTTTTCAAAGAAGACAAACAGCCAGTAAGTATATGAAAAGGTGCTCAATATCACTAAGCATGTGGGAAATGCATATCAAAATCATGAGATATCACCTCACACCTGTTAAGATGGCTATTATCAAAGAAGGCCAGAGATAGCAAGTGTCGGCAAGGATGTAGAGAAAAGGGAACTTTATACACCATTGATGGGAATGTAAAATGGTACAGCCATTGTGGAAAGCAGTATGGTGGTTCCTCAAAATATTAAAAATAGAACTACCACATGATTCACCAATCCTACTCCTAGGTATTGCTGGATCCCCAGCAATTGAATTGAAATCAGTATCTCAGATTGAAAGGAGATATAAAAGAATTGAAATCAGTATCTCAAAGAGGTATCTATATACCCACGTTCATTGTAGTTTTACTCACAATAGCCAAGATATGGAATCAGTATGTCAATGAATGAATGGATAAAGAGCATGTGGTATATACATATACAATGGGATAATATTTGGCTATGAGAAAGAAAGAATTCCTGCCATTTCCAACAATGTGGATGGACCTTGAGAGCATTATGCTAAGTGACATGTCAGACACAGAAAGGCAAATACAGTACAGTCTCACTTATATGAGAAATCTAAAAAAGCCAAACTCATAAAGACAGAGACTACAGTGGTGGTTACCAAGGGTGGGGTGTGGGAATTGGGGAGATGTTGTTGAAGAGAACGAGCCTGCAACTAGATCAGTACGTTCTGGAGATCTAATGCACACCATAGTGATTAGAGTCAACAATACTGTATTATAAAGTTCAAAGTTGCTAAGAGACTAGATCTTAATTATTCTCACCACAAAAAAGAGATGATAATTATGTGATGTGATAGAGGTGTGAGCTAAGGCTATGGTAGTAATCATATTGCAACATATACGTGTATCAAACCAACATGGAAGCCTTAAACTTACAGTGTTATACGTCAGTTAGATCTCAACTTAAAAATTCAAGAATAATAAAGAGTAAATAGAATAGATTTGGGGGCATATACTGCCAGATATTACAACCTTATCTTTTTGGTCCCAGGGAGGTGAGGGTGTCCTGAAGGGAACAACTGCTCCTCAGCCAGCCTTGGAAGAGGTGGGCTTGAGAGTGGGGAGCAGACTCTGGAGGAGGCGCATGCGTGGTAGGGGCAGGAGGGCAGCACGCGGCCCCGTCTTGGGCTGTGAAATTGCCTGAAGCCAGCACTGCTGTTGACAGGGGGTGGCTGCTGCTCCTCACCGGGCCGTCACCTGGGAGGGAGGCCAAAGTGGGCAGAGAGAAGGGCCTCGGGTTAGGTCCTGCCTCTGCCGTGTCTCTGAATCATTCTCTGGGATCCCTGTCCTTTCGTCATCCACCAGCCTGCTCGGCACTGGATCAGGGAGGGTCCACGCCCACGCTTGGGTCCGAGGGATACAGGGAAATAATGGGTCCCCTCCCTGAGGTCAGAGGATGGTGCCACCAGGGAGCAAATGGGCTCAGCTGGGGCACTCCCTAGGGGGTGTTCCTTTGAGGAAGGCGCTTAACCAAACCATTGTCTCAGTTCCCCGTTTGTAATAGGAAAATAAACGATGTCTACCTGTCAGGGTTGTCATGAGGATTAGAAAAAAACACGTGTGGAGTGACTGGAATTTTATACATTCATTCAACGTTTACTCATCTCACCCTATTTTATTGTAATTAGCACATACCTCCGGGCAGTAGGTGTATGCAGCGAGCAAGACAGATCAAGTTCCCACTCTCTTTTTTTTTTTTTTTTGGGGGGGGGTACACCAGGTTCAATCATCTGTTTTTATACACATATCCCCGTATTCCCTCCCTTCCTAATCTCCCCCCCCTCGAGTCCCCCCCACCCTCCCCGCCCCAGTCCTCTAAGGCATCTTCCATCCTTGAGTTGGACTCCCTTTGTTATACAATAACTTCCCACTGGCTATTTTACAGTTGGTAGTATATACATGTCTGTGCTACTCTCTAGAGAGGAGAGGAGACAGACCATCAGCAGATGAAACACTGTCAGCCAGGCTGTCGGGCCATGTGTGTGCACCGCTCACGTACAGCCACCCCTTGCAGCACCCAGATTTAGCTGGTAAGAGCTTTCCACAGTAACTCTCAGTTGCTTCCCTTGATATCCGCCCTGGTCACCTGTATCCCCATCCTTTACACGGATACAGCCATTCATCATTATGCTGGATTCTCTGAAGCCCCAGTTTCTATAACTAGCCCCAATTCTATAACACAGAATTGGGCCTGATGAATTCAAAAGAACGACTGCCTTTTGGGTGAACATGATTTGTTCAGAAGAAACCTATAAAGGGTGAGGGATCCAGGATAGAGATGGGGAAGAAGCTGAGCAAGAGTGCGCTCAGGTCAAAGCTCACCTTGGCTTGATCACTGGGGACTCTGGCGTGCAAAGCGCATCTTCCAGTTGTACTTTTATTATTTTTTTTAACAAGAGAAATCAAGATTATTAACATACATACTACTCAGCTATAAGTAACTCAAAGGGGTAATAAGAACTTGGGCTTCTACAGCATCTTAGAACAATACATTTTTAGGGAAGTGACACGATGGGCTTCTGGGGGTGGCAAGTCATGGGACTGCAAATAAATGGGGGAGGCTTCCAGTTGTACTTTTAAAGCAAGGGGATGAAGCTTGGAGCCCTGTCTCCATCAGTCCTTGGCCACCCCAGCTGAAGGGGCTCCTCAGTCAAGGACGCGTCTACAAAGTCACAGGTGTAGGCCGTCAGCTGTGCCATTCACAGGAGGAGGGCTGCGGTCTCACCTGCTGGCAAAGGGGCTCTGGGCAAAGCGTCAATGCCCTCTACATATATTTGCAAGGGAAAATGTCAGAGAGTGATAAGTGCCAGGGGAGAATGAACATTCAGTGACATGAGACCATGTGATCATTTTAGATTAAGTGGCCATGAAACAAGGGGTAGATTCAGATTTTGTAGAACCTGAGGCTTACAGTTTGCGGGGGGGGCGGGGGGGACAGGTTCAAAAGTAAAAGAATGTAAAATCATAAATACAAAACTAATACAAACGTGAAGAGTTTTTCAAAATGAGAAATCACAACAAATCATAAATAATAAAAGCTAATAAATACCTCAAACATCACAAAATCCAGGAAACAAAACCCATGGTATTTACATCAATTAACTCCCTGACACACTTCTACGATACCTTTTCCTTCGTGTTTTGATGTTCTATATTTTGACGACCTCTCCGTGTGATATTTGATAATATACTCTCTGTTAAGACAATAAAGACATTTGGATCCTTCCCCTAAAATGGTAGACAAATTAAAATGTTTTTTATTAGTCATATTTTGTTAAAGTTTCTTTCAGCTTCAGAACCTGTTATTTGGTAAAATCATGTGACTTTTGAGGCTTATTGTCAAGGTTGAGGAAGCCTCTATTAAATTTCTTTCGTAAATGAGCTCTGAGCTTTGGGACTGGCAGACTGGCTTCTGACTCCCCACATTTCAAACTCCTCCTGTGCTCCTCATTCTTTGGTTACTGGGTTTCACGGAGTGTATTCACAGCGAGATGCCTGCATATGACGTGGATAAGCAGTCAGCAGCCAGTGCTGATAATATTCCAGGAAATCCTTACTGTGCGGGCAGGGGGGACATCTAACATCTAGCAATACTGCAATTACGCAAGGAAATGACCACAAATCACTTAAATATCTCCCTTAAACTCAAACGAAATGAACCCCTAAATCAACTTCCCCTTAGCCAGTGTCCCAAAACGCCCACAGCCTCTCCAATACCACCTGAGGAGAGACAGCAAGAGGGTGAGATGTTTGGAGTAAAACGAGAGAGCAGCTTTTCATTTCTACTGATGGTGCTTAAAATATTTTGCTTTTGCAACATCTGTAAAAGCACATAAGCAGGTGAATAGATGACTAGAGTCCCTCCCAGAACTTAGAAAGTGCCCATGTAAATGAGTGGCTCTGAAATGTAAGCTTCATTCAAGTCACCTTAAAATCTGCCTGTCAGTGAGGGCCTCTGGGAAGAGGTGCTGTAGAAGATGAAAACACTTAGTCATACCCAATAAGTTATTATTAACTGGAGACTCGGGGTGAATCCACTGTGGTCTTTGACGGCAGGGACCCTTGCCACTATCCTGAGACTCAGATCAAATGACAAAGGACAGGAACATAACATTTCCACAGGAAGGCCTCTTTTAAAATAGAAGTACCCCACATCAGAAATCTTCCATAAAGTACCCCATTTTTCAGCCATCCAGCAGACAGGCAATGAATGGCAGCTGTCTAGGTGTCTCTGCAGTGTTGGCTGGAATCAATGAAGATTTAAAATCAGTGCATTATCTCACTGTGATTTGCATTTGCTCTTCCTTTGCTGGCTCTGGGTCTCTGGAGAGGGTGGCCAGGGTTGGGGGGCGGGGGGGGGGGGGGTCCCTTGTGCCTGCCAGGTGTTCCTGATTAGGGCGTGAGTCTTCCAGCCTTGTGATTATTTGTTTACCTGCCTGCATCCCTTACAAAATTGAACTGTGCCAGGGCTGGGGCCCTATCTTATTTTATGTGCCCAGCACACAGCCCAAAGGCACTTCATCCATGTCGCGAGATGAATACATTATTGCCCACCCAGGAATACATGAAAGAAGGAAGATCATTTCGCCAGTGTGTCTATTATCTCAAATTCCCAAGGACAGGTAAATTAATACTTTGTTCAATTTGTTCAGCACTGTGACTCTTGACCCTGAGCGACTTCTTGTTTACATAAATACTTTTCACTGTTGGCTAGAAAGCAATTACAAAATAAAGGAGAAATAACACACAATATGCAGTTTTCATTCTGGTGACTCTGCACCGAAATATGGAACAGATTCTCTTTCTTATTTTTGAGAAAGACAAGAGAGCTGCTTGTCTAGAATCACTGTTCTCTTTGTCAATGAATAAAAGCTTCTTGTGTTTGCAACAATTTCACATGATGTACTAAAAAAAAAAAAAAAAAAAAAAAAGGCGTGTAAAGTTTTCCATAGCAAGTATGCTTACCAAATTTGTGTGAACCACTTAATTGCAGAGAATTCAGAGGGATAAACCGAACTTCTCGGTAGTGCTAACAGAAAGGGTGCAGGATGTTGGGAGGTTTTTCCTTTGGTTTCCCCTTTCCTCTCTAGTTTTCACAGATCCCAAAACAACAAAAGCAGCAACAGCAGCAAAGACCCCACAAATTATTTTTTAATTAAATCTGAAAATTTGAAAGTTATTTCCAAGGGACTAACAGTATCTGACATCAAGTGAAATTAATAGTAGGAAAAAAATTTTTTTCTGTACTTAAGCTACCGACAGTGTTTAATAGAAGCAACTTAAATCCTTCATAAACTTTCTAGGGTTCTCAAATAAGCCCTGGATTAAGATAAAAGCCTTCTTAACTCCAAAGATTTCAAAGGAGATAAACAACATATCTATTATTCTAAAAAATTAAAATATAGATGAATCCTGAAACTAGTAAACGAAGATTAACTCTGGATGTTTAGAAAAGATCTATATGTATCAAATATCTAAAGCAAGAAGAGCATTAGTTTCATTAATAAAGGAACAACTGGGGATGGTAAATGGAATTTTAATATGTAAAAGTTAATTTATGTTAAAAAATGATAAGTTAATCCACATAGCTTTAGATGATAACCTTCTAAACCAACTGCCCTATTTCTAAGGGTAATTATGAATGATACGGAAAATTGTTGCCTAACTCCACTCAGCAATTTCTCTGTACACGGGTCTACCGTGTGTATGAAAATCTGGCATCAGCCTCAAGATTGGGCTCTGCTAAAATAAGTTAGCTTTTTTCCGTCATTAATACCTTGTATCATTGGCATTTGAGCTCGCAAGCATGTGAAGGCAAGAACTCTGGGCAGGTAGGCAGGCTGCAGAGGTCAGGAAAGATGAACACATAAAATGGTTTAAAAAAAAAAAAAAACCAACTCTCTCGGTCAGCAGAGACCTCCTCGGGTGGAACGTGTAGAATGAGATCACACCCTGGACTGTGGCCAGCTCGCCCAAGTCATGCCATCCTCGAAGGCTTTTCAGGAGATGACAGATAACCTTCTCCAAGGCCTATGTTCTCTCCTCTCTCCGTGTGCCATACGGTAGAGGTCAAGCCCTTGGCCTCTGCAATTCAGCTGTATGACCTTGGACAAGGTACACTTTCATTTATGCATGTCTGCCGCCTTAAAATGGAACTTTCATGACAGTGAGAACTTTCTCTAGTTCACAGCCATAGAAGAGAGCCTGGTGCATAGTAGGTGCTCAATACTTATTTTTTTCACAGCTTAATTGCTCTAGGTCTTTATTAGCTAATATTGAACAGTAAAGAGGGGACAAAAGCTCACAAACACTTTATACAGTTTCACAAGATGCATGGCAGGGAAAAAAGTCCCTAAGAAGGACCAGTAATGTGCTAGGGTCTCAGTGGATGCATTCCTGGAGAGGGGGTCTAATTCCTGGAGGGGGCCTGCCTACTCGTGTCCCTCAAGCAGGAGGAAGCCCAATGGGTGGGCCCACGTGTGGTCTCATACCAGGTGGAGGAGCCATAATGCCGTGTAAGCCATTCCCAACTCAAAAGAGTCCGTAGCCTTTCATTAAAAGCCAGTATCTAGGGACTTCCCTGGTGGTCCAGTGGTTAAGACTCTGTGCTTCCACTGCTAGGGGCCTGGATTCAATTCCTGATCGGGGAACTAGGATCCCACATGCTGCATGGCATGGCCAATAAGATAAAATAAAATAAAAAAGAAATTCAACAAGGAAAAAAAAACAAAAAAACAAAAAAAACCCTGTATCCAAATGTGGGAAACATATTCCAAGCTCCTATTTAGGTTCTTAGGCTGAGTCTTAATTCAGTATCTTCAGAGTAATTTTAGTCATCACTTCCTCAAAATGCTACAGTTTCTTTACAGGCCAATACTTATTAACTGAATGAGTGAATGAAGTGTTTAATCTCTCTGGTCCTAGTTTTCTCATCTGTAAAATGAGGATAATGGTAGTACAACATGACATATACACAGGTATCAATCTGCATCAACATGCAGGAACAAGGTTTACTCGTCCGAGGAGCCCTTTGTGTTCTTCCTGTTCAGGGAGAGCATGGTTTCAGGATGTACAGCTGCTGCAAAAGTGGGGCAAAAAAGCCACTGCAGGTGGGTCCTGTTATGCATTGTTCAATCGTGTTTACTTGGAAATTCACTCGGCTCTTTCAAGAAAGAGATTTGATCATACAGATGTCCTTATGCTCTTATTTTTGGTTTCATGGCACTAATATTTAATGACATGAAAGTGACTCGAATAAAATGTAATTGAGGAAGGAAGAGGGATGGACGTAAAACTTTTCAGTTACATTTGGAAGCCCTCATTCTCATTTGACGTCCACGTGGGTGGGAAAATATTTTTAGAATTCAGTATGCTCAGTTACAAAATAAGTGTATAAACATTGGAATCTTCCCTACAGATGGCTGTGTTCAGTTGAGAAAAAATAGTGGAAATATTTTTGCTATAGCAAAATTAAATATTAAACACCAGTGAATAAACTTAAATATGAAGGCCTACATGAAGAATGCTCTAGAATTTTACCCAGAGGCATAAAAGACATTTATATGAAGAGACACACTTTATTTATCGATAAGAAGATTCAAAACTATAAAGGCACCAATTCCCAAATGCATGTATAACTTTAATATGAAACTTTCCACAGTATTTTTCTTGGACCTATTCAAAATCATTTTAAACATAAATTTTTTAGACTAAACTTATAAGAATAACCAATATAACTTAGAAAAACAGAAGAATATGGTAAAGGAAGGATCTGTCCTATTGATTATTTAACAAAACGTATTATAAAGGTATAACACTTAAATTATAACAAATAAGACTGCTAGTCATGATCTCCCAACATTTATTTCATGGTCTACTAAGGCTCGTAAACTGCAGTGTGAAAAACACTGGTTTACAGATATCTAAAATGGGCAATTTTGTTAAATATATTTCAGTATAGTCATGATGCAGAATATATGCCTCTATTAAAAATAATGTGGTAGAACTGTATTTATGGCATGGAAAGGTGTCGACAACATGTTGGTAACTAAAAAATCTGCTAGAATCAATCCATTTTGAAAGAACAAAAAAAATGCATATATATGCAGAGAAAAAAAACACACGGACAGGTAAATGGCAATATGGTAACAAAGGTTATAGCCCATTTGTCTTTAGCTTAAACCTTTTTTCCAATTTTATGTAATTATAAGCAATAGTATGATTACTAACTTTATGAAAAAAACATTTTCCAAATTTCAAATGATGCTCTTGGAGTAGATTCCTGGAAATAGAATTACCACAATAAACATTTTTTAAGGTCATATTGCAAAATTATTTCGGAAAGTGTTGCAGCAATTTCCAGGACTTTCCATACACTGAAAGTCCAGCAGTGTATGAAAGACCATGTCCTTGTGCTCTTACTCATATTAGGCATCTCATTTAAAACATTAATAGATACAAAATTTAAATATATGTATGTGCTATTTTGATAGGCTAAAATTTTTTCACTGTTGTTTTAATTTGTATTTTTTTTATTTCCAGTGAGGTTAATCACTTTTCCACACATTAGTCATTTGTAGTTTCTCTTTTGTGTATTGTTACAAATTCTTTCCGCCTGGACCATTTCCTTTTGGGTAAGAGTAAACATTCACACCATGATGATTACTTTGACCCAACTCTTTTTTTTTTTTAATTTTAATCTTAGTGGAGAATAACCGATTCACAATGTTGTGTTAGTGTCAGGTGTACAGCAAAGTGATTCAGTTCTACATGTACATGGATTCATTCTTTTGGGGATTCTTTTCTCTTATAAGTTATCACAGAATAGTGAGTAGAGTTCCCTGAGCTATACAGTATGCCCTCATTTACTATGACCCAACTCTTTTCATTTCTAGAGAATATATTATTACATAACCCCATATCAAAACTCAGAGTCTAAAGTCTTTTCCCATCTTAAGTCCTACCTCATGCACTGTGGTGACCTGAATGGGAAGAAGTCCAAAAGGGAGGGGACATTTTTCTATGTATGGCTGATTCATTTTGCTGTACAGTAGAAACTAACACAACATTGGAAACGGCTATACTCCAATAAATATTAATTAAAAAAAATAAGATCCTAACTCATCATAAAATGAAGTTTTACAATATCTAGGGACCTCTATAAATTTATGATAATCATTCATTGCCAAAGATATTTCTTATCTATGCTTGATACTTCCAACATAATGGCTTTTAAATTTCCCTTTTCTCCCCTCTAAATGTGCCCCCCGAAGTAATTTTAACTAATATTTTGGGCCATTACTTTAACAGATTTTATTTACACAGCATAAAATTCTTCTACGAACAGCATTGAATAAAAACCTGTTTAGAAAAAAAAATTGTGTCTAACCAGACCTAAAAAAAATAAGCTACTGAGTTGTAACAAATTCTTGTTCTATTTTCAGCAATCAACAGAGCTATGGTGGAACTTTCAGGACATACTTGTAGAGTCATGGTGAAGACAGTCATTATTTTATTTTCAAGAGTTGGATATTTTATCAAGCACTTTAGATCAGAGTTTTTCAAACTGTGAGTAGGTAATGAAATCAGTTAAGTGCGTCAGACTAGCTTTTTCTTTTTTCTTTTTTTTAAATGAAATGGAATAGAAGAGAAAAGAAAGCAAAAAACAAGAAAAGAGTATCACATGTAATAAAGGTTAGTGTTCACGTCATATGATGTGCCAGGTCGCTACGTCAACATATCTCCATTGTGGTAGCATAGGTATAAAAGCACGAGACTGTGGACAATAGCCAGGGTTCTTCTCATTAAAAAAAAAATCCTTAATTAACTATATCCTTACCCCAACAATTACTGTCCATAAACACAGCCCTTAATAACTTAAATTTTTTTATTTTTTTTAATTTTTTATTTTTTTTTAATTTTTATTGGAGTAGAGTTGCTTTATACTGTTGTGTTAGTTTCAGCTACACAGCAAAGTGAATCTGTTATACATATACATATATTTACTCTTTTTTAGATTCTTTTCCCATATAGACCATTACAGAGTATTGAGTAGAGTTCCCTGTGCTATACAGTAGGCCCTTATTAGTTATTTTATATATAGTAGTATGTATATGTTAATCCCAATCTTCCAATTTACCCCTCCCCCTCCTTACCCCCTGGTAACCGTTTATGTTCTACATCTGTAACTCTATTTCTGCTTAATAACTTAAATTTGTTTTAAACGGGGTTATTCATTTGCTGCTACCAAATGCTAGGCATTGTTCTAGGCGCTAAGGATAGAGTGGTAATGCTGAGATCCGTACCCTCATAGAGCTCCTGTAGAACAGAAGACAGGTGATGTACAGCACCAGAGGTTCTATGAGCAGCAGGACACGAAGGAGCTTAAAGGGAATGCAAGTGCCTCAGGTGCAATTTTAAATAGGATGGTCAGGGATGGTGTTACTCAGAAGGCAACATTTGAACAGAGTTCAATATTTAATTTTTTAATCTGGCATTTTAAATGTTATGTTAAATCTAAATGAACATCTTAATAAATAATAGTGGAGAATTACTGAGATTAAAGATATATAAAATATTTAATGCCCTATTATGATGTTTAACTTTTTGTTCATTCACATATTTAGAAATATGTATAACCTGAGAAAAAGATAAACCTCGTTCCTGCTCTCAAAAAGGTCCAGTCTACTAGGGTATTCAATCAGAATGCCATAAGTATATAAGGGGAGGGGGTACAGGTTGTAATTCCCTTCTTAGAGGATCAGGGAAGGCTTCTGGAAGGAACGATGACCATACTGAGTTATGAAGGCTGAAATAAAATTGTAAGTCCCAATTTTTTTTGACTCATCCTCATTCAAAGCTGTCGCTGTGATCATAGGCGTTTCAACAGTGCTTAATGAGGAACTCTGATTTGTGACAAGTGCTTCTAACGTCACATAGCACTGGATTAGTCATTATCCTCTCTTAAAAAAATACAGAAGGAGGTTAGAGAATGTTTACACACCTGTTTCCATTAAATTTAAGTTAAATCTATAATGATTCTTTATCTTGTAATCATAAAGCTAGGTTTCCCTCTCTCGGTTACTAAGAAGGGTAAAGAGCGTTCGTGTAACGTTCAGAGGCATGTTTTAGTTGGAGGAACTGTCGAACCGGCCTGGAACCTGTGGAGGTTTGCGCTGCAGAACTACATTCTACACATGAGGATGTTGTTGCAGAGAACTGTGTTTCTTCACTGGAGGTTGTAAAGTGTTCGTCATGGGAGGTTAAACTAGCTCACCAACCTGTGATAATTAACCAGTAAGACCTCAATGATGCTGTTATAATGAACTTAACCAGGATAAAAGACTGTGGTTTTTCTTGGCGGAAAACATCTAAAGCTTTTTCCTCCTTCTGCAGATTATGCAAATAAAAATAAATGGGTAAAGCTAAACCAGTTAATTGTAAGCACAATCCCAAATCTCATTCTTCCTCCAAAGTCAGCACGCAAGGTGGGGCAGAGCAGTCCAGAGTTCCAGATGGAAGAAACTGGATACAGCGAAGCCTGGGCACCAGCACAGGCAAGTTTCAGGAGCTGAAAGTCGTTCAGAAGCAAAGCTTCCAGGTGACAATGATGGATTCAGTAGATGCCTGTAGTTTCCCTCCCCAACCAGAGCTGAATCTACTGTTGCAATACCCTCCAGAAATGCATTTCATAACCATCACCACCCAATTTTCATCCATAGCATTTATTGCTCTCTAAAATGCTATATATTTTACCCACTTGTTTTCTGCCCCCCCCCCATTAGAATGTCAACTCACAGCAAACAGTACTTTTGTCTATTTTGCTTATTAACGCCCTCAGTTAGCAAGAGGAGACTGACTGAAAGTTCAGAAGGAGGCTTTGATCTCCACTCTAGGTCCAGGGTGCTATGGGTGGATTACTTGCTGACTCTCCTCCTCCTCACCCTCTACCTTCCATATTAATATTTTCAAGTATTTCCCCTTGGACTGGTCAGAAATTTCCCCAAGGAAAGTATTCCTATCTCCTACCTGGAGGGTACAGTCTGGGAAATTATCAGATTCTGGGAGGTGAATGGAGAGGTCTGGGAGTTTCTCTATGCAGTGTACTTTTTTTTTTTAAGCATTTTTTTTCTTTAAGAACTTTTATTGAGATACAATTGACATATAATAAACTTATGCAGTGTATTTTAAATCAACTTTTCCACATTGTAGACTCATGGGAGTGAATCCATGTCCCAGTGAACTCAGTTCAAGAACCAGAAACAAGCTGATTATGTGGCCTCTGTCTTCCCATTCTGTACCTTCAGCGTCTGCCAGCTCCTTTGGTAACCTCTCTTTGGTCAGGTTTATCAACTTAAACATGAAGATATGTCTGTTCACTTACCTTCAGTCTTTAACATGCTCTGTGTGGATCTCTGAGGCCTCCTCACTCATTCTTCCTTGTCCTTCTACCCTCAATGAGACTCACCTGCTCTTCTTATCTAGGGCAGGGCCTGTTCCATACAGAAGAGGTCTTATTTCCTTCACACAAGGCAAGCAGGAGCCTCATATAAGACAGAAGCTGCATGTACCTCTAATCAGAGGATGAGATGGAGGGAAAGGGAAGCAAGGGGACTGACTGGAAGGCTCGGAGCACCATAACAGCATGTTTGGATGTTTATGGAAAGTTCATGGAGTTCCTTAACTCTACCACATGTATATAAAGGTTCCAGCTGAGTTTACATGAACTTGATGAACTTCATTTCTCCGTGAAGTCATACTGGCAAGAAAAATGGTCTTCAAAATCAAGTCCTCCTTTGCTGAACTTTTCGGTAATTCTTCCAGTTCTAAGCTACTGTGTGCAAATAAGCTGCAAAGATGAGTCACGATCACTATTTAGCCAGCATTTTCTAGTGGGGACCCTGGAACTGTCACATGATGTTACCTTCCTCAAACAGTAGCAATACTTTACTTAATCATGGCTTGACTTGCCTTTTTTTAACCTGGCAGCCAAAACACAAATTGCTGTTGGTAATAATAGAAAAATTTTATTCAGTAGGATTCTTTTTGGGAAGAACATTGCACTTATTTTGAAGGAATATCTTTTTTTTTCAGCTCTTTATTAGAATATAATTGCTTTATGAAGGAATAAGCCTTTTGGAAGTACAAAACAAAAGACTAGTAACCCAAGTGTCCATCAGCAGATGAACGGATCAATAAAATGTCGTATGTACATGTGAAGGAGTATCATTCAGCCTTAAAAAGGAAGGGAATTCTGACACACGCTACAATATGGATGAAACGAGGACATTGTGCTAAGTCAACTAAGCCAATCGCACACAAAAGACAAATACTGTGCAATTCCACTCATAAGGTATCTAGAGTAATCAAATTCAGAGACAGAAGGTAGAATGGGGGTTGCCATGGGCCAGGCGAGGAGGAAATGAGCTATTTAATGGGCACAGAGTTTCATTTTTTGCAAGATGAAAAAGTCCTGGAGATTGCTTACACAACACTGTGAATATACCTACCACGACTGAACTGCAGACTTAAAAATGGTTATGATGGTAAATTTTATGCTATGTGTATTTTACCACAACTAAAAATTTTAAAAATCTGTAAAAAAAAGACCATGAAACCCAATATTTAAAATAACCTATTTAAAAAGTTTGCTGATTTAAACTTACTTATGATGGCTTTTGAGATTATAGTTGTTTTTAAAATAAAAAATATATAATTTTTAAATTTAAAATTTAAATTTTTTAAATGAATGTATTTTCATTCCTTTTCTTACAACTCTTTCTGTCCTTCTGACACTTTTGTGTCAGAGCTTTTTCCTCCTGACCATTGTCTCTGAGCATCCTATTTGGGAAGGACGGTATCAACCCGATATGTTAAAACTAACAAACTTTCCTAATTGTTACTGAGGATGGCAGTTCCCAATACTGAGTCTTTACCTTTGCGGAATACTGATGGAGGTGGCATAGGAGAGCCTGCTGGGCACTTGAGCTGGGTGGTGGCTACGGGGAGGTGTGTGTGTGTGTGTGTGTGTGTGTGTGAAAATTCTTCAAGCTGATTGGTGCTTTGTGACAACCTAGAGGGGTGGCATGGGGAGAGTGGGAGGGATGCTCAAGAGGGAGGGGATATGGGGATAGATGTCTCTCAAATGGCCTTTCACCTGCCTGACTGGGTATAGTAAAAAGTCAAGATAAGTAGGCCCAAAAGGATGTTCTATTTATTATTTTTTTCTATCTACTTTCTCACAGGGAACTTGGGCCCAGGAGATGCTGCACAGGTCTGCAGTGGGAATCTGTATTTTTTAAATGGTCTCCGAGTGCTTATGGTGATCAGCCAGGCCTGGTAACCACTAGGTGGTAGGGAAAGCATTAAAATATTTGCCTGGGCCGGTAAGTAATTTGGGACTAATATTCTGAAGTGATTTTGAAGCTCTTACTAAAAGAGTTTCAAGTTTAAATTATAAGACCCTTGTCAGGAGAAACCCTTATGCTAAGAGGATTGTTTTAAAATTTTATTTTCTCTCAAAGATCACAATTACAAAAACAACTTGATTTCCTCCCTCAGATACTACAGGCAATCAGCATGCTTAACTGAAAGTGTATTCTTCCCCTTACCTATTCTGCAGTCAGGGAAAGGTAGGCTCTAAATGGCAAGTTCACTGAACAAGTCATACTTAAAATGACTAAACCTAGGATCGAAAATAAACACTTAGGCAAGGCCAGCTTCCTGGGCTTAAGACCTGTGCAGCCACACAGGGCCTCCTGCTCAGAAGAGCCCCAGGCTGGGTTTGATGCTCTTCTCTTGCCATCTTGAAATTCTTAATAATTTTTTTGACAAGGAGCCCCACATTTTAATTTTGTGTGACAAGGGTCCCACAGATTACCTAGCTGGTCCAGGCCTTAGGTCACTGATTCCAAAATGTGATGCTCAACTGGGGGGGTAGGGTCATATGAGTGTAGAAGAAGAATTGTCGCTTTTATTCAAGATTCAATGTAGCCATTTTATACAAAATTTTCATGCTAGTTTTGCCATGTAACATTGCAATACTAATTCTAGACTCCACAATGTAAAGAGAGGCTAGAGCACATAATGGTTACATCCAAGATTCAAACAGAAATCCTCACAAAATCGGGTATAATTTTCTCATAAATATTTACAAGTTTCAAATTGATGGACGTTAGTCACTCCATTTATCTTGCTGTTTCCTTGTGAATGAATTCCATCCGGTGTCTACACTTATTGAGAAAAATCTGTGAAGCTAATGCAGAAAGACAAATCCAAGGATGCCAAAAATAAATGTTTCCATCCTGAGCCACGAATGAATCCCTTGTGCATTCACATGTCAGAGAAAACGTGACTTCTTTTTTCTAGTTTTACATGGTGAACACCTATCAGAAACAAATTCTTACACTGATTGATGCAGACTAGGTCTCAAAAGCCATAAAAAGGCATGGAAATGAACAAAGAATGTATCTTTATCTGAGACTTATTGCCATAATCCATTCTAAATCAGCAGAGCAACATTTATGTTTACATTCATATGTTTTAGTGAATTTTATAAACCCTGAGGCTAACTGACTTTTTCTTACAGAGATATTAACTGATGTTGAGAGAGAAGACCAGGGATGTGGCAGATTGAAATGTTTGTGCCTTAAATATTAAACCTGATCATCCTCTCTCACCAGAAATCACCATAGAGTCAGCTTTCCCAAAAGGCACTGAGATCCAAAGTGTGTGTTTCACTTCTTTGTTATTCCTCAGGCACTTAACACAACGCTCACACATGGAACATACTCAGCAAAACGTCTCTTCACCCTCTTTCCAATTTTGGTCCCTAGGGGATCAATTTCCTCCCTCCTGTTAATTTTTCACCCATATCTGTCCTGATTGGATGGTGCCCCCAGGTAGCCAGCTCTTCTCATTCTCTCTTTCATGTTTCCAGTGTAATTTACTTGTCCTTGGTCCCATTCCCTCTGATTCCCCAAAATGAGAATAATCTGATTACTCAGACTCATGTTTCAATGAATTTGTGTTTTAACAAGATAACATGAAACTTCTCTTCTCCTTTAGGTAATATTTTTTATAATAACAATGATATTTTAAGACAGTGGCAAAAAAAAGACAGTGGCTCTGCCAATCCAGGAATATGGTATGTCCCTCCATCTGTTCGTGTCATCTTTGATTTCTTTCATCAGTGTCTTAAAGTTTTCTGCATACACATCTTTTGCCTCCTTAGGCAGGTTTATTCCTAGGTATTTTATTCTTTTCATTGCAATGGTAAATGGGAGAGTTTCCTTAATTTCTCTTTCTGCTCTTTCATTGTTCGTGTATAGGAATGCAAGAGATTTCTGTGCATTAATTTTGTATCCTGCTACTTTACTAAATTCATCAATTACTGCTAGCAGTTTTCTGGTAGAGTCTTTAGGGTTTTCTATATATAATATCATGTCATCTGCAAAGAGTGACAATTTTACTTCTTCTTTTCCAATTTGGATTCCTTTTATTTCTTTTTCTTCTCTGATTGCTGTGGCTAAACTTCCAAAACTATGTTGAATAATAATGGTGAGAGTGGACACCCTTGTCTTGTTCCTGTTCTTAGAGGGAATGCTTTCAGTTTTTCCCCATTTAGAACTGTGTTGGCTTTTGGTTTCTTATATATGGCTTTTATTATGTTGAGGTAATTTCCTTCTATGCCCATTTTCTGGAGAATTTTTATCATAAATGGATGTTGAACTTTGTCAAAAGTTTTTCTGCATCTATTGAGATGATCATATGGTTTTTATTCTTCAATTTGTTGATATGATGTATCACGTTGATTGATTTGCTTATACTGAAGAATCCTTGCATCCCAGGGATAAACCCCACTTGATCATGGTGTATGATTTTTTTAATGTGTTGGATTCTGTTAGCTAGTATTTTGTTGAGGATTTTTGCATCTATATTCATCAGTGATATTGGTCTGTAATTTTCTTTTTTTGTGACATCTTTGCCTGGTTTTGGTATCAGGGTGATGGTGGCCTCGTAGAATGGAATCAGGCTTCCTGACTTCAAACTATACTACAAGGCCATAGTGATCAAGACAGTATGGTACTGGCACAAAAATAGAAAGGAAGATCAATGGAATAGAATAGAGAACTCAGAGGTAAGCCCAAACACATATGGGCACCTTATCTTTGACAAAGGAGGCAAGAATATACAACGGAAAAAAGACAGCCTCTTCAATAAGTGGTGCTGGGAAAATTGGGCAGCAACATGTAAAAGAATGAAATTAGAACACTTCCTAACACCATACACAAAAAGAAACTCCAAATGGATTAAAGACCTACATGTAAGGCCAGACACTATCAAACTCCTAGAGGAAAACATAGGCAGAACACTCTATGACATCCATCAAAGCAAGATCCTTTTGGACCCACCTCCTAGAATCATGGAAATAAAATCAAGAATAAACAAATGGGACCTCATGAAACTTAAAAGCTTTTGCACAGTGAAAGAAACCATAAACAAGACTAAAAGGCAACCCTCAGAATGGGAAAAAATAGTTGCCAATGAAACAAGGGACAAAGGATTAACCTGCAAAATATACAAGCAGCTCATGCAGCTTAACATCAAAAAAGCAAATAACCCAATCCACAAATGGGTGGCAGACCTAAATAGACATTTCTCCAAAGAAGACATACAGATGGCCAACAAACACATGAAAAGATGCTCAACATCACTAATTATCAGAGAAATGCAAGTCAAAGCCACACCTCACACCGATCAGAATGGCCATCATCACAAAATCTGGAAACAACAAATGTTGGAGAGGGTGTGGAGAAAAGGGAACTCTCCTGCACTGCTGGTGGGAATGTAAGTTGATACAGCCACTATGGAAAACAATTTGGAGGTTCCTTAAAAAACTAAAAATAGAACTACCATATGATCCAGTAATCCCACTCCTGGGCATATACCCAGAGAAAATCATAATCCCAAAAGAAACATGTACCATAATGTTTATTGCAGCACTATTTACAATAGCCACAACATGGAAGCAACCTAAATGCCCATCAACAAATGAATGGATAAAGAAGATATGGCATATATATACAATGGAATATTACTCAGCTATAAAAAGGAATGAGATGGAGCTATATGTCATGAGGTGGATAGACCTAGAGTCTGTCATACAGAGTGAAGTAAGTCAGAAAGAGAAAGACAAATACTGTATGCTAACTCATATATACGGAATCTAAAAATGGCACTGATGAACTCAGTGACAAGACAAGAACAAGGATGCAGATGTAGAGAATGGACTGGAGATCTCGAGGTTTGGGGAGGAGGGCGGTGAAGGCGAAGCTGAGACGAAGTGAGAGAGTAGCATAGACATATATATTACTACCAACTGTAAAATAGATAGCCAGTGGGAAGTTGCTGTATAACAAAGGGAGTTCAGTTTGATGATGGATGATGCCTTGGAGGACTGGGATGGGGAAGGTGGGGGGGGAGTCAAGGGAGGAAGGGGATGAAGGGATATGTGTATAAATACAGATGATTGACCTTGTACCTCAAAAACTGGTACAAGAGTGTAAAGCAATTATATTCCAATAAAAATAAAATAAAACACACACACAAAAATAAAAATAAATTAATTAAGGAAAACAAACAAACAAAAAGACAGTGACTCATGGAGTAACTCTAAATGTTGAATTTTCTGGCTAGGCAACTGGGATTTTGAAACGCCTCTGAGTCTCATAATTTATTAGAAGGCAGTTTGTGGACAGGACTGGCTCTTTCTAAAAGATGTTTATTTGTTTCTTTATTTGATCAAACATGTACTAAGGACTTACGTACACTAGGACATAAAACATGGAACCCATGACCAGGTCCCTCTTCTCATGGAGCTTACATTCTAGGCATGTGGGGAGAGAATCTATAGACAGGTAATAAATATTTGGTAATAATAAGCGCTATGATGAAAATAAGACATGGTGATATGAAAAGAAATGACTGCTAGGGTGTGGGCTGGGAACCACAGCTAAGTGGTCAAAGAAGGACTCTCTGGAGAGATGACATTGACGTTGAGACCCCAATGATAACAAGGAACCAGACGTGGGATGGTCTAGAAAAAGAACGTATCTGGCACAAGGGAAGAGCTAGTGCAAAGGCCCTAAGATGAGAGGCAGCTCTGTGTGTTCAAGGTTGCTGTGGCTAGAATGTGGGATGATAAAGGGAGACAGAGGGGGGGAGAGCTATGCAGGGGCCAGTTCATGTGGGGTCTTAGAGGCCAGGAAGAGGCTTTAGGTTTGATTCTGAGTGTGACTAGAAGCCATTTTAAGCAGGGGGATGATATGTTCTGCTTATGTTTTAAAACAACCCCTCTGGCATTTGCATTTTGACTAGACTATAGGTGCAAGAGAGGAAGCAGGGAGGGCAATCGGGACAGAGCTGAGGGCGGCTGGGGCCAGGATGGCACCTGTGGAGGTGTCAGCAGCAGAGTCAGCATAAGTCTTGGAGGTAAAGTCAAGAGAACTTAATGATGTATTGCATATGGTGAAGAAGAAAGGAAAGAGAGGAGTCAAGAACGACTCCTGGGTTTTTGGTTTGAATAACTGAATGTATGGTGGTGTCATCTTCTGAGATGGAAAACCTGGGTGGAGGGGGTTGTCTGGTGGAACAGGTTCTGAGGGGAAAATCAAGAGTTGTGATTTTAGAAAATGTTGAGTTTGAGATGCCTATTAAACGTCCCAGTAGAATTGTCAGGTGAGCATTTGAATATGTAAGTCTGGAACACAGAGGAGAGGTCAGGGATAAAATTTTAAATTTGAGAGTCATTAGCATATAAATGGAAGGTAAAGCCACGGGATAGGATGAGAGTATCTAAGGAGAGAGGGTAAATGAAGAAGATGAGATGAGGAGTCAACAATGCCGCCACTTAAAATGATACAACAAACTAGTGAATATAACAAAAAAGAAGCAGACTCACAGATCTAGAGAACAAACTAGTGGTTACCAGTGGGGAGAGGGAAGAAGGGAGGGGCAATATAGGTGTAGAGGAGTAAGAAGTACAAACTGTTAGGTATAAAAAAAGCTACAAGGATATACTATACAAGTATAGCCAATATTTTATAATAACTGTAAATGGAGTATAACCTTTAAAAATTGTGAATCACTGAGGACTTCCCTGGAGACCCTGTGGTTAAGACTTTGCCTTCCAAATGCAGGGGGTACATGTTTGATCCCTGGTCAGGGAGCTAAGATCCCACATGTCTCACAGCCAAAAAAAAAAACCCAAAAAACAAATATAAAACAGAAATAATATTGTAACAATAAAAACTTTTAAAAAATGGTACACATCAAAAAAATATTTTTAAAAAATTGCAAATCACTCTATTGTACACCTGTAACATATAATATTGTACACTTCAATTAAACACACACACACACACACACACACACAATGCCACCACTTAGAGGATAAGCAGAGAAGTTAGCAAAGGAGCCGTTGAGAAGGATAAAAATCTGGACTATCTGTATCTCAGAAGCCAAGAGAGGGTGGTGCTCCATGGAGAGGGAGGGTGAGCTCTGCTGCATGGGATACAGACCCATGTGTCATGGGAGGTCTTTGGCAACCTTGAGAAGGCGGTTTCAGAGCCATGGGGACAGAGTGAGGGGAACTGAAGAAATATACGCCGTCTTCTTCCAGGTTGCGCAACACTGCCAAAGCTGTGCTGGTCTAGGAGCACAAGATGTTCTCTCAAAGTTTTTTTTATTTTTCTAAACTACGTGGCACACAGAAAATACACAGCAAAAAAAAAAAAAAAATGCTGTGATGTTTTTATTGCCTCCTACATAGCTCATAAATCTTGAAATGCCGTAAGGAACTCCTAAGTAACCAGCGTTAATAATTTTATGGGGTAGCTCTCCAAGACAACATGAAGGAATAACTAACAAAAATAGAAAACTGGACTGGGAATCAGTCATGCCTGATGAATTTCTATGTTGTAATTCTAACAACGATGCTACCATAAACATAGAGTATTGACTTCCATGGTTAAGGCATTCGTATTATAACAATTCCCACAACAAGCAAAACATTGGTCTGGAATTGTGACAGACTTTTATGACACTTGTCACAAAGTGTCAAGCGTCATATCATACTCCATTTCATTCGACAAATACTTTTATTGAGCAGATAGTAAAGGGAAGGGGCAGGAGACACTAAGATGAGTCATAAGCGGTCCCTACCTTCCAAAAGCTAACAAGAACTCTTCCTACCACCTGGCCGCCAGCACCATGGGGGCAGGGACTGTCTCTCTGGATTACCACTGCAACCCAACACCCAAATGCAGAAGCCAGTTGTCTTAGTCTGTTTGGGCTGCTATAACAAATGCCATGGAGTGGGTGGTGTGTCAACAACAGAAATTTATTTCTTACAGTTCCGGAGGCTGGGAAGTTCAGGATCATGGCTCTGGCAGGTTTGGTGTTTGACAAGGGCTTCCTGGTAAATAGACAGCCATCTTCCAGCTGTGTCCTCACTTCACATGGCCGAAGGGGCTGGGGAGCTCTGCGGGCTCCATCCTCATGATCTAAGTACCACCCAAAGACTCCACCTCTTATTACCATCACCTTGGACATTAGGTTTTCAACCCTTGAATTCTGGAAGGACACATTCAGACCAGAGCAGCGCTCACACCAGTATTTGTGAATAAATGAATGAATTCAAAATACAGAAAGATAAGTATACCTGGTACAGAGTAGGTGTTCAATAAATATTTGTAATATTAATATTTATAAATAATTATTATAATTAATTAGAATTAATATCTATAAATATTTTAGGAAACATTATAAAATAAGTAGGAAAAACACAAACATAGGGATATAGGACTAGAACTGTCAGGAAAGATTCTTGAAAAGATTGTGGCTTCTGAAATAGGTCTTGAAAGCTACATAGAATCCTAACAGGTAGAGTTAGAAAGAAGGATATTCCAGTCATGGAAACAAGAAAGAAATGTTTCTGTAAGATTTTTTCCTGAGATAGGAGATCCCTTACAGGGAAAAGAAAAGAGAAAATATGTACCTGCCTGATCGGATGATGCGTCCTGCTCTGAGTTCATTATCTAACATGAGCCAAATATTCTGAACAATTTGTATCAACGTCCTGGGCTGGGTCCCACAGTGATAACTTGTAGAGAAAGCTGTTTTCTAGGAACTGATACCTACCTTCCCGGCCTGACCATACCTTCTTGAGAAATAGCAGTTTGGGTTAGATCATCTGCAAATTCTGGGTGAAGATAATCAGCCCCCTCCTCAGCCAGGATGTAACACAGGTAGCAGAGCTCAAGCCCCATGTTCTTCTGACCCACCTGTAGGCCTAGCACAGGTATATAGGGTCAGCCGTAAATGGCTTTCCTCCCTCCTTGCTTTCATGGGGAAACAGGCAGGCATCGGGTCTCACTGACAAGATGCAACCTCCATGGAATCTTAGCCCATCTGTCCTCCTCCCAACAATTTCGAGAAGCCAAAGCCTCTGGAAGTGTGAAAAGATTATAAACAGGACAAACTGGGGAAAAGTCAGAAAAGATTCTTGAAAAGATTGTGGCTTTTAAAGTAAGTCTTGAAGGCTAGATAGAATCCTCACAGGTAGAGTTCGAAGGAAGGATATTCCAGGCATGGAAATGAGAAAGACCTGTTTCTATAACAGTTTCTTCCCTCTCTTCAGCAGGCGCTTGCCTCAGAAATGTCAGGTGTGTGTTTGGAAAAGGGGAGAGAAGGGGGCAGAGCCAAATTCATGGCTGTGAGACCTCAGGGCCCTTGGTTTAACGCCATGGTTTCATGTCTCGAAATTCTTAACAATTTGTGAACACGGGACCTCCTATTTCCATGTTGCCCTGGGCCCCACAAATTGTGTAGCCTGTCCTGGAGGTGGGAGCTGGCACGGAAAAGCACGCTCAGGCCTGACTCTCACCTGAGCCTTAAACTGGTGCTTCTCGACCAGTTTCTGGTCAAGTTCTTGCACCTCCCAAGTCCTCTCAATGTCAGAGCAGAGGGGCCTTGAACTCTGACCTGGGTCCGAGGGAAGAGCAGGAGAAAACTCTCCTCAGCGGTGACATTCCTTTGAAGGCTCTTTTTCATCCTTAAAAAAAAAAGTGATATTTGTGTTCTGTTCCATAATATATCTTTTGGATACAATTTTAAAGTAAGACAGACCTTGCCCCCCAGAAATAATCGTGAAGTGAGACTGACAGGTCAAGAAGACACACCCTCTTGGTGATCTGGGTATGAAGGCCTCTCGCCCCCAGATCACCTCCAGTGCGGTGGCAACAGGAGATGCCCAGGTGGAGGAGAGGGGAGGGGAGGGGAGGGAAAGATCCAACTCAGTCAACGCCCCCTCACGGACTCCAGCTTCCTCTCTCTCCTCACGTGGCTCCCTCACGGCCTTCACATTATGTACCTCATTGTGTCTGGCTCCTTTCTTTTCTGCCCTTCTTCCTTTTCCTTTTGTTATAAAGAAAGTCCCATTTGCAGCCACATGGATGGACCTAGAGGATATTATGCCAAGTGAAATAAGTCAAACAGAGAAAGACAAATACCGCATGATCTCACTTATAGGTGGAACTTAGGAGACCAAAGAAAGAAAGAAACAGAAAATGAAAACAGACTCACAGAGGCAGAGAACAAATGGTGATTCCTAGAAGGGAGTGGGGTGGGGAGGTGAGCAAAACAGGTGAAGGGCATTAAGAGATAGAAACGTCCAGTTATATAATAAGTCCCAGGGAGTTAATATACAGCATAAGGAACACGGTCAAGAATATTGCAATAACTTTGCATGGGGGCGGATGGTTACTAGACTTATGGTGGTGATCATTTCACGATGTATACAGACTTCAAATCATTATGTAGTACGCCTGAAACCAATATAATAGTGTACATCAACTATATTTCAATTTTACAAATTTTTAATTAAAAAAAGAAAGTCACCTACACTTGCTGGTATACAGCCTTAAAATTGCTTTGTATTTCACTCCCAGTCTAGAGGTGCTCGCACAGCCAGACCAGTTGGCTTCTGTGTGGACCTCCTGGTTCCTGATGGGACGCTGCTCTTCTGGGCTCTACCCACTTCCCAGTCTCCAGCTCTCTTCTCTGATCTGGACACAAGATCCACTGGTGGTGGGGGCTGGCAGGGCCAACATACAATAGGAACCCCGACAGTGACGACAATTGTCGGGCCCCCTCTTACCTCTCACGCAGTGCCCTCTTCTTAGAAGGCTCAAGGGCTTCTAACTGCCTTCATGTCTCAGATTAGATGCCACCTCCTCTGGGAATCCTTCCTGGACATACCCCAGCCCTAATCACCACCAGGACTAAGCCGGTCCTCCCATCCTCCTCTTTCCTCCCCTTATAGCAATGCTTATCCTACTGTACTTACCAATTCTTGCAAACTTGTCTGTATCCCCCACTGAATCCCAAGCAAGATCAGAACAGGGACTAGCTTGCCCGTTATTCATTGTATTTCCAAAACCTGGCAGGCTCCTCCCCCCGTCAAACACACACACACACACACACACCTGTTGAACGTTGTTGAAAGCTAGACACTGTTGAGTGATTTTCATTTATGATCTCATGAGAATCTTAGAAGGAAAGGATTCGTATTCCCATTTAACAGATGGTGAGAGTAAGGCTCACAGAGATTAGGTTGCCCAGGGTCACACAGTTGGAAGTGGTGCCATCATACTGTCAGACTTTAAAGTCTTTATGTTGAACACCCTGTGTCGGTCAGAGTTCAGTCAGAGAAGCAGCACCACTAAGAGTGATACAGAGTGAGGGATTTGTCTTAAGGATTGGACTTGAATGGGCCATTGGTGGAGCTCGTTAAATGGTCTATCTAAGGCTACTGCTTCTGCATCTGGTGCTGGGGCCTGCAGTCTGCAGGGCAGGTAGTCAGGAAGGAAAGATGGACCTGAAGTAGGAGAGAGCAAAAACAAACAGGAGCCCCTGGGGAGCAGCTGGAACCCTCCATGACAGACCAGAACCCACACTGGTACCCCTCTGCCTCAAGCCTCCAATTTCTATGCCAGAAACACTTCTAGTAACAATAGGTACCTTTATCAGGGGTAAAATCACATCTGGCCCCGGGGTCACGGAAGCTGAAGGAGGAGCTGTGGGCCCAGCTGCTCTACATCAACCAGGTGAACCAGCAGAGAAGCCTGAGCTGCAAAAGCTCTGATGCTCTACCCTGATCTTCTGAGCATAAAAAGAATAGATGCTTCACTCCGACCTTCCAAATCTTGGAAAAACATCTCTTGTGACCATAGCAACCCAGAACTATGCAGGGAAAGGAATTCTGGGAAACATGGTTCCAGTTTAGCTTAATCGCCACAACATAAATTTACTTCACCCCGTCTCCTAGCTTTACTGTTACAAAAGATTTCAATTTTTGTGAAATTCAATATTTATAATGTTAATATACTGTATAATATTATGCAGTATATTAATGTCCTCAATAATTATCTTCAGGCCAATTGCTTCCCATAATTCTGAAGCAGGGAGTGGGCTTGCTTAGGTCAGCTATCTAATCTCACGTCTAGTTTCTCTGGGATCCACCCCCCTCCAAACTGTACTTGGAGCGCCTGCCCTGGCCAAATGGCTCTCCCAAAGCAGTTCTATATGTTCTCCAGAATGGAGTGTGTTCATGCTTGATTTAATCAAAGAGGAACTTGTCCTCACAGCACTGCAATCAGGAATTTGGAATTGTGAAAATCTAGAGGGTTGTAACAGGCACGTTTCTTTTCTGTGCACTAGTTATTCACTTTCTTCTAGTGTATGTGCCTCAGTTTCCCTCCGAGGAGCCAGACCTTCTTCTACTCTCTTAGTCCATCTGGTTTAGGAGCAGCTGTCTCCACCTTCACTCCAGAAGTGAGCAGATGAACAAGGCCACTCATCACCCTTCTTCCATCTTCCCCAGAGAATGATCATTTAAGATCATAAAACAGGCAGTTTCACACTTCCAGTGAAAACTCCCGAAAATAAATTGTTAGCAGTATTTATCTGATACCCATATTCCAGCTATTATAGGTAGATAATAAAACCTGGCCTATTTGGGGGCACAGATCAACGGGACAAATATAAAACTTAAGTTTCAATAGTTCTGCTGATTCTGGATGAAATGACTCATCCATAGTCTGAAGACAATTTCCATTCGGAGTTTTTTTTTTAATAAATCATTTTGCTTAATTTATAGCTATGCTTTTTTATATAAATTTATTTATTTACTGGCTGTGTTGGATCTTCGTTGCTGCACACGGGCTTTCTCTAGTTGTGGTGAGCAGGGGCTACTCTTCATTGTGCTGCAGAGGCTTCTCATTGCGGTGGCTTCTCTTGTTGCAGAGTACAGGCTCTAGGCGCGCGGGCTTCGGTAGTCGTGGTTGGTGGGCGCTAGAGCACAGGCTCAGTAGTTGTGGCTCATGGGCTTAGCTGCTCTGCAGCTTGTGGGATCTTCCTGTCCCGGGGATCAAACCCGTTTCCCCTGCATTGCCGGGTGGATTCTTAACCACTGTGCCACCAGGGGAGCCCCCCATTAGGACTTAAATGAAGGCCTAGCCCAGCAAAAGCACAGAACCCTTAAAGGTTTGGGTCCTATATGTCTGTCTGTTAGATTCTAATTTGGGCCTTGAGAGTTTGCTCTCAGATGCTTTGATGTGATTTAAAATAAGAAATATGCATTTGGTCTTCATCAAGTTTCTGGCAAAGAGCCCCTAAAACCCTCAGAACATCCTAAGCGATGAGAGCTTAAAGGTGTAACTTGTTATGTGAAAATGAGGTGACTTTTGCACCTAAGGATAGGGACTGGTTGCCAGGAGAACCAACTATGTGATTAGAGAGTTGGAACTTTCATTGTTACCTCCTGGGTCAGGGAGGGAGAGAGAATCAATGCCCAATGGCCAATGATTTAATCAATCATGCTTTTGTAATGAAGCCTCCATAAAACGCAAAAGGGAGTGGTTCAAAGAGCTTCTGGGTTGGTGGAGATTTAAGAAGCGCTCTCATCTAGAGAACAGGGAAGCTCAGAGTCCTTCCCACATACCCTGCTCTCTGTATATCTTCCATTGGCTATTCCTGAGATATATATATATCCTTTTACAGTAAACTGGTGATCTAGTAAGTAAAATGTTTCTCTGAGTTTTGTGAGACATTCCACAACTTAATTGAACCCAGGTAGGGTGTTGTGGAAACCTCCAACCTATAGCCAGTTGGTCAGAAGCTTAGGTGATAACCTGGATTTGTGATTATCAGCTGAAGGTGGGTGGGAGGATGAGGGGCCGATCTTGTAGGATTGAACACTTAGCCGGTGAAATCTGATACTATCTCTGCATAGATAGTGTTGCCTTAAAACAGCCAGTTATTTTACAAGCAAAATAGATTTATTCAAGAAACAGCAAAGAATTGGAATTCAGGACACGCAATCTATGGAGAACCACAGGCAAGATCAGAGAACAAAGGAGAGGACCCTTCTTTTACCGAGGAGAAGGGGGAGTTGGGAGGCGCTGTTATAAACAAAGAGTCCATTGGTGGAAACTGGAGTTTAAAGCGTAGTGGCTTTTTATTGGCTGAATTGTGACAGTCTTATTGGCCAGGCAATGGCCAGGCAAGGAAAAATTTTTCCTTCCTCCTGCTGGGTAGTAAAGTAGTATCTTTCTTCCTGCTGGAGATGCAAGGTGTGTCTCTTGCTGTTAGTGATGCAATTGAAGTTGAGTGGTAGGGGCTGAGAGCTCCTTCTGGCTTCCCCATTCCATTTTAAATATTTCCTATTTATTAATTTTCTATAGTGTCAGAATTGAGTTGAATTGTGAGACAGCCAGCTTGTGTTCAAAGAATTGCTTGGGGGGCGGGGGGGAGAGCCCCACATCCCTGTGTTGCAGTTAGGTGCTCAGAACCCTTTTAGATGGGCAACCGCTATTAGGGTTGTTTGGAGAGTGAGGATGCTGGAAATGGATAGAAAATATGACAGTATAAATGTGTAAAAAAATGAAATGACTCATCATCTCAATATTGTTTCTAATGGGTGTGAACAAATGTAATAAAAACTACATGAATATATAAAATAAAACACTGTTCTCTCTGTCTGGACCCTCCATTTCTCCATCCTTTAGGTTTCAGCTTAAAGAGACACATCTTCAGAAGCCTTCTCCGAGCTTCCCTCATGCCCAGCCCCACCTGATTAGCGCCTTCTGTTAATCTGTCTTATAATATCCTGTAATTCCCTTTTTTGTGATACACATCAAAATGGCCACTGCGAGTCTGTTGATCTCTGTAACTTCCCCAACAGAATATGAACTCTATTAACATCAAGGCTATGTTTCTCCTTTCCACCATGGTATTCACACTGCTTAGTATATTATTAGATGGTCAACAAGTAATTATTGACAGGCTGAATGAATCAATCAATTAAGCAATCATGAGGAGACAAGAGAATTTGTTCTGGGTGTGTCTAAGTATATTTATATATAATTTGATTTTGTGGAGGTCATTGTTGAATAGACATGATTTGGGCTATTTTCAAAAGGATCATTGAAAAGTAAATAATTAGATGGACTTGGAGGTATCAACTATATTCAAAGAGTCTGTCATTCTGATACATAGACATCTTTTTCTTTCTTTCTCCCCACCCCTACCCCTTTTCTTTTCGTGGCAGGTACGGGATATTAACAAAGTTGGAGAACCCATTCTCAAATGCACAGGATTTTTTTTTTTTTTAATGAGCCAAAAGATAGTTATTTCTCAACATTTAAAACAAAACTAGAGAAGAAAATGGGATTCAGTGATTACACTGTTTCCTAAAGAGACATGAGTACATTTATCATCTGCTCTTATGGCAGATGGTTTGATAGCTACATAATCCAGTGACCCAATAAAATGCTGCTAAACGTTACCATCTTGGCTTTGGAAATTTGCCTTATTTGGCCCAGAAATATTTCTCTCAAACCTCTCACATAAATAAAGTATAGCAGAAAAAGTGAGAATTATTTTTGCAAAGACCATGCTTTTAAGAGAAAAAGTCACTTCTAAGAATTGTTCCCTAAGAGTAAATTACCATGATTGATTAAGATCTATTCCACTACTGCAAATATGTTGGAAGAAGCTGGGATGTAGAAATAAAAGAGAAACAGAAGCAGTCTACTCTGTCTTTTGTCCCTCTCTGTCTTGCTCATCTCCACTAGGTGGTAATGATAATAACTGCCGCAGCAATAGCTCCAGCCTGGGGCTTGTAAAGAATTTACAATACGCCAGTTGCTGTTTGTTATAAGTGCTTTGCATATCATAACTCATTTAATATGCACAACCCTATAAGATCCCTGCAAACCTGTAAGATTGATACCATGATCAACCCCATTTTACAGATAAGGCCATGAAAACACAGAGAGGTTAAGTAACATGCTCGAGGCCAAACAGGAAGTGACAGAGTCAGGGTTTAAACTTGGGCGATCTGGCTCCACAGACTTAGTTTTTAGCAATTTACTATATTGCTTAATATGTAATAATATATTGAGGCTCTATCCTTCCTGGAGTAACATTTGTAAATCAGCAAGTGTATACTAAGCACTGACCTAGATGCTGTGGAGACACAACTCACTCTAGTTGGGGTATCTTCCTGAACTAAATTAAAGACATACCATATTTGTTTAGATTTTTCCTCACAGTGGTTCTCAACCCGTGTGTTAGGACACCCTGGAGTGATCCAATTACATTTTCATTTTGCTCCCCTGTCAGTCGGTAGATAAAATGCTGAGCCAAGAAGGTCATGCTTTGCAGTGTAGAATGTGGTCCAAACCCCTGAAGATAATGCATAAGAGGCAGAAAGTAATGTCAAGCCAGCTGCCAAGAAAAATCACAGGTTTCTTCGAACATATGAGATTCTTTAGTGGGGAATTTTGATTCTAGAAAGTAAGCTACATGAGGGCAGGGATTTGTTCTGTCTTGTTCACAGTTGTATTCCCTAGGAGATAGCACCGTGCCTGGTACAGGGTAAGCAATAAATAATTGATAAGGAAAAGAATGAAGGAATAAATGAGGAGGAAGGGAGGGAGGCAGGGAGGCAGGGAGGGACAGAAGGAGGAAGGAAGAGTGGGCCAGAGCAGCAGATAGGTTTACTCCCTCAGTGATGTATGCAGCACTGAAGAGGGACCAAGGGGAGAGTGATACTGGTGGATGTTTTGTAGTCACTGCTATCTATTGTTATACTCTTCTAGGAGCTATGTTGGGCTTTTTGATGACAGAATTTTTTCAGCTCTTTCTTTGTGCTATCAAAAATTCTAGGATTCAAAGTTTATCATGAACACAGATGTGTGCACAAATCCTTTATAAATCTCCCAAAGGAATGCTGACATATTTACAGTTGCACATCCAAGATAAAAGAACTATTCTGCTTGGATTTCGATAGAAGCTTGCATAACAAATAGAAAACACAATCACTATCCCTAGAGAATTGCTTATTAAAAAGATGTACAGCTCTAAAAAATAAGGGAGCAAAACCAAAAAAAAAAAAAATGTACAGTATGGACTACAGAGTTCTTGTTTCAAACAGAGTGCTCGAGTTGAGCTGTGTTCTTTAAACTTCTGGGTCCCACTGTTTAGATATCACTCTGCGGTTGTCTAGGAGAAGGACAGAATCTTGGACCTTACTGGAAACCATCTAGCTTTTCACTGACAACTTTCATAATCCTGACTAAAAATCGTAATCTTTCCATCCTCCAACACTGTAAAGTCACTTTCTTCTTTTATTTTTATCGAGAACTAACAGATCCGGTTTTAGTGGAGGTAGAGATCTGATTTGGGGGAGCTAGTTTGCAGGAGGTAGGAGTAGGGCTGAGGGAGGAGACTCAGGCTTACAGGAACTACCCAGCCCCTCTCATCTATACGGGAAGCATCAGACAGTGGAGTCACTGTGTGGCCTTAGGATGAGGCACTGTATTCTACAGCTGAAATTATGAGAAAACTTGTCTTTTTTAAAGACAAATTTTTTAAGAGCAGTTGTAGGTTTACAACAAAATTGAGAAGGAGGTAACAGAGGTTTCCCATATAATCTCTGTCCCTATATGTGCATAGCCTCCCCATTATCAACATCATTCACCAGAAGAGTAAATTTTCCAAGGATTAACTTACATTGACACATCATAAATACCCAATCACCCACAGTTTAACTAAGGGTCCACTCTCTGTGTTGTTTACATTCTATGGGTTTGAACAAATGTGTAATGACATATCTCCATCATTATATCATCATACAGGATATTTTCACTGCCCTAAAATCCTATGTGCTCTGCCTATTCTTCCCCCACCTCTTCAACCCTACCCTGGCAACCACTGATCTTTTTATTGTCTCCATAGTGTTGACTCTTCCAGAATGTCCTATAGTTGGAATCAAATACTATGTAATCTTTTCAGATTGGTTCTTTCTCTTAGTGATATGCATTTAAAGTTCATCTACATCTTTTTATGGCTAAATAGCTCATTTCTTTTTCGCACTGAATAACATTCCACTGTCTGAATGCATGACGGTCTATCCACTCACTTACTGAAGGACATCTTGGTTGCTTCCAAGTTTTGACAGTTATACATAAAGCTGCTATAAACATCTTTGTCAGTTTATTTGTGTGGCCATAAGTTTTCAACTCATTTGGGTAAATACCAAGGAGTAAGATTGCTGAATTGTATGGTAAGAATATGTTTAATTTGTAAGAAAACACCAAACTGTCTTCAAAAGTGGCTGCACCATTTTGTACCCCCACCAGCAACGTGAGAGTTCAGCATCACCAGCATTTGGTGTTCTCAGTGATCTCGAATTTGGCCACTCTGATAGGTATGTAATGATAGCTCGTTGTCGTTTTAATTTACATTTCCGTGATGACTTACGATGTGGAACATCTCTTAATAATATGCTTATTTACCATCTATATCTCTTCTTTCGTAAAGGGTCTGTTAAGATCTTTGGCGCATTTTTAAATCAGGTTGTTTTCTTTCTTTTTTTTTTTTTATAATTTTATTTATTTATTATTTTTGGGAGGGTACACCAAGTTCAATCATCTGTTTTTATACACATGGTTTATTTCTTCTTAATGGGTCATATCTTTCTTGTTCTTTGTAAGCCTGGTAATAGTTGATAGGATACAAGACATTGGGACTTTTATCTTCATTAGTGCTAAATAATTTTATATTTCTCTAAATACTCTAGAATTTGGTTTAAGGATGCAGTTAAATTGCTTGAAAACAGTTTAATTCTTCTGCGTCTTGTTTTTAAGATTTGTTAGGTGGGACTGGAACAGTCTAGGGCTAATTATCCCCACAACTGAGGCAAGTTCTTTGCGTGTTGTCTACAAGATGCCCATGAATCTTGAGATTTTCCAGTCTGGCTGATGGGAACAGGCATTCTTTATAATCTCTTGAGAGTCCAGTTAGACCAGTGTCTAATCCTTTCAGGTGATGCTTTCCTCAGCCTGAGGTAGTTTCCTCACACACATGGGCTGATCAGTACACCAGGGGACCTTCCACAGATCTCCATGGTTCTCAGGTTGTTTTCTTATTGTTGAGTTTTAAGAGTTCTTTGTATGTTTTGTATAACAGTCCTTTATCAGATGTGTCTTTTGCAAATAATTTTTCCCAGTCTGTAGCTTGTCTTCTAACTCTGTTGATATTGTCATTTTGCAGAGCAGAAGTTTTTAATTTTAATGAAGTTCAGCTTATCAGTTATTCTTTTCATGATTCATGTCTTTGGCATTGTGTCAGGGAGGAAAAATTTTCCTCTACTCTTCTAGATTGTTCTGGCTGGTCTAAGAATTAAATTGACATAAGACAGATTAACAGGAGAGAATCAAACCAAAGTTCAATAACGTGTATACATGGGAGAGACCAGGGAAACAGAGCAACTTGCCAGAATGGCTGAAGCCTCACCTTAAGCACCATACTCAGCTAAAGACAAAGGAAGATGTTGAGGGTGGGGAGAGTCAGTTATGAGAGGTTATGGCATTGATCTATTTGTTTCCTCTTTCACCAGTACCTCACTGTCTTGATTACTGTAGCTTCATAGTAAGTCTCAAAGTTGGATCGTGTCAGTCCAACTATGTTCTTCTCCTTTAATTAATTGTGTTGGCTATTCTGGGCCTTTGCCTGTTCAAATAACCTTTAGACTCAGTGTGTTGATATCAACAAAATCACTTCCTGAAACTTTAATTGGTATTGCATTGAATCTACAAATCAAGTTGGGAAGAACTGACATCTTGACACTATTGAGTCTTCCTATACATGAATGCAGAATCTCTCTCCATTTATTTAGTTCTTTGATTTTGTTCATCAGAGTTTTATAGTTTTCCGTCATATAGATCTCGGACATATTTTGTTAGATTAATACCTAAGTATTTCTTTTGGGGGGATGCTGATGTAAATGGTATTATGTTTTAAATTTTAACTTCCACTTGTTGTTAGTATATAGGAAAGCATTAGACTTTTATATATTAATCTTGTTTTCTGAAACCTTGCAACAATCACTTATTAGTTCCAGGAGGTGTTTTTCTTTGTTTGTTTGTTTTGTCAGTTCTTTCAGATTTTCTATATAGATGATCATGTCACTTGCGAACAGACAGTTCTGTGTCTCCCAATTGTGTATATTTTGTTTCCTTTTTTTTCCCCCACCCGATTTCATTAGCAAGGACTGCCAGTATGATGTTGAAAAAGAGTGGTGAGAGGGGACATCCTTGCTTTGTTCCTGATCTTCGTGGAAAAGCTTCAAGTCTCTCATGACAAATTACGATGTTAGCTGTAGGTTTTTTGTAGTTGGTCTCTATCATTTTGAGAAACTTCTCCTCTATTTCTAGTTTACTGACAGTTTTTAATCAAGAATGAGTGTTGGATTTTGTCAAATGCTTTTTCTGCATCTATTGATTTGATCATGTGGTATTCCTTTTTTTAGTCTGTTGATGTAATAGATTACATTATTTGAATTTTAAATGTTGAACCAGCCCTATATACCTGGCATAAATCCAACTTTCTTTTTATACTTTTTTGGATTCAACCTGCTAATATTTTTGTTTAGGATTTTTGCATCTATGTTCACGAAAGATACTGATCTGTAGTTTTCTTTACTTGTAATATATTTGTCTGACTTTAGTATAAGAGTAATGCTGACATCATAGAATGAGTTAGGAAGTATTCCCTCTACTTTTATACTCTAAAAGAGATTGCAGAGAATTAGTAAAATTTCTTTCTTAAGTGTTTGGTAGAATTCACCAGTGACCCATCTGGGCCTGGCACTGTTTTCAGAAGGTTATCAGTTATTGATCAATTTCCTTAATAGATATAGAACAAAATCTGTCCTTAAAAAAAAAAAGAAATTTAAATGTTAACTTGTAGAAAATTAGTAAGATGCTAATATTTTTATCTAATAGAGATACAAATAATTTTTATCCTTTACAGATGAAAATGACTTCTGCTCTGTAGAGAAGATAGCACCAAAGGTTATAGTTTATTGCTTTGTAGGACATTAATCAGATTTATATCTAACAGCAATAATTTAGAATGATTTCAGTATTCTTTTTTTCTTACGCTGATATATATATAAAACATTATTTCCCATATTTTTCTTTGAACCAGCTTTGTTTCCTACTGGCTTCCTCCATAATGAGTTAAAATAAAAACTTGACCTATGTTTACTCTGTATTTGTATGAGAATTTTTTGGAACATTTTGAAATTATACTTTTGACACTTTACAGGAATACAGCTTGGCCAAATGTCTTAAATTGCATGTCTAAGAACTGATCCTAAGGAAATAAGGATGTGCTAAAAAATTTAGCTCTAAGACCATTTACTGTGTATAAGAGTAACATATCAAAAACAAATGTACAACATTAGGGGACTGATTAATACCTAAATTTGTTTTAAGAATGGTTGTTACTGGGTAAGTGGAATTTGTAGATTTTTGAAATTTCTTTTCCCTTGTTCATATTTTCTTGTGACACTTCTGAAAGAAGGAAAAAGCAAGCTTGAAGGTCGCAAAGTCTGGTTTCACTGGTCTTCCCATTCTTGTTGACATCTATCTATCCCCTGACTATAGTCTTCCCCTCTGCTCCAATTCCTGCCACTATCTCAGTGAACATCAGCGTTCTTGGACAGAATCATCTACCCCCTCTAGCTTTTCAAATTCCTTAATATCCCATTTCCAATGACCTTCTGCAGTTCTGTAATCCACTCCAAAGAAATTTTAGATCCCATCTTCATTTAGAACTGTTTATTTCTGACACTTCTGTGCTTTTTGCTCTGTTTTGCTTTTAGATGAAAATGCCTTCATCGTTTTTCTGATGAAAAGAAGTAACACGTGTAACTGCAAATTGTTTTCATAAAGTATAGAAAGATTTGAAAAAGAAAAGTTAAAACCTTGCAACTCAGAGCTTACCACTCAGCATTTTGTAACTCTTTAAACCTTTTGCTAGGAATAGTTTTTTGTTTGCTTTCCAAAATGGGAATTTACTATTCCTTTTACTTTTATTTTTTGCACTCAATGACTTATCTTTCCAAGTCAATAAATATAGACCTATTATACATCATCATTAAAATGGATGAAAAATAATTAATTGTATGGCTATAATATTCTTTATGTAGGTGTCTCAACCTTAGCACCAGAATTTGGGGCTGGGTAGTTCTTTGCTGTGGGAGGCTGGGTTGTTATTGTAGGGTATTGAGCAGCATTCCTGCCCTCTACCCACTAGATGCCAATAGCACCGTCCTCCCTGTTCCCCCTGCACCCCAAGTCATGACAATCAAAAATATTTCCACCTATTCCCAAATGTATCCTATGGGCAACATTAACCCCCAATTGAGAGCCACTGATATAATCAACCTGCCATTGTTTGTTTATCTACTTTGTCACAATTAAAAACAGTGGTGCTTATAAAGATCCTAACATATAAAACTCAGCACTTCTCCAAATTACTTCTATTGCTTAAGTTTTTAACAAGGAAGAGCGTATTTTATATTTTGATGTGTATTCCCCAGATTTCCTCCAGAAAGGTTGTATCAATTTATAATACCATTAAAGTAGAAGTGTCACTTCCCCAGATCTTGTCCATTTCTAGGTACCATCAATCTTTTTAATCTTTCTTGGTGATAAGCAAAACAAAATATTACTTTGCCCTTTTAATGTGTAATTCTTTGATTGCTAACCAGGTTGGTAACCGTTACAATGTTTATTGACCATTCATATTACTGCTTTTAGGAACCGCCTAGTAATGTCCTTGCCCATTCTTGATTTTGTAAGAGCTGTTAATTCTTCCAGTTTGCAATTTTTTCAGTAACCTTTATGCTGAGTTTTCCTGTATAGAAGGTACACATTTTTATGATACCTGCCTTTTATTTTATTTTCTTAGCTCTTTATTGGAATATAATTGCTTTACACTCTTGTACCAGCTTATGAGGTACACCAAAGTGAATCAGCTGTATTTATACACATATCCCCATATCCCCTCCCTCCCACGACTCCCTCCCACCCTCCCTGTCCCGGCCCTCCAAGGCATCACCCATCATCGAGTTGATCTCCCTTTGTTATACAGCAACTTCCCACTAGCCATCTATTTTATCTGCCTTTTAATTATGGTTTTACCTTTAGTGGTGTCATGTTTAGAAAGATCACCTCTGAAGTCTTAAACTTTAGTGTTTTAGTCTACTAGGACAACCTTTTATTCCTCCATATCTTTCACGCTCTAACACTAAACCTTTTTGACCTCTAGACCATTGCAAATAAAATTTAAATGTACATAGGACAGGAAATCTTATTTAAATGCATGCTCAGATTCAGTAGGTTTGGAATAAGATGAAGGACTCTGCATTTCCAGCAAGCTCCCAGATGATGTCAATGCTATTCCTAGACCACACTTTGAGTGGCTAGGTTCTGGACCTTCAGCCCTCAAACCCCTGTACTCCCTACCTCCATTCTCTGATTCGCTCGCTCCTGAATTTGCTTCCCTTCCTACCTAGTGTGAACTCCAAGGGCAGTAATCTCAACTACACCTCACCCCTTTGTTTATCTGGCATAAGAACCCTGGCAATCTCCAACCCAGTACTGACCAAGCCACCATCTTCTCCAGTCTCCAGCCACAGCACCACAGAAGGAAATCATATAACTGCCACTTGCATCGATAACAACTATATGATTTCTAAAGTGGAAGAAATCCTTCACTTTGTTTGTTGACAGTTCCCTTTCCCATTCCTTATAGCAACTTTGCCTAAATTTAATTTCCTCAATCCTATTCCACCTGCTTTCAGGCCTCTAGTCAAAAAAATGACAACAAAAGAACTTCTTCAAGCCATCTATTAGAAATCACAGCACAGTAATTGCTGCACACTTTTTCTTTTAATCCACTCAACAACCCAACAACATCATATTAAGATTTTCCTACTCATAGAAATTCTGCCTAAAGATTTATGAATTAACCTAGGTTATTTATTTAATAGATATCTCCCAGAGTTCTCACAAAATGCCTGCCAACCTTATTTAGGTAAGTACAATTATCATTTCCATCTTACAGGCTAGGAAACTAAGGCACAGTGAGTTGACACAACCAGTGAGTGTCAGAGCAAGGACAGGGACCCAAACCATGTGATTCTATAATCATAGCTCTTAAACTTCTCTACTCTGCTACCCAGGAATCAGAGAGGGCCTCAGGGTCCTAACCGCTCAATTCTACAATAGTATCCATATCACAAAGAAGAGTCAGGCGGTCACCAGCGGTTCTCAGTTCTTGAAGGCACGTTCCATTCACATCCCTGGACCTCGGAAATTTTGTTCAACCCCTCTGGGGTGGGCCCTGGCACTAGTGTTTTTAATCTGTTAAAGGGTAATGTTATCCCAAATCAGTGTTTCTCAAACTTTTTACATCCACTGGCCCCTTGGCACACGTCTCCCCGTTACTCTGGTAGGTAATGTGTGACGGGTGTGTGAGGCCTTTGCCCGCCCCACACACCCTCTCAGGTTTCGGTGAAGTCCTTGCTATCCCTCGTGCAAACACTGATCGCCCCATCCTTCCAGAAAGAAGCATTTTAGGCGGAGATAACTGAGTGGAGGGAGGGTTGACTGGACAGTGATGACTCTGCGGCCTTCTTGCATGTAACTTCCAGATTGCCAGTGTTCAGTTTAACTCTGGTTTAGTCAAATCTCATACACTCTAAATATTTGTCGGAAATTGTCCTGGACTCCACACGATGGCATTTAAAGCTACACACGCCTTCTGAAATGCCACGCGACTGCGGAGCAGGGCTGGCGCGCGGGGAGCGCGGCCCAGGCGACTCGGGTCTGCGCCGAAGAGCAGAGCCCGCGCGGGGCTGCGGCCGCCCCGTGACCCGCGGCGCCTCGTGGGCTCCAGGTGAGCCCGGGTCGCGCCGGCCCGCCCTGCCCGACGCGAGAAGCCGTCCGACCCTTGAAAGCCTCCAAACTCGCTGCAGCTGGAGACACCTCGCGCCCCCCTTGGCGGAGCGCCCCGGACCCCTTCAGCGGACGAAGCCGTGGCCGAGGTGAGGACACTTCCAACCCGGGGCGCGGCAAAAACCGAGGCCGCGCAAGGTAACTGGATGTCGGGGGCCTAGCAGCCGCGGCCCCGCACTGGCGCCCCGCCCTGGGAGCTCGGGCGCCGGCCGGCCCAGGTGCTGCGGGGGCGGAGCAGGCCCGGCCACCCGGCGCGGCCCCGCCCCCGAGTGCCCGGCGCGGCGTCCGAGTGGGCCGGACGGCCGTCAGGCAGACGTCGGGGGCGGGGCCCGGGCGCGCCCGCCCCCTGGCCGCGCCCGCCCCCTGGCCGCGCTATAATGTCGGGTCCCGCCGGGCTGCCGCCGCCGGGCGGCGGTGCGCGCCTGGGCAGGGGTGAGGCTGGGGGCGCACGGGGGGCGCGTGCAGCTGCTGCAGCTGTCGGGCGACGGAGGGCGATGGAGACGTGCAGGGGAGGAGAGGAGGGGGAGGGTGGGTGGGCGGCAGGATGGAGGACACGCGGGACTGCCCGTGCTCCGGGTGCGCTGACTCCCGAAGGTGTGGCTTCCAACTTTTACCTCCTTCGGAAGCAGGGAGCGTTAGCGTCGGGCGATCTTAGCCTAGAGAGCCGAGCCGGAGCTAGTAACGTGCACACCCCCCCCCCCTTCCTTATCTGCTCAGCTTATTATTGTTTTTATTCATCTCTAGAACATGGACTGCGCGCGCCTCTGGCTGGGGCTGCTCCTGCCTGTGGTCGCTGCGCTGGACTTCAGCTATCACCACCAGCCAGAGATGGAAGCCTTTCTGAAGGATGTTGCCCATAACTACAGTTCTATCAGTCACTTACACAGTATCGGGAAATCTGTGGAAGGTAGGATCCGTCTCGTGTACTTTCACAAACCCCTAGTCCTCACTTTCATTCATTAAATACGCCTTAGCTTCCTGTCCCCACCCCGTGAAGCTGCGCAGAGGGCGGATGCATCGTTGCCTCGCGCGTTGGTTGTTTCTGCTTATATGTGCTGTGCTGCTTCCTGTCAGGGGAGTAGTAAGACCTGAATTTTACTAGACGTCTCTGCTGTCATTCGGTGTCATTGAGTGCTTTGCGTTAACGGCATTCCGTTTTGGGATCTTGCAGGCATTGATGTCCTGGGGTGAGTATTTTCGCTTTTGGTTTTCTAGGTAAACTTCTGCCCAGGAAGTCTGTTAACCCATCTCAGGTTTCCCTTTTTGATGGCTTCTTTAAATATGAATGGGATCTGTTAGGATAGTATCTTCAAGTCTCTTTTAAACTAACGAGTGCAGTTCTGTTGGTGGGATTTCTATGTCTTGTAGAAATAGCCCTGTGGCTTAAAATTGTGCAAAGAAGCGACTCTGGTACTGATTAAAATGCTGTTTTAGAAGTTATCCATTTGAATAAGGCAATTGCTAGATAATAAGTGTACCATAGCAGTGATTGGTACTGGTCCTAGTATTTTCACTTTCATCGTTTTGCTTTGTTTTCATTTAGAAACCATATATTAAATATAAATATACAATTATATATTAAGTAATTCTCATTTTGGTAGATAGGAAAATTGAATCGTAGTGAAATTAAGTATTTTGCCCAGGAACACCCAGATCTTGAGTGAGTTTTATAACCAGAATTGGCACTCGGATCATTCTACTTCGAGGCTTAGACATTTGGGGGATAAGGCAAATAATTTTATGGGTTATTATTATTGCTTTTATTATATTGGTACCTCCCCAAATAACTTAATGCTGCAATGATAAGTTTTGTCAGGTGTATGTAATTTGGATCTCAACTCTTCATAAGGTGTATTTCAGCCCCACCTGAATTTCAGCTCTGAGTTTTTCAACCAATTTGAGTCTCTTAATTACCGTTTTCTTAATCACTAAAAATTAAGGCCATGGTTTTTATATTTGAAAAGCATTACATAAATTTGCTTATGTGCAATGCAACATAGAAATCCTGGGCTTATGTGTTAATGGCATTTTTGTTTTAAAACAACATTGCTAAAGAGTTGGTGCCGGATTACTCGATATTGCTCTATAATCCAAAGTTGTAGAGATTGGATGTATGAGAAAGCATATCTTGAATCAGCATATGTATTCGCCTTTTGAAATCATTTTCCCCTAGGGCTAGAGAAGAGCAATTTTAAAAGATCTAAGAATACTAATTATATTAATAAAGGAAACAGAACTAACTTGAGTTATTGTTCAGTCATCATTTATCCCACAAGATGATGCCAGTGCTGTTAATTTTAAGCACTGAATGTTTTAGTTTTTATCTTTTCAAGCACAAAGTGCTTGTGAAAGAAAGTTGGGGACTCTCTTAATGTCAACCAGCTATTTCGATCCACGCTGCATGCTATCAGACCACGGTAATAATGAAAGGCAGCAGGCTTAATTGTTTTTACCTTGTGTGCACTCTTGTGTTAAAGGACTGAGGAGTTATCATGTAAAAAATAAAATCTGACATTAGTTTAGTTCAAATATTTGTATTGAGTATGTTCTGAATAATTACTCTGATTAAGAAAAATCCTAAATCTGCTGTTAGGTTCTGAGTAGGAGGTTAAACTGCACACTAGTAACTGGGAATCAGTTGCCAAAGTATCCCTGCGTGTTTGTTGGTACTCTTTTCACTAGTTGGACAGTTTTCCCTGGTCATCCTGCCCTCTGATGTAAGATGTTTGCTTAGCAAACAAGAATTACCATATTTGTTATTTTTTTTTATTATGAATGTGGGCAACCTACCTAGAAGGGAAAGTAATATTCCTACCTTGCCAAATACATTTTTAGTATTTGTAAATACACATCACATGTATTTCCATTGCTGTAATCATGGATTCTGTTCTGCGTTTTTCACCCAGTTCACATTCCTTCATTACGTAGTTCCATGAATTGAAAGGGGTACAAGTGTGAACTGATTGCTAGATAGTATTTTATCCTCAATTATGTGAATGTTTAGTCATTAACCTCTTTGAGGCATCTATATAGTTTCTGGTGGCCTCTGTTATAAACAGTGATGCTTAAAAAAAATCGATACGTGTCATGCCTTCTATTATAATATTTTCCTACTTTTTAATTTTGAAATGTTTGAAACCTACACAAAAGCTGAGCACATATCTACCCTTCATCTAGATTCAGCCATAGTAGACAGACCATGTTGCAGTTGAGCCTTCTGGAGGAAATCCCACTACCTAATATCAGAGTAAAGAAAATCTTAGGTAAAACAACAGAAGCAACTCAAAAAAAGAATTGTCAGCTGAGTTGAGAAAAATAAAAAAATGTACAATGTTCATTGATTCATTCCTCCATTTAGCTAAGGGAGCAGCTCTCCTGTCCTTTTTTTTTTTTTTGTAATTACTCCTAAGCCCCTTTGTCTAGCATGTTCCTGGAACATAGTGATTTTTATCAGTTTGTTTAATGGCTTGAATATTTGCTGAGGGAAAGCCATGTGAAGCAAACAAAAAAGGTGTGCCATTTGTGCCCTGCCATCAGGTAGCCCCCTTTAAAATACACATGTATTTATTGTCGATTCCCCGGCTGTTCTCTCCACATCCCCCCAAATTAGTTCTAGGACCATTTTAAATGAGATTTCCTACACCTCTGTTCTAAGAATCTTGCCTTTCCTCCTGCTAAGTCTAAGGTTTATCTGAATAAGGCAGATTACAAAGGGCTTGGGTTAGATAATAAAATCTGCTATAAAGTGCTTTCCATGTATTATGTGTTTTAATACCTTGTTTCAATCTTAACAACTCAAAGTAAGCATTATCCTCATTTACAGTATGGATCCAATGAGGCACAGAGAAGTTAATTAACTTGCTGAAGACCACACAGCTGATAAGTGTTAGAGCAAGGCTTTAAACTCAGATCCACCTTCTCTCAAGCACATCTTTCTCATTAAGGAAGCAGTTTGACACAGATGTGGATGGTCACATGGAAATTGAGGTAGTTAGTGGAGGGCTTCAGAGTCATAATTTGGCCACGTTTGATCTGAAAGTAAAGCTTCTGCCAATGATCCAACACAGAAGCCAGTAGCCACTTGTCTACTGAGCAGTTGAAATGTGACTAGACCAAATTAAGATGTGCTAAAAGTGACTTTGAAGATTTAATACACAAAAGTAAAATAGTCCATTAATATTTTTATATTGATTCCATGATGAAATGGTAATATTTTAGATATACAGGCTAAATAAGAAATGTCTGAAATTAACCTCACCTGTTTTTACTTTTGTTAATGTGGTTGTGGTTTCTAAAACATTTTAAATTACCTGTATGACTTACATTGTATTTTGATTGGGCTGTGCTGATCTAAACAGAAATTTGTTATTAGCAGTTTTTTTTTCTGAGTACAAAAGGAACTCAAGTTCATTTAGAAAATTGGGAAGATGCAACAAAGCACCAAGGAGAAAATTAAAATCTCACCATCCAAAGGAAACAGTAACTTGAAAGAGTATATGTCCTCTCTTATGCCTTTCTCCCCTCCCAGGGAGCCAAATTATCTTTGCTTGCCTGTGCAAACATATTATTTCTAAAACCTGAGTTTTAATAACTGCTTCATGTCCTATCAATGGATATACTGTTGTTTATTTAACTTACACATCACTGACAAACAGTTTGTTTCTAAACTTTTCCCATTATAAAAAAGAAATGCCAAAGTGAACATCTTTGTAGCTGAGATAGTAAAACTTGTCAGAGCACACACAGGCTCTGGAACCACAAGGCCCAAGTTCAAATTCTAGATCCTCTGCTTTGTAGCAGTGTGATCCTGGGTGGTTAAAATAATTCCTGGTACATAGTAGGTACTACATAAGAGTTGCTGTTAGGGATACATTACTTGCTACTGGGGATACATTTCCAAAAAGGAAATTAACGGGTCTGCAAGCAGTTTAAGTACTTGATACATGTAACCAAATTGATTTCCAAAACGAGTGCCTTGATTGATAACCGCACCAGAAATGTATGCTCAACTCTTCTAAAGCTTATACCAGTCATAAATCGGGCATTAGTGGTTTGAAAGATTACTGTAGTATTTGTTGAAGGGTACAAAGTTGTGGTCATCAGGATGACTATGTCCTAGAGATATACTGTACAGCAGAGTGACTATAGTTAACAATATTGTTTACGTTAAAATTTGCTGAGGGTGGATATTATGCTAAGTGTTATAATGATGATGATGAAAGATTACTGTGTAGCATCAAATTTTCATTGTTGTGTATAAGGGAGAATTTATTTCTCATGCATTTCCCCCCCAAGAATTCTCACCTTCACATACTCATTCAACAGATATTTATTGAATTCCTCTGCCAGGAATCTTCATAACATTGCAGATGCTCAAAAATCTCCCGAAAATTGGCTTAGATTCCTGCCTCCAAGAGGCATGTGTTGTGTCCACGTACACAGATCTCTCGCTGTCTACTACCCTTGACTGGGTAGATTTTGGCTGGTGATTTATCCTCAGAAAAGAACATTGTATATAAGATTTTGCCCAGCATTCGGTTTTTCTGTCACCCTGTTCATAAGTGTGATCGGACAGTGACTTTGCTTGACATCCTGTATAAAATGCTTTTTGTGATGTAAATATTGACCTATGGAGGACTAAATATCAAGAAAACCACTAAAATCTAGGAATTTCAGCTGTAATATACGTTTGTGATTTAAAGTTACATTGAGTTAGCAATCCTTTCCCCTTCTTTACCTTGAAATGTAAAGTCCTTTTCTGAAACATCTTAGGAATATCAGCCTTGGTTTATAACCATTCAGTTTCTTAAAGGCACTGCCTTTTTTTCTTACAAGGAAATTATGTAGATTTCCACTATATTCGTAGTATGATATTTTAAGAGGACGAGACAGGATATCCAAAAAGTAACACAGAATTTTACTCTGCTTCTTATATCTAGGAACCATTTTTGTTCCAAATCTCGAATATATCCAACCACCAACACTGTAGGGGTATTTGAAACTTAAAAGATAATGACAGCCAACATTAAGTGAATTGTACTCTTTGCCTGGCACTTTACATATACACCTCGCTTTATCGCTCTAACAATGGTATGAAATACCATTATTATCGCCAATTTACATGTGAAGAATTGAGATTGGATGAATCAGCCATAGTTAGTAAATGACAGAGGGGTGCTTGGAACCAAAGTCTGTCTGGTGCCGAATAGTGAACCCTTAAAGCTCTTTGCTGTAGAGAAAAGTTTCTCCAGTTACTTTTTTCTCTGTTCTAGTCCCTTTTCCCCTTCCCCACACATCCTGCCCCTCCCTCGCCCCACCCCTGTCATTCTGAAAAAGTTGATGAGCATCCTCCATCATCCCAGAAAAGGCCTGTATTAAATGTTTTTTATGTGGTGAGTGATATTCTATGGAATTCCTTGACCCTTTTTTGGTATTTGCCTTTTCATCCAAAGCAGTGTGAATTCCATATTTTGGTGTAGACTTCATTTTTTTTTTTTCTATATACCAAAACTGTTTATGAGGCAAAGGGAGAAGGCTGAGATTCTGGTTTGCACACTTTCAGGACATCCACTCACCAAAATGCCATCTCCTGAGTTGAGAACAGTGGTTCTCATTGAGCAGTACCGCCCCCTGGGGGCAATTTTAGAAATTGAAGAGGAGGTTTAGGCTGTAACTTTTAAGTCTTTGGAGGAGGGACCTTGCTGATGCATCCTCCTGAGCTTGTTGGCAATACAGAATAGTTGTGCACAGTGAAAAATCATCCTCCATATTTTCTAATGTCTTGCATAGGTGAAAGACCAGCTCACAATTATCTGAGCCTAAAACCAATTCTATTTTAGGTACAAACACAAAATACTTTCCCCTGCAATTTTAATATGGATCAAACTTTCCAAGAATGCAACTGTAGGTAAATTGAGGAGAAATTCGATTGGTTTCTCTGAACTTGATTCTGAGATATTTCACATTCGTAAAATCCTGACACCAGTGACCACACAGCTAAATCAGTCTGCATTTGCAATAAATGCCTTCACCCTGAATCTCAAGAATTGATAACAAGCATCTTTTTCGTTGTGTCTTTTAGTGGATGGTACCCAAGTTTTTATATACTGATACCATATCTTATAAATTGCTTTCTTTTTACTTCTCCTTTATATAAAATTTGAACATTATATCAATCTTTTTGAAATTATGTATGTAAATATTTTCTGTGATTTTTATGCCAGCATGGTAAAGGAGTTGCAAAATATTGGACATGAAAAAAGAGGCATCAACTGATAGGGTTAGGAATTGTTGATGTAAAATCACAGATGCAGAGAGCTGATAAGGACCCACTTCAAATTTAGGTAGCCAGCATCCAAAAGGTGTTTGGTTTCTGTTCTTAATCAAAATACACGTGTGTCTGGAGGTAACACCGTGGTGAAAAATATTATCTAGAGTTGAAAGCAAACTGCCATTCACCCTGTTTCCTTCCTTTAGTTTGTGAATTTAGAATGTCCCTTTCTCAAAGAATTAAAAAGTCAAAGTAACATAAGAAAAATCTTAAAGTAAAAAAAAAAAAATTTTATTGAAGTGTAACTGATTTACAGTGTTAGTTTCAGGTGTACAGCAAAGTGATTCAGTTATATATAATATATATATACTAATATATTTTATATATATGTGTTTCTTTGTCAGATTCTTTTCCCTTATAGGTTATTAAAAAGTTAAATTTTTAAAGATTATATCAAATACCAACATGCATTTGGGTTAGGAAGTTTCGATTTGATCTCCTTCCCCTATCTAGTGATCTAAAACAACTGGTATTCTTCCCAGCTCCGTGACCATCCAATGTAATAATGGATAGTAGTTTGCTGAGAGGTTAGGAAATCCTAATTTGAATTTGTGTGCAAAGAAACAGACATAAAATAAATAAAACAGACATAAGTTGCACATTAGAAATGTTTTCTCATCCCTGTTTTGCAAGGACTGCTGCATGTCAGATGTTTAAAAAGTGTACATTTTCTGGTCTGTGACCCTTCACATACGTAGCTTCATCAAAAGCTCAACTGGAGGTTTAGTCTCCATGGCAGTACAAAAATGCCGCCAACTTCAAACAAGTTGCCTTCAAACTGGCTCCACACACTTATCCGGAACTTCCTCAGAGCTGAAGATAACAGCCTTCATGGTGGGGTATAAAGGCATTAAGGACAGGGTAAACCCTTCAAATATGCAAGCACTGTCACAGAGTGGAGGAGAAGAAAGCAGACCGATCTGTATAAACAAAGAGCTTTCAGTTAGTTGTTTACTCAGTTTTTAAAATTTCTCTGATAAGAATCTCTCTGAGGAAACTAGAACCACACTTAAGGAGCACAGCCGAAGTCACCTGAACTGACAGTTATCCAAATACATAACTCAGCCTCCTTTTCGACAGACTGCACGGGTGTCCGGTGAACACAGTCAGGTGAAATTGAGCACGACATCACATTTTTAGAGCAGGAATGGATGTTAGAGCCCACTTGATTATTTATTCAGTTGATTGAGGCTTAGTTCAAAGTGTTACCTCCTCTTGGAAGCCTTTTTCTAGCCGCCTGGGCAGAGTTAGAATCTCCTTGCGCCCCTCTTCCTGAGTATCTTCCAGGAGCTCTGTCCATGTGGCACCTAGAGGGCAGGGACCAGCCTTTGTTCATCTTTGTGTTTTAGGCCCTAATATGTGCTGATTGTATGTGACAGGCACTCCGAGGGTCACAGCTGAAGAGTTTTTCCATTCATAGTAAAGAAAACTAGTGTAAATACACTTTTATACAGTATAGTATACAGTATGTTATTATTGTGTAAGTTATAGGATGTGTATTTTTATATGTACTTTTATATAGTTACAATACTGTGTGTAACTTTGTATATGCAACTTTATGTAGTTACATACACTATATGTAGTAAGTACTTCAGTCTCAAGAAAGTGAAATTGTTTTGCATTATAACCTTTTTTTTTTTGTTAAAACTGTTTTATGGTAGGTAGTATGATCACTTGGAGAGGTAGTATTGGAGGACTTCACTGTGACACAGCTCATGGTAAGTCACTGGTGTGTAGGAGGAGGCAACAGGGAAGGTCGTGTCCTTCAGGCAGTGAAGTGCATAACTGAATCATTCACTGACACACCTAAAGGGGTTCTGTCTCCCTCAGCCCCCCAAACACTAACCAAACATGTATTAAGAGAGAGTAAATATAGGAGATGCGTGCGCGCACACACACACAGACCCCCTCCATTAAGAAGAGTGTAAGTAAATATCTCTGGTTTTATTTGAACAGTGCAAAAATAATTCAGGTGTCTATTTAGAGAATGTGAAAAAGAAAAAAGGACCATGTAATGAAGCCTCCCCCCTCCCCCCCCACAAAAAAGTTGAGCAGATACTTGGAATCCCTCAATTTTAAGGATCGTTTTCCCCCTCCATACTCAGGAATGCTTTACAGGTTTACAATGTACAGCGTTTGGAAATACCCAGGTAGACACACTGAAGGTTGAAAGTATCTTAACTTTAATTTTTAGCCCCTGTTAAGTATTCATTCTCAGTCAAGCCCATCCATTAAAATTCTTTTAAAGGGGGCTGGCTGTTCACCCTTGTGAAAGTGTAGTTACCTGGGGACATGTGGGGAGCACAGATCATTTTAACATGGGACAATTCCACAAGAGTTTTCCCGTTATTTTAAAATTAGATTTATCTTGGGCTTCCTAAATGGTGCAGTATTTAAGAATCCACACAGGTTTGATCCCTGCTCCAGGAAGATCCCACATGCCGCAGAGCAACTAAGCCCGTGCACCACAACTACTGAGCCTGCATTTTAGAGTCCATGAGCCACAACTATTGAGCCTGTGTGCCGCAGCTACTGAAGCCCACGTGCCTAGAGTTCATGCTCCGCAACAAGAGAAGCCACAGGAATGAGGAGCCCCCACTCTCCACGACTAGAGAAAGCCCATGTGCAGCAACGAAGACCCAACACAGCCAATAAAACAAATAAATTAATTTTTTAAAAATTAGATTTCTCTATAGCTTAGTAATACCAAATGTGTGCGGAGTTAAATTTGAGATGCAGGTTGCTCGATTGAGGAACACGTTTTTTTGTTGTTTTTTTTTTCTGTTACTCTTAAAGACTGAGATGAGTAATCTTACTGTACTAGAGGTAACCTAGAGATAAGCCTAGTGGGGTTATCATTTGTTACTGGTAAGTTCCTTCCTATGTATGAAAAAGCAAAGACAAATTGGGAAATACCACATTCTAGCCTTAAACATTCAGTTGGGCCTGGTCCTCTTCTGAGTTTTAAGAACATATACTTGTAAATGTACAAAATGTGTCCTCAGACTCAGCGGCACACACCAGCTCGCAGTGTAGAAGTGGGCAGAGTGCAGAGGCTGTGCGGTGGAGAGGGTTCTGCTGTATTCCAAGAGCAGAGACGAGGCCAGTGGTGCTGCAGCCTAGTCGAGGACTATGCAGAGAGTGGTACTGGGTTAAGCTGAAGAGGTGTGCAGGAGACAGTTCACAGAGTGCCTGTTTCGCCAATTCAAACAGGGAGAGTTTGAATTCTGTTCTAAAAATAATGGGAAACTGTTGAAGGATTTTAATCAGAATGATGTTATCTGATGTAGGTTTGGAAAAATTATAACTTTGGCTGCTGAATAGAGAAACAGAAAGGGGCAAGTATAGAAGCAGGGAGAATAATCCACTTACAGTGATCCAGGCCCCTGTTGAGGAGGATGATTTGGATGCAGATGCTGTATTAGAAATGGAGAGGAGTGGAGGGATCAGAGATTTGCTTTGGAAATAAAACCAACAGTACTTGCTCATGGATTGGGAGCGGAGTGGGCAGAGATCAGGGGAAAATAAACGATCCAGAATGACCTTAGGTTTTCGGCCTGGGCAGCTTGAGTGTATGAGGTATTATTTACCAAGATGGGAAACACTAGGAGGGGACACGTTTGGGTTGAAAACGAGAGCTCTGATTTAGACAACTTTAAAAATTTGAAGTCCTTAATAGACATCCCGTGGGAATGTCCAGTAGACAGGTATGTGTGTAGAGTCTGGGGGAGAGTTTTGGCTGTAGATATAACACTTGAGAGTCATCCACATATAGATGGTATTGAAACCCATAGGGCTAATAAAATAATCTAACGAGAGCAGAGATAAAAGAGGCCAGAATAGAGCGATAGGATACGGCAACATTTCGAGTCTGGTAGAGATAGAAGCCAACAAAGGAGATGAAAAAAGAAATTCAGCAATGAAGCAGGAGAAAGACGAAGAGCGATATCACAGACGTGAAGGAAGGGCAGCAGTTGAAGAAGGAGGCCGTCTCAGGGTCCCGTGATCACCCACTAGTGAATTGCTGGAAGGACTCGTGGCTCGACAGAGTCATACTTGCCGCCAAGATTTATAAAGCAAAGGACACAGTGCAGGCACAGCAGAAAATGATACATGCAGGCAAAGACGAGCGAGGTCAGCATGGACTTGCCTGTGCTCTCTCGGTAAGGATCCCACAGATGCGTGCTTCTCTCCAGCTGTGAACTGAACCTCCGCTCAGGGAAGCCCCCTCAAGTCTTGGACGCCCAGAGTTCTTCACGGGAGCTGGTCACATGACTACTGTGACCAGCCAGGGTGCAGGCCTCTACCAGGTGCCCGTCGCGAATCTTCATGTTTACTTTAAACAATGCTTTCAGCCTGGTACATACTGACCCTCTGTCTTGTGGGTACAAAATAGCATCATTAATTAGTGAACGTTGAAGGAATTTAATGCAGAGAATTTGGTTAAGGTCATTACGATGTTCCAGAGATCAGCACGAAGTGAGTACAACAGACCAGCTGTGTTAACTCTTTCCTCATGGAGGTCATGGTCAACCATGTTGGATGCAGTTATAAGGGAAGACTGACAGCCGTAAAGTTAAGTGATGGATCCCAAAGTAGCGTTAGTTAAATTCTATTTATCTCTCGACAGGTTCATTCAATTTATTCAGCAAACATGTGTCGAATGCCCAATAGAGTTTGTGGCATGTGCTGGCATAAAAATATAGAGGTAAAGAAGTCAGACATGGTCCCTGTCCTGATGCAGTTGGCGATCTGAGGGGTGCGTGGGAGGGAAGGGACATCAGCAGATGCAGATGGGACTCGCCCTGGGGGAGTAGATGACAGGGGACCCGGAGGACAGAAGCCAGCCAGGTGAAAGCGGGAAGGCAAGGCCATAAGTAGTGTGTTCGAAGGCCTGATGCTGAAGGAGCATATGCACCTTGTGGAGCAAAGGAAGTTGAGTGTGGCTGGAGAGGAGAGTGTGAAGGGGCGAGAGGAGGCAAGATGGGCAGATCGCGGAAGACACTGCCTACCTTGTGAGACTGCTTGCTTCACCCAAAGGGAGTCATCCTCCCCCTAGGGATTCCTGCCTGCTAGGCAAGTGACAGATTTGTTTTCTTGATTGGAAAATTCCTGATCATGTTACAATTCATTTTGCATTACAATAAAAATTCCCTTTAAGAAATAAGGTGGGGGCTTCCTAGGTGGCGCAGTGGTTGAGAATCCACGTGCCAATGCAGGGGACATGGGTTCGAGCCCTGCTCCAGGAAGATCCCACATGCCACGGAGCAACTAAGCCCGTGTGCCACAACTATTGAGCCTGCGCTTTAGAGCCCGTGAGCCACAACTATTGAGCCTGTGCTTTAGAGCCCGTGAGCCACAACTATTGAGCCCATGTGCTGCAACTCCTGAAGCCCACGCACCTAGAGCCCGTGCTCCGCAACAAAAGAAGCCACGGCAACAAGGAGCCTGCACACCACAACAAAGAGTAGCCCCCACTCACCGCAACTAAAAAGAAAGCCCACACACAGCAAAAAAAGACCCAACACAGCCAATAAAATAATAAATTAATTAATAAAAAAAAAAAAAGGTGGAACAGCCATGTCTGAAATAAGGAAACAGAAAATACAAACACACTAGGGTGAGTAAACCAGAGCCCCGACAAAACATAATATTAAATCTGTAAAAACAGTAACAGTTCCTAAGAACTACCAGTGTGAAGAGTTCTGATTCAAATACCATAATTGGATCAGATTATTCACTTAAACTTTAAAGATTATTTTTATCATACAACTTAGAAACATTTCAATGATGCTTTGTACATAGTGTCTTTTTGCCGTTACAGAGCACAGATCACACAAAAAGAAATGAGTTTTCAATCAGCCATTTTGGAGACAAATTCTAGTTATGCCAGACTTATACAGAAAGTAATAATATTAATTAAATCTAGAATTCAAAGAAAAATGGCAGAGTACCTAGGAACAGACACTTAAAATTTTTTCCCAACCATGTTGAGATATACAATAATTTGGCGTATAACATCGTGTAAGTTGAAAGTGTGTGACATGATATTTGATATCCATGTATTGTAAAAGGATTACCATAAAAAGATTAGTTAACATCCTCCTCACGTAATTACTGTTCTCTTGTGGTGGTGAGAACATTTAAGTCTAATCATTCAGCAACTTTATATAATACAGTATTGTTAACTATAGTCACTATACTGTATATTAAACACGCAGAACTTATAACTGGAAGTTTGTACCCCTTGATCAACATCTCCCCATGTCCCCCACTCCCCAGCCCCTGGCAACCACCAGTCCACTCTCTTTCTGTGAGTTCAGCATTTTTAGATTCCACATATAAGTGAGATCATAGCTCTGTCTTAGTTTGCCTAGCATAATGCCCTCGCTTCCTCCATGCTGTCGCAAATGGCAGGATTTCCTTCTTTTTCATGGCTGAGTAATATTCCATTATATGTACATATCACATTTTCTTTATCCATCCATCTGTGGACATTTAGGTTGTTTCCATGTTTTGGTTCTTGTGAATAATACTGCATTGAACATAGGGGTGCAGATACCTCTTGGAGATACTGATTTCATTTCCTTCAGATAAATACCCAGAAGTGGGATTGCTGGACCACATGGTAGTTATAGTTTTAATTTTTTTGAGGAACCTCCATAATGTTTTTTTATAGTGGCTGTACCAATTTACATTCCCGCCAACAGGGCACAAGATAGAAACAGATTACTTTCTACTTTAAAACAATAGCAGAATATTATTATGAAATACAGTTGACCCTTGAACAACACAAGCTTGAACTGCGCTGGTCCACTTACATGTGGATTTTTTTCAGTAGTAAATACAACCGAACTACACCATCTACAGTTGGTTGAATCCTCCGTTGAGGAGCTACAGGTACCAAGGATCGACTAAATTATACACAGACTTTTGACTGGTCAGAGCCCTGGCACCCCTGACCCCCGTGCTATTTAAGGGTCAACTGTGCAACCACTTGAACTTTTCAGGTGGTGTGTAGCAGCACTGAGAGGGCACTTAATCTTGGTCTCATTTTCTAGGTAAGCTATGGAATAGGAGTAGCAAGGATGGGAAAATGAAAGAAAATGCAGCTGTTCTTTACTGAGTACATCACGTGCCAGGCACCGTGCTAGGCCCCTTACAAATTTTCCTCACTTAAGCTACATAAAAACTCTAAGCTATTTACACTCCCGTTTTAGAGCTGAGAACAGAGCACCTTCACAGGTGAAGCAACTGATGATCCACAGTTCTTTCTTGGTAACTGATAGATTTGGGTTAGTCCTCCCAATGCGTCTTTCAGGAATTCACTTACACATTCATGCCACAACGGTTGATTGCACTCGTGTTGTCTACCAGAACCTGGGCGGGAGGATGCAAAGAGCCTGGACTTTCTCTTTAGGAACCAGGGCCGGGGCCTTGCACCCAATCACCTTAATGGGAAAAACACCGTAACGAGGCTGTGAACAGTCAAAGGCCCGGCCTCAAGGGTGGTTGGGAAAGTCAAGAAAGGTTTCTCGGGGAAGCTGATCATTGGACAAAGCTTTGCCTGTTCCCAGGCGGAGGGGAGAGGGGGTAGGAATTCCTGGTGAGGTGAATTCCTACCCCCTCAGCTCCTCAGAGCCTGGAGCTACGGGGCAGGGTGAGGTTGTGCTGCCAGCCGCAGCTGGGGCACTGAATGCTGCCCTTGTCCACCGTCAAGGCTAAAGAGTTGACCGTGATTTCTAACATGTCTTAGCGTCTAGGGTGTCTTAGTTGGTGCTCACTGGAAAATACAGAGTTTTAGAAGGATCTTGTCCTTACGGGTTTGTTTTGGTTTGGTTTTGGTTTTTTGGAAACAGATTGTTCAAAGGACAGTGATAAATAGGTAAAATATTTTGACTCACATAACCCTTCACTAAAATTGCACTCTTTGCAGCCCCCAGGGAACTACGATTGCATTAGGACGTTCTGTTCCCTGTCCTTTGGAAAATATGTCTAAAAGGGAATAAAGCAGGGGGTATTTGACCATTAGTAATAAATGCGTACACTGTATTGAATGCTTGTTATGTACTAGCTACTTTCATGCCTTCTTCTAAATCCTGACATCGAACTGGGAATTAGGTAGTCTTATCCCCATTTTATAGATGAGAAACTGAGGCTTGGGGAAAAGGTGACTTGTCCAAGGCAGCTTAGCTGGTAAAGGGCAGAGCTGGGAACGCAGTCCCAGGATTCAAAGTACCCGCTCGTCCAGTTTTCAAATGGTCTCTAGAACCTGGAGGCTTCTGTCAAGGTGACTTGGGGTACTTCAGTGAGTGAGGAGACAGACAACGGCTTGGGTTCTCCTTCCTTACACCAGAGCAGCTCAGGTTGAACTTCTTACATTGGATTTTCACCCAAGAATCTGTTGGAACAAAGCTTCCATGACCCAGGGGCAGATAACGTGAACACTGCTGCATTGACCATGGAATCTTTGTAAGACTAGGCTGAGGAAGTGCCACAAGCAGGGCAGTATTGCCAGGCTCTCTGGTGGGTCCCGAGGGCTATTAATTCCTGCCCTTTAGAATGTTCTTTTCTCGTGGAACACTTATATGTGAGGGTTTACAAAGGGTCAGAGCCCTCTGAAACTGATCAAAACAAGGTTCTGTCAGAAAATATTCAATATATTCTGTCAAGCCAAATGCTAGGGGCTTGTGTAAATAGGTGATCAGCCAAGATGCTCTTATGTGTTGGATTAGGCAAAAGATCTCACTCCTAAGCCTTCCCATGCCTACATCCTTGCTCTTCTCTGGGCAGACGTAGTTTTTGTAAATATCTCAAAATACTCGGAAACACTCTCATCATCTCTACAGATTTGCCTGGGCCCAGGAGCTCTGTCCTCCCAACTGAGATTTAGACTTATACAGACTCCATTGATGGACAGGGTGGTAGAGAGCAGAATCTTGCCATCAAGAACTTTGGATTTTCCAGTGAGCGCAGAGTAAGACACCTTAGATGCTAAGGCTGCAGGACCCCTGCCACCCGATGCCGATGGGTAGAACAGAGCGCACTCAGCATCCTTAATGTCTGGGAGGAGGAGATGGTGGTGTAGTATAGGGATGCTCGAGCTGCCCTGACCAGCCTCAACTCCTCCTGTGAATCCCAGGAACCAGATGGTTGCATCAGACAAGTAATTGTGTCATTCCTCACCACTGCGGTCCCACTTGCTAGAGGGAGAAAGCTTTTCCCTGTATGCTAGAAATGGAGGTAGAAGTGAATTCAGGGAGGAAAACAAAAATAACCTTTTACATTGGGTAAATTAACAGAATCCCAGGCTGCCAAATACTAAGGCTTGCTCCATGAGCAGTCTAAACCATATTTCCTCTGAGGGATATATTATGAGCTGATGTTAAAAGCACATGTTATCTAGTGAGGAACTGTTCAATTTTGAGGTGGAAACTCTAGGGAAATAGGGTAAGCGAATGAAACAGGATACTGCCCAATATGAGAAGGTAACTCTCCAAACATCTGAGTTTCAAAACATCTTAGGCTCCTAGGAATCACAGTGTAATCTTAGATGACCGGTGAGAAGTTTAATAATGTTCTCTCTCATATTCATTCCTTTTTATAGCTGCCTTTAAAACAAGGTCTCATTTGGCAGTCATTTAAAAAATAGGTTTTTAAATTAGGCAGTAGGGTGAAATTTGAGTGTTTTATCACAGTAATCTTAATTTTTAAAATCTTGGTAAGAAAGGGTTGTTGCTGTCAGGTTTTGAAGCTGGAGAGCTATCGGAATAGGGGGAAATACCATGTTTATATCCACACCTATAAATACACCGATATTTGTAAACAATAATGAGTCAGTTAAATAGGGGTTAAGAATACAGACTCTGTAGAGTACAGATTGCCTAGGTTCAAATCCTGGTTATGCTATTCAGTGACTGAGATCTTGAACGAGTTTCTTACCCTCTGTGCCTATTTCTTCTTTTGCAAAATGCAAGTAATAGTATCTAGCTCATAGGTTGTCCAGAGGGTTAAATACGTTAAAAGACGTTAAGTGCTCAGGATGTACTTAACTTGGCACATAATAAATGCTACAGAAGTATAAGCTACTATTGCTGTTATGTCAGTTGGGATATTTGGCAGTTTGGATGAATAGCACTGACATGTGCTTTGGTGTTTAAAACACTTGAAGCTACCCTTTATTGAAGGCATCTTTGGTGTTGGGCACAACAGAGGTAGTATTTGTGCTTTATCGCACTGAATCATCACAACACCCTATGAGGTAAGCACCAATTGACACCTTTAGAGACTGACTTGCCAGCGGTTTAGTAACTTGCCCAGGGCCACAAAACAAGTCGCTGGCACATTCGGACCAGAGCTCCCAGGCTGTAGAGCTTGGCTCCGGCACATCTGCAGGTTTAAGCGGACCTCATTCCTGCCAGTGTACCTTGTGACCTGGGCCATACACGTTCTAGCATCTGGGCTAGACCCTCCAGTTTACAGAACAAGAACATGAGACCCTGGACTAAGTGATTTGCCAGTGATCACCCTCTAATTAGATTGAGAAGTTCAGGTTAGGAAACCTGATCTAATATTAAGGCTGTGTCTTTCTATGTAGCGTCCAATTGCTTGTGGTATGTTTGACAAAAAAGGCTCAGGATAAGTTGTCAGATACCAGATAACTGGTTCCATCGGGATCATGCTCAGATATTGGGTGACAGATCATCCTTTGCCTCAACTGGTTTGTATTTCTGTGCTTGACAACTTGAATGAAGGTAAGAAAATGGTGGGTTTTTGTTCTTCCACTTTTGCATTTGCTTTGGAAAATCCCCTATCTCTTTGGAAGGCAGCTATGCTCACCACTATACCACCGACGCATCCCCTATCTCTTTGAGAGGTTTAAAATCATGTTTCACAATAATATAGTAATCTTAGGAAAAAACCCACCCATATTTCTCTTTATCACTGGCCCTCAGCAGAGCTTTCTCTCCTATAGAGAACCACAGTTGTACAAAGTATGTATGAGGGTGTAGATTTACAGTATTTATTTATAATAGTAAAAATGAAAATGATAGTCCTCTAATTAATCATTGAACTGTATGCATAAAATGGTTATAATGACAATTTTGTTGTATTTTATCACAATTTTTAAAATTTAATAATGTAATATACAAAAACCATTGAATTGTACAGTTTAAGTGGGTGAATTGTGTAGCATGTGAATGATATCTCAAAGCTGGTCAAGAATAATCATGCATTCATCAACAGGGAGTACATTAGGTTATGCTATACCCAGTCAGTGGAACATTCCACAACCTTTATAAAAGAATTAGATTTTTCTTTTGACATGGGAGGAGTCCAGAATATATGTGAAGGAAAAAAATTCACATGCAAACGTTTTTCTGTACGTTTACATAGAGAACATAAGTACGTGTCCACAGTTTTGTTTTATGGGTATTGCTTTATTAGTCTTGTTATGCAGCCTTTTTTTTTTTTTTTTTAAGAATTTTCAACAAAGGAAAAGTCATTTATTGACTGCCACAGTTCCTTAGAGACCAATTCCATCCCCCACCTCCCAAATTCCCTCATAATTTCCATTTATAGTCAACCCTCACCTTCACCACCCAACCCTTGGCAACCACTGATCTGCTTTCCATCTTTATAGCTCAGTCTTATCCAGAATGTCATATAATAGGATCATACAATATGCAGCCTTTGGGGTCGGACTTGGTTCACACAGAAAAATGAACTTAAGATTCATCTGTGTTGTTGTTAAATCAGAAGTTTGTTCCTCTTTGCTCCTGAGTAATATTCCATTGCGTGGGTTGTGCAGCTTGGCTTTTTCACTTCTGTGTGTTGGGGGTTGGTACCCATAGGCCTACCTCATTGTTTTAAACTGCTCCATACTAGTCATGGTTTGCCTTTACCGTAGCGTATTCAGTCATTTCCATATTGATGAGTATTTAGGGCATTTACAACTTTCAGTCATCTCAGACAATGTTGTGACTGATACCCTTGAACAAGCACATGAGCTCACTAATTTCCGGAGGTAAGCATTGCTCAGTCAGAAGGTCTGTGCATTCTTGTACTTGGTAGATTCTCACAAATCACCCTTCAATGGATGTATATTTACACTCCCACCACCACACGAGTGTGTACATTTCCCCACATCCTAACCAATACTGAAATTTTCTTCCAATCCGATAGGTAAAATATGACTCCATTTAAAATTGCGTTTTCATGGTTGAAACTTAGAATGGGCATATTTTCACATTGTACTTCACATTAAATAAACATCAAGGTAGTGCTCTAGATGCTGGAGACAGCAGTGCGCAAACACAAATTCCTGCCCCTGTGGAATTTACATTCAAAATTTATTGGCCATTTTTATTTCCTCACGGCTTTTGCCTATTTTTCAACCTGCGTGTAGGCCTTGTTAGATATTCTGGATCGTCTTTGTTATGTATGTGGCAAATATTTTCAGCTATTCTGTGGCTTGTCTAAACGTTGTTTTCAACATCTTTTGCCTTTCAGAAGTTGTAATTTTTTATGAGGTCATATTCATCAGTCTTTTTCTTTATGCTTTTATGTTTTATGCCTCATTTTAAAAGGCCCTCTTTACCCCCAAGGTCATAAATGTATTCTATACTTTTTTCAATATTTTTATAGCTTTACTTTTTACATTTAGCACCTGAATCCATCTGGAATCTATTTTGGTGAATGGAGTGGTGTGTGGCTGGATTTCACATCCTACAGTATATATTTTTAAATGCTCAAATTTTTAAAGAGTATGTATGATTTTTGTAAGCAGAAAGAGTGATGACAATTTTGAAAAGATACTTAGGGAGTGGATGTCCAGAGGCAAAACAGTAAAGTGTTGGGAAAAGAAGGCTGTGGCCTGTGGAGTGCATTTGGGTCATCATGGATCTAGATGGGGACAGAGACAGAAAGAGAGCCCCTGGCTGACCTTGCGTCCTGGGAGCTGCAGCAACTCAGGAAATCCATGAAACATCTCAAATAAAATGTCAATTTCGGAATAGAAGAATGAGAAAACAAGCCAGAATGAATCAGGGATTGGATTCTTTGGTATTTCTAGCAGTAATATTTGTTACTTCATCATCTGGGACAATGAGTTTGGGATAACATGCTAATTAAAAATAATCCAGCCCTGCGTTAATGATTGACTCTTCCCATGAGCTCTGGCCACCAGTGGTTACTAATAAGTGACATATTGATTAACACTTTTTTTAGGTATAAGAAAGCAAATGTGTGGCAGAAATAAGGATAACAAATGAATAAAACTCTGGCAGGTTTTAAAGGAGGCTGGCGTGGGATCTAGTCTGGGCTAAGCCACTGAAAACCACCTCGGTACCCTTCTTCCTTTGGCATTAGATCCAGTAGGATCCTTTAGTGTCTGTGTGACACTGGATTTAACAATACCAATCCAGTTTTCAAACGCATATGTTTGCTTGCTCTGTTTAAGTGCTTTTCAAGTGTTAGCTCACTCCTCTTAACAACCCCGTAAGGTGCAGATATAAGCCTTACTTTACATGAGGAAACTGAGGCTCCAGAGTCAAACAGGGGCCCAGCATCACACAAGAAGCAGCAGGATCACAGTCTGGACCTAGGTGGTCTGGCTTCAGGTAAACGCGACCGCTGTGCTAATGCTGCCTCCACGTTGGCTGTTTGAGCAAATGCAGTGGTCAGGGAAGAATCACTATACTCTGAGCCCTCAAGAGCCAGAACTGGAAAACCAGGATCAGGAGAAGACATGGTTATCAGATCACCCAGGAAGGAGCCTCTTTAAAGTAGAAAGACAACTGGCCCACCTTCCCTCCAGACCAGCCCTCTGACTTCAGTTCCAGTGTGAGTTCCGTAGCTCCTGGCAAAGTTTAGCCTCGCGGTAAAAACGGAGAAAAGTGCCTTTAGGTACAATGTGGCACATGCTGGCAGAGCTAGTCTGCATTCTGGAAAGCAGTGGTTCTCAATTTCGTTTGCATCCCAGGATGGAATATGAGTGAACCCACAGTAGGGGGTAGAAGGCGCCGGGCAGCAGGCACAAGGCGCTTCGGTTGCTGGCCGAGCATCCGTGTGTTAGGTTTATACAGTCCACGGGGAGCTGTGCACTGCATCCTTTTCTGTAGGTACATTATATGTCACTAAAGACGTTTTCGTTGTTTTTATAAATTTATTTATTTATTGGCTGCATTGGGTCTTTGTTGCTGTGCTCAGGCTTCCTCTAGGTGTGGCGAGCAGGGGCTGCTCTTCATTGTGGAGCTCAGGCTCCACATTGCAGTGGCTTCTCTTGTTGCGGAGCACGGGCTGTAGGTGCACAGGCTTCCGTAGTTGTGGCACTCAGGCTCAGTAGTTGTGGCACACGGGCTTAGTTGCTCCACGGCATGTGGGATCTTCCCGGACCAGGACTTGAAGCCGTCTCCCCTGCATTGGCAGGTGATTTCTTAACCACTGCATCACCAGGGAAGTCCTGTTGTTTTTTAAATGGTGTGTATTCTAGTCAGCTGAGGTATTGGGAAAAATGGTAACTCCTAAACTCACATCTCGCTAGAGATGTTAGCGGCCCACAAGTTTGCAGTTTTAACAGATACCCCAGATAATTCTGCTGCAGGTAGCCCAGAGCCCTGCTCGTAAGAAACACCGTGATGCTACCGACCTAGTCTGCCGTTGACCTGCTTAACCCTGGCCAGCAACAGGATGGTATAAGCTGAGGAAAAGAATTATTTGAGAATGATTAAACTCACACTATAGGATATAGAGTAGATAGAGATACATCTTACATGATTTTAAAGATCCACAAAAATGCAGGAACACTGTGTAGAATGCCTGCAACAAGATTTCTCCGAACCCTTCTCATGCCTGCATGTGTTTAAAAATCTTCCCGCATTTTAATGGAAAGAGAATAAACTCCGGGCCTGGCTCTGTTCTACTCAGCTGTATCTCCATGAGAGAGAAGGCATCCTTACACAACTATCCCCATGCATGTCCTCCACTGTCTCTTCTTCCCCTTCCACCAGAATGCAAGTGCCACGGTGGAAACTGCTCCCCCCGCGGTCCATGTGGGCCTCCGTCATTTCGTGCCCGCTACACGTGCGTTAAGCGGTGTGGGCAGCACGTCATCCCTGGTTCTGAGGGATGGTTGGTCGTGTCTCACGGTGCTGTCCTATCAGTAGTTCTGTGGCCCGGCATTGCTGGCTTGCTGAGCAATGAGAAACCCTGGCAAATCTCATCACAAATCCTCTCTTAAGAACCTGCCTCATCTGTACCAATTGAGTGTGGGGAGGTGAAATAGGTGACAGCTTGAATAAGGTCCCTGTCTACACATGTCTTAAGCGCAGCTGAGGTGAACAGAGGCACACTGTGAGAGAGGGTAGAGACTGGCCACCAGGTGCGGCAAGTCATAAGGGCAGAGCTGCCTCTGTCCCAGCAGATGTGAGCTGAACCAGGCTACACTGACCCACTGTAGGAAAGTGTCTAATATAGTCAAAAAGGGTCTCTGGAATGGCTCCTTATAACTATTTGGACTTTTCACTAAGGGCCCTGTATCACAGCCCCTGGAAAAGAAGGTGCCTTTCAAGAGGCCTGACTTGCATCATACGTTTATGTGCATGAAACTAATCAGAAGCCTTTGCACATGGCATCTGGCCCACTCTCTCTCGAGAATAGTTTGCCAGTGAGCCACGTGCTTTGTGACCAAGCTGCCTCATATCCTTGTGAGACTGGAAGGGTATAAATTGTTAATTAAATACATATAAACTAACAAAGATTGAGATAAGATATGCTTTAGTGGGTGAGTAAACTCTAGTGGCTGATTAACAGCTGCATTTCCTCATGCTTCTTTAGAAATGGGCGTTTCTCAACCCACATTTTAAGTTGCAAGCTGATCTGAGATGCAGGCTAATTATACAGTTTGAAGTGGAAAAGTTGGATCTGGGAGATTTTCTGACCTTGAAATGTTCAGTAGAGGTGGCCTGCGTATAATCTCGGGTCTGCTCTGGCAGACAGCTCGGAGCCTGAACATCAATGTTGCTCCCTTGGACGTATTGAGCCAAAGCTGCATTTATAGGTACAAGATGGCACTATTCAAGCTATGATTTCAGTTTAGGAAGACTTATGGTCAGTCAATTGGACATACACAGCCAGAGAAACAGTTGGGAAATAAATGACTATTTCTTTGTCCATGTGGACATAGGTCTACTTTGCAGATAACATGGACTTTGAATGGTAAGGAGTTAGTGGCTCAGAGCTCTTCTAGACACAAAAGAAAAACAAATGACTTTCCAAAAGCTTCTTATTGATGTGTCTAATGCCTCTAATGAAGAAGTGACTTATTAAGAGTTGCTTTTGTTGGGTGGGGAGAGGGACATGGGAGATGAAGTTCTAGCTTTGTCTTAGGAGTCAGAAGCCTCCTGGATTTAGGAGTCAGGCGCCTCCTGGATTTAGGAGTCAGGCCTCAAGTTCTTTGTTCTAAGAAAGATAAACATCTATTGCATCTAAGATGGTAACAGAGGAAGTTCCACTTTACGTTGAAGGAACAACGTGGAACAAACATTAATCTTAGAGTAAAACAAAAAGCCAGTTTGACCCCAGGCTGTCAGAGCCTATTCCCTCAACTGTAAAGTGAAGATAATACTATTTGCCTTACCTATCTCATGGGGTTTCTGTTGAGGATTAAACCATAAGATGAAGTGTAAACGTGTGTGAAACACTTTGGAAATTATGTAAAGTATCAGAATTTTAAGCAGATATGGTTTCCTGAAATCTTTGAGTTCTTCCTCACATTCCATGATTATGACATCATTGAAATATGCTACCCCCTCTGTAATCCTAAAAATCAGATTCTCAGTGCAACACTGGAAAAGCCCCAAATCAGTAGAAATTCCTACTAAAGCAGCTCACCCTGTAATGCCCCTCAGTGAGTGACAGTTGTTGATGGGTTGTTGAAAGCATCATTGCTGACTCTTTTGTAAGCTTGAGAAATCTGTTGATAATTTCCGAAGCTTGGGTGTTGCAATGATATGAATGCCAGAGCACTGATTCTTGTGCTTTTGTTTTTGTTTTTGAAGTAAATACTTACATTTGTATTGACTTTGCAAGGAAGGTAACATGTTACTTTGTTACAGAAGTTAATTAGCGCCAGCTTGTGGCTTAAATGATCTAGAATTATAGTGTTAAATGTGCTCATCTTCTTCTTGGTCATATTAAAAACAAAACAGGCAGAAATGTGAATAAATCTCATACTCGTCACTCCTTTGAAAGAGGTTGAGTGACTATTAAGTTTGTTGACGACAGACATATGCTGTGATTTTAAGGGATAAATCGAAAGGACCCTTGGAAGCCACAACCCTTCGTCATCCTCTCCTTCTCAGCAGCCACAGCCTGTCCCTGCCTCCCCTCCCCTCCTTCCCCTCCCCTTCCTCCTCTCCCCTTTCTCCCCGTAGTGGTCTCACCACTCTGTTCTACCCAAAGCCCAGAGGGGTGTGGTGACCAAATTCAGGCAGAGGGAATAGTTCCTACCACTTACATCCTTTTTCCCTGATCCAAAGCCAATCTTGAGGAAGACAGGAAAGTCACGATGAAAACTGCCCACCATCCAAGCTTGGCTGATTTCTTATTCTTATCCTATGTTAATCACTTGGCCTTTGCTAAGTTAATGACTTGGTGACCGGAAGACTCAATGATCACATGAATCATGTGATGTAAAAATATTTCTGTAGTTTTTTTCTGGTTGTAATAGAAGTTCTAAAAGGTCCTGTAGTTAACATTCACATTTGCAGTGAGGTGATTTTTCTTTCTCAATATAAATGGAGATTTAATAAGTTTTGTGCCTTGGTATTGGATAGTTTACATAGTAACTTCTTAACCCCTTTTCTAGTATAGTTCTATGTTTTCATCAGGAAGAGGCAGCCTGTGACTTTCTCACCTTGGGGCCTCCATTCTCCCCACCCCTCCTCCACCCCATGGCTTCACCTTTTAGGTGAAGAATTCTGACCTTTCTTGACTCTGCATCTCACATTACAAACTGTGGAAGCCAGTGAATCAAGCCATTATTTTTTTTTTTAACCTTTACCTTTTAAACATCTTTTTTCCCCCAGCTTTTTATTTAGGAAATTTTCAAACCTATGGGAAAATTGCAAAAATATTAAATATTCAGTCTTCATTTATGCCGAGACCAGCTCGGCGACTCGAGGTGAGTGACGGGTGCCGCAAGCTTGAAGAAGACACAGACACAGACTGAAGAGAAAAGTGGGACCGGGGGGCTCAAGACCTCTCGGATCAAGAGCCCCGTTGACTCATCCCAGGCTGCTTTTATTGAGTTCGTGGGCTAACATTCTCAGGTTACACTCATAAACAGTCAAAGGCCTCACATGATTGAGGCAATTATCTTTGTTTACTTCCTGGGTCTGAGTTGAGCAGGTGTGGATTTGAGCTGGGGGTGGAGAGCAAAACAGCCCTGGGGGCAGGAGACCTCTCTCAGATATTGGGGGTCTGTGCCCCACCCGTGTTGGCCCCTCTGCGACTGTGCCTGTCTTAGGTTGTTCCTCCTCTGAGGAATCTTACCCGTCTTTGGCTAACCAGCCATCCCTCAGGACCAAACAGGGTGATATTAGTCTCCACGCCCCGCACCCTCAGCTCCTCCACTGCTCAAGAATTCCATCGCTCGGCCCATATCAAAAAGGTTCCCGAATGTCTTCCCACACATTTATATACACACAAGCTGTTGATATTTTGTCACATTTGCTTTCTCTCATGAGCTCTATCTATAGCTTTCACTGAACTATCAGAAGTGGTGAATAGCAAGGTTACTTACAAACAGCTAAGCATGCACCATCTAAAGATGACTTCTTCCTAACCATAGCACACCACTATTTAATTAAGAAAATAATAATTACTCAATGAACAATGTGCTTCATTTTCCAAATTCTCCAATGGTTTCAAGAATGCTTCATATAGCTCTTTTCTTTCTTAGAATCCAATCAAAAATTGGAAACACGTTGCCTATAGTGTTCTATCTCTTTAGTCTCATAATCTGGGACAGTTCCCCAGCCTTTTGTTGACATCGACCACCTCCTGTTGGGCCAGTTTTATGTCACTGACTGATTCCTAACAAACCAGTTCCTTATCGACAAGCTCTGGGATTACCCGCCTACAGTGATGAGTTGGAGTCTCTCCACGGCAGGACCAGACTGGAAATCTTAACGTGATTTCCAGCCTCATTCGCCTGGAGGTGGTTAAAAATCTGAGTAATGTTTCAGTCACTTTGGCAACAGGCCACCTAAGGACACGTTGTAAAGGACACGTTCAGCACAGGTGGCTGAGGCGACCTGCTTCCTCCCTGCCCTTGTGGCAAAGTGTGCTCACTGCCTCCAGGGTCAGCACCAGCCCCTGGCATTTTGTTCTGGGAGTTCTGAATGAGGTTCAGCCCTTGGGCTTAAGTACATTCACCTGATGTCTGCTGGTGTGAACGTTCATGACAGTTTTTATGCTGTCACCATCGATTTTGAAGGATGTGTTCTCTCAAGATAGCCTGTTCGGCTCTGTGAATCCACACTTCAGTTTTTTTAAAACTTTAGTTGGTTTTGGTCTACCTGAATTAATCTGCAGATCTTCTGAAAGACACATTCTTTTGGCATGAGGTTTCTACCCATATGTTAGGGACACTGTTCACATTTGAAATTTTTCTTTAATTGCCCTGACGCTACATCATTTCCTGGTGTCATCAGCCAATTCTGTGCACTCAAGGGCCTCAAGCAAACATGTGTTTACCACGTTTCTGGCGCTGTTTATAAAGCTCATGAGGATTAAATGAGATAGAAACCCCATGAGGTGTGGGTACCATCCATCCTGCAACAGATGAGAAAACTGACTCAGTGAGATTAAGCAATTTACCCAACACCATAGGGGTAGTACGTGGCAGAGCTGGGGTTTAAACCCTGGCAATTTGATTCTAAAACCTGCACACAGCATCATTACATAAGGTGCCACTAAAGGGATACTGCGTATCTTTCAAGACCTCTCAGGTGCTGTTTGGAGGCATATGTTGTGCTGAAATTCTGGTTTAGATGTGCTTACGAAACTACTGACCTGTTTGTGAGACATAAAACCAGTGAGAAGTCCACCTTTGTTAATCCCACAAATGCATCAGATGTCCTACTTTTAGGTCAAGTTTAGACCTTGAAGGAACCTCATTTTGGCAACTTCAAGAGTTCTCCCACTGTCAGGAGTTCAGCATCCTTCTGTCTGGACCCTGGTTTCCTTCACTTTCAAAATGAAAGTCTTTTAGGTACAAACTCAGCAAGTATGATGACTGCGAGAAAAGATCGTTATTCTCCTAAGTAGCTTATGAGGAAACTAGTAAATTAATTGCCATTGTTCCCTGCCACTAAAAGATGAGGTGTTTTTTTTCTTTAAACATGAAATAGATTCCCATTTATTTCTCATCTACATTGTAATCCAATGTCCAATAAAAGCTGTTAGTAAATCACTCGGTCAATTCTCCCAACAAAACAGTCTAAAAGATGAGTTGTCATGGTTGCAATAAATAGGCAGTGGGGGTAAGCCAGCCTCCAACAAACTGAGGGGTTTTTTTTGGGGGGGGGGGGCGGGGAGCGGTGAGGGGCAGGGCTCAGATGAATCTGAATTGACCTCATCATAAAACACAGTTGTGTGACAGCTACAGGAACTTATAAGAAATAAAAACAACTGGGGAGAAAGAACCAAACCACCAACACTGAACCAGAATGCCTCTGCAAGCCATAAGAGAGAACCCACCAGTGGACCATAAATGTATAGTGCTAACTGCAATTATTGATCTTTTAAAATGGCATTTAAAAAAAAATCTCAAGTAGTTGTTTGTACTTTAAGATGATATTCAACTTGGCTGTTATTACTGAACCACTCTTCAAAAAGAGAATCTGATTTTGTTTGACCTCTTCCCTAAGGGACCAAAAACGGAAGTTCTCAGCTTTATATAGTATGAGGCCTCCAGAGATTTTTCACTTTGGGGATTTAAAAACAAGTTTCCTGTTTCTGTATGAAAAAAAGACTAGAAGGGAACATAAAGAAATTAGGGTGGTTGGAACATGAGAATTATGGCTAGTTTTTAAAACTCGATTTTTTTAAAAACTTCTTTTAATTTTATGGCTTAAAAATTAAAATTTTTTAGAGGAAGTGGAACAGATTTATCAGCTTCTGATCTGGGAATAGAGTGGGAGGAACAGAGAAGGTAGAGTTGGAACAGGAGGAAGGCAGAGGATTTCCTGCCATCTTTTGTGGGGGTTTATTGTTGGTGGTTAATGAGATAAGCTGCTCTGCTTCTCTGGGAATGATGACTAGTCTTGAAATCAAAAAAAGTAGAAGAAAGGAAAATGTCTTCCAATTCAGATTTTTCCTTTTCTCTTTTCAGTTGAAAAAGGTAATGACCCACGCAATCAGAAGAAGCCCTGATTTAGAAATTGAAACCCCCAAACCTCCCCACTGACCTGTTTAGGAACCAATAAAATCAAACTAACATCTCCATTTCTCAGGTATCATTTCACAACATCAGTGCTACGGGGACACGTGTAAGCAAATGAAATCCCATTTCCCCATGATGATGGAAGAGTCCAACCAGAAGCCAGATATTTTGCTTGGACCTCACCACTCTCTTGTATGCAAATATCCCTAAGAAGGTCTCAATACCCTGGAATTGATCTAGACATTTGGGTCTTTTTCAGAGCCCACCCCAGACAGCTCTTTATAGACTAGCTGCAGGCTTTTCCTTCATTATTGGACCAGGGGTGACCCTGGCTCCAACTGGACTCCCTTATTTGGTCGTTTATCCAGCCATCCATCCATTTAGCAAGCATTTATTGACCATCTACTACATATGTGCCAAGCACTACACTAGATGCTGAAAGCATAGAGAGGCACAGTCCCTTGCCTGCAGGAAAGCCTGTGAATTCAGCGTTAGGAGAGGGGTCGTAGAAGCACTGTGGGAGAAGTTCAACAGGGAGAGCAACTCAGGCTGGTAACATACAGAATCAAAGAAGGAGAAGGGTAAGAAAGGTGATGGATGGGAGGAAGCTTTTGGTTGAGCCTTGGAAAGGCAAGTGGAAGTTGGCTACTTAGATCAGGTAAACAGAGGACTGTTCATGCAGGAGAAAGATCATATATTTATAGGCGTCGAGGCCGATGGTGGCTCCTTTTGGAATCACGCATAATTAAGAATGCCTAGAGCCTGGTGTGTGTGGTAGCAAGCGGCCAGTCTGTGAGAGGCTGGGCTGCCATGCTGAGGGGCTTGGGTTCTACCTTGATGTCATGGGAGGAAAAGGAACCAGTCCATCACAGGCCAAGCAGTGAAACCATGCAATCTGATTGACATTTGATTACCATGACCACCCCCACGCCCGAAAAAATGGAAAGTTTACCAAGCATTGTTTTTCTTTTGGATTTTGTTTTTTCAAATGCTTAAAGTAATGTCAAATTTTTTTAAAAAGTCAGTGTTTTTCATGGCAGTCTAATCAGTTAGTGATTTTACATTTGTTTCAGCTGACTTAATGTGAGGCTCAGGATGGGTGTTCAGTGCATATTTTTTGAAGGAATAAATGAGAAAGTGAAGGGTGAAGCCTTTACACAGGATGGTAGCTAATATAATGAAGGTGTACCTGATTTTAAGCTCCTACAAGGATTTACAAACCAGGCTCTTCCACATGAAATCCTTAGAAAACTAACTAGAAGGCAGACTGTTGTTTGGTCGGTTTGTTGGCTGTTTTCTTGAAAAATAGTCGACCTTCATGTTTTTCAGTGGCAAAGCTTGTGATGCCGTTTTATAGAAGTATCCCACAAAAGGAGAAATCAGGGTGAGTCAGAGTAGCCTGGGAAAACTTCTTGGAGCTGAATGCATAGGATTTGGAAAGGCAGAAGTTCAGTGATGCATTTTAGGCTGAGGACGACACAAGCAAAGATGAGGCTGAGCCTGACCTCAGTGGGAGCACTTGTGTGAGCGGGGGCGGGGGGGGCATACGGGTGGAGGTCGGGGTGGAGGACCCTGAACCCCAGGGGGAGGAATTTGGGTCAGGTGTGCCAGTATTTATCAGAAAAAGTCCTGGAGATACACCCATAACCTTGGAGAAGCTACAGGTGCCAAGAATATAGCAGTGAATAAAATAGGCAAACCCAACAAAATGGTAAACACACAGGCAGTGCTCTTGTGTGTTACATTCTAGTTGCGATGGCCATGACACAAGTCAATTAAACTTACAATCTCAAAGAGTGAAAAATGCATGAAGAAAAGTTACACAGGATTAGGGAGTGACAAGGGTATATATGGTGATGGCAGTGGTGCAGCCAGGGGCAGGGTGGGGAGGATGACAAGTCGCCCGTGAAGGCTGATGAAAGTGAGTGGTCCTTCCCCGCAACAGTAGCAAGATTGGCACCCTCAGCTGATGGAAGCTCCCTTGTCCATGCCTGGCCCATCAGTGTAAGCCAGGAATGCTGGTTCTAAAGAAGGTGGCCGTCGGAATCTACTGCTGGTGGGCCCGTTGGAAAAGGGCAGATGGACGTGTTTCCCAGATCCACGGCACACGGGCTTGACACCCGTGCAGAAGCCCTGGTGACCGCTGCGTCCCACAGCCTCCTGTGGGGCCAGGCTCACCCTCACACGGCGGGTGGCCCCACTTTGGACCCTCCACCAAGATCTCTGTGCAGTGGGAAATTCCGGTGCAGCAGACTTTGATGTGAAACACCTGCCTGTCCGTCCTGGGATGCCTCCTGTGCCCCCCTCCTCCCCACGTCAAACTGAGCCGCAAAACTCAGGGTCCCAGCTAGAATTTAGAACTAGAGCAGGATTCCTGCCTGAGGCAAAAGAGGCAGCCCAGTCCCATGGCTCCTTCCAGGCAGAGCAGACCACTTGCTCTTGTCACAGTAGCAGCAGGACCCCCTAGGATGCCTGATTCCTTTCTGCACCCCTGAGCCCCTTCTTGACAAGTTCCTCCATTCATGAACAAGGTCAGGAATTCCGAGCCCGCTACACGAGACGTGGCCGTGAAGCTTCATGGGGTCACGTGGCTGACGTGGGGGGAGTCATTGCATGTGTCCAAATGGGCTCTCAGCTTTGCACGTACAGAATCAGACAGACGAGGCATTCATGTGGGCAGGCCAGACCGCTCAACTCAGTGCAGAAGCCACTGCACTGAGCGGCTGGACCATTTGCCATGACAGGAGGGCCTGTGTGTGAATTTTGCGTCCTAGAGGCAGGGTCCGTGGAGAGCAGATGCGTTTTGTCCGTGTTTTTCCTCCTGCTGCTGCTGCACCCGCACTACTTTTTCAGCCTCGTCTTTGCTGCCTAGTAACCTAGTTGACTTAGCAGACAGATCTCTGCAGTACAGCTGTCTCCAGGTTCCACAGCTCTGGGGCAGAGCCACGAGGGCTTGCCTGTAGTCCTTGAATAGAGAGCAGTTTGGGGACAAACTGGTACACCAGTGTGGAAACCAATTTGAGATTTGCATACCAAAGGGAGAAGATGATAGCTTTAACTTCTCAAACCATCCTCATAGGGTCCTCTCAACCTCCTCCTCCCACTTCCAATTCTCCCGAGGGGAGAAAAAAAAAAAATCTCAACACCAGAAATGGCACGTGGCCATTTCTGGGCACAGATTCACTTTTCTTTGATGTTTTCCATCTCTTAGGTGGCTGGAGCAGTGCAGCATAGTGGTTAAGAACAGAGCCGGCTCTGAACAGACTCCGAGCCCCATCCCTTGTTACTGTGGTTCTCAGACTTCAGCGTGCGTGCGTGAGGGTCCCCTGGAGAGCTTATTTAGACACAGACTGCTGGTCCTCACTCCCAGAGTCTCTGACTCAGTACCAGGGTGGAGCCTGAGAATGTGCATTTCTAACAAGTACCCAGGGGATGCCGAGGATGCTGGTCTTGGGACCACACGTTGAGAACCGTGGCCTTATGAGCTTCCCTAAGATCACGTCCACCTGTGTGAAATCTTTGTACCTACCGCTTGTGGTTTCTGGGCTAAATGAATATATGTAAAGTGCTCTGAGCTGTGAGTCATACAACCGTGCAAGCACAGCCCATCTGGAGACTTTTGTCCCTGTTTTGTTTGCTGCTGTTTGTGTCTGTTTTGTTTTTGTCATGAGCCACTTAGCAGGAACCTCTTCTTCCACTTCCAAGCCCGAGGACATGCCACTTTGGAGACTGGGTGTTTAACCTGACTGATGTCATGTGTTATTTTGCAACTCCCCTGGGACATTATGTGATATAGGGCTTTGCGTGCTGTGCTAAGCTCTGTGTGTGTGTGGTAATGGGAACGTGCATAAGTGAGATTGAAGGTTTGGTGTTGGATCGTTGGCTTCTTCTTAGGGAAGGCAGGAGGAACTCGCCAGCCTTACATCAGCCTTGCCAATAGAGCTGTTATTCCCACTATGTACGAGGTCACAAACTCATACGTTGAGCAAGCTCCCCTAAGCTTTGACTTAGGTCAAAGGGTAATTGTAAGGACACAAAGGGAAATATGGAAGTCTGGGAAACAACTGATCCATCACCCTGGAGACCAGAGCCTTGTGGGTGGGACCACGCATGCAACCAGCCTCATCATCACGGCAGCTCTGCTGCTGGGACTGGCCACCCACGCAGGGTATCTGCTTCTCTCTGGGCATGTCCCGCGGAAACTCTGAGAGTAGAGAGAGGCTGATGGGTCGTTATGCCAACACACAGTATGGACCGTCCCTGTAGGGTAGCCCTTGGTTCAGGTGTCTTGCTCCGGCTCAGCCGTCGTAGCCAGGGAGCAGCCTGCAGCTTGCTCCAGGGGCAACTTACGGCAGCACGATGCTGAAAGACCTTCAGGAAACCTTCCCCCCATGGTGGGCTTGGCCCTGGCCTCCCTAGGACTTTCAGGGAGATTGAGGCAGCACGGAGTCATCAGAAGAGCACAGGTACGGGAATCAGACAGAACCTGGGTTTGACCCTGTGTTCTGCCACTTAAGTCAGTTTCGTTCCCAATGAACGGTGGGTATCACCCACCACACAGAGGTGTCGTGAAGCTCAGGTACTATGAAGTGCGTAGCATCGTGCCCGGCACAGAGCATCTGAGCTTAATCAATGAAAAGATTCGGTATTTTATTCTTAAAAAAATAGGAAAGATGGAAAAGTGAACAAGGACTTGATTTTATAACCCTATGACTTAGCCGCTTATTACTGACAGTGCTGTTTTCAGTTCTTGTAGGGACTCATCTGTTATTTCATTGAAGGCGTTATGTGCTTTGGAGCTGTTTTCTTCCGTGGTATTTTTTTAATGAACAGTCTGTTTTACATGGTTGTAGTTCTATAATTTTGCATTCTGATTATTTTTACATTATAAATTCTGTACGTAATTTGAGTGGACATACTGTAATTTACGTAAAATGACTTACAGTTGGACACCTAACCGTGGAGCATTGGTGGAATACGTGGTACCTTATTGGTGTAATAAAATATGAAGCAGCCATTTAAAAAGATGTAGTTGAAGTATATTTGTCAATATAGAAATATGTTCATGATTATATAGAAAATGAGATGATTTTACCTCCAGATCGACTGCCTGCCAAATCTATCTGGTCATTCACTGTCTCGATCTCAGCAGCTTTCAAACTTGAATGGGCCTGGGAATCACCGAGGGAGCCTGCCAAGTGCAGGTTGGGGGCCCTCCCCCTAGAGTTTGACGTAGGAGAGGGGGCTCAGGGGTCAGCGTTGCTCCAAGGAGCCAGGCGATTCTGATGTGGGATTGACACTCCTCCCTTTTCTACCTCTGGAAGCTGTCCTTCATTTTCCAAGCTTCTCCTTCTACTTTGCCCTAGATGCCTAGAGTGTTCTGTTTCCTTGCCTTGTGGATCTTTGTGAAGCCTTCTGAATTATAAGACTTTTCCTGGTCCTGCAAGCAAACTCAGTTGGGCACCATGTTACATCCCTGGGCTTTGTGTCAAGCCCTGAGTGTGTTCCCGGGTATAGATACTGAAATCCTGGAATCCAGGGGTGGTTTTTCTTTTTTATAAATTTATAAATTATTTATTTATTTATTGGCTGCATTGGGTCTTTGTTGCTGCGTGCAGGCTTTCTCTAGTTGCAGCGAGCAGGGGCTACTCTTCACTGTGGTGCGCGGGCTTCTCATTGCAGTGGCTTCTCTTGTTGCAGAGCTCAGGCTGTAGGTGCACGGGCTGCAGTAGTTGCAGCATCCGGGGTTTCTTTGCTCCACAACATGTGGGATCTTCCCAGACCAGGGATCAAACCCATGTCCCCTGCGTTGGCAGGCGGATTCTTAACCACTGCGCCACCAGGGAAGTCCCGTGGAGTTGAAAGAAACCTCTTCATTTTACTGATTAAGACATCAAGTTTGTTAAAAGACAGGCAGTTTTCCTTAGTGGCAAGAGCCCTTGAATTGAGTCAGATAGGCCAGGATTCAGGTTTTGGCTCTGGGGCTCAATCACAGCCTCTTACTGGCTGTGTGATCATAAGCAGTTTATTTAATATTTTTTGAAGGTCAGTGTTTTCATTTGTGAAGTCTGATTAAAAATCCACCTCACTGTGTCAGGACAAGAGATTGCCTGCAATAACGTGAACCAGAGACGCAAGGGTAACATCTGCCCAGAGCAGATCTTCAATGATCTTTAGTCTCTGCCTTCTCTTGCTCAGATCACACCATCCCTGGCAGAGTTAGGACTTACACATTTTCCCTGAGGCGTTGTTAGGATGGCTGTGGTTCCCAGCTTACAGGACAGGACTCGTGCCCATCAGGGACACTCATTGCTCAGAGGCTGTGTTACGTGGGCATTTGAATACGACCAGACTCAGGATTTACTGTAAAAACAATCTCCCTTCCATGCTTTCTTGCTGTTGCCTTTTTCACATTCCTTGCACTGAGACTGATGGCACCCTCCCAGTCAACCATCAATTATAATGTTGTGTAATTGTATGAATTAGCACGATAGCTTCTATAAAGCACAGACAGAGCAAACTATATAAACATTTTGGAAAAACAAGATCTGCATAGCTGAATAAGTCTTTGATTTTAAAAAGTCACATTCTAGAATAAGAAGTTAAATATTTGTGCTAAATTTTAAAGGGTTTTAGAAACGAAAAGCATTCCAAGCATGGACGCATTGGGCACCTAACTGAGGTGGTCGTGAAACATTCTTCAGGTGGGAGAAGCAGCATCTCTTCACGCTTCTCATTCTCCCAGAGTTCATCAGTTATTTCAAAAGACAACTCACTTTTCTATACTTTTCTCCCCTGTAAAGGCAGAGACCTGTGGGTTCTTGTTTTGGGACGATTTCCAAAGGAACACAGAATCGGGATTCCGGAATTCAAATACGTGGCAAATATGCATGGAGATGAGGTATGTATGTGGCTTGAATATCTGGCCTGTCACCAGAGAGGCTTCCCCCGGGGTCTCTGGCGCTCTGTATAAAGGCAAAGGAAACAGCACAAGTAGCAAAGAATCTGGAAAGGTCTTCCTGTGAGGCCTTCTGAGAGGACGGAAGGAACCAGGTTCCAAAAACCAGCACAGCCATCTGGTTGCTACCCAGTGCCCTGTGCAGGTCGCTTGAACGTTTTTTGGTTGGGGGCTGGAAGAACAACAGTGCCTCAGCGCTGGACCGCTGGCCAAGCCCCCGAACGCCTGCCTGGGTTGGTTTTCCCCACCACCTGCTCAGCATCGAGGTGACCCAGCACAGGAGTGATACTATATTTGAACTAAAACAATCAGAAGATCGCTTATGAATAAGGATGTGTCTGGTTCAATAAATATCTGTTGGAAAAAAAAAAAAAAAAAGATCCCGACTAGCTATCCTGAATGCTTTTGTCACTTTCTCTTAATCTAACACTCAGCATTTTCAATGCTTAACTTTAGACCATCAAGCTTAGAGCTCTGTCATCCCTGTCATTCAACAAACCCTTAAATTCCATCATAATGTCTTGGCTCTAATCCAACTTATCGGGGTTCAACTCTATTTTTATTTTGTTCTGTTTTGTTTATGTTATTTATTTTATATTTTGCAAAATACCCTTTTACCACTCCTGCCTGCCCAGCCATTCTTGCCAGGCATTTGAAGATGCTGCTCTCCATTTCTCACCTTTCTTCCTCAGAGTGTTTTGAGAATATGACAACTGCAGGATTTTCTGTTCCCCAGGACCCCACACAACTGTGCAACCCAGTGGGAGGGAAAGATAGTCCCCAGTCTTGACCGGAAAGAAAACTGACGTAGGAATATCAAACACACTTGACTTTAAGGAATATCAAAGGAAATGCATATTCCTTTAAGTATAATGTGCTGACTTGTTAGGACACTTCCAGGTCTGCAGCAGTGTGGGTGGCGTGCGCTGCTTAAATGCTGGACTTCCTGTCCCGGCGTAACCCTCCCCAAACCCGGGCTCTATAGGAACAGGCTCCACCCTGCGACACACACTTTCTGCCCTTCCCAGGCATGCTGCTCAACCCGTTTTGCCAAGCGAGGGGACTTCTTTTTGCTGGAGCTCAGATGCAAACACTTGCCTCTGAGTGAGTGGTTGGTCTTTGCACCTGATTTGGGGGTGGGTGGAAGTTACTTTATTGAGCATGATGGTCTGTGCTCGTTTTTTTTTGAAGGGAGTCTGACCAAACTTGTGTTTAATAAAACAACTGATCATGACAGACAGCAGCCCAGACTTCCTTTCCGTTTTGCTATCTAGTCAATTGATTGAGGTTCCATGAATCTATTTTTAATAAGAGCCATGTGGCACTCATTGACTCCAGTAGTTTATTTATTGAATTCCTGGCATTTCTGAGGTTGCAACCTGCTGCTCAGAAGTCAATCCTCTCAACTGAAACTTCCAAAGAAAAGCAAGAGTCTTTCCTCTCACTCACCCCTGAATTTGCTTATAAGTTGCCAGATTTCTGACATCTTGTCCTCCAGGTAGTTAATGTATCATATTAAATCAGGGCTCTCTCGTTCACTTTGATTCTTTGAGGAATACTAAGGACTAAGATTACACAAGGGGAAAAGTTCCAGTGTGTTTTAGGTGTGGGGACCTGAAGTCCTGTTTATCCCCTGTGTGTCCCAGCTAGTAGCAGTGTCTGGTGACTCTGGGGGCCATTGAGAAACTTATTATCCTGGATTTGAGATCTTGTATGCTCTGCCCTCCTGGTGCCACTAGGAGCTAGGGAAAGTGATGGCTTAACCCAGGAGCAAAAGTGTCACTTGGATTAGAGGTTCTAACCACCTTACTCATCCTTCTTCTTCTCTTAGACCTTTTGGAATTGAGCATTTTCAAGAACCCACTATTAAAAAGCCACATAGATGACATTTGGGGGCAGTGGTTCTTAACCTTCTTTGGATGGATTCCTTGCTATTCTGACACAAACTTTGAATGCTGACCTTAGGGTCCATAGATCTTCTAGGAGTCTGAGGACGTCATGTGGAAAAGCCCAGCAGGGGTCATATGTGTACTGAGTAGTATGGCGGACAGAATTGACCACAGTATATTTTAAGCGTTTCCTCTTTTCCCCGAGCCCCACCTTGTGTGTGTGTGTGTGTGTGTGTGTGTGTGTGTGTCCCACATTTAACCCTGTGGCTAGACGACGGTGAGCCTCAGCACCGTCAGGAAGATCCGGTTCAGCCATTTCCCCCATGAATTTTCACCTTACTTCATGATGCCTTCTTTTAGAATTGGGTCTTTGTTAAAACAAAAATAGCCTGTTATTATTACAGAATCAACCTACGAACATCTTAGAAGAAATACAGATAAACAATAATGACAAAAAAGAAAACATTGTATATGGACCTTGTACAGATTAGAACTGTCGATTCCTTATCACTTACCCTTCCAGATGTTTTTGTATGTGCATGTGTGTGAGCGCTTTTACCAAGCGAGCAATGCTTATTTGCTATTTGTAACATTTTTCAGTTAATACAAGCTACCTTTGCATGTCAGTAAATGTTTTATCCTATCTTTACCTTATATCTGACATTCTAGTTTCTCTAATTGTCCTCAAAATGTCCCCCAAAGTATCCACCCAGAATCCTGTCCAAGATTATACATCATATGTGGTTGATATACCCCTTGAATCTCTTTTAATCTAGCATTTAAAGAATCTTTTCATGACACTAGACTTAATGGAGAACCTCGATCTATTGTGTGTCCTGCAGAACGTCCCACATCCTGGGTTATTTCCTTCCTTATAATATCATTGGTTTCGTGCCTCTCGTCCCTCTATTTACTTCAGACTGGAAGTTAGATCTAAAGGTTTTGGGGATTCAGGCGAAACATTTTTGGCCACAATGCATCTTCAGAATCGTGAAGTTGGGTGACTTAGGGGGCTGATGCTGAGGGTTCTACAGTCCCACACGCTGATTTGTGTACACACTAGAGCCTGGATAATTAGGCTAATTAGCCTGACTACACTCCGGAATGCATGAAGCACACTGAGGGGAGGAAAATCCACTTAAAGCAACCTATTTGCAGGTGAGAATTGTTACAATAGAAGTGAAGTCAAACCTCCTCTGGTTTTGTGATATTCTTCTTGTTTTCAGTCATCTTGTCATGAGCTCATGTCCTCACAATGCTGCATCAATCGGGCTGGCAATTCCCCTCTATACAACGCGCTCCACAAGAAAAGAGTAACAGTAGCCAACGTGTATTGAGCATGGGCTACACTAAATGCTTTGTGGGCGTCCTTTCTTTTGCTCATTTCTGCAGAAGGCATGGTTGTTAGTACACTTACCAGGAAGGGAATGCAGGTTTCTGTTTGGTCCTTAGAGCCTGAGCAGCGAGATTTTGCCAGCTGTGGCTTTGCCTCCTTGACAACTTCCACTGCCTTTGGAACATTCTGGTTTTGGTGGTTTCCTTTTTACATACAGATCTATGATCTATCTCAGATTAATTCTTGTTTGGATGGATTCTCGGTTGTTCCAGCCCCATTTGATGAGAAGATTTGGGCTCATTCATCGAGTGATAGAGTAGTAAACTCTTAGAGTCCGGCTGGAGTAAGCATCTCCACACCACCTTTCTCTGTCCCTGTCTTGTGCCTGCTGCCTGCCTCCCTTCCCTGGTTGCTGGAGAGTCGTCACGCAGGGGAGCTACGGAAAGAGAGAGTCGTCACGCAGGGGAGCTACGGAAAGAGAGTCGTCACGCAGGGGAGCTACGGAAAGAGCAGCTGCCACCCTTGATAAGCTTTTGTCACAGAAAGAGCAATTGCCACCCTTGATAAGCCTTTGTCACCAGCCATTCATGCTTTCTCAGGGTGAGGGAGACATATTTCTGAGGTTCTAACCCTTTTCATTTTAGTAAGACTAACAGGTGTTCTTCTGGTTTATGCAGGCTCTTATTTGTACACACATCAGCGTGTGGAATTGTAGAAGCCTCAGTTCCAGGCTTCATTTATGCAGGCTCCTAACTGGCAGTGCAGACACTCCTCAGGTCTAATCATTATTATTCATTGGAAGGAATGAGACCAGAGCACCCTGGGCGGGGCTCTCAGCCTTCTCTTACTCCGTAAACATTCACATCATTTGGGAGCAGGGTCTTTGTCCCCCTCGCCCTGCCCTGCCACGCCACCTCATTCTGCTACTGGCTGGCTTTGCAGTAAACTGTTACCTATAGACTCAAATCAGCTTTACTGAACCCTGGGACCATCCCCTGGAAATGGAAACCTCTAGTACCCTCAGCCTAAATGTGGGTGCAGGAGAGAAGCCTGGAAAATCATTCCTTGCTCCTTCCTCGAGTCCTCCCTGTTCTGTGTTTCATGCCTTTCTGCCATCTCATGGTTTAAAATTTTTGCAAGAAAGAAACTCTTATACCTGGGCAATCTCTAGATTGTTCAGACATCTCGAATCCCTGTGTAATGGAAATATTGAAGTGAGGCATGACTGTGTGCTTAAAAAGTTGGGTGCCTGGAGTTTTACGCTAATCCAGGAGCTGGCAAAGTGCAGGTGAGTGGTTGGGTCCACAGCTTCCCCTGATCCACTGTCTTTACGTATGGGGGGAGGTATTCAGTCTGTGTCTGTTAAGCATAACTGAATTGCCAATTCTGATTTTTTTTCTAGAAATTTTTTTTAAGCTTCTGTTTCTTAAACATCAATGAATTATTTTTCCCACGATGGTTTATTTGGGTATAGGGTTTTGAAAAACCAACATCACATTTAGATTTTCACATTTGGTGGCATTAATTTATAGTTTATTGGATTCCAGATGCATAATGAAAAGGAAGAACATTGCAAAAATGTGGATAATCATGATCATATTTTTCAACCTAAAAGTAAAGGCTAAATGGTTTTCCCACATCTTCTACCTGTAAGAGTTTATGAGATGTAGTTTGCATGTCTAAATGTCTATATTTAGAGGGTATTTTAGTGTCCTACATGAACAACAGGACATAATATCCTAAATTGTGCGTATCCTGGAAAATCTTGGGCTGTACGGTCAACATGCCATAGAGGTTCCAGGCTTACCAAAACAAACAAAAATTAAAGCTTGCCAATTCCCCAGCTCTTTTTTCCACCACTATCCCAGAGGATGACAAAATGTCCTTGGTTGTACAGTGTGGCTTTGGATAATTATTTCCTTTTGGATGTAGACCAAACTAATCTTTATTCCAGGCAAAGTGTCTAATTCCTTTTAAGCATGTATTAGATTCCTCATGTAATTATCCTTTTTCTCCCCATCTCCCTTTCCTGGTGCAGCTGAGCCAGGGAGCCAAGGTATCGCGTCCTCGGCATGCTCAGCACTGCTGGCCCCCACCCCTGGGAAGTGTATTCAATATTGAAAACCCTTTCATCGAAAGAACTTGATCATTTGTATATCCCCCCCACCCCCACTAAGAACCTTAAGTCCTTATGTTTTCAGAAAGTTCCTTCCCAAAATAGTCATGACTTTGTAATGGACTTGGCAACAGTAATCGACAGTCATTTATTGAGTACCTGATAACACCAGGAGTTGGGCAGGATACCAGGGATGCAGAGAAAGCCGGTTAGCATCCCTGCCGTCAAAACTTAGATGGTGGGGTTGGTGGGGGGTGGGGGGGATTGTTGCTTCAAAATTTTTTTCTAATGGTTCTTAGAAGTGCTAGGACATTCATGTTTATCTATCTAGGAGGCTCCCACTTGACTGGATTGAAGTGAAACTGATAGAAGTTTGTTTTCTGCTTTCTGGGTTCTTGCCATTTTTTTTTAACTTTTTATTTTATATGGGAGTATGGTTGATAAACAGTGTTGTGTTAGTTTCAGATGTACAGCAAAGTGATTCACATACATATATGTATCTATTCTTTTTCAAATTGTTTTCCCATTAGGTTGTTACATACTATTGAGCAGAAGGTCCTTGTTGGTTACCTGTTTTAAATGTAGTCATGTGTACATGTCAATCCCAAACTCCCTAACTACGCCTCCCCCACAGCCATGCCCCCGGTAACCATAAATTCATTCTCTAAGTCTGTGAGTCTGTCTGTGTTTTGTAAGGAAGTTCATTTGTATCTTTCTTTTTTAAGATTCTGCATATAAGGGATATGATATTTCTCTTTGTCTGTCTGACTTACTTAACTCAATATGACAATCTCTGAGTCCATCCTGGGTTCTTGCCATCTTAATGACTGGATGAATTATCAGAGAAAGACTCTAGAAGCTGGTGTGCTCACCCAGCCTTTCAGGTTCTTCATTAGGGATTCTTTCATTAAGTCCACATTCTCACAAAAGGAAGTGAGAGCTAAATGAAAGGCTGTTTAAGCTAATGGAAACAGTTTTGACCACATTCTTTTTTAAAATTTTAGTCTCTAAGGTTTCATATTCAAAGACTTAATTTTAAATGAAGGGAGGTCTATACATAAAACATGAATGAGTGAGACATTTATATTAAGGTTGAGAAGAATTAATTTGAATAATACGTGGCATAAATTTGCTGTTACAGACACAGGAAAATATGGTCCAAGAAAACAAGAGGACTTTGTTTAACTCTGAAATTTCATCTGTTTACCTCACCATTTTTTAAGTTATCTGACTCTTAATTGGTTCTTTATCATACTGCCAAGATTTTTATTTCACCCTCTGCAGTTAAGAATTTGTAGTTTGTTTTGGAATATGGAGACAAACAGAAAATACCTTGGTCACACATTGGTTACCTTGAAAGAATCATGATTTTATTGTTTTTTGTAGAAATAGCATAGGTTTTCTTTAATTTAAAAAGTGACACTAGACAATAAGAGGAAATAAAAACTACTGAGAATACTACCACTGAGAAATCACCATCATTAGTATTGGCCAGATGCTGTTCTAGACATCTATTTATTTCTATAGTAACAGAATGAAAGGAATCAAAAGAATATAAAATAAATGTGTCATATAATACGTATTATCTCTAAATAAGTATGAGATTTAACTTTACTTGAACTTAAAAAATTAGGAAAAACTGAAATTATAATGATTTAAAATATATATCTTTTCAAAATTTGGATAATATCCTATGACCCATTGCTATAAAAAGTGAAGAAATTAGCACTTCAAAACATCTTCGCTTCTCTCCTTTCCTTTCCCCTCCCCCAGCGCCCACCCTTGCTGTTAATATAAACCTTAACTTTTACCTTTTATCCTATACCCACACCACCACGGTTCCTTGGTCTAACTCTGTAGCTCAATCACAGCTTCTTACTCTTTGTTTTCATTTGCTTGTGGATGGATGAATCTCATTGCCAACTCCTGTCTTGAGTTTGGGTGTGCTTGAGAATGTAGGGTTCAGATGGTTAAGAGGAAATTCACACTTGGAACCACGTGGGGATTCATGTATGGTTCACTTGGTACCTGACCTGGGGTTCAGATGGGCCTCAGGTTTTTCCTGCTACATCCCTCTAATGGAACCATCCTCCAGTCTCCAACCAGCATTTAGAAATCTCACTTCCTCCTCCCTTTCCTTGACCCTTTTCTCTTCCCCAGCCCCTTGCCAGAAGAGCACCTTCAACCAACCACACTGTCCACATTTAAAGCCACCTTTCACAACCTAAAATTAACAGCCCCTCCTCCACTGCTTTTAGGGAAGCCGGTAAGGAGCTTCCAGATGTGCATGAGCTTCCAAAACACCAAATTGGAAACCCAGTGTGTGACTCGCTTGACTTTTTTGGTTATTAGTTTGTAAGGACCTTTTTCAAGTGACAGTTTGCGCTGTAAAAACAAAAATCACAGTGATGGAAGAAGATAGACTTGAGTAGGAAAAAAATTGAAGTCAGAATGGAATTTATTTCCACTGTGAATTTTATGGCTACCTATATTTACAGTTTTCATAGTTCCATTTTCAATTATTCTGTGTTCATTAGGATAACAAATTCATAAAGCATGTTCTCTCTGCTTGCCAGCGAGGGGCATAAAGTGCCGAACTACTCATCCTTTGTCACAACATGAATTGCTACAATGGAGGCATAATTGAAAATTCTTTTCCTGCCCATGGCTTCATTAATGCACCAGCAGCACCGTCCTTATTTAACACCTGCTGCCCTGGTTTCCCATATACTAACCCCTCAACACATATGACCACATGTAAGAGGTAAATATTCCTTACTTAGATGTGGAAGCTTTGAACTCAGGGTTATAGGAGGAAATTAATGTAGCCTAATCAAATCTTTCTAGAATAAGGCTGAAAATGTGAATTCCTTAAAAAAAAAAAAATAAGAAAAATAGTAAATCTCTCCCTTGGGGACTATAAAGCAAGCTCTTTCACAGGCCTTCAGTTTCCCAGTCCTTGTTGGTACAGAAGGTCATTTTAGGTGAATGAGACCTGTTTATTTTCATAGTCATGCTTTTACTTTACTGTGCAATTAGAAACATGTATCTAGCAAAATGGTAATTATACAAAGTTTCTCATTTTTAATGTAAGTAAAAAGTGAGCCAATTTAAAGAAAATATAAACTAAATAATAGTGTAGATAATATGCAGATATGGCAGAAAATTGTGAGGATGATGTGTCAATGAAACATGAGAATGTGGAAATCAAATACAGAGGTATGGCAAAAATTGCATAAATGTGCAAGAGGGTGATTTGGAAATAAAAGAGCTTGGAAATAGGGGAATATGAAAATCAGAAACGTATTTAAATTGTGTATTACAAACATGGATTTTTCTCTATTAAAATCTACTGTAGTGGTTCTCCACGTATCATCCACTAAGATACGCACCACGGCTCTCCCGTGTGCCACGTGTGATCGTGGGGATGCACGACTCCCCCACCTGATCTCTAGCTACCCTCCTCCCCACGACTCCAGGAAATATTTGGAAGATAAGCAAATTAGTAATACTAAGAATAAAATTTACTCCACTCATTTTTTTTAAAGTGATGCTTTATACATTTTATTTATTTATTTATTTATTTATTTATTTATTGGCCACATTGGGTCTTTGTTGCTGCGCGCAGGCTTTCTCTAGTTACAGAGAACGGGGGCTACTCTTCATTGTGGTGCATGGGCTTCTCATGGCAGTGGCTTCTCTTATTGTGGAGCTGGGGCTCTAGGCACCGGGGGCTTCAGTAGTTGTGGCTCACGGGCCCTACAGCGCAGATTCAGTAGTTGTGGTGCATGGGCTTAGTTGCTCCACGGCATGTGGGATCTTCACAGACCAGGGATCACACCCATGTCCCCTGCATTGGCAGGCAGATTCTTAACCACTGCGCTACCAGGAAAGTCCCTCTAATTCATTTTTTAAAGGAAATTATTTACGGATAGGTACTTTTTTTTTTTTTAATTAACTTAAAAAAAAAACCCCAAAACACCTTTTACTCACAAAGACTTTGCAGCACACCAGTGATGGATTGCCACGTGCCAGAGTATCAGTAGACCTGAGAAACAATGGTCTGACAACTGGTTTTGGTGTCACATATCATGTGTAGTGTTTCTTGTTGGTGAATCTGCGCGTTAGGGGCTGTTTTCCTTGTTTCCTCTGACCTAACAATATCCTCTTCTCTATTTAACACCTATAGGCTGTAGGGCGGGAACTGCTGCTCCATTTAATTGACTATCTCGTAACCAGTGATGGAAGAGACCCTGAAATCACAAATCTCATCAATAGTACCCGGATACACATCATGCCTTCAATGAACCCAGATGGATTCGAAGCTGTTCTAAAGCCTGACTGTTTTTACAACAAGGGAAGGTAAGGATGGGCTAGTCTATCTCTATTTAAAACACAATAAAACCATAAAAAGGCCCCCATCAGATCAGACCCCTTGGCCCTGTCAAGAGGAGTTAGGGAACCATCTCATAACCTGTGTCATGTCACTGCCGTGCTGGAAGCTCTTCAGGGCTGCCCGTTGCTTTGACCTTGAGAATAAAATCCTGAATAAGGCCGCTTTACTCCTGTGCCCCCCTCACTGCTCCGGCTTCATTGCCTCTCCCCTCATTCACCCTGCTACAGCCGCTCAGACCCCCCTATACCTCCTGCGACCCCCAGCTTCCTTTTCCCCTCTGGCATTTCCCACTCCTTCACCCCTCCCACTGCCTCAGCGGCATTTCCTCAAAGCCTCCTTCCCTAACCGCTCAGGTATTAGGTCCCCAGTTCTCCTCCTATCACCTGGCACTTTACCCTCCTGTCTCATTTCTTACGGAACATCTGCCTGAGGGCAGGAACCCTGCCCGTTGTGTTCATCGCTGCTAAATCCCAGGGCCTGGCCTAGTACCTCGCCCCTCAGTAAGCAGGTTGGTTCATTGAGCCAGCACGGGAACTCACCACAAAAAAGGAGTGTCTTGTAGTACTTCTGATTTAAAGTTTATTGTGTTTCAGGCGGCCTCAGGAAGTTTGGAATTTTTCGCATGTCTAATAAACATTGATATTGTGCAGTTAAAACTTTGTTTTTACCAAAGATTGATAAATCACCACTGGATTCCCTTCCACTTCTAAGTTTTGTAGCATATTTAAACATGGCCAGGCCCCTTTTCAGAAACACGTTTGTATAAAATAGTCTGTTCCTATTGTTTCTGTCATCAACTGCTATGGAACAAACTGCCCCAAAATTGAGGGACTTAACAACCAGCTTTTTATTTACTTTCCACTCTGTAAGTTAGGAATTTGGGCAGAGCGGGAATGGCTAATCTCTATGCCATGATGTCTGGGGTCTGGCTGGGACCATACGTTGCAAGTCTCAGTTCTGCTGTCGGCTGGGTTCCTCATTCTTCCATGTGGACGTGGCTAGCATTGGGGTCTCAGGGCTCCAAACGGGCGTGTTCCAAGAGCAAAAGCCCCGAAACGCAAACACTCATCAAACCTCCGCTTACATCTGAATCGCTACTGTCCCACTGGCAAGAACAAGTCACACGGGAGGGGACATGTTGTGTGAATGCCAGGTGTGATTCATTGGAGACTGCCAAGGCAGCCACCTGCCACCTCTGTGTTCATATTTGGAAAAACACCTGGAGCCCCAAGTGAAGGCCTGTACACTGCACAAATCTGCTCCCTCACACACCAATAGCAAACCCTAAAAAATTCTTTCTTTAAAGGGATAACAGTAACTTCTACGACCTGAACAGAAATTTCCCGGATGCTTTTGAATTTAATAATGTACCAAGGCAGCCTGAAACTGTGGCAGTCATGAAGTGGCTGAATACAGAAACATTTGTCCTTTCTGCAAACCTCCACGGTGGCGCCCTGGTGGCCAGTTACCCATTTGATAATGGCGTTCCAGGTAAGCAAACGTGGGCCCAGGTCTCGCTTTCTCAGTCCCGAGTGAAACTGCAGACCCTCTGCCCCTGAATGGGGACACAGCCGTCCTCTCCCCACTTAACTTCTCTGGCAGGGGTAGAAAGAGCCCCATTCTCTCGACCCTGAGCTATCCTTCCTACAGTTTATAAACAACAGGTGGGCAAGGTGGCTGAACTGACGACCCACAACGGGATTACTTGACATTCATCAGTGAAATAGTAAAATTGGGACTTAGATTAGCCCACAGGAGGCAACATGGCTAAAAATAAATACAACTAATTATATGAGTAATAATTCCAGACTCTTCTTAAAACTGTGGGATAAGGTATATAAGAACGACTTAAAATATTTGAGTGGCTTCATTTAATCCCTGCAATACCTAAGGAAAGGTTACTGACCTCCAGAAATCAGCAAGAGTGACTAAAAGGGTATTTAACATTTAAGCTGCCTGAGGAGGAGTTTAGACATGTACATGGTTATTTTGTGTGATATCGCCTCTGTATGTCCATTAAAAACTTGGAAGGAGAGTAGAGGGAGCATTCGTGGAAGTGGGTAGCGGATCTGTCTAGGAAATGAGAGCCTTTGTGTGCGACGTGGTCATGGATGTGCTAACGTGGTGTGTGCTTCCTCTGACTCTAACATCCGCTAAAAGGTCTTGATCTGTCTTTCATGTACAGCCACCGGGACATTATACTCTCGGAGCTTAACCCCTGATGACGATGTTTTTCAACATCTTGCACATACCTACGCTTCAAGAAATCCCGACATGAAGAGAAGAAATCCATGTAGAACTAAAATAGAGTTTCCTAGTGGAATTGTAAATGGATACTTTTGGTATCCACTTAAGGGTGAGTTTCTCCTCATTCTACTGTTCCCGTCGTTGCCTTCACCCAGAGGTGCCAGCTGGCTTTTGTTGACCCCCACAGTTGCTGAAAGTTAGTTAGGCACAGTGCAGTCCCTTCAGTCATGTCTCTGTCAGCGAATATCACAGAGCAGTGAAGGGAACTGATCGTTGGAGAGATGCTCAGACATGTTCCCCACTGCTAAAGCCTCCCGAGTTCAGACACTGCTTCAGCATTTACCCTGGAGCTGGGAACTGTGCCAAGAAAGATGAGCAGGTTTAAGCCCAAGTTTAATAGAGAAGAGCAACATGCAAATAAATGATTGTGATGGCAGTGTAATATCAATAAAAATAAAGGTTTAGAAAAGGTACAGTGTACCACAGGGGTGTAAAGCCAAAATACAGCAGGGAGCAGTGAAGACCTTGGAAAAAGGTCATGCTTACATCTCATCCGGTGGGGACAGCTGCTACTTAGATCCAGGTAATTACTGCCATGCAGCAGTGGGGGGGCAATATTGCCAGATCTTCCGCATTTCCATGAAGTCTCCTGAGTTTAAAGCCACTTTTCAGGCTAAACAAAAGAGCCCTCTAGTTTTCCCACCCTGGAATAGGATGGCCAGGTGAGGGAGGAAGTGAGGAGCTTCCCATGTAGGGAACGTGGCAAGGGGGTGTTCCTGTCAGAAGGAATAATATAAGCAGAAGCCCAGGGGTGTCAGAGCCTTAGTCTGGAAATTGAGAGAGAATAGGAGGGAACCTAGGATGGAAGGGTAAGAGGGGAGACAGTGGGCCGGAACCAGGTTCCCACTTTTCCACTGGAAAGTGCCCCCTTCCAGACTGGTCAGCTGAGCCTGCCGATAGCAAGCTGCAGCCTACATTTCTGCATACAGGTCACTTCCTCAGTTGTCACTTAGGATGCACAGGCTACCAAGTAGTCTTGCACAAGCTGGGACTTTTGTGTCTGGGCAGGTCTCTGCCAACTTTCCAGGTAATATAAATAAGCATAGACCACAACTGATAGGCAGCAGGGCCAGCCAGATGCCACAACATCCCAAACTCCTCTCCAAGAGACAGCCTCCCCACCCCCACCTCAGGGCTGCAGCCTAGTCCCCACTCACTACTCTTCACTGGAAGGAAAGGGCCCCCTCCTGCCCAGTGGCAGCACTGTCCTTCATGTGCACTGTAACTTTCAAGACAGAGCCCGATGTATGGGAGATTAACTAGGAACCCAATTTTGCTGTTGGGAGTTGTTCCCAAGTGTGCCTGTGGGTAAGCTGTGTATCTTTCTGAAAAAAAAAGATAGTAGAGCCAGCTACTTTGAGGAGCTTAGAACAGAGCATTTTGGCTCAGCCTGGAGGTTTTGTTGGCCAGGCCTGACTGGCCTTATCCAGAGCAGCATATACTCTCCACACTTGGCATTCTCCATCCAGCATGCTTTGCACAACTGTTTTGCACACCTGTTTTGCCATTTAACTTCTTTCTACCTGAGACACAGCCATCCAGCCAACAGCTTTTGTTTTGTTTCATTTTTCTCTTCCTTTTTTCCTTCTTCTATTTCTTGGTGGAAATGAGGTCAGAGAGAAATACAAAACTCATAAGTAAAGGAAAAGAAAGGACAGAGTAATTCTTCCTGGATAAAATTTGGACGTACATAGATATTACTCAATATCTATATAATATTTTGACCATTTTCTGACTGTAACTTTTTTTCCCTTCGTTACTTCGCAAATACCCTGATGAAATTGAGAATACACATTTCACTGGGCAGATATCAAGTATGACAAATTAAAATCTGGCAGAGACCACTTCCTTCAAGGTTACCATATTTCATCAAATCCAAGATGCCACGGATTGTAAAATACTTCCCACCAAGAAAGAAGAACGTTTCCAGCCAAACTAATAACACTGATGATGTTTTTCAGCCATCAAATTTAAGATACTTCCCAATTCAGAGATTTTAAAATATGAAAAGTTTTGCATCTTAGAAAATAAAAAATACAGTTATAACCCTTTGAAAATAAGGTGTTGAGATGTAAGAACTAGAAAGCGAGCATGGGTAGTAGTAACCCCAGAAGCAACAGGGTCCTGGGTCTCCCTCTGCTCCCCAAGAATCAGCATGGCATCCTTTCATCCCCAGATGCAATGTGGTGTGAGAGAGCATGGGGGCTCTAGGAAGGTGGCCTGCACTCCAGCCTCAGCCATTCAGTGGCAGGAATCCCTGGGCACATGGTCTACCATTTGTGATTGTTTCCTCATCAGTAAAATACGAGTGATGATTACCGTGAGGATTAAGTGAGTTGATAGTGAAGCTCATCACACAGTACCTAGCAAGAGCGAACACTCAGTAAACATCGGCCGTTATTATTCCTCCACGCTCATATACTTAGCTTTATAGAATAAATGTGTTTATGGTTTGTAGAAATAATTTAAAAGAAATCTCACTCCAGTTTATATCTGTTTAAAATGTAGTCTAGGAAAGAAATGTAATTTGAAGAAGAATCCTTTTCGTTTGTAATTATGATTTTCAAAAAGGACCCTTCCCCTACCGCTCATTTAATTTTGATGCACAGCTTAACATCAGTCAGCTCTGATTCAGTTACCCATATGGGAATATTTAAGATTTCTTGGTCATGCCTGGATAATAAAATGTCAAGCTCTAATTGTACATGCTAATATGTCAAATTCATCTTTTCCTGTTTATATGTACTTTCATTGCAACTGTCTGATTCACCTGTCCCCAGGGTACGTGATACTTGGCTTCACTCCAATTTCAGACCTTAAAAAAAATTAAATATGCTTGTGTTTAGGTGGGATGCAAGATTACAACTACATCTGGGCCCAGTGTTTTGAAATTACGTTGGAGCTGTCATGCTGTAAATATCCTCGCAAGGAGAAGCTTCCAAGCTTCTGGAACGATAACAAAGACTCGTTGATTGAATATATAAAACAGGTGCACATAGGTTTGTAAGATTTTCTTATTAATTCCTGTTAACACAAAATATAGCATCTGGCAAAACCTTTGGGGTTGAGAAAATGCAAGCCCCTATTTATATTTTATAGGTACAGCCTCATTTTAGAACAAATGGTTCAGAATTCTCTCTGCGTGAACATCTGCAGCATGTGAGAAATGCAGCACCCATCAGTTCATGTAAGAGAAAGCATGGTGTGTGTTACTTTAATATGGCGGTATAAAATCCAGGGTACTTACAATTTTACGTGTTGAATGACCTGGGAATCTGGCAAAAGATCAGGAAAACAGGCTGTTACTCCATTACATCACCACCCATTTAGAAAAAAGCCAAGTTTGCTTGTCACTTGCCATATAATATCACAGACCCAGAGAACGTTGGACATACCGTTTTGCATTTTTTGTAGAACTGGGGTGATGACCTAGCACCGTCAGCTTCAACCCCTCCCACCCCTCAACTCTGCCAAATGACCAGGCACTGGGAGTCTTTGCAGCCTGTTTTTTGATGGCTGTCTGGCCTTTATCACAGATGAGGAGACTTAATGTGACAAGAATGGTCATTCTCAAACATGTGCAGCAGACTCACCAGGAGGGTCTGTTAAAACATAGATTGCCAGGCCCCATCCCCAGAGTTTGATTTAGTGGGTCTGGGATGATTGACGTCTTCCCCGCTGATGCTGACGCTGCTGGTCCAGGGACTGCACTTCAAAACTCACTGCACTCGAGCAACACACTGCTTGTGATGATGGAATCGTGGGCAGGGTGTGGGAGGCTCTTCTGCATTTTTCTCCATTCAGAAAGGTATCAGGAATGGGAGCAACAGTTATGCTAACCACATCAAGCCAAAGTGGAGGGTGTGTGTTTGTGTTGAAGAGGTTTGCATCATGGGCCTGCTACATAATTGCATAATTCCTGGATTTTCTGCAGGCTTCGCACCAAAGCTTTCCACCTGCTAAAAAGAGATGGATACAGCTGAGGCAGGGAAAAGTCAGAAGCAGAGGGGGTACAGGGCTGAGGGGCTACAAGGACAATTAGGAGCTTCCCTTGGCCACATATCCCTGACGTGGATATTCCTTCCCCCTTTCATACTTGACCTCCAACCTCTTGCCACCCCCACAAGTACAGAAAGATTATTTTTGAACTGGCAGGGCTGCATCTAACTGGCTGAGACATTTATGGGCCAGGTTGATGGGGCAGATTATAAAGTGTCATCTTTCTTTTTCACCAGCATCTTAATAATGTTTATTAACCTTATTATTGGGTCTTTCTCCTTTTTCATTATGTCACCAGACTTTGTATTCTGATGTTTCTCCACTTTTCTCACAAGGCACATTTCTGCTTTTACTGTATTTCTACCTATATCAATCTTTTAGTGTGTACTCTGTTCTTTTCTAAGATTTCTCCTTCAGAAGCATCAACATGGGAGTGCAACTGATGAAGTACGCTCCACAAACTGCACTGCTATGTTTGGTATTTCAGTCTAACTGGAAAGGTTATTTACTGAGCACTGAATTAAGGTGGGCTCTGAAGTATTGTGCTAGAATAATATTGCCAGCAAAGGACCTTTGTAAACTGCTAAATAACACAGAGTTATAACAAGTTAACCATTGTTATTATTAATTTAAAGGGCTTACGAGTCCATTTCACTAGGTTTTATAAAGAATATTCATCTATCTGCCTGTCCCTTTAATCAGATGTGCATCTGAATAACGCATCAACCCTGCCGCCTTGTGGTTTAAGACAGGCGTTTTTTGTTTTGTTTTTTTTTGTTTTCTAGTTTAATGAAACCCTATTTCCAAACACTGATATAGCGTGGTTACTGTTACTTGATAGAGAGGTTGTCTCCTTATTGGTGCCCAATAGGAAGTCAAAGAGTATCTCTGATTGTGGATAATGGAAGCAAATATCTCTTTACTGCTATTACTCTGGCTTAAGAAAAAAAATTTTTTTATTAATTAATTTACCTGGTTGCACTGGGTCTTAGTTGTGGCAGGCAGGCTTCTTCGCTGCGGCATGCAAACTCAATTGCAGCATGCATGCAGGATCTAGTTCCCTGACCAGGGATTGAACCCGGGCCCCCTGCATTGGGAGCTCAGAGTCTTAACCACTGCACCACCAAGGAAGTCCCTAAGAAAATTATTGATGTTTGTCAAGCTGCATCACATTCACTGGTTCAGTTTTACCACTTGCTAAGATGCTAAGATGGTCTCGGAGATTTCCAGATGGGTCAAAGTCTCTGGCCTACCTTGTCTGGGAAGGAAAGCCTCCTGCACTAATGGAAGGGCCTGGTCTAGAGGGCAGGAGCCTGGGTGAGGCCTAAGCAGTTCTGTCATCTGCCTTTGTGAAACCTTGCAAGCTGCTTGTGTCAACTGGTTTTAGTCAACTGATAGCTGGGAGTAATAGCATATGCCTTGCCTCACCCCAGCTTGTTCTAAGGCTCTGATGGGGTCATTCTTTCAATTAAATCTCATTGCCAACCTCAGTATAAACTCAGGCCCTTTGGTACTGTGCTGTCATGCTTGGAGGGTTGACTAGGCTTGGGTCGGGATAAGGGTAAGGCAGACATTAAGGCAAGTCTGAATTCTAGGGACCTGGAATGTCCTGCTTATTCCCTCTCCAGGGAGAAGCAAAGATGAGCAAGACATGATATTATCTGCTGCTGTTCTCTCCCCTGAACTCCTCAGAGCAGATCTGAACCCAGAGGTTTCACAGCACCCAGAAACCTAAGTAACCTGGGCCTGAGAAAATCTGGTATGTGCTGAGTTCCAGAAGCCTGTGAGACACACATACACATCTGTCATCAGATCCAGAGTAGTGGCAGCTGTGATCATTAGGTGGGGAGTGGGAGTGAACAGTCTCCCAAGTACCACCGGCTCAGACTCTGTGCTGTGGCCAGTTCTTGCCCAGCATGGGCTTTTCATCCACGGAGCTTGATATATCCCCAAGGGAAGGAGAGCTTTACATTCTCTCCCTCATTTCCAGACGTGGCCATAAAATTTAAGTCTCAGCTTTTATTCTTTGTTTATTATCTGAACTTTTTTCAAAATTTTGCTTTTTGTTCTCCTGATGTCATAGTGCCGGCTGTCTCTGCATCTCTTTGGATCTACTGGTCTTTTTTCAGTTTTTGATTTCAGCATATAGAAATAAATCATCTCTTTTGGTAAAACAATCACTTCCCTCTAAGTAAAAAGTTTGGTGGTGTGTTGACAGAATATTGAAAAGACTATAAGATCCAAAGACAGCTTACATTTGGCTGGTAGTATGGGATTATCCTCTAATAGAAATTGTGTATTTAAGCATGGTCTGTGTTTGTTCAGTAACAGAGTGATACTCCAATATTCCCAGCTTGAACAATTGTCTCTAGGTTTGGGTAAGGGCCATACAGAAATGAATCTATTTTTTTTTTATTTACAAGTTGTCTTAATTTCTGCTGTATAGCAAAGTGATTCAGATATATATATACACATATATATGTATACATATACATACTTTTTCATATTCTTTTCTATTATGGTTTATCACAGGGTATTCAATATAATTCCCTGTGCTATACAGTAGGACCTTGTTGTTTATCCGTTCTCTACATAATAGTGTGCATCTGCTAATCCCAAACCCCAATCCATCCCTCTCCCACTCCCCTTCCCCCTTGGCAACCACAAGTCTATTCTCTATGTCTGTGAATCTGTTTCTGTTTCATAGATAAGTTCATTTGTGGCATATTTTAGATTCCACATATAAGTGATATCATATGGTATTTGTCTTTCTCTTTCTGACATTTCACTTAATATGATAATCTCTAGGCACATCCATGTTGCTGCACATGGCATCATTTCATTCTTTTTATGGCTGAGTAGTATTCCATTGTATGTATGTACCACATCTTCTTTATCCGTTCATTTTGTCAATGGACATTTAGGTTGTTTCCATGTCTTGGCCTTTGTGAGTAGTGCTGCTATGAACATAGGGGTGCATGTATCTTTTTGAATTATTGTTTTGTCCAGATATATGCCCAGGAGTGGGGTTGCTGGATCATATGGTAAATCTATTTTTAGTTTCTTGAGGGATCTCTATACTGTTTTCCATAGTGGCTGCACCAGTTTACATTCCCACCAACAGTGTAGGAAAGTTCCCTTTTCTTCACACCCTCTCCAGCATTTGTTATTTGTAGACTTTCTAATCATGGCCATTCTGAACAGTGTGAGATGGTACCTCATTGTAGTTTTGATTTGCATTTCTCTAGTAATTAGTGATGTTGAGCATCTTTTCATGTGCCTGTTGGCCATCTGTATGTCTCCTTTGGAGAACTGTCTACTTAGTTCTTCTGCCCATTTATCAATTGGGTTTTAGTTTTGTTTTTTGTTTTTGAGTTGTATGAGCTGTTTGTATTATTTTGGAGATTAATCCCTTGTCAGCTGCGTCATTTGTAAATATTTTCTCCCAGTCCATAGGTAGTCTTTTCATTTTGTTTATGGTTTCCTTTGCTATGCAAAAGCTTGTAAGTTTGATTAGGTCCAATTTGTTTATTTTTATTTCTATTGCCTTGGGAGACTGACCTAAGAAAACACTGCTATGATTTATGTCAGAGAATGTTTTGCCTATGTTCTCTTCTAGGAGTTTTATGGTATCATGTCTTATATTTACGTCTTTAAGCCATTTTGAGCTTATTTTTGTCTATGGTGTAAGGGTGTGTTCTAACTTCCTTAATTTACATGCAGCTGTCCGGCTTTCCCAATACCACTTGCTGAAGAGACTCTTTTTGCCATTGTATATTCTTGCCTCCTTTGTCAAAGATTAATTGACTGCAGGTGTGTGGGTTTATTTCTGGGCTCTCTATTCTGTTCCATCGATCCACATCTATTTTTGTGCCAGTACCATGCTGTTTTTTTGTTGTTGTTTTGTTTTGTTTTAAATAAATTTATTTATTTATTTATTTATTGGCTGCATTGGGTCTTCTTTGCTGTGCGTGGGCTTTCTCTAGTTGTGGAGAATGGGGGCTCTTCATTTTGGTGCACAGGCTTCTCATTGCAGTGGCTTCTCTTGTTACGGAACATGGGCTCTAGGCACATGGGCTTCAGTAGTTATCACACATGGGCTCAATAGTTGTGGCTCATGGGCTCTAGAGCGCAGGCTCAGTAGTTGTGGCTCACAGCTTTAGTTGCTCCACAGCATGTGGGATCTTCCCAGACCAGGGCTCAAACCCGTGTCCCCTGCATTGGCAGACAGATTCTTAACCACTGTGCTACCAGGAAAGCCCAGTACCATGCTGTTTTGATTACTGTTTGCTAAATTTTTTTAAGGTACCATGACATTTTTTTTCTTGGTGTCTTCTGCCTTAGCATCCTGAATTTTATTTCAGCATTATCTTAGATGTTAAAGGATGGTGTAAAATGAATTTCAAAGATAGCTTAATTTTTTATGAGTTTGGGTTTGGTTTTGATTTGGTTGATTTTGAAGAAGACAATGAAAAATATAAAAGATGCCAACACACATACCGCCAGTACTACAAGCTCTCTTGCTCAAATGCACAGGTTTTCTAAGTGGCAGGAAGACTGTAAGCTAGTTCAGAGACCTAAGAAAGGAAGAAATAAGCATAGCTTCTTCCATCACATATTCTTGCTCTTGGAGAACAAAGCTGAATTGAGATCCCAGCAACTTACCCAATATTTCTGTCTCAACTTCAAACTTATATAGCTATAGTCTTTATATTCCTTTGTATCATTTTTCTTATCCAAATAGGAAGAGAAGGATTAAGAAAGGGATTATTATTTGTCGAGTCTTCTGTTCTATTACTTGTGTTTGATCTCCACAACAATCCTGGAAGGTATACATATCACCCCTATTTTATAGGTGATGAAATTGAGACTTGGGAACATTTAGTGAGTTGAAAGCTGGCATTCTAGCGTATCACAGGACTTCCTAAGAAGGACATAATGGAAATCTCTCTTCAAAAAAGAATGCCACTCACGGCAAGAATAAAGATGCAGATGTAGAGAATGCACTTCAGGACCGGTGGGGGGGGGGGGGGGGAGGTAGGGGTGCAGTTGCAAAGGGGAAGCTGGGACAAAGTGAGAGAGTAGCATTGACATATATACACTACCAAATGTAAAATAAATAGCTAGTGGAAAGCTGCTGCATAACAGGGAGATCAACTAGATGATGGGTGATGACTTAGAGGGTGGGAAGAAGTCATTGGAGGGAGGGGATATTGGGATATATGTATAAATACAGCTGATTCACTTTGTTGTACAGCAGAAATGGGCACAACAGTGTAAAGCAATTATATTCCAATAAAGAGCTTAAAAAAATGAAATTCCCTGCTTTGAAAAAAAAAAGAGAATGCCACTATATGTATAAAATAGATAGCTAATAAGAACCTACTGTATAGCACAGGGAACTCCACTTCTCTGTATAGTAGAAACTACCACAACATTGTAAAACAACTATACCTCAATTAAAAAAAAATCCCTGCATTGACCAGGGTTTTATTTTTTTTCTTTTTTTAGATTTATTTATTCATTTATTGGCTGTGTTGGGTCTCTGTTGCTGTGCGAGGGCTTTCTCTAGTTGCAGCAAGTGGGGACTTCTCTTCGTTGCGGCGCACAGGCTTCTCATTGCAGTGGCTTCTCTTGTTGCGGAGCACAGGCTCTAGGCATGGGGGCTTCAGTAGTTGTGGCTCACAGGCTCTAGAGCACAGGCTCAGTAGTTGTGGTGCACAGGCTTAGTTGCTCCGTGGCATGTGGGATCTTCCTGGACAGGGATCAAACCTGTGTCCCCTGCATTGGCAGGCAGATTCTTAACCACTGTGCCACCAGAGAGGTCCTGACAAGGGTTTTAGAAGTTTAAAAAAAAAAAAAGAAAAAAAAGAATGCCACTGAAATTCAATGAATAAAGGCAAAATTAGGTTACTAAATTATGACTGACATTTATGGTTGGGTACTACTGAAGATTAAAAGGTACATATGACTCTTGAACAACGTGGGTGTGAACTGTGTAGATACACTTATATGTGTCTGTGGGGGGACTGGTTTTTGTTTCGTTTTTTCACTAAATATGTACTACAGTAATGCACAATCCATGGTTGTTTGAATCTACCAGCACAGAGAGGGCCAACTATAAAGCTATATGTGGATTTTCAACTTGTGGAGGGTCAACGTCCCTAACCTTTGCATTATTCAAAGGCCAACTACAGTAGGAATAAATATAAATGGAACCCATTTTTTTAAAAAGGCAAAAGAGGAACAAATTAAAACGGAGGTTTTACGTAGTTGACCTGTATTGAAAAAGTGAGAAGGCAATGTGAAATTTAATAATTCCTTCTCTCAAGGAAAATAATGGAGTCAAGAATTATGGAAAAATTGGGACTTCCCTGGTGGTCCACTGGTTAAGAATCTACCTTACAATGCAAGGGATGCAGGTTCCATCCCTGGTCAAGGAACTAAGATCCCACATGCCGTGGGGCAACTAAGCCTAAGAGCCACAACTAGAGAGCCTGTGTGCCGCAACTACAGAGGCCACACACCACAACTAGAGAGAAGCCCATGCGCTGCAACAAAGGGCCTGCGCACCACAGCAAAAGATCCTGCATGCCACAACGAAGATCCTGTGTGCCACAACTAAGACCCAATGCAACCATAAATAAATCAATTAATATTTTTTTTTAAAGAATTAGGAAAAAGTTAAAAACTTGGGTCAGATAGAACTTAATGTTCAAGGTAAAAATTTTGTTGGTAAATGTCAAAATTTCTACCTTTTTCTGAAGGAAACTATTTAATGTGTGCCTCATATTTTTCTGCCCTGGTAAATAATTAGTAAGTATTACTGTTTGGGGACATTTCAGGGAACTTTTTTCATTGTGGCCTCTTCGTTCTCATTTATGTCATTAGGGTAATGTGACTTGTCACTAAAGTGAACAAACTGGAATGGGAAAATAGGATTTAAAATGAGAGGAGTCTTAAAATATAAATGGCCTTTTATTAACTGTATTCTTGAAATTTCAAAGTGAGGGGTATGGCATCGGGTACAGTGTGGGCTCTGAAGACTAGCACAGATTTACAGCCAGTCTGTGCATCTTTGTTGGTTATGTGAGATTGAGAACTTTATTTAATAATCCAAAGCCTTAGTTTCCTCATAAGTAAAATTGTGATAATAACATTGCCTACCTCATAGAGTGCATGTGAAGATTCAGTGAGAAAATGCACATTAAGCACTTAGCAGAGAGCTTGAAATATACTAACTGCTCAATAAATGTTTGCTCCCATTATTAGTAATAAGACTCCCACAATCAATTCCATGCTTCCAAGCAACCCTGTGATTATAATTTTGTTTCCCAAAAAGTTTGCCTGACCATGAGACAAAACTACTGAATCTCTTACATAGATAAATGTCAATTTACAATAAGATACTTTTGAGCTTTATTTAGGATTTTATGGAACTCACCTATTGCAACGTGTAGTACAGTTTGGTGACTGAGTAAACAACTTGGAAATGGTAGGAGCAGATTTAGATTGCTATCTATGTTCTCCCGTTTTGATAATATGCTATAAATGAAATATTCAACAACAACAAATTTAACCTATAAATCAGGTTGGTAGGTTGACTGTATTTTAAGTTATATCAAAATAATGTTCATTGCAGCACTGTTTACAATAGCCAACATATGGAAGCAACCTAAATGTCCATTGACAGAGGAATGCATAAAGAAGATGTGGTACATATATGCAGTGGAATATTACTCAGCCATTAAAAGGAATGGAGTAATGCCATTTGCAGCAACATGGATGAACCTAGAGACTGTCATACTGAGTGAAGTAAGTCAGACAGAGAAAGGCAAATATTGTATGATATTGCTTATATGTGGAATCTAAAAAGAAATGATACAGATGAACTTATTTACAAAACAGAAACAGACTCACTGACTTAGAGAACAAACTTATGGTTACCAGGGGAGAAGGTGGCAGAGGGATAGTTAGGGAGTTTGGGGTTGACATATATATACACACTGCTATATTTTAAATGGATAACCAACAAGGACCTACTGTACAGCACAGGGAACTCTGCTCAATGTTATGTGGCAGCCTGAATGGGAGAGAAGTTTGGGGGAAAATGGATACATTTATATGTATTGCTGAGTCACTTTGCTATGCACCTAAAACTAGCACAACATTGTTAATTGGCTATACTCCAGTGTAAAATTAAAAGTTAAAAAAAAAACAGTTTAACAAGTTCTGATTCAAGATGGCAACACAGAAGGATCCTGAACTCACCTTCTCCCATGGACACACCAAATCCACAACTGCATATGGAACAATTTTCTCTGAAGGAAACCTAAAAACTGCTTGAGTGACTTCTACACAAGAAAAAACCCACATGGAAATGGGTGGGAGAAGCTGAGACACAGCCTGGCCATAAACCCATCTCTGGCACAGCAACCCAAAATCAGGAAGGAACTCACAACTCTAAGCTTCTCCCTGAGGAGCAAATGGTTTGAATCACACATCTGGCACCCCAACTTTTAAAACATGCACCCAGGAGACAAGCCTACAAAACATGTAGATTTGTTTGTTTGTTTGTTTGGGGGGGGCTCTGTTTGCTTAGGTTTTTAAATAACAGTGAATTATTTTTCATGCTAAATCTTTTATTAGCTTCTTTTTTTAATTTTTTATTTTATATTGGAGTATAGTTGATTAACAATATTGTGCTAGTTTCAGGTGTACAGCAAAGTAATTCAGTTCTACATACACATGTATCTATTCTTTTTCAAATTCTGTTCCCATCATAGAGTATTGAGCAGAGTTCCCTATGCTATACAGTAGGTCCTTGTTGGTTATCTGTTTTAAATATAGCAGTGTGTACATTTCAATCCCAAACTCCCAATCTATCCCTCCCCTCCACTCTTCCCCCCTGGTAACCATAAGTTTGTTCTCTAAGTCTGTGAGTCTGTTTCTGTTTTGTAAATAAGTTCATTTGTATCATTTTTTTTTGTATTCTTCATATAAGTGATATATGATATTTGCCTTTCTCTTTTGACTTACTTCACTTACTGTGATAATATCCAGGTCCATCCATTTTGCTGCAAATGGCATTATTTCATTCTTTCTAATGGCTTAGTAACATTCCATTGTATGGTATGTACCACATCTTCTTTATCCACTCCTCTGTCGATGGACATTTAGGTTGCTTCCATATGTTCGCTATTGTCAACAGCACTGCAATGAACATTGGGGTGCATGTATTCTTTCAAACCATGTTTTTCTCTGCATATATGCCCAGGAGTGGGATTGTTGGATCATATGGTGGCTCTATTTTTAGTTTCTTAAGGAACCTCCATACTGTTCTGCATAGTGGCTATACCAATTTACATTCCCACCAACAGTGTAGGAGGGTTCCCTTCTCTCCACACCCTCTCTAGCATTTATTGTTTGTAGACTCTTTGATGATGGCCATTCTGACTGGTGTAAGGTGATAACTTATTGTAGTTTTGATCTGCATTTCTCTAGTTTTTAACAATGTTGAGCATCTTTTCATGTACCTCTTCTTCATTTGTATGTCTTCTTTGGAGAAATGTCTATTTAGGTCTTCTGCCCATTTTTTGATTCGGTTGTTTTTTTTGATATTGACCCCATGAGCTGTTTGTAAATTCTGAGGATTAATCCCATGTCAGTCTCATCGTTTGCAAATATTTTCTCCCATTCTGGGTTGTCTTTTTGTTTTGTTTATGGTTTCCTTTGTTGTGCAAAAGCTTCTGAGTTTAATTAGGTCCCATTTGTTTATTTTTGTTTTTATTTCCATTACGCTAGGAGTTGGATCCAAAAAGATAGCAATTTATGCCAAGAAGTGTTCTGCCTATGTTTTTCTCTAAGAGTTGTATGCTATCTGGTCTTACATTTAGGTCTTTAATTCATTTTGAGTTAATTTTTATGTATGGTGTTAAACAATGTTCTAATTTCATTTTGTTACATGTAGCTGTCCAGTTTTCCCAGCATCATTTATTGAGGAGACTGTCTTTTCTCCAGTGTAGTCTTGAGTCCTTTGTTGTAGATTGACCATAGGTGAGTGAGTTTATTTCTGGGCTTTCTATCCTGTTCCATTGATCTATATTTCTGGGTTTTTTTGCCAGTACCATACTGTTCTGATGACTGTAGCTTTGTAGTATAGTCTGAAGACAGAGCGTCGGCTTCCTCCAGGTCTGTTTTTCTTTCTCAAGATTGCTTTGGCTATTCAAGGTCTTTTGTGTCTCATTACCGATTTTAAGTTTTTTGTTCTAGTTCTGTGAAAAATGCCATTGGTAATTTGATAGGGACTCCACTGAATCTGTAGATTGCTTTGGGTAGTATAGTCATTTTGACAATATTGATTATTCCAATCCAAGAATGTGGTATATCTTTCCATCTTGTCCATTTCTTCTAGGCTATCCATTTTATCGCATATAGTTGCTTGTAGTAGTCTCTTATCCTTTGTATTTCTGTGGGGTTCACTGTAACTTTTTTCATTTCTAATTTTATTGACTTGAGCCTCTCCCTCTCCCTTTTTTTCTTGATGAGTCTCGCTAAAGGTTTATCAATTTTATCTTTTCAAAGAACCAGTTTTTTTTTTTTTGGGGGGGGTACACCAGGTTCAATCAACTGTTTTTATACACATATCCCCGTATTCCCTCCCTTCCTTGACTCCCCACCCTCGAGTCCCCCCCACCCTCCCTGCCCCAGTCCTCTAAGGCATCTTCCATCCTCCAGTTGGACTCCCTTTGTTATACAACAACTTCCCACTGACTATTTTACAGTTGGTAGTATATATATGTCTGTGCTACTCTCTCGCTTCTTCTCAGTTTCCCCTTCACCCCCCGCCCCCTCCCATACCTCGAGTTCTCCAGTCCATTCTCTGTATCTGCTTCCTTGTTCTTGTCACTGAGTTCATCAGTACCATTTTTAGATTCCGTATATGTGAGTTAGCATACAATATTTGTCCTTCTCTTTCTGACTTACTTCACTATGTATGACAGATTGTAGTTCTATCCACCTCATTACATATAGCTCCATCTCATCCCTTTTTAGAGCTGAGTAATATTCCATTGTATATATATGCCACATCTTCTGTATCCATTCATTTGTTGATGGGCATTTAGGTTGCTTCCATGTCCTGGCTATTGTAAAGAGTGCTGCAATAAACATTATGGTACAAGTTTCTTTTGGGATTATGGTTTTCTTTGGGTATATGCCCAGGAGTGGGATTACTGGATCATATGGTAGTTCTATTTATAGTTTTTTAAGGAACCTCCAAATTGTTTTCCATAGTGGCTGTACCAACTTACAGTCCCACCAACAGTGCAGGAGAGTTCCCTTTTCCCCACACCCTCTCCAACATTTGTTGTTTCCAGACTTTGTGATGATGGCCATTCTGATTGGTGTGAGGTGATACCTCATTGTGGCTTTGACTTGCATTTTTCTGATGATGAGTGATGTTGAGCATCTTTTCATGTGTTTGTTGGCCATCTGTATGTCTTCTTTGGAGAAATGTCTATTTAGGTCTTCTGCCCATTTGTGGATTGGGTTATTTGCTTTTTTGGTATGAAGCTGCATGAGCTGCTTGTATATTTTGGAGGTTAATCCTTTGTCCGTTGTTTCATAGGCAATTATTTTTTCCCATTCTGAGGGTTGCCTTTTAGTCTTGTTTATGGTTTCTTTTGCTGTGCAAAAGCTTTTAAGTTTCATGAGGTCCCATTCGTTTATTCAAAGAACCAGTTTTTAGTTTCATTGATCTTTTCTATTGTTTTCTTTGTCTCTATTTCATTAATTTTTTATATAAATTTATTTATTTTATTGGCTGTGTTGGGTCTTTGTTGCTGCACACAGGCTTTCTCTAGTTGCAGTGAGTGGGGGTTACTCTTCATTGTGGAGCGGGGGCTACTCTTCATTGTGGTGCACAGGCTCCTCATTGTGGTGGCCTCTCTTGTTGCAGAGCACAGACTCTAGGCATGTGGGCTTCAGTAGTTGTGGCTCATGGGCTCTAGGGTGCAGGCTCAATAGTTGTGGCACACGGGCTCAGCTGCTCTGCAGCATGTGGTATCTTCCTGGGGCAGGAATCGAACCTGTGTCCCCTGCATTGGCAGGCAGATTCCTAACCACTGCGCAACCTAGGAAGCCCCATTTATTTTTGCTCTGATCTTTATGATGTCTTTCCTTCTGCTAACTTTGGATTTTGTTTGTTCTTCTTTCTCTACTTGCTTTAGGTATAAGGCTAGGTTATTTGAGATTTTTCTTGTTTCCTGAGGTAAGATTGTATTGCCATAAACCTCCCTCTTAGAACTGCTTTTGCTGTGTCCCAAAGGTTTTGGATCATCATGTTTTCATTTTCATTTGTGTCTAGGTATTTTTTAATTTCCTTTGATTTCTTCAGTGACCCATTGGTTGTTTAGCAGCATATGTTTAGCCTCCATGTGTTTGTGTTTTTTAAAGTTTTTTTTCTTATAGTTGATTTCTAATCTCATACTGTTGTGGTCAGAAAAGACACTTGATATGATTTCAGTTTTCTTAAAATTACCAAGGCTTGCCTTGTGGTCCAACATGCAGTCAGTCCTGGAGAATGTTCCTTGTGCACTTGAGAAGAATATGTATTCTGCTGCTTTTGGATGGAATGCTCTATAAATATCAATTAAGTCCATCTGATCTAATGTATCATTTAAGGTCTGTGTTTCCTTATTGATTTTCTGTCTGGATGATCTGTCCATTGATGAAAGTGAGGTGTTAAAGTCCCCTACTATTATATTACTGTCTGTTTCTCATTCTATGGCTGTATTTGCCTTATATATTGAGGTGCTCATATGTTGGGTGCATATATATTTACAATTCTCATGTCTTCTTGGATTGATCCTTTAATCATTATGTAGTGTCTTTCTTTCTCTCTTATAACAGTCTTTACTTTAAAATCTGTTTTGTCTGATATGAGTATTGCTACTCCAGCTTTGTTTTGATTTCCATTTGCATGTAATACCTTTTTCCATCCCCTCACTTTCAGTCTAAATGTGTCCCTAGATCTGAAGTGAGTCTCTTGTAGACAGTATATATATGGGTCTTGTTTTTGTATCCATTCAGCCAGTCTTTGTCTTTTGGTTGGAGCATTTAATCTGTTTATGTTTAAGATCATTATTGATATTTGTTCTTATTGTCATTTTTTAAATTATTTTGGATTTGTTTTTGTAGGCCTTTTTTCTTCCCTTCCTCTTTTGTTCTCTTCTTTTCTGATTTGATAACTAACTTTGGTGTTGTGTTTGGATTCCTTTTTCTTTTTTGTGTGTGTATCTGTTGTAGATTTTTCAGTTTGCAGTTACCATGAGGTTTTGCTATAGCAGTCTATATATAAACAAGATTGTTTTGAGTTGCTTGTCTTTTAATTTCAAATGCATTTCCAGTATCCTGCATTTGTGCTCTCTTCTCACAGTTTTGGCTTTGATATCATATTTTTTTACAATTTTTATTTATTTATTTATTGGCTGCATTGGGTCTTCATTATTGCACATGGGCTTTCCCTGGTTGTGGCAAGCAGGGGTTACTCTTCATTTCAGTGCATGGGCTTCTCATTGTGGTGGCTTCTTTTGTTGCGGAGCACGGGCTCTAGGCACACAGGCTTCAGTAGTTGTGGCTCACAGGTTCTAGAGCAAGGGCTCAGACACAGGCTTAGTTGCTCCACAGCATGTGGGATCTTCCCAGACCAGGGATCAAACCTGTGTCCCCTGCATTGACAGGTGGATTCTTAACCACTGCACCACCAGGGAAGCCCCTTGATATCATATTTCTGTGCATATGATTTCCTACCTTTAGTATATGTTTGCCTTTACCAGTGAGTTTTTCCATTTGTAGTTTTCTTGTTTCTAGTTGTGGCCTTTTCTCTTCTGCCTAGAGAAGTTCCTTTAGTATTTGTTGAAAGCTGGTCTGGTGGTGCTGAATTCCCTTAGCTTTTGCTTGTCTGTAAAGCTCTTGATTTCTCTGTCAAATCTAAGTGAGAGCCTTCTTAGGTAGAGTATTCTTGGTTGTAGGTTCTTCCCTTTCATCACTTCAAATATATCATGCCACTTCTTTCTGGCCTGCAGAGTTTCTGCTGAGAAATCAGCTGATAACCTTATGAGAATTCCTTTGTATGTTATTTGTTGCTTTTCCCTTGTTGCTTTTAATACTTTGTCTTTAATTCTTGTCAGTTTGACTGCTCTGTGTCTCAGCATGTTCCTCCTTGGGTTTATCTTGCCTGGGACTCTCTGTGCTTCCTGGACTTGGGTGACTGTTTCCTTTCCCATGTTAGGGAATTTTTCAGCTGTTATCTCTTCAAATATTTTCTCAGGTCCTTTCTCTCTCTTCTCCTTCTAGAGAATAAGAATGTTGATGCATTTAATGTTGTCCCAGAGGTCTCTTAGACTGGCCTCATTTCTTCTCATTCTTTTTTTATCTCTTCCACAGCCATGATTTCCACCATTCTGTCTTCCAGTTCACTCATCCATTCTTCTGCCTGTTACCCTGCTATTGATTCCTTCTAGTATACTTTTTCAGTTATTATGTTGTTCATATCTGTTTGTTCTTTAGTTCTTCTATGTCTTTGCTAAACATTCCTTGTATCTTCTCCATCTGTGCCTCCATTCTTTTTCTGAGATCTTGGATAATCTTTACTATCATTACTCTGAATTCTTTTTCAGTTAGATTGCCTATCTCCCCTTCACTTAGTTGTTGTTCTGGGGTTTTATCTTTTTCTTTCACCTGGGACATATTTCTCTGCCATCTCAATTTGTCTAACTTTCTGTGATTGTAGTTTCTGTTCTGCAGGCTGCAGGGTTGTAGTTCTTGCTTCTGCTGTCAGCCCCCTGGTGGATGAGGCTGTTTAAGAGGCTTGTGCAGGCTTCCTGGTAAGAGGGACTGGTATCTGCCCACTGGTGGGTGGAGCTAGGTCTTGTCCTTCTGGTGGGCAGGGCCATGTCACAGGGTGTGTTTGTCAGGCAGCTGTGTGCTCAGGAAGACATTAAGCAGCCTGTCTGCTAGTAGGTGGGGCTTTGTTCCTACCTTGTTGGTTATTTGGCCTGAGGCATCCCAGCACTGGAGCCTACAGGCTGTTGGGTGGGGCTAGGTCTTGGTGAGAAAATAGCAGCCTCTAAGTGGGCTCATGCCAACAAGTACTCCCCAGAACTACCACTGCTAGTGTCCTTGTCCCCCCAGTGAGCCACAGTCATCCACTCCCTCCCCCTCCGCAGGAGACCTTCCAATACTAGCAGGTAAGTCTGGCCCAGTCTGTTATGAGGTCACTGCTTTTTTTCCCTGGGTTCTGGTGCATATGAGACCCTGTGTATGCCCTCCAAGAATGGAGTTTCTGTTTCCCCCAGACCTGAGGAATTCCTGCAATCAAACCCCACTGGCCTTCAAAGCCAGTTTCTCTCAGGGCTCCTCTTCCCATTGCCAGACTCCCAGGCTGGGGAGCCCAACATAGGGCTCAGAACTTTCACTCCTGTGGGAGAACATCAGTGGTATAATTATTTTCCAGTTTGTGGGTTGCCCACCTGGCATGTATGGGATTTGATTTCATCCCAGTTGTGCCCCCTCCTACTGTCTCATTGTGGCTTCTTCATCTTTGGATGTAGGGTATCTTTCTTGGTAGATTCCAGCATTTTTTTGTCATTGGTTGTACAGCAGTTAGTTGTAATGTTGGTGTTTCCTTAAGAAGAGGTGAGCTCACCTCATGTGCCACCATCTTGTCTCCTCTTGAGTCACAGTGAATTTAAATGTGCAGTTCTGGAGGTTAGGAGTTCAAAACCAGTCTCACTGGGCTAAAGTCCAGGTGTTGACAGGCCTGGTTCCTACTGGAGGCTCTTGAAACATCTAGCTTTGAAAATGACAGGGTTCATATCCATGAGACCCACAAGGCTGTAGCAAACTTAGGAACAGTTCTTAAAGACTTACCTGGCTACCCCTCAGGACCCAGCACTAAGGCAGCTGACTGAAAAGTGCCCAGTCTTTCTGTGAAAGAGGCCTATTTGCTTGTCTGAATGCTCCAGCCTGAGGGACAGTCATCTAATTTAACACACATATAGGGGCTGACTGAAATACTCTCCAAAGATGTAGGCTGGTGGCTGCCATCTTTGCCCTATCCCTCCATCTCCCTCCAGGAACCTGGTATCTCCTGGAGAGGAGTTTGTGCACTTGTCTGGTGTACTGTTTTTAATACTTGCCACCCAGGGGCTACCCCTTGACTTCCTGACTCTGTTGGCCAGCAGGGCTTGTGTTCATGAATCCCACAGAACTGTAACAAACAGAGTAGGAGTTCTTAACCAGCTGCACCTAGGGCACAGTGGAGAGGCAATAGACTGAAAACCCAGTCTTTCTGTGAAAGAGGACTATTAGTTTATTTTCACTGAGGAACAGGCTTCTAATTAAATACACATCTAGCAGCTGACTACAATATCTCCAGAGGCCACTGAGCACCATCTTCACTCTCAACCTATGCCCTACCCCATGTCAAAAGTGTCCTCAAGAAAGGAGCTTGTGTACCCATCTGGCCCCTTGGCTTCTTAGGCTAGTGCCCAGAGAACACATCCCTTGACAGCCTGGCTCTGTTGGCCAACATGGCTTGTATTCATGAGTTCAAAGAGATGATAGTAAACAAAGAAATGGTTCTTAACTGGCTGTCATGCCAGGGCTCACTGCAGAGGTAGTAGACAGAAACACCCATCTCCCAGTCTTCCCCTGAAAGAGGTTTATTTGTATACTTTCAAAGCCACTGTCTGAGGGTTTGGCTTCCGATCTACCTAAACCTTTGTGCTGACTGAGATACTCCCCTTTGGGATGCTGACAGGTCTTGGCACACCCTCAACTACCAGAGCCATTAAGACTACAGTAAGCTGCTTGGATAATCACAAAGGTTTGAGAGAAAACCAGACCTGGGGCAGGGTTGAACAGTAAGTTCATCTCTTACATGAAGTCACTCCTTCAAGACTGGGAGAGGTGGTTGTTTTATCTAATGCATAGAAACCAACACAGAGAGTTAGCACAGAAGAATATGATCCAAATGAAATAGAGGTAAGTGATTTACCTGAATAAAGAGTTCAAAATAATGGTCATAAAGATGCTCACTGGGGTGGCGGCTGAGAAGGCAGTGGTGGCAGTGGCTCTGGAGGCCTCAATCCTGGTCCTGGCTTTGTCCCCAGCCCCCCACCCATGGTGACGCTCACTGAGCTCCTGATGCTCCTGGCTCCCTCCTGGCCACAGCCTCAGGCTACTTCGTTAGCATCAACACACATGCTGAGGAGTGCTTCTTCGAGCGGGTCACCTCAGGCACCAAGATGGGCTTCATGTTCCAGGTGGCTGAGAGCAGCTTCCTGGACATTGACATGGAGATTACAGGGCCTGATAATAAAGGAATTTATGAAGGAGACCAGGAGTCCAGTGGGAAATACACACTTGCTGCTCACATGGATGGAACATATAAGTTTTGTTTTAGCAATAGGATGTCCACCATGACTCCAAAGATAGTGATGTTCACCACTGATATTGGGGAGGCCCCAAAAGGACAAGACATGAAAACAGAAGCTAACCAGAACAAGCTAGAAGAAATGATTAATGAGCTCACAGTGGCGATGACAGCTGTAAAGCATGAACAGGAATACATGGAAGTTCAGGAAAGAATACACAGAGCAATCAATGACAACACAAAGAGCAGAGTGGTCCTTTGGTCCTGCTTTGAAGCTCTTGTTCTAGTTGCCATGACATTGGGACAGATCTACTACCTGAAGAGATGTTTTGAAGTCCGGAGGGTTGTTTACAAAGCCTTTTCCTGATGATCCCAAACTCATAATTCACTGTTTACCAAACATCTTGGTCATAATAATGTCATTAGTTTCTATGTTTTTATTTTCTGAACTGTACATTCATAGCTTATGTCTCTTTGTGATTGATAGGTATTGGGGGGAAAACACTTTTTTAGGAAAGTTATAGTGAAAATTTGACACTTGATTGGCATAATTTCATATTTGAATTCTGCCTTCATTATACAGGTCCTGCCAGAACTCAAACACTGTAAGTGGAATATAGGTGTGTAGTCCTTATTATATCTTCTTTTCCTTTGTTTTCATAATAAAATGCAGTTTGTTCAGGATAGTACTTTACTGGTAGTACATTACTAAAACAACTGCATTCTTGGGATCCCTCAAGTCATTAAAGATTCACTTTGTTGAGTCCTTACAAGAAACAACAATCTGAATGTTGACATTTTCTATCCAGCCTAATGGCAGAGCTCTGTGACTAGAGGATGCTACCAGGTTGGTACTTTGTTATACTTTGTCTATCTTGTTTTTGCTTTAAATATAAGACTTAAACCAACAGCCTTTTTCCCCTTAAAAGTTTTACTTTGAACCTTAGAACTCAATCACCTCCACTTAAAATTGTGGACACAAGCAGCTAATAACCACTTTTTGGTTTCTGCCTAACCTTGTAAGAAGTCTCTACTAAAGCCAATTCTCTGGGTGTTTCAGTGAATGGTAGTTCTTTTCCCTTCTATGCTGGCACATCCACTTTCTCTATTCTTATCACATAGGAGGTATGCATTCATGTAATTGGAAATATCTGGATTTCTGATGCCAAAGGGTTAAAGCCTTTTGGAGTTCTTTGCAGTGATATACAACTATTATTTTATTTTTGATCAGTGACATTTTGGCCACTGTTTAATTAGGGTACTGAACATCACTGTCAGTACTAGGGTTTTTGTTTTTGTTTTTCTTGGGTCTTGCTTTTTTGGCACATGTAAATTTTGTTTTGTACAAAATGACTTTCTCTTGGTCTCTGATAATGGCTTTAAAAGTAAAGGAGCATCTGGTTTTGGTGTGGGGATGATCCAGGATTATGTTGTGACTGATGTATATTAGTTACTTGTACATTTTTTTTTTTTTTGGATCTTTGCAAGGGAAAACTACAAGTAATGAGTTTTATATAATTTAAATTTGTTACCAGTTTTCATTTTCAGGAGAAACAATTTTTCAGCCTTGGGTGAAAATACTTGCAACAGTTTAAGGTGACTGTGTTTTACCTTAGGATAACTGTCGCATGCCAATTTGTGTGTGTGTGTGTGTGTGTGTGAAAACACTTCAAAATTGAGTTAAAAGATGTAAATTTAAAATTAGTTGTGTATCTAATCTGCCCCAGGTTCAGTAAATAATTCTTTAAAAAAAAAAAAACAAGAAAAAAAGATGACAGTAGAACTATGCATGAACAAAATGAGAATTTCAACAAAGAAAATATAAGAAAGTACCAAATAGAAGTCATAGAGCTGAAAAATACAGTAAAGGGTTTCAACAACAGACTCAGTGAGGCAGAAGAAAGGATAAGTGAACCTGAAGACAGGACAGTGAAAGTCATCCAATCAGAGCAGCAAAAAGAAAAAATGAAAAAGAGTGAAGATGGCTTAAAAGAACATAGGGGACAATATCAAGCAGATGAACATTTGCATTTTAGGGGCCCCAGAAGGAGGAGAGAGGAAAGGGTAGAAAACTTATTTGAAGGAAAAATGGCTGAAAAGTTCCCTAACCTGGGGAAAGAAGCAGACATCCAGATCCAGGAAGCCTGAAGAGTGCCAAATAAGATGAACAGAAAGAGACCCGTATCAAAACATACTGTAATTAAAGTGTCAAAAGTTAGAGACAAGTAGAGATATCACCTTACTCCTGTTAGAATGGCTATTGTAAAAAAGAAGCAAAAATTGTTGGCAAGGATGTGGAAAAAAGGTAACCCTTGTGCACTGTCAATGGGAATGTAAATTGGCACAGCCACTATGGAAAATAGTATGGAGATTCTCAGAAAAAACAGAACTACCATATGATCCAGTAATTCTACTTCTCAGTATTTATCCAAAAAAAAATGAAAAAAGATAACTTGAAAAAGATATCTGCATCCCCATGTTCACTGCAGCATTATTTACAATAGCCAAGACATGGAAGCAACTTAATGGGATGGATAAATAGATAAAAAGAATATGGTATATTTATACAATGGAATACTACTCTGCCATAAAAAAGGAAATCTTGCCATTTGTGACAATATGGACAGACCCTGAAGGCATTATACCAAGTGAAATATCAACAAATCAGAGAAAGACAACTACCTTATGATGTCACTTATATGTGGAATCTTTGGGGGAAAAAAAATACTCATGGATACAGAGACTAGATTGGTAGTTGCCAGAGGAAGGGAGTGGGGAAAAATAGGAAAGGTAGTCAAAAAGTACAAACTTCCAGTTATAAAATAAATAAGTCCTAGGGATGTAATGTACAGCATGGTAAATATAGTTAATAATACTGTATTATCTATTCAAAATTAGCTAGGAGAGTAAATCTTAAAAGTTTTCATCACACAAAAAAAATGTATAACTATCTTAACTGGGCATATCGTGGTGACTATTTCACAATACATACATATATTAAATCATTATGTTGTACACCTGAAACTAATGTTATATTTTTATTATATCTCAATTTTTTAAAAAGTTTACCATCCCTTCTCAAACATGCTATTAACTCAAAACAGCTAATAAATATTGGGAAGGTTTTTCTTAAATAATTATAAGAATTTTTTTTCATATGCCATAATATGTGGTATTAACATTTAATTCTTTTTGTCTTGCAGGTGTAAAGGGTCAAGTGTTTGATCAGAATGGGACTCCGTTACCCAATGTAACTGTAGAAGTCCAGGGCAGAAAACATGTCTGCCCCTACAGAACCAACAAATTTGGAGAGTATTACCTCCTTCTCTTGCCTGGGTCCTATGTAATAGAGGTGAGTATACAATACTAGTTATTGTTATTAAAATATTATCCAACGCACAATACTTACTTGCCTAGAGGGAATCTAAAATAAGTCTGGAAAGTCCAAAAGTAGATATACATCAGGACAGAATAACAGGCCAGCATCAGACTTACATTTGGCAGGCAGTGGGTGAGGTAGCAATAGTAGGACCAAACTTAGAAAATCATGTTTTTTCCCAACTGGCAAATGTTTTAAAAAGAAGCCAAATCCCATTTTTGGTGATACCTTTTATGATTAAAAAAAAATGGAACAAACCTTATTAATAATAAGAATAAACTGTGAGGAGGTGGAATGAATTGGGAGATTGGGAATAATGTATATACACTACTATGTATAACATAGATAACTAATGAGAATCTACTGTATAGCACAGGGAACTCTACTCAGTGCTCTGTGGTGACCTAAATTGGAAGGAAATCCAAAAAGGAAGGGATGTATGTATATGCAGAGCTGATTCACTTTGCTGTACAGCAGAAACTAACACAACATTGTAAAGCAACTATGTTCTAATAAAAATTTTTTTTAAAAAACAGCAAAAACAAAACAATGTAGCCAAAATTCTTCCAAGTTTCACAGAATACCAGTTTAACACCTGTTCCATGAACCATAATTTCTACTATTAAAAAATTGATTAGGACTCCCTCTTGCAAGAGCACCAGAATCACAACTAACTGCTGAATAATCATCAACAGGAAGACACTGGAACTCACCAAAAAAGATAGCCCACATCTAAAGACAAAGGAGAAGCCACAGTGATAGTAGGAGGGCTGTAATCACGATAAAATCAAATCCCATAACCACTGGGTGGGTGACTCACAAAATGGAGAACAATTATACCACAGAAATCCACCCACTGGAGTGAGGGTTCTGAGCCCCACATCAGGCTTCCCAACCTGAGGGTCTGGTAATGGGAGGAGGAATCCCTAGAGAATCAGACTTTGAAGGTCCGCAGGACTGGATTGCAGGACTTCCACAGGACTGGGGGAAACAGAGCTTCCACTCTTGGAGGGCACACAAAAATTAGTGTATGCATCAGGACCCCAGGGGAAGGAGCAGTGACCCCATGGGAGACTGAACCAGACCTACCTGCTAGTGTTGGAGGGTCTTCTGCAGAGGCAGGGGCAGCTGTGGCTCATCTTGGGGACAAGGACACTGCCAGCAGAAGTTCTGGGAAGTACTCATTGGCATGAGCCCTCCCGGAGTCTGCCATTAGCCCCCCGAAAGAGCCCCTAAGCTCCAGCGCTGGGTTGCCTCAGGCCAAACAACCAACAGGGAGGGAACTCAGCCCCACTCATCAGCAGACAAGCAGATTAAAGTTTACTGAGCTCTGCCCACCAGAGCAACACCCAGCTTTACTCACCACCAGTCCCTCCCATCTGGAAGCATGCACAAGCCTCTTAGATAGCCTCATCCACCAAGGGGCAGAGAGCAGTAGCAAGAACTATAATCCTGCAGCCTGTGGAATGAAAACCACAGAAAGACAAAATGAAAAGGCAGAAGACTTTGTACCAGATGAAGGAACAAGATGAAACCCCAGAAAAACAACTAAATGAAGTGGAGATAAGCAACCTTCCAGAAAAAGAATTCAGAATAATGATAGTGAAGATGATCCAGGACTTCAGAAAAAGACTGGGTGCAAAGATTGAAAAGATGCAAGAAATGTTTAACAAAGGCTGAGAAAAATTAAAGAACAAAGAGATGAGCAATACAGTAACTGAAATGAAAAATACACTAGAAGGAATCAATAGCATAACTGAGGCAGAATGGATAAGTGACCTGGAAGACAGATTGGTGGGAACCACTACCACAGAACAGAATAAAGAAAAAAGAATGAAAAGAAATGAAGACAGCCTAAGAGACCTCTAGGACAATGTTAAACACACCAAAATTCGCATTATAGGGGTCTCAGAAGAAGAGAGTAAGGACCTGACAAAATATTTGAAGAGATTATAGTTGAAAACTTCTCTAACATGGGAAAGGAAACAGTCACCCAAGTCCAGTAAGCACAGAGACTCCTAGGCAGGATAAACCCAAGGAGAAACATGCCAAGACACACAGTAATCAAATTGACAAAAATTAAAGACAAAAATTATTAAAAGCAACAAGGGAAAAATGGCAAATAACATACAAGGGAACTCCCATAAGGTTAACAGCTGCTTTCTCATCAGAAACTCTGCAAGCCAGAAGGGAGTGGCACAATATATTTAAAGAAATGAAAGAGAAGAACCTACAACCAAGAATACTCTACCCAGCAAGGATCTCATTCAGATTCAACGGAGAAATCAAAAGCTTTACAGACAAGCAAAAGCTAAGAGAATTCAGCACCACCAAACCAGCCCTACAACAAATGCTAAAGGAACTTCTCTAAGTGGGAAACCTAAGAGAAGAAGAGGACCTACAAAAACCAAAACAAAACAATTAAGAAAATGGTAACAGGAACATACATATTGATAATTATCTTGAATATAAATGGATTAAATGCTCCAACCAAAAGACACAGACTGGCTAAATGAACACAAAAACAAGATCTGTATATATGCAGACTGAAAGTGAGGAGATGGAAAAAGATATTCCATGCAAATGGAAATCAAAAGAAAGCTGGAGTAGCAATACTCATATCAGATAAAATAGACTTGGAAGAATGTTGCAAGAGACAAGGAAGGACACTACATAATGATCAAGGGTTCAGTCCAAGAAGATGATATAACAATTATATATGCACCCAATACCCAATACAGGAGCACCTCAATACATAAGGCAAATGCTAACAACTATGAAAGAGGAAATCAACAGTAACACAAAATAGTGGGGGACTTTAACACCCCACTTACACCAATGGACAGATCATCCAGACAAAAAATTAATAAGGAAACACAAGCTTTAAATGACACAATAGATCAGATAGATTTAATTGGTATTAACAGGACATTCCATCCAAAAACAGCAGATTATAGTTTCTTCTCAAGTGCACACAGAACATTCTCCAAGATAGATCACATCCTGGGTCACAAATCAAGCCTTGGTAAATTTAAGAAAATTGAAATCATATCAAGCATCTTTTTTGACCACAACGTTATAAGATTAGAAATCAATTACAGGGGAAAAAACGGTAAAAAACACAAACACACGGAGGCTAAACAATATGCTACTAAATAACCAAGAGATCACTGAAGAAATCAAAGAGGAAATCAAAAAATACCTAGAGACAAATGACAACGAAAACACAATAATCCAAAACCTATGGGATGCAGCAAAAGCAGTTCTAAGAGGGAAGTTTATAGCAATACAATCCTACCTCAAGAAACAGGAAATAAACAATCTAACCTTATACCTAAAGAAAGTAGAGAAAGAAGAACAAACAAAACCCAAAGTTAGTAGAAGGAAAAAAATCATAAAGATCAGAGCAGAAATAAATGAAATAGAAACAAAACAATAGCAAAGATCAATAAAACTAAAAGCTGGTTCTTTAAGAAGATAAAATTGATAAACCTTTAGCAAGACTCATCAAGAAAAAAAGGGAGAGGACTCAAATCAATAAAATTGGAAATGAAACAGGAGAAGTTACAATGGACACTGCAGAAATACAGCATAAGAAACTACTACAAGCAACTATATGCCAATAAAATGGACAACCTGGATGAAATGGACACATTCTTAGAAAGGGTTAACCTTCCAAGACTGAATCAGGAAGAAATAGAAAATAAGAACAGATGAATCACAAGTAATGAAATTGAAACTGTGATTTAAAATCTTCCAGCAAACAAAAGTCCAGGACCAGATGGCTTCACAGGTGAATTCTATCAAACATTTAGAGAAGAGCTAACACCCATCCTTCTCAAACTCTTTCAAAAAAATTGCAGAGGGAGGAACACTCCCAAACTCATTCTATGAGGCCACCATCACCCTGATACCAAAACCAGACAAAGATACTACAAAAAAAGAAAATTACAGACCAATATCCCTGATGAATAAAGATGCAAAAACCTCAACAAAATATCAGCAAACTGAATCCAACAACACATATACAGCGTGACCAAGTGGGATTTATCTCGGGGATGTAAGGATTCTGCATATATGCAAATCAATGTGATACACCATATTAACAAATTGAAGAATAAAAACCATATGATCATCTCAATAGATGCAGAAGAAGCTTTTGACAAAGTTCAACACCCTTTGTGATTAAAAACGCTCCAGGAAGTGGGTATACAAGGAACCTACCTCAACATAATAAAGGCCATATACAACAAACCCACAGCAAACATCATTCTCAATGGTGAAAAACTGAAAGCATTTCCTCTAAGATCAGGAACATGACAAGGATGTCCACTCTCACCACTACTATTCAACATAGTTTTGGAAGTCCTTGTCACAGCAATCAGAAAAGAAAAAGAAAGAAAAGGAATGCAAATTGGAAAAGAAGTAAAACTGTCACTGTTTGCAGATGACATGATACTATCCATAGAAAATCATAAAAATACCACCAGAAAACTACTAGAGCTAATCAATGAATTTTGTAAAGTTGCAGGATACAAAATTAACACACAGAAATCTCTTTCATTCCTATACACTAACAATGAAAGATCAGAAAGAGAAATTAAGGAAACAATCCCATTCACCATTGCAAAAAAGAATAAAATACCTAGGAATAAACCTACCTAAGGAGGTAAAAGACCTGTACTCAGAAAACTATAAGCCACTGATGAAAGAAATCAAAGATGACACAAACAGATGGAGAGATATACTCTGTTCTTGAATTGGAAGAATCAACATTGTGAAAATGACTATACTACCCAAAGCAATCTACAGATTCAATGCAATCCCTATCAAATTAACAATGGCAGTTTTTACAGAACTAGAACAGAAAATTCTAAAATTTGTATGGAGACACAAAAGACCCCAAAGAGCCAAAGCAATCTTGAGGGGAAAAAAAAAACAAAGCTGAAGGAATCAGACTCCCTGACTTCAGACTATACTACAAAGCTACAGTAATCAAGATAATAAGGTACTGGCACAAAAACAGAAATATAGATCAATGAAACAGGACAGAAAGCCTAGAGATAAACCCACGCACCTATGGTCAACTAATCCATGACAAAGGAGGTAAGGATATATAATGGAGAAAAGACAGCCTCTTCAATAAGTGGTGCTGGGAAAACTGGACAGCTACATGTAAAAAGAATGAAATTAAAACACTCCCTAACATCATACACAAAAATAAACTCAAAATGGATTAAAGACCTAAATGTAAGGCCAGACACTGTAAAACTCTTAGAGGAAAATGTAGGAAGAACACTCTTTGACATAAATCACAGCAAGAGCTTTTTTTTGGACCCACCTCCTAAGAGTAATGGAGATAAAACAAAAATAAACAAGTGGGACCTAATGAAACTTAAAAGCTTTTGCACAGCAAATAAAACTGGAAACGAAAAGACAACCCACAGAATGGGAGAAAATATTTGCAAACGAGTCAACAGACAAAGGATTAATCTCCAAAATAAACAGTTCATGCAGCTCAATATCAAAAAAAAAAAAAAAACCAAACAACACAATCCAAAAATGGGCAGAAAACCTAAATAGGCATTTCTCCAAAGAAGACATATGGATAGCCAAAAACACATGAAAAGATGCTCAACATCACTAATTATTAGAGAAATGCAAATCAAAACTACAATGAGGTATCACCTCACACCAGTTAGAATGCACATGATCAGAAAATCTAATAAATGCTGGAGAGGGTGTGGAGAAAAGGGAACCGTCTTGCACAGTTAGTGGGAATGTAAATTGATACAGCCACTATGGAGAACAGTATGGAGGGTCCTTGAAAAACTAAAAATAGAACTACCCTAACCCAGCAATCCCACTACTGGGCATACACCCAGAGAAAAACCATAATTCAAAAAGACACGTGCACCCCCAGTGTTCACTGCAGCACTATTTATAATAGCCAGGTTATGGAAGCAACCTAAATGTCCATCAACAGATGAATGGATAAAGAAAATGTGGTACATATATACAATGGAATATTACTCAGAATAAAAAAGGAATGAAATTGGGTCATTTGTAGAGACATGGGTGGACCTAGAGACTGTCATACAGAGTGAAGTGAGTCAGAAAGAGAAAAACAAGTATCATATAGTAACGCATATATGCTGAATCTAAGAAAATGGTACAGATCAACCAGTTTGCAAGGCAGAAATAGAGACACAGAGGTAGAGAACAACCATGGACACCAAGGGGGAAAGCTGGGGGGGGTGGGGGCGGGTTGGGGTGGGATGAACTGGGAGATTAGGATTGCCATATATCCATTACTAATAAGAAAAAAAATATCAAATTGTACACTTTAAAAAAATCGATTGGGATAGAAGTTCCTTAGAATTCATTACAAATAAAATTTGATCCACAAAGTTTACCACTATATTAAGTGATACATATTTTGTTTTTTGCAGCCCTCTCCTAAGCAAATAATGGTGATTTTCCAATCAATGCAAGTAAAATTCCAGATTTTAATTTTATTTAGATGCATGTTTCTGAGGCTTTTCTTTCTCTAAGGACACATTGACTAGTTTGAGGCCAAGTGGGTTTATGTGAGTGAACAAAATGAATAAGTATCTGAGTTATTTGGCCAGATTATGCCTTTTCCTCTTTGACGTGACTTTATCTAAGAATGTCAAGATTCATCTAGTTTGCTTTAGTGGGTCTGATGCCAGCCATAGTAGTCATTCCATACGCAGCACAAGTTGGCTTTAGTTACTAGCTCTAGGACAAAGGGGAAGGTAAGACTCTGGAAGCTGAAATGAATGGCTAAAATACATGCCAATTAGTGGTTATATAAATGTTATTCCCCATTCTTTTTCCTCTCTCTCTATCATATATAATAAAAGCATTTCTCAGTAGATACAGTCTGTAGTTAGTTTAGTATTTGTCATTATTGTCCTGATCATTTCCTCCACCAAAAAGATAAATCTAGTTGAAGATTCAGACTCATGAACAAAACCAGAAAAAATCAAAGCTTTTTAAGGAAGCAATAACTTGTATATACACTTAGATCAGCTGCAAGGAAAATGGAATAAATAGAGAAAAGAATTCCACTTACAAATAATCTTGATACCAAATCAGGATATTAAGTACAGACTTGGGACAAAGAGAAACAATCAACTCTTTACCTTTGCACTCTATGAAAACGATGGGGACAGAAATCAGTCTTTTGCTTCCAAATTGTGACTTACACCTCCAGATAAAGGAACTGTCTTTATTTCACATTGTAATTCCCGCCAACAGCATTAACAGCTGTGGTCCATATCAATAGGCACTGGAAAACTCATCCACTGAGCAGGACTGAAGCTGTTTCCAGCCCAGGGAGACCTGGCAGGTTGTTACATGTGTTTCATAAAAGCTGCATTTTAGCAGTGGATATCAGTGTTTTGAGTGTTGGCACCACAAAACATGTGAAATCACTCAGATAACTGTTTCTTGTTTCCTCTCAGGTTACAGTCCCTGGACACAATCACCATCTCACAAAGGTGACTATTCCCCCAAAATCCCAGAACTACAGTGCTCTTAAAAAGGATATTTTACTTCCATTCAGAGGGCAATTGGATCATATCCCGGAATCAGATCCTTTATGTCCTATGATTCCTCTTTACAGGAATTTGCAAAGCCACTCAGCTGCAACAAAGCCCAGTCTGTTCTTATTTTTAGTGACTCTTTTTCACATATTGTGCAAGTAAAGCAAAATGTGAAACTCAACCCCCATCACCACCTGGAATCAGGGATTACTCACACCAGGTTATTGCAACTCTAACTCCCTCTGTGGGACCTTGACTGGATAAACGCCATGGTCCTTCCCTAAGAAGAGAAATGTTTGTTTCCAAATTCTGCAACAAGCAATGTATGAAAATAATGAAAGGAATGATTTAGTCTTAATGATGGAAGACACCTACCCATCAGGTACTGCTCACTTACACTTAATCTTGAAGTAGCCTTAGAAATTTGTAAGAAGTTAAACTTGAGAAGCAAAAAAGAAATTCCTGCAAGGAAAACAAAGGGGCTAATTTTGTATACAGAGAGCCATTTGAATATAAGCAATGAAGATGAACATTTATTTGATCACCTACTGTATACAAGACCTTGCCAGGTATGCTATATGTAAAGAGATAATACCATGTATAATTTTCAGTGCAGGGAGAAACGAAGATAGGACTGGGAGTATTAAGTTTTGCCAATGTTCTAAGGAAATATGAGAGAAAATATGGGCCTGATGGGATGACAAACTTGTCTACCGAGCCCCAAAATAATAGGTCAATTAAGTAAGGGTCCCTGCCTTTCTGCAACCAGATGCCACAGTCCTTTGTTATACTGATGACCCCCAAATGCCTGAGCTTCAGACTGACTCAGGTCTGACTACCCACTGGACACATCTACCTGGATGTGACCTATAGATACCTCAAATTCATCATGTTGAAAAATTGAACATACTTTTCTCCCTAGAGCTGCTCTTCCTCCTGCATTCTCTGTCTCAGTTACTGATAGCACCAAACTAGAAACCTGGGAGTCACCCTTGATACCTCCTCCTCCTCCTTCATCCCATCTCTTCAGTCAGTCACTAAAGACTGATGTTATTTGTATGTGTTGATTGATTCTACCCTCTCTTCACGGCTACTAATACCACCAGGTTTAAGCCATCGTAGCTCACTTGCACCATGGCAACAGCTTTACTGGTCTCTCGTTCCCAGATTTCTCCTCTTCAGATCCAACCTCCACACAGCACTGGGGAAAGGGGTCTATTTAAAACAAAAATCAGCAATCAACTGCTTGTAGCTCCTACACAAATAACACGCTGTGTGTGTCCCCTGTGTCTGCAATGCCATTCTGACCCACTACATTTTCTTTCCCATTCCTCCTTTAAAACTCAGTTCAGGTTGTTTACTGGGTACAGAGTTTCTGTTTGAGATGATGAGAAAGTTCTGGAAATAGTGATGATAGTTGTACAACATTGTGAAGTATTTAATGCCACTGAATTGTATACTCAAAACTGGTTAAAATGGTAAATTTTATGTTATGTATATTATACTATAATAAAAAGAGGATAATGACTATTAAATATTAAAATAATGCTTCATAAGGTGCTTTGTAATAATGCACTCTACAAAGTGAAGGCTCCAAGGCATACATGCTGTGTAAATTACATAACTTGCTTACTGATGTGAAACTCCAACAGAAACAAAGACTAGTCTGTTAAAGAGTAAGCAAGTAAAATTTAAAGATCAGTGATGATTCCCTTAAAAAAAAAAATTCAGGTATCAACTCCTCTGGGAAACTTTTGCTGACCATTGTCCCATTCTACTCAGTTTCACCCCTTCCCAGTCAATCTGGGGGCCATGCCTTGTTGCTCCCCAAATTAAACAGGTTACCTCTGTTATGGGACCTACAACACTGTATTATGATCTTCTACTTCCATGCATGATTTTTCTGTGGTAGAGTGTGAGGTCTTTGAGACCAGGGTCTATTTAATTTGTTTGAAAAACTTATTTATTCTCAAATCCTAGCACATGGTGAGACCTGAATGAATGAACCAAGTGCTCCAGCAAACTGCTACTCTTAAAACATTATATGTAAGAATTAGGTGACGGGGTATCAAACCGAAAAAAAATAGCAACTCTGGTAAGCAGATTTCTGAGTGCTCTGTATTGCTCATGGATAGTGAGTTGCCTTGGCTCTTATTTTAAACTGAAAGTTCTATAGGATCTGGAAACAAAAACTCTACTGAGTTTGGTACATGCTTGAGAACCACAAATGAAAGGGAGATACATGGGCATTTAGGAGCTATTCCTGTGCCAGGTTTATTCTACATGCACAAAATCATACATGTTAATATAAGCAAAATTCATAACTTCTTTTAAATCTGGTAATAACCTGAATATCTTGATGATTTTTATTTAAATAAGTGGTAATTTATTATATACTTGGAAGTATATATTAATATAACATTGCAGAAAATGATTTTGGTATATTACATATAAAAGCATATAAAACTCAACTTGATTTACCATCAAGTCCTAAACAATTTTCAATCAGGTATTCTGAGTTCTAACTTTTCCTTCTCTTAGATAGTAATTTTTGAAGGGAAGGAACCAAAATCTGATTTGGTTCATGAGCCTTAATGTATATTTCTGAAGGAAATAATGTTTTTGAAATCAGAAATTTTATCAGAATCAAACTTAAGACCATTTAGAGACAAGCAAAACAATTTAGAAAATTTCTAAACCAAATAAAAACCAAACCTGAATTTAGTTCAGAGCAGGTCTGGGGTATTTATTTTGCAGCAACAGCTCTGTGCTTGAAAGTGAAGTTTGCTACAAGGATTTAGTATGGTAGAATCCCAGCTACACCCTACACTTATCAAGTGATGCGTTCAAGAGGAGAAACGACCATGGAGTTCTGACTACAGTGAGACAAGATCCCCAAATCTCCCTGCATAACTATCCTCCACCCTCTTAGGCTGGTGGTTATGCTCCTCGGATTCTAAGTTCAGGTATAATTCCTTTTATAGAGAAAGCAACATAGTAAAGATTTTCAAGGTAAGAGAAAAGAAGATAGCATGTGTAATAAAATAATTAGAAGGCTGGAGCCCTGTGATCCAACCCACCCCAGTTCAGTTTCCTTACCTGTAAAATGAAGGTCTTTGCTTGACTGTGATTCTATGACTATCAGTAGCAGCAGTGTAAGATGCCACACTCTGGTGCCAGTTTTGGGTACTTGCCCAGGTGGAGGAAGGATAGTTAACACTCAAGAGGCATAAATATTTTGAAGGGAGTATAACTTATTAAAAGACCAGTGAACAGAATTGGTCTGAAGGCTGAAACACTGGCTGCCTAGAATGACCATTTAATAGTATTTAAGGAAACGTTCATGAAGTAACACAGCTTTCTCATGTACCTTCTCAAATTATAGTAAGTGTTAACACAAATGAATTTAAATGCTGGGGAGTATTTTAGAGAAATGTTAAGTCTCTGCAGATAAATCAGTGTTGATTTTGGTGCTTAATTTATCAGACTTGAGCTGGTGGATGTATCAGAAATGTTAGCCTCTTCTCAATATTTTTGAAAGTCTTTCTAAGAAATCAACATTTTTATTCTAGAAGCAAATTTGCTTTTGTAATGTTTATTAAAGTGGTATGAGAGGTTAGCTCTACCTTTAGAAAGTACAAATATCTGGCACTGGATTAGAAATATCTTTTCCTAGGGAATCTAGAAAAATGAGCATAGCATATTGTCTTATTGTAACAGGGGAAGTTGCTTATTGAGAAATTTGGTTCTTATTCTACACGGTGACAATACAGTTGATGCCTATTTTATGATTGGGGGGAAGGGGAGAAAATTATGACGGTTAAAGAAAAACAAAGTTCACAGCACCTAAAGCAGAAATTTGGGGAAATAACAACTTCATTATAGACTTCACATTGTATCACTGATAAGCAGATATTGTACTGTATTGCTCACAAACCATTTTATCATACTTTAGCATATGAACTACTCCATAGCCTTTTATAGATGTTGCATAAGCTGATTTTGCAAGTTTTCTCAGTGACTTTCTTTTGTACTATAATTAAGAACTTAAAATGCACAAATTGTCTAAGACTAGAAAGTCTTATTGGACAGGGGCCATGACTACCTCTGAATTCAGTAAAATGAGAATATTTCTGATTCTCAATAAAGAATTAATATTCCTGTAAACAATGAATGCTGTTTCTTTCCATTACATTACTTTGAAAACAAATACTTACACCAGTGTACACAGTCCACATATCAGAGAGAACTGACTGCCATCAAATAAAGCCTGGGAAAGGCCAAATCTAATGACCTTTTATGAGGCAATAACATTGCAATAACTCTTCAGAGCCCATAGTCCTTCCAGAACAGTTTATATGATGTATACCCATCCAAATTAATTTGTGCCATGGGGCAGATAATGGATGGAAAGTGTGCCTACTGGCACAAAACACACACACACAATCTTTGGAAAATTCCCAATGCACACTGATGTAAAGGGTCTGAGATATCATGCAGGAAAGAAGTATATTCCCCAAACTCAGCCATGGAACCATTTTCTTAATTTAGCCTAGGGACTTCCCTGGTTGCTCAGTGGTTAAGAATCCACCTGCCAATGCAGGGGACAGGGGTTCAAGCCCTGGTCCAGGAAGATCCCACATGCCGCGGAGCAACTAAGCCCGGCATGCCACAACTACAGAAGCCCACACACCTACAGCCCATGCTTCACAACAAGAGAAGCCACCGCACTGAGAAGCCCACACACCGCAATGAAGAGTACGCAGCAACAAAGACCCAACGCAGCCAATAAATAAATAAATAAATAAATAAAAATTTAGCCTAGTACCATCTCTTTTTCCAAACACATTTCGGGAAATGCTGATATAGGGAGCAGACTTTTGTCCTAAATAATGTTTTATTGATTTCAAAGTGCTTTTGAAACACAGAATAATAAAGAATTTGCCTCTTCTAGGAATTGGAAAACTAACAGCCCTAACCCTCCTCCCTTCATCAATGCAACCTCTTAACACCAAATTTCTAGTCATAGGACAGAGAGGTTGGGCTGAAGTGCCATGTCTGCCTCCTGAAACATGCTAAACAAAAAATACTTTAAGTAAGACAAGACTGAGTAGGAACTGACTAATTTATAGGTACCAATTTCTAAAAAGTGACAAATGTCTCAATTTTGGAAATAAATGGGGGACACTTTTTCTTATTTTCAAAAGAATTTATTATATAGAACTGCCTTTAGCAGGAGTTTCCTGATATATCTTAGTTAGACTTTGATACTTTTTTTAAAAATTTTTTGGCTGCACCATGTAGCATATGGGATCTTAGTTCCCTAACCTGCAGTAAAAGTGCAGAGTCTTAACCACTGGACCACCAAGGAAGTGCCTAGACTTTGATACTTAAATTTGCAGCTCCTTATAGCATCCATTACTCCCTACGCCACCCTCCAAAATACAATTTTTTAATAAACTAAATTTTAAAATGTTAGACATAGAGGAAAAAGAGTAAAAGAAGATGAACTATAAAAAGGATTAATCCATTTTGGGGGATGGTAGTATGTTTTCATTTTTCCTACTTCATTTTTGAAATTTTCTACTTACTACTCTTATAATGAAGCAACTAATTTAAAAAATGAAACCTCAAATTTCAGAAGCACCAGCTTACACAATTGCTACACCTTCTTACATATTCATTGAACTTTCCACAGTTTATAATAAAATAATAGCTGATTAACTTATGTCAGTTAAATTTTTTCCTAATTGATCAAGGACATGTTCTTCAACACTAAAGCACAGTATTTTTACGCAGTGTTTGTCTCATGAAGCCCTGAAGGGTGAATAGCGAAGGATTTCAGGACCAAAATGTGTAACAGAACTCCCATCACTTCTTTGCTTTCTAGCCCAGCAATCTGGCTTCCTGGAGTATTCTGTAGATAGTTAGACGTTTACTTACCAGTAGCAGATGCCCTCCGAGAACTACCAATGTGGTGCTTCCACCTGCTGGTTAAAGCGCTTAACTACAGAGATTTGGTCTTCTCACAGGCCTCTTAAAAAAGAAAAATAAACGATTGTTAGAAAAGGTGAAGAAAAGTATTTTTTAATACAGAGGGATGTTCTGTTCTTAAGAAAAGCTTTCCCAACTCTATTACAAGTCTGATACCATATCAACTTTTAAAGACTACTGTTTCCTTAGAATGTTTCTCTTCTGCCATTTAAGTAATTTATTGCATGGACAGTATTTTTTCAGGATGATTCTTAGAACTGTCTTTTCCTCTTGTAAGTTAGAGAAAACTGTACAGATGATTTCCTTGCCAAGCAACATCATTTACTGAATGCCTGTGCACACAATGCATTAAATGAGGCACCTGGGGGAAGAAGGCAACACAAAAGGATGTTACAATCTGCTGTGGAGAGAAGATACAAAGCAGCAAGGCAGTGAATTTAAATATGAACAGAATACTCAAGAGAGGCAACAGTAGGGAAAAGGGGGGTGGGGGTGGGGATCAATTCGATTCTAGCTCACTGGGTTTATGGTCATGAATGCATTGCAGGGAGGATATTATTAAATTTAATAGACTAGTCCCACCCAGCAGACTCCATCCCAGGCTCTATGCATTTATTGTCTCTAATGCTAAGGCCACTAAGCCAGTAAGTACCAGATCTGGTATTTGAATTTAGCCTGGCCCACTCCACTAGGATGAAAATAAAGTCATGAGAGACTCAGGAGGCAAATGACCTTTGTTGCAACAAGAAAGATGAGAGAAGAGAGTGGTGAAAAGCACCTGTTTCATAGAGAGCTCTAAAAGTCTGAAATGATCAGGCAAACATCTGAGATAATGTCCAACGAGCAGTAAAATCATTGAAGTTTTTTTTTCAACATTTAAATCAAGGGACTTCCTAGGTGGCACAGTGGTTAAGAATCCACCTGCCAATGCAGGGGACACAGGTTCGATCTCTGCTCCAGGAAGATCCCACATGCCATGGAGCAACTAAGTCCTTGCACCACAAGTACTGAGCCTGTGAGCCACAACTACTGAAACCACGGGCCTAGAGCCTGTGCTCCACAGCAAGAGAAGCCACTGCAATGAGGAGCCCATGCACCACAATGAAGAGTAGCCCCCACTCTCTGCAACTAGAGAAAGCCCATGTGCAGCAACAAAGACCCAACGCAGCCAATAAATAAATTAAAAAAAAAAAAAAAAAAAAAACCAAACATTTAAATCAAGGAAGCAACATGAAGATATCTGTAAATTATCTATAAATGAACCAAAAAAAAAAAAAAAAAAAAGTGGTGAAATCAATTTAGGCAGATGTTACTGTGATCTTGGAGGAAGGCCTAATACAGGGTGTGGCCTAGAAAGGTGTGAACCAAAAATAAGCATATAGGGCTTCCTAGGTGGCGCAGTGGTTAAGAATCCGCCTGACAATGCAGAGGTCACGGGTTCGATCCCAGCTCCAGGAAGATCCCACATGCCACAGAGCAACTAAGCCCGTGTGCCAAAAATAATAATAATAATAAGCATATAAAAATACTAAAACTCAACTGAGAAATAAGTGGAATTCACCTAACATGATAGTAAAAAAAATGTTTTGAAAAAGTTTAAATTTGGAATATGAAAGCTATTTTGATATACTGACTTTTAAGTTGTTGGGTGAACATCTAAATAGTATCCTGAAGGCAGATCTGTGGGACCCGCAATGTTGGGAATTCCTTGCTGGTCCAGTGGTTAGGACTCAGTGCTTTCACTGCCATGGGCCTGGGTTCCATCTCCCTGGTCAGGGAACTAAGATCCCACAAGTCACATGCTGTGGGGGACTGGGGGGAGGCGGTGTAATTTTTTAACATAGGAATTTTTAAAGGAGAGTTTTAGAAGAGAGTGATAAGAATTCAGGTATGTTTTAGGATCACCACTCTCCTAAAAACAATCAATTATGGTTCTCTTATCCAAAATAATAATATTCTAACCATATTTTAATATATAACTTCGAGGGGAAAACACCATGTGAAGAATAAGCCAGAGACTGGAGTGATTCATCTATAAACCAAGGTACTATTCCTGGACCATTTATTTTTGGTCTAGCAACAGACACTTCTTGTATCCTGTGGCATACTGAGAGTTGTGGAACTGAAGAATACTGTTGGCTTTATGACAACATAAAAATGTCCTGGGGCTTCCTAGGTGGCGCAGTGGTTGAGAATCCGCCTGCCAATGCAAGGGACATGGGTTCGATCCCTGCTCCAGGAAGATCCCACATGCCACGGAGCAACTAAGCCCGTGCACCACAACTATTGAGCCTGTGCTTTAGAGTCCGTGAGCCACAACTATTGAGCCCATGTGCTGCAACTACTGAAGCCCAGAGCACCTAGAGCTGGTGCTCTGCAACAAGAGAAGCCACGGCAATGAGGAGCCGGCGCACCACAACGAAGAGTAGCCCCTACTCACCGCAACTAAAAGAAACCCCGCGCACAGCAAAAAAGACCCAACACAGCCAATAAAATAAATAAATTAGTTAATTAATTTAAAAAAATGACCTACATAGAAAAATATATATATATAACTTCAAATGCATTACCTACTAGTAAATTACTGAACACATGGGGAGTCTCCCAGCTGCTTGTCACTTCATACTGCCCTCGTTCTATTTTCTGTTGCCCTTTGCTAGTTCCTATTAACAGTTCATTTTACAATTTGTTATATTAAATATTTCTGAGCACCTTCTAAATATGCTGGTGCTTTCAAATATTTATCTTTTTAAAGCAGTATTTGTAAATGTCAAAAATTCCCTATCATATATAATTGACAGCTGGCTGTATGCTAGACAATATGGCCACAAACTTTTAAACAATTGGTACTTTTTAAAGAAATAATCAAGAAATTTTTTTGTAAATACTAAATCAAAAACCCAATTCAGAGTCCAGATAACCAAAACATGCAACTACCAACTTTTTACAATACAATGAACGACTACTTGCAGTTACTGTCATGAGCCTACAGACCAAAACACTAACCTCTAAAACGTTTATTAAAATTAAAAATCTAAACTAAATTATGCCAAGATCTAACCCTGGTTTGGCTTTGGGACCCACAATCTCCTGCTTTAAAGCCAGCTTCAAGACTCAAGTCCCAGTACTTTGATTCATTCAATAAATTCTTATTGAGCACCTGTATCACAATCAAGAAGAGGTTCTTGGCCTCATGGGATTTAGTTTCATAGATGACACAGAGAATTTATGGGCAATTACAATAGGGCTTTTCATGCTGACAAGTGGCAGGGGTAGGTAACCCTAGTCCCATCCATGCTCCAGCCACATCCCTTCCAGACCATTCAGAACTATCACTTGTTGAGAAACCACTTAAGCCAGCCTCCCATATGGTCACACAAGTGAACAAGATAGGGAGACAATAGCATTTCGTGGCCCTACTAAATTGTAACACCATTCTCTCAAGTTGGCCTTATTCGATGCCTTAGAGGCTCCCAAGGATCATGCGGCCCATATATGTATACTTCCAAAGTGGGCAGACATGGCCATTCCAAAAGAAGCATATTCAGACAACTGCCTTTGATTACCCAAGTAGATGATATTCAAATATAGTTTTTATTTCAACCAAACTCATTATAATAGGGGAGAGATGTGGCCAAGGTGGTAGAGTAGGAAGACCCTGAGCTCACCTCCTCCCACGGGCACACCAAAATTACAACAGGGAAACTATTGATGAGGAAAACTGAAAGACTAGCAGGAAAGATCTTCAACCAAATATATAAAGAAGGAACCACAATGAGATGGGTAAGAGGGGCAGTGACACAGTACAGTCAAAACCCATATTCCTGGGTGTGTGACCCACAAATGGGAGGATAATTAAAATTGCAGAGTTTCTCCCAAGCTAGTGAGTGGTCCAAGCCCCACATTGGGCTCCCCAGCCTGGGGAGTCCTGCACCAGGAGGACGGGCCCCTAGAACATTTGACTTTAAAGTCCAGCAGGGCTTGCTTTTGGGAGAGCCAGAGGGCTGTGGGAAATAGAGAATCCACTCTTAAAAGTGCACATAAACTCTCACATACTCCAGGATCCAAAGCAGAAGCAGTAGCTTGAAAGGAACATGAGTCAGACCCACTGCCTGATCTTGAAGTCTCCTGGAGAGGTAGGAGGCAACTGTAGCTCACCTTGGGGACATAGACACTGGCAGCAACTATCTTTGGGTGCTTGTTCTACCATATGAACACTGGTGCTGGCAAGTGCCATTTTGGAGTCCTCTCTCTAGCCCTGGGATTCAGCCCCTCCCACCAGCCTGCTGGCATCAGTACTGGGATGCCTCAGGCCAAGCAACTAACCAAATGGAGAGAGACAGCCCTACCCACCAGCAGGCCTGCTGCCTTAAGATCCCCTGAGCCCACAGTCAACCCAGGACCAGACTGTCTACCAGAGGGCTCAGGCCCTGGCCCTGCTCATTAATGGGCTGGCACTAGCCACAGGACCAGGCTCACCCACTAGTGGGTAGACACCAGTCCCATGATCCCATGGGCACCAGTCTTACCCACCAGCAGGCTAAAACACCAACTCCGGGACATCCAGGACCCTGTAGCTAAAGACCCCAGGACCTGGATCTGCCTACCAGTGAGCCAGCAGTAGCCCCAGGACACCCTGGGTCTTGGCCCTACCCACCAGCAGGTGGATACCAGTCCCAGGACTACTTCAGCACTGCAGCCTACCATATCAGAACCCAGCCCACCCTCCAGCAGGCCTGTACCAGTCATAGCAGGCCAAAACCAGCTCTAGGACTCCTTGGGGCCCTCAGCCAGCTGGTCCAGGATCCAGCCCCACCTACCAGCAGGACAACACCAGCTCTAGGATGCTCAGGGCCCTGCCGCCAAAGACTTGGGAACCCAGTTCTGTCCACCAGTGAGCTGGCACTAGCTCCAGCACTGTCTACCTGCAGGCCAACACTAGCCCCAAGAACCCCAGGCCTCAATCCCACCCACCAGCTGGCAGACACCAGCTCCAAGACACCCTGGCCCCCTTAGCCAGCTGCCCCAGGACCCAGCCCCATTCACCAGTGAGCCAACACCAGCTTGGGGACACTCCAGACCCAGCAACCAGCTGCGTCAGGAACTGGCCCTGCCCACCAGCAAGCCAACATTAGATCTGGGACACACTCCCCCACCCCCATCCCCCACAACCACCCACTCCAGTACCTGGCTCTACCCACTAGTGGACTAGCTGGAGTCCAGGATCCCCAAGGGCCCCACAGCCAGCAACCTTGTAATCTAGCCCCACCAGCCAGCAGATGGCAGCCTTTGCACAAGGCAGGGCCTGGAAACCAACCAGACTGGGGCCAGCCATGCCCACCAGATGGCCCATACTAATTAGGCCACCAGAACAGAAGGGCTCAAGCAGCCTAAATAGGGTCACCCCTAGAGTACATAACCCTTGTCACCAGGGAATAATCATAATGATGTTCAGAACTTCAAAGTTCTACTGATGAACAGAGCAAAAAGACAGTTTTAACAAAAAGAAAGTATAAAGAACCAGAGATCAAAAATATAATAACTGAAATGAAAAATACACTAGAAGGAATCAATAGTAGATTAGATGATACAGAGGAATGGATCCACAAGCTAGAAGACAGAATCACTGGAGCGGAACAGAAAAAGCAAACAAAAAGAAATGAGGACAGTCCCAATGTTCATAGCAGCATTATTTACAATAGCCAAGGTACAGAAGCAACCTAAGTGTCCATCAACAGACAAATTGATAAATAAGATGTGATACACACACACACACAATAATGGAATACTACTCAGCCATAAAAGAGAATGGAATTTTGCCATTTGCAACAACATAGATGGACTTGAAGGGTGTTATGTTTAGTGAAATAAGTCAGAGAAAGCCAAATAATGTAAGATATCACTTATATGTATAATCTGAAAAATAAAACAAACTTGTGAATATAATGAAAAACATTGAAAACAAGCTACAGTTTACCAATGGTGGGGGGGAGGAAAAGGGGAGGAGCAAGATAGGGGTAGAAGATTAAGAGGTACAAACTACTATGTATAAAATAAGCTACAAGGATATGTTGTACAGCACAGGGAATATAGCTAATATTTTGTAACTATAAATGGGGTATAATCTTTGAAAATTCTCAATCACTGTTTTATACATGAAACTTGTATTGTACATCAATTATACTTCAATTAAAAAAAAAGAAAGAAAATGAGGAGTTTAAGAGACCTGAGGGACAAACATCTAGAATATCAACATTCACATTATAGGAGTCTCAGAAGGAGAAGAGAGAGAAGGACAGAGAACATATTTGAAGACATAATAGCTAAAAGCTTCCCTAACCTGGGAAAGAAAACAAGACACCAGGTCCAGGAAGCCCAGAGAGTCCCAAACAGGATCAACCGAAAGAGAACCACATCAAGACAAAAATTAAATGGCAGGACTTTCCTGGTGGTCCAGTGGGTAAGACTCCATGCTACCAATGCAGGGGGCCCAGGTTTGATCCCTGGTCAGGGAACTAGATCCCTCATGCATGCTGCAACTAAGACTCAGTGAGGCATGCATGCATAAATAAATAAATATGTTCAAAAGTTAAATGGCAAAAATTAAAGATTAAAAAGAGAATATTAAAGGCAGCAAAGGAAAAGCAACTACTTCTGTACAAGGAAACTCCCATAAAGCTATCAGCTGACTTCTCAGCAGACACTCTGCAGGCTAGAAGGGAGTGGCACAACATACTTAAAGTGATGAAAGGGAAAAACCTACAACAAAAAATACTCTACCTGGCCAGGCTTTCACTTGATGGTGAGGTCAAAAGTTTTACAGACAAGCAAAAGCCAGAAGAGTTCAGCATCACCAAACCAGCTTTACAAGAAATGTTAAAGGGACTTCCTGGGGGTGGGGCAGAACTAGAAAAATGAAAATTACAAAAGGAAAAACCTCATTGGTAAAGACAAATATACAGCAAAAGTAGTCAATCAACCATGTATAAAGCAAGTAAGAAGGTTAAAAGACAAAAGTAGTAAAATTGCCTATATCTACAATGAGTAGTTAGGAGATACACAAAAAAAGATGTAAAATGTGATATCAAAAACAGTAAACATGGGTGAGATGGTTAGTAAAAATGCAGGATTGTTAAAAATGCATTTGAACTTAAAAGATCAGCAACTTAAAAAAATCCTAGATAGGTAGATATAGATACCTCACGATAACCAGAAACCAAAAACGTGTAATAGATGCACACATAGAAAAAAGAAAGGAATTCAAACATAACATGAAAGACAGTCTTCAAATCACAAGGGAAGAGAACAAGAGACCAAAAACAACTATAAAAACAACCCCAAAACAATTAACAAAATGGCAGTAAGTACATACCTATAAAAAATCACATTAAATGTAAATGAACTAAATATTCCAATCAAAAGACATAGAATGGCTGAACAGATACAAAAACAATACCAATATATATGCTGCCTACAAGAGACTCACTTCACATCTGAAGACACATACAAACTGAAAGGGGATAAAAAAAAAGTATTCCATGCAAATGGAAATGAGAAAAAATAGCAATACTTAGACAAAAAAGTCTTGAAAACAAAGACTGTCACCAGAGACTAAGAACAATACACAATGATAAAAGGTTAAACCTAAAAAGAAAATATATCAGTTATAAATGCACCTAACATAGGTGCACATAAACACATAAAGCAAATATTAACAGACATAAAGGGAGAAACTGACAGTAATACAATAATACTGGGGAACCTTAACACCAACTTACATCAATGGACAGATCATCCAGACAGAAAATCAACAAGAAAACACTGGCCTTAAATGACACACTAGATCAGATGAACTTAATACATACATACAGAACATTTCATCCAAAAGCCATGTGTGTGTCAAAAGGAATAAAATACTTAAGAATAAATCTAACTAAGGAGGTTAAAGACCTGTACTTAGAAACTACAGAACATCAATGAAAGAAATTGAAGAAGACACAGACAGATGGAAAGATATACTGTGTTCATGGACTGGAAGAATTAACATTGTTAAAATGACCACAGTTCAATGCAATCCTTATCAAAATATCAATGGTATTTTTCACAGAACTAGAACTGTAAAATCTGTATGGAAACACACACACACACAATCTTGAGAAAAAAAGAACAAGGCAGGAGGTCTCAAGCCCCCTGTTCAAACTATACTACAAAACTACAGTCATCAAAACAGTATGCTAAGGGCACAAAAATAGACACATAGCAATGGAACAGAATACAGAGCCCAGAAATAAATCCACACACTTATGGTCAATTATTCTATGACAAAGGAGGCAAGAATATACCACGGGGAAAAGACAACCTCTTCAGTAAGTGGTGTTGGAAATCTAGACAACTACATGCAAAAGATACTGGACTATTCTCTCACACCATTCACAAAAACAAATTCAAAATAAATTAAGGACTTAAATGTAAGACCTGAAACCATACAACTTCTAGAAACAGGTAGTTTGCTCTTTGACATGAATCTTAGTAATTTTTTTTTTGTATGTCTCCTCAGGCAAGGGAAACAAAAACAAAAATAAACAAATGAGACTACATCAAACTAAAAAGCTTTTGCACAGCGAAAGAAACTACCAGCAAAACAAAAAGACAACCTACTGAATGGGAGAAGATACTTGCAAATGATATATTTGATACAGGGTTAATGCCCTAAATACACTGATACAAAGTCATACAACTGAGCATCAAAAAACCAAAAAATTCTATTAAAAAGTGGGCAGAGGATCTGAAGACATTTCTCCAAAGACATAAAGATGGCCAACAGGTACATGAAAAGATGCTCAACATCACTAATAATCAGGGAAATGCAAATCAAAATCATGAGGTATCACCTCACATCTGTCAGAATGGCAATTATCAAAACAACAAATAAGTGTTGGTGAAGATGTGGAGAAAAGGGAATCCTTGTATACTGTTGGTAAGCATATAAATTGGTACAGCCACTACAGAAAACAGTATGGAGGTTCCTCAGAAAACTAAAAATAGAGCTACCATATGATCTAGCAACTCCACTCTGGGGTATGTATCTGGGAAATACTAAAAGCACTAATTCAAAAATTTACATGCAGTGGGACTTCACTGGCAGTCCAGTGGTTAAGACTCTGCTCCCAATGCAAGGGGCACAGGTTCGATCCCTGGTCCAAGAACTAAGATCCCACATGCCACGTGGTGAGACCAAAAAAAAAATAAAATAATTTACATGAACCCCAATGTTCACAGCAGCACTGTTTACAACAGCAAAGATATGGAAGCAACCCAAGTGTCCATCAACAAACAATGGAGGACTTCCCTGGTGGCGCAGTGGTTAAGAATCCACCTGCCAATACAGGTGACATAGGTTCAATCCCTGGTACAGGACGATCCCACATGCCACAGATCAATGAAGCCTGTACACCACAACTACTGAGCCCACACACAACTACTGAAGCCTGCAAACTCTAGGGCCCACATGCCACAAAGCCACTGCAATGAGAAACCCACACACTGCAACAGAGCAGCCTCCACTCACCGCAACTACAGAAAGCCTGCATGCAGCAACAAAAACCCAATGCAGCCAGAAAGTTAAAACAAAAAACAGAAAAACAATGGGTAAAGATGTAGTATGTGTGTGTACACACACACACGCCATAAAAAAGAAAATCTTGCCATTTGCAACATGTATGGACCTAGACGGTATTATGCTAAGTGAAATAAGTCAAAGACAATCTAAAAAACGAACACAACAAAACAAAAAAAAGAGTTGCAGATACACAGAACAAACGGGTGGTTGCCAGAGAGAAGGGAGGTGAAAGGAGGAAAGAAATAAGTGAGGGAGATTAAGGGGTACAAACCTTCAATTGCAATTTAAATGAGTCAAGGTGTGAAATGTACAGCGTGTGGATTATAGGCAATAACTGTGTAATATCTTTGTATAGTAAAATATAATGAGACTTCTTACGGTAATCATTTGAAAAAGTATAGAAATACCAAATCACTCTGTTGTACAACATGAACTAACAAATCAATAGTATTGTACATCTTTATAATTCCAAAACGATAAATAGAAAAAGAGATCAGATTTTTGGTTACCAGATTTGGGGAATGGGAGAAGGAGGAAATGGATGAAGTCAATAGAATAGTACAAACTTCCAGTTGTAAGTACTAAACATATAACGTACAGCATGATATATACAATTAACACTGCTGTATGGGTATGTTATATATAAAACTTAGGAGAATAAACCCTGAGTTGTCATCATAAGAACAAAAATTTTCTCTCTTTAATGTTGTATCTGGATGTTCATTAAACATTGTAATAAACCATTTCATGATGTAAATAAGTAAAATCATTATGCTGTACACCTTAAACTTATACAGGACTGCATGTCAATTATATCTCAATTAAACTGGAAGAAAAAACATTATGATGGGAAAATTGCCTGTAAGATCCAATAATCACATTTTTTAAAGTTTTTAAACATTTAATAAACCTTTTATTCGTAAACCAATACATACATATGCTCTACCTAAAAATTTAGACAAGACTGCATCAGTAATGCATATATATGGTGATTGAAACTCTATTTGCACCAATTTGAATGTTTTGTAACTAGCATAATCATTGAATAATATACCCTGAATGTATAGTTGTCCCTCAGTATCCATGGGTGATTGCTTCCAAGATGCCCTCCCAACCATGGGATACCAAAACCTGCAGAAGCTCAAGTCCGCTATATAAAATGGTATGGTATTTGCATATAACCTATGCACATCCTCCCATATACTTTAAATCTCTAGATATAATACCTGATACAAGGCAAATGCTATGTAGTTGCCAGTGTACAGCCAAATCAAGTGTTCTTTTTGAAACTTTCTGCAATCTCTTTTTTTCCTGAATATTTCCAAACCAATGGTTGGTTGAATCCATGGATGTGGAGCCCACAGGTATGGAGGGCTGACTGTACAGTGTTTATAATCTCATTTTTATTTCTCTCTCCTCAGAGAGGATCAATTCTACTTAGTTCTAGTTGAAGTATTCTAAATCCTAAATTAACAAACTTTACTAAATTTGAGGACTACTCTTTGGTTAAGGTACTGATCCCTTCAGTCATTACTTACATTATCTATATACATGGGTAAGTCATATACGTGTATGTGTGGTTTTTGTTTTTGAAGTTTAATACAACGTTCTGTAATTGGCACACAAACTTGCTGTGCAAAATTATCCCTCAGTTCTGTTCTAAACTCATAGTTCAGTTGATTTTACTGTCCTCACCTGAGTATGTACAATTGTCATATATGAGAGAAAAACACTGGGAGCTTAAATCAAAGTTGTTATTTTCACTATTTTGTTGAAGATTTAATATAAATCAAGATGTTAATCTATATAGTTTATTTCAGAATTTTATGTTCTGATCCTGTCATTCTTAAAGGAAAGTGATGTGTAATTTTTGGAAAATTTAGAGAGAAGTTATGACAGTATCAGCTACTATAAAAACAAACAGTCCTTCTGTTTATTATATCCCTTACCATACCAAAGAGACTGAAAGATATGTAAGTGTACTTACATAGCACCAAAATGATCTACCTGTTTCTTTTATCTACAAAGAATAGAGTAAGTCCTCTACAAACGAACGAGTTCAGTTCCGAGAGCCCGTTTATAAGTCCATTTTGTTCATAAGTCCAATAAACTTAGCCTAGGTACCCAACTAACACAATCAGCTATATGGTACTGTACTGTAATAGGTTTATAATATTTTCACACAAATAATACATAAAAAACAAACACAAAAAATAAAGAAAACATTTTTAATCTTACAGTGAAGTACCTTGAAAAGTACAGTAGTACAGTATAACAGCTGGCATACAGGGGCTGGCATCAGTGAACAGGCAAGAAGAGTTACTGACTGGAGAAGGGAGAGGAGGTGGGAGATGGTAGAGCTGAAGGATGGTCAGCAACAGATGGAGGGCAAGCTGCAATTTCACTCACGCCTGATGTTGACGACACAGGTTCTCGTTCCTTGCTGGATTCAATTCTACCTATCCTCTTGAAAAAACGATCCAGTGATGTCTGGGTAGTAGTTCTTTTCTCCTCAGCATAGATAACATGGTAGCACTGGATTGCATCTGCACAGCTGCTGCAACCTTTCTTTGGGTCCTGTGCCTCAAACTAACAGTGCCTCCTCAAAGAAAATCCCCTTGCCATTTTCTGAGTTGTGAATCTCTTTGGTTCTTCAGTTACTTCTTCCTCTTGTTGCTTCACTCTCAATTACTTTCCCTTTTGTTTTCATCATCATCACTTGGAACTTCTTAGCAGTACCAGCTACACCACTGCTGCTTTTACTCTTGCTTCCAGATACCCTGGGCTTGAAATAAAGATACTGTACTACTGTACTCTATATACCAGTGGTTCCCAACCTTTCTGAACCTTTTTGGTGCCAGGGACCGGTTTTGTGGAAGAGCATGCATCTGCTGCCTGCGATATGGGGTGGGGTGGGGGAAAGTTTCGGGATGAGTGAAGTGTATCACATTAATTGTGCTCTTTATTTCTATTATTATTACATTGTAATATATAAAGAAATAATTCTGTAACTCACCATAATGCTGACAGGAGGTGGAGCTCAGGCGGTAATGCAAGTGATGGAGAACTGCTATAAATACAGATGAAGTTTTGCTTGCTTGCCTGCTCACACTCACCTCCTGCTGTGTTTCGCAGCTCCTAACAGGCCACAGACTGGTACCAGTCCATGGCCTGGGGGGTTGGAGATTCCTACTCATACAGTAAGGTACACAAAAGCATAACCACTTGTAAAGGATGCACGCACGTGACAACATTTGCCACTCACGTGAACTAACTTCTGTGACTAGATATGCAAACATACGTTTGTATCTTTGCAAAAGTGGCATCCTGAAGGTTTGTATGTAGGGGATATAGTATTTTCAGAGTCTCTGAAACTAAGGACTGGAAGGTTTAAGAGTATCTAAAATTTAAATATTAAATCTTTCACACGAACCTCTCCTTCTTACATGAAAAGTACTAAATAAGTTACATTTAAATGTGTTTATATATTTCTTAAAAGATCAGAAACTTCTCATTTAAGAGAAAGTGTAAATTATTTAAAATATGAACAGTAGGGAGTTCCCTGTCGGTCCAGCATTAAGACTGTGCTCCCACTGCAGGGGGTGTGGGTTCGGTGCAGGGTTGGGGAACTAAGATCCCATGGGGTGCTGTGCAGCCCAAAGGAAAAAAAAAAAAAGACGGGTAGAGGGGTAAAGGATGATATATGCAATGCAAATGACATTAAGATCCAAATATAAAATATCAACAGAAGAGGCATTTTCTTAAAAGTGACTATCCACTATTGTGAGAAATCTACACGTAGTAGATTTTATTGCTTTGACGTAGCTAAAAAAATAAAAATAGATTTCATATCTAAGTCTTTACTTACATAGAAATATACAATTCTACTTTTATAGGTAGTTCAACTAGGGGAAATAAGTTAGCACAATCATTTGAATTGGTTGTCGACATACTGGACAGGGCTTATTCCTTTTCTTTAGCTTCTTTGCACATGTAAAGCATGCCATAAGATGCCCTGTTTTGCCATGGACGATGCAACCATTTTTAGGTCGACCTTGGCAAATCACACAAGGTTCAGTAGCATTAAGAGGAAAACTAGATTCCACATTTTCTTCTTTGTCTTGTGTTTCTTCCCTCTCAAACTCTTTGACATCTTCTTGGCTACTATAAATGATGCTATTAGAAGTTGATGGCTGAGAATAGTCCTCACTTTCTTGGGACAGGGAGGCTTGTGTGATCTTATCATCATTTTCCTCAACACATGATTCTCGGGAATCATTCACTGTAGATTTCTTACAGTCAGGGACATCAAAGCCCTCTTCTACTTGTGCTGAGTTTTCTAGTTTGGCTTTCTCAGACATTTTCCCTTTATCTTTCCCTTTATCTTCAGGAAGCCAATTCTCACGAAGGGCCCAACATCTGTTGCAATGAGGTGGAAGGGGAGGATTCATTTCATTGCATGAAGTACACTTCCAATAGTCCTTCAAGGAAACAAGACAGTTAGCATTACAACCCTTCAATAACCAGTCACAGCAACGCTAGCAACTTGTTCAATATGTCTAAGGTAAAATGTATCATACAGCTCAATTTGTGGCATTTCATGTTTTATATAAAACATTCATAACAGTCTTTCCTCAAGCATGAGCTTGTAAGTACATTTTTTTCCAGTCAAACTATGCTGAAGAATTCTAAAATGAAGAGCATATTCACTATGACCTTAACCATGTACCTATAAAGTTATCTGTTCAAGGAAAGGCAGATATAGTTGGTTCATTTAACTGAAGCCAAGTGCTATGGGATCTTCTCTGTAATAAGACCTTTACCCACTCCACTCCCTTAAAGGCTCAAACCTGATACTGTGCCCAGAGTACACCAAATCAATCTAGATAAAACGACCATCCAGTCTGCCACCGACAGACTCTCTCAGAAGTGTGCTAAAACCAGGGCTCAACTGGGTGTTCCCTAACTTCACCCACAAAGAAAATACTAAAACATTCTTCTTGGCAAACACCACCAGCTAAACTCTGCCATCCTTGTCACTATCCAAAATGTATGCCCATTACTTGCCTATCCTTCTCTGTTTTCTCATCTCTGTAACTGCTCACTGCTTCATCATAATATTTATTCCAACTTATTTCACAAACCTTTCCACCCACTATGCACTGTGGATAATAAACACCCCCACATCCCAAGCCTGTTTACTGAACATATTCTTATCTCCTTGCCTTAAGAGAAGCATGGTTCTTGCCTAAGGACACCATACATGTAAAACTTGCCATATGAGGTCCTTCCTGTCTTGTCATGAATAATGTAAGCATTTTTAAGTTCCCTGACAAATGACATAAGATATTAGCAATAAGAGTGGAGACTATTCATTCTCCCACATTGGTTCTTTCAAGTTATAAAAGCAGGTCTCTACTAAATGATAAAACCAAAAACAAAGGTCTTGTAATACAGGAAGAAAGTGCTTCAAGAGTCCAATAAACTGCAAGACCCATGTCTAAAACATTTCACTCAAACTGACATCAAATGAGTCAACTAGTTACTTGAATTATTTTCTAATTTTTCCTAAAATTATACAATTTCTCCTCATTTTTAGTATTTGGATAACAACTGCTTCTTTCTCAGAAAAGAGAAAAATGAGATTTCCTATCCAAATATAATAAAAGGCAGTATTAAGAACAAAAATTAAAGCAATAATATTTAGTTAAAAAAAAAACACACATTAAATACCTCAGGAACCCTGTGAAGCATGAAAAATAAATGTTTAGGTCCAGATTTCTTTAATAGAAAATCCTACCACATTTTCTAATATAAATCAACATGAAAATATTTATTTTTGATAAGATTGGCAAAATGTTGTTAAACTGTTAGAGCTGAGTGATAAGTACAATGGAGTTACATACTATTCTCTATGCTGTACATACTCAAAATTTTCCATAATAAAGTTCTTCAAAGTTCAAATTCAAATTCCAGCACAAAAAACCCCCGAAAAAGTGTAGCAACAGATGCCAACCCAATAAAGAAGAAAAATACTTTAAATCATTAAAAACTTTTTAAAAAAAGGGTTAACTTTATAAAAATTACCTCATATCAAGAAGTAGACGAGACATACTTTTCTAATCTTGACTGCAATGTTATTTTTTGATTCCTTGAAAAAGTAAATGTATACTTACAGCTAAGGAAATTTCAGGATCTTCTTCAAATGAGTCTGTATCGCTCTCCCCTGCCTGAAACACAGTAACTCGATATACCTAAAAAAAAAGAAAAACAAAAACAAACACATTAGCATCAATTCACCACCTTTTTTCTTTAACCAGTAAGGATTCTTAGCGACAAGTCCTAAACAAACATGTACTACAGTCGTCCCTCCGTATCTGTGGAGAGACTGGTTCCAGGACCCCCAAGGATACCTGTATCTGCAGATGGCATAGTATTTGGATACAACCTATGCACATCCTCCCCATGTTTCAAATCATCTCTAGACTACTTAAAATACCTAATATAATATAAATGCTATATAAAAAGTTGTAAATACAATGCAAATGCTATGTAAATAGTTGATGGCCCACAGCAAATTCAAAAGTTTTGCACTTTGGAACTTCCTGGAAATTTTTTTTTATTCGAATATTTCCAATCTGCATTTGGTTGAGTCCGCTGATGTGGAACCAGCAGATATGCAGGTGCAACTTGAGTTATATATGAGAAATCGGAGACAAAAGTCACATGGAATGAGTGAAAATAAAGGGGGAGAAATGGAGGACAGTAAAATCCTAACCCACTATGGTAAAAAGTCAACACACATGATGTGTAAAATGAACAAAGTAAAAAATTTAGTACAAGCATTTTTGTTTTATAAATATGGAAGTATTAAATAACATTACAGTGAAATAGCTAGAAATGCTGAAGCTGGTCACTTCCAGGAAACAGATCTGGTGGTAGTATGTGACTTTTAACTGCATGCATGCTTTACTTTTATACAAAGTATATTAACAGTGAAAAAGGAGAACTGAATTAAATATTTTTTAAAATGAGTGGACTATTTTAAGAATGCTCATTAAGGCCTACTGACCTGACCTTATATTTTTAAAAATATAAATAAGACAACAAGGAATTACAAAGCCTTAAGTCCACAAACCAATATTCTAGTTTGAACAAATCAAGTCAAAGATTGTGATGTGAAATCTGAATACATTATTATTTCAATCTCACCAGTCAACGAATATGGTATTTAAGAACTTTAGAATATAATCAGAGAAAAAAAAAACTACCTCATCATCTTCATCTGAGAGTTCTTGTCCTTCTTCACTAAGGCTATAATCTTCTGAATCAAGAGACTCAACTTCAAATTCTACACTGAATTGATCTGAAACTGAATCCTGATCCAACCAATCACCTGAATGTTCACTTACACCAGCATCAAGATCCTAAAATTGGGGGGGAAAAAAAGCGACTTAATGTACATTACCTGTTGGCCTGTAACAGCTTCTTAACTCATCCCTGTGCACCTAATTTCCCCTCAGTTCCATCCTGAACACTGACACTAGGTTAAGCTTCTGAGTTATGCTTAGATAAATATTTTCTCTGTTCAAAACTCCATTATATAAAAGAAAAGGCCAAATTCCCTTGGCATTCAAGGTACATTTGGGTAAATCTATACTAACATTTTCATACTATCTCCAACTAGATAATACCCCCCTACCTCCACTAAATATGAACATCAGCCAAATCTAGATTGTTTCCTAAACCTTCCCTCTCTGGCTGGAATAACTTGACAGTTTTCAAATCCTGCTCATCCTTTTATGTCAAAGCCTTTGTCAATACTGTAACTAAAGAAGCATTCCCACCTTTAATTATCTGTACTACTTATATGATATTACTGTTATATATTTCCACACACAAATTACACAAAACATAATTCTGCACACATTTCTTATCTGAATTATACATACTTTAAGAGTTAAGAGCATGTCTCAATCATCTCTATATCTTCAGACTGGTAGAATGCTAGTAGCTATAACAGATACAATAATTATGATTTACGTTTAATGAATTTTGAGAATTTCTTTGGAAGAGCTTTCACATATAATTTTTTAAATTTATTTTTAAAACTCTGTATCTGTTCATGTGAATCATTTTAAAACTTTGACTAATAGTGTAAGAACCTAAGAAGACCTTCAGTCCCATAATATTTGCCATCAGTGGCTAAGGGCAGGAATATACACAAAGAAGAAGGCTAGAAACTAGAAAAAGTACTTTGGTCTAGTAGTCAGGATACATACATTCTTATTCTAGATTTGCCACTAAGTAGCCTTTTACCTTAGATATATTTAGCTGTAAAGGCCACAGCTATTTCATCTATGAAACATTAGTTTGGATTAAATGATCTCATATTTCCATCATTCATAAAAACAAAAACAAAGTATATTATAACCACTGAGGTTGAAAAGACTTTTAAACCATGATATTAGGAAAGTAGTAGGAAAAGCAACATTTATCAAACTGCAGTTCTAATGCCTAAAAAAGGGCTCTATTAACAATCACATTCAAAAAAAAACAAAAAAACAAAAAACAATCACATTCAAATCACAAGTCAAGCTAGAATACAACAACATTTCTAATAACCTATGAAACTGGACACGTCAATTAACCAGGCTTTAGTGATCGATGTTTAGAATAAGGGGGTAAAAATCGCAATAAAAATTAAGTCTCAGAAACCATTTCCTATGGCAGGAGATGGCAAACTGTGACCCGTCTACTTTTATAAATAAAGTTCTACTAAACACATCTGTGCCCATTTGTTTACTTGTTGTCTATGGCCATTTTTGCCTTACAAAACAGATACCATACGGCCTGCAAAACCCAAAATAGTTACTATCCATCTCTTTAAAGAAAAACTTTGCGCACTCCTACTCTAGGATACTATGAAGAAAGCAAAATTAAAAGTAGTTTTCAAAAGTTTTAGCTAATGTTCAAGGAAGAAAAACCTAAAAACTTTTAAATACTGTATATTTAAAAAGCATCAGACAGGCTTGATCTGGAAAGATCTTACAATCCATTTTTCTGAATTCCAATCATGACAATTATTAGTTATGTAACCTTAAATAAGTTATATGAAACACCCAAGTCTTAGTTTTCCCATCTGTAAATGGAGTTTTGAGGCTGCTGAGGTGATAAGATAGCATGTTAACTGCCTGGCATAGAGCCTAGAATATAGCCTTAGTTCCCCCAATGTATTAAACCCAGAAGAAAGAAAAGATGGGAGATGAATGCTCTAACCTTTAACTCCCTTCACAAACTGGTGAGGGACAACACCAAATAATGTGAGGAAAGCCAAAATGAAGGAAAAAAATTGGCCCTAACAAAAGCTTTCACAATTAGGGACTTCACCTGAAAAACAATAATAGATCTTTAATACAAAGGACTTTCAAAAGAGAGCGTAAATTGCAGGGACTTCCTCTGATGCTTCATAAAAAAAAAAAAAAAAAAATGAGGCCAATTTTTGCCCCAGTTTGGAGACCTCCAATAAAATCTTTCTACGCACCCTAAAAACAAAGAAAGAAAAAGAGAGAGAGAGCGTAGAATAGGACTAACAAAAAGAAATACCCTCTACACTGCTCTGATAACAAGGCAGTGTCCCAGGTAGAAAGAACAAGGACTTTTAATATCATTTAGCTAGCATTTTGAAGCAACTTTAACAAAGAATATTAGTTTAAATGGTGCACAGTTGTATTAAAACCATTTATAAGGAATAAAATTATCCAAACATGAAGTTCATGACACATCAAGTTTTATTTAGTTGGATTCAATTTTTAGATCACACATATTTGCTCTCAAGAACCTAAATTTTTTTAATAGCATTTATTGACTGCTTTAATTATTTGTTCGATTGCTGATGACCTATCTCCCAATGAGGGCAGGGACCATAACTACCCTGACTACCACTGTATTTCCAGTGCCAAATGGAACCTGTCATAGAAAAAAACACAAATCTACTGAATGAACAGAACTTGCTCTTAGAGGAGCTCACCCTGCCATCTAGTGGCCTACATGAGTAACAGCTCTATTAAATACCAACTCTAGAGGGCGCCTCTGCATCCATAAAAATCACTGCTTTGGAAGAAAAAAATGTAAATAAAGAAGAATACATACGAAGACTATGGTTACTATCACAATTGGTTCAGTCCTTTACACCTTCTAGAGAACTATAAAATGATCACTAATATCCAGAATAATGGCCATGAGACATTGCCATATCAAAGATTCCAATTTTAATAACATTTTAAAGACAAATGTTTGACAAGAAAGAATACATTCCATTTGTCAAGCATTCTTATTAGCAAAAGCTTTTCTCAGTGATATCTCTTAAGAATGTTAATGCTGGCTAATACTTTGGAATTTTGTATCAATAATCAAAAACTACTGATACTTTCCCATCATCCATGCAATAATATATCAATGTTTCAAGGCCTTAGTAAACAGACCTTCCCTGATGTCTAGACCTACATATGTGTAGACCAGGCTATGCTCACCTATTTGCTGAGAGCTATAAATAAGATATTTTTACTCTAAATATTCAAGACAAAATTGCTTAGAATCTTAAGGTATCTTTGGTACAGTCGCCCACAAAGATTCTCCAATATGTAGAGTGACATTAATGACTACTAACATTTGTACTAATTTTACTAACACACTCCAGTGCAACTCCATTATCCTCTACCTTTCTCCCCAAACCTAGGGTTGAGAGTGGGGAAATCTATACAGTTTCATCTGAAAGAAAAATTTACCAAGTGTATAGTGGCAATCACATATCATACATGTGCAGTCTATCTGAATGCTTATTAGGACTGCCAGAACTAGACTTTAAAAATAAGAGATCTTGTTTTATTTAAAATGAGAGGATTACCGCATTTGATGGAGTCCCTGTTGATTCACTGCTACTGCTTCTTTCACAACATATCTCCCTTATTACACACAGAGCAAGGCTTTCATCAAAGGAAAGGGAAATATTATCAGATTTGTGGCGCTTTCTTTGTCTCTCACCAGGCAATTCATCTGAATTTTCTTCTGAATATGTAAAGAAAAACAAGTTAATTAAATTGCTATGCTGTAATTTATTTAGAAATTGAGCTGTCTTAAGCTACCTATCTATACTGAAATTGTTTCAATGAAATTAAACAGAAAAATAGTGAATTACTGTTTCAAAAGTCAACACTTTTATTGGATCTGTCCAACTGAGTTACAGCAGAACACTACATTTTTAAAAGCTTTTTTACGCTTATTTCGGAACTTTATCAAGTCACAATTAATTTAATCCATCTAGAGCTTTTATTAACCAGTTTAGGATTTTTCTGTCAAACTCAAACTTTAGGATATTAGATTTCACTTTTTTTCCCTATAAAAAACCAAAATTGTTTAACTTACGTCGAAGGTATTCTTAATGTTTCAATTTCCTTAGTATCCAGTATTTTCAACAGGAATCAAAATCAGTAAAACTGGTCCATTTTATTTTATTTATTTTTTAGCACCACATGTGGGATCTTAGTTCCCTGACCAGGGGTTGAACCTGTGCCCCCTGCAGTAGAAGCTCAGAGTCTTAACCACTGGACCGCCAGGAAGTCCCTGGTTCATTTTATTTTAAATAAGAAATCATCTCTGACTTAAAGTGAGAATGTTATCAAATCTGTCAGGAACATAAATGAGAGTCCTACCTTACAACAGACATAAAAATAAATTCCAAGTGGATTAAAAAAACAAACACAAAGAACAAAACCACTACTTATATAAGAGAATATACTGGGGTGGAAAAGTATGATGTAACACTACAAAGCCCTCAAGAAAAAGACTATCAAAATTAGGTTATGTTAATTAAGGCTTACATGGCAAAATAAAATACTATAAATGAAAGTTAAAAGGCAAATGTCAGACTAGAGAAAAATGTGCAACATATAACAGAAAATGGTTAAAAGTTTGTAAAAGAAACTTAATTTTAAAAAAGCCAAAGACATGAAAGGGCAATTCATAAAATACAAATGACTAATAAACATGAAAAAATGGCTTACCTCCTAGCGCTCAAGGAAATGCAAATTGAAATGAGATACCATTTTTCACCCATGAGAAGGACAAAAATTAAAATGAGAGACAGTCTCAGAGATTTGGGAGAAAGGACTTTTTATACACTACTGGTAAAAATGCAAAACAGTGTTTAACATTTTACGGCCAGTTTCTCTAGCCTACACAAATACCTGCATAATCATTTAAGGATATATGAGCAAGGGTGCTCACTTCAGCCTTATATGTTAAGTATCTAACAGGGTTATGAGATCAAATAAAATATAATCCCTATGCCTGAAACAGGTACAACTCATACCTTTGCTCATTCCATTTCCCTCTCTTGACCCTCCTACTCAGAAGTCATCTCTTCTTCCTCTGAATTCTAAAACACAATTACATCCTCTACTTTTAGTAATTTTGTATTTATCTCCACAACAAGATCACAAGTTCTTGACAGAAGTTCTTAATCATGTTTGTATTTCTATAAGAAAAGGTGATATCTTGGTTGAAAGACGTGGGCTAGAAAGCTAAAACCATGCTGTTGATCCATATTTATTAACTGTATCAAAAATAACATTTGGAACAATGTTGGAGAGGATGCAGAGAAAAGGGAACCCTCCTGCACTGTTGATGGGACTGTAAATTGATACAGCCACTATGCAAAACAGTATGGAGGTTCTTAAAAAACTAAAAATAGAACTACCATATGACCCAGCAATCCCACTCCTGGGCATATATGCTGAGAAAACCATAATCCAAAAATAAACATGTACCACAATGTTCACTGCAGCACTATTTACAATAGCCAGGACATGGAAGCAACCTCAATGCCCATCAACAGATGAATGGATAAAGAAGATGTGGTACATATATACAATGGGATATTACACAGCCATAAAAAGGAATGAAACTGAGTTATCTGTAGTGAGGTGGATGGACCTAGAGTCTGTCATACAGAGCAAAGCAAGCCAGAAAAAGAAAAATACCATATGCTGACTCACATATATGGAATCTTAAAAAATGGTACTGATGAACCCAGGGAGAGGGCAAGAATAAAGATGCAGATGTAGAGAACGGACTTCAGCACACAGGGTTGGAGGGCGAAGGGGAAGCTGGGATGAAGTGAGAGAATAGCACTGACATATATACACCATCAAATACAGCTAGCTAGTGGGAAGCTGCTGCATAACACAGGGAGATCAACTTGATGATGGGTGATGACTTAGAGGGGTGGGATAGGGAGGGTGGGAAGGAGTCACAGGAGGGAGGGGATACGGGGATATATGTATAAATACAGCTGATTCACTTCGTTGTACAGCAAAAACTGACACAACAGTGTAAAGCAATTATACTCTAATAAAAAGCATTAAAAAAATTGGGGACTTTTTCCTATTAAAGTGTTGTATGATGAGTAATACAACACTGTAATAATGGAATAAGAGAATAATCAATATTGTGAAAATGACTACACTACCCAAAGCAATCTACAGATTCAATGCAATCCCTATCAAATTAACAATGGCATTTTTTACAGAACTAGAACAAAAAATCCTAAAATTTGTATGGAGACACAAAAGACCCCAAATAGCCAAAGTATTCTTGAGAAAAAGAAACAGAGCTGGAAGAATCAGACTCCCTGACTTCAGCCTATACTACAAAGCTACAGTAATCAAGATAATATGGTATTGGCACAAAAACAGAAATACAGATCAATGGGACAGAATAGCAAGCCCAGAGATAAACCCACGCACCTATGGTCAACTAATCCATGACAAAGGAGGCAAGGATATATAATGGAGAAAACACAGTCTCTTCAATAAGTGGTGCTGGGAAAACTGCACAACTACATGTAAAAGAATGAAATTAAAATACTCCCTAACACCATACACAAAAATAACTCAAAATGGATTAAAGACCTAAATGTAATAAGGCCAGACACTATACAACTCTTAGAGGAAAACATAGGAAGAACACTCTTTGACATAAATCACAGCAAGAACTTTTTGACCCACCTCCCAGAGTAATGGAAATAAAAGCAAAAATAAACAAGGGGGACCTAATGAAACTTAAAAGCTTTTGCACAGCAAAGTAAACTATAAACAAGACAAAAAGACAACCCTCAGAATGGAGAAAATATTTGCAAATGAATCAACAGGATTAATCTCCAAAATATATCAACAGTTCGTGCAGCTCAATATCAAAAAAACAAACAACCCAATCAAAAAATGGGCAGAAGACCTAAATAGGCATTTCTCCAAAGACAAGATACAAATGGCCAAAAGGCACATGAAAAACTGTTCAACATCACTAATTATTAGAGAAATACAAATCAAAACTACGTGGTATCCCCTCACACCGGTTAGAATCGGCATTATCAGAAAATCTACAAACAGTAAATGCTGGAGAAGGTGTGGAGAAAAGGGAACGCTCTTGCACTGCTGATGGGAATGTAAACTGATAGAGCCACAATGGAGAACAGTATGGAGGTTCCTTAAAAAACTAACAATGGAATTACCATATGACCCAGCAATCTCACTACTGGGCATATACCCGGAGAAAACCATAATACAAAAAGACACATGCACCCCCATGTTCACTACAGCACTATTTACAATAGCCAGGACATGGAAGCAACCTAAATGTCCATCACCAGATGAATGAACAAAGATGTGGTACATATATACAATGGAATATCACTCAGCAGTAAAAAAAAGAACGAAATTGGAACATCTGTAGAGACATGGATGGATTTGGAGATTGTCATACACAGTGAAGTAAGTCAGAAAGGAAAATTATTGTATATTAATGCATATATGTGGAATCTAGAAAAATGGTACAGATCAACTGTTTTGCAAGGCAGAAACAGAGACACAGATGTAGAGAACAAACATACGGACACCAAAGAGGGAAAGCCGGGTTGGGGCACTGGGGTGGGATACATTGGGAGACTGGGACTGCCATATATACACTGCTAATAAGAAAAAAAAATCAAATTGTACACTTTAAATATATGCAGTTTATTGTATGTCAATTATACCTCAATAAAATTCTTTAAAAAAAAAAACATTTGGGGCTTTCTTCTGATTATTAAAGTATTATATTACTCACTGTAGTAATCTCTAAAAACTAGACCAAAATTTAAATTTAAATCATCTATAATTGAGATAATTACTATTAACATTTTAGCATAATAATTTTCCAGCTATCATGTAAAAAAATTATTTCATTAAAAAAAAAACATATTTGGACTTCCCTGGTGGTGCAGTCATTACAAATCCGCCTGCCAATGCAGAGGACACAGGTTCAAGCCTTTGTCCAGGAAGATCCCACATGCCACAGAGCAACTAAGTCTGTGTGCCACAACTACTGAGCCCAAATGCCACAACTACTGAAGCCAGCACACCTAGAACCCGTGCTCTGCAACAAGAGAAGCCACTGCAATGAGAAGCTCATGCACTGCAATGAAGAGTAGCCCCCGCTCGCTGCGACTAGAGAAAGCCTACGCACAGCAAGAGACCCACAGCAGCCAATAAAAAATAAAAACAAGTTTATCTTTAAAAAAAACATATTTATATCACACTATATGTACAATCCGGGGTTGTTTTCTCTCTCTTTTCTTTTTTTGGCCAAGCCATGGCTTGTGGGATCTTAGTCTACCAAACCCGAGCCCTGGGGGTGAAAGCTTCAAGTCCTAACCACTGGATTGTCAGGGAATTCCCAGGAGTTGTTTTCTCTTAAATATTCTTTTACATTATTTTCAATGGCTGCAGAATATGGTATCCATAATACAGGTTCATCATAATTGAACCACTTAGTCCACAAAGCTGAGCACCTTCTTCCTGTCTGATACAGTGCTAGGCAGTGGGTATACAAAAATGAAGTCAGCCATCATCCCTACTACTAGAGGAAGTTTACATTCAAACATGAAGGCAACTAAAATACAATCATTTACAAGTTATAATGAGTGGGAAGAAAACAAGCAGGGTGCTAAGGAGAAGAATAACAAAAAGCGATCTACTTTTCTGGGTGGTTAGGGACAGCCTCTCTGAGAAAGTAATTAAGCAAAAGTAGAAAAATGAGGACTTGGTCTTGCAAGGCTGAGGTAGAAGAATTCCTGGCAGAAAAAAACTGTGTGCAAACAGCCTTAAAGCAGGAAAGAATTCTGGCTTGTTTGAGGAACCAAACAATCAATGCAACTGAAACACAGTGAAGATGGGGAAAAAGGGCAAAAACCAGATTAAAGGTAGATCAGGGCCTTGTAAGCCAACATAAAAGTGTGGGTCTTATTTGAAGGTCAATGGTAAATAACCAAAGTAGCCAAGTGGGGAAGTGACACAATCCAATTTACCTTTTATGATCCCTTTTGGTACTGTGATGGAGGACAGAAAGCAAGTAACTAGAAACAGAAAATCAGAAGCTACTGTAGTGGTCCACGTAAGAGATGACAAGGGCCCAGACTAGAGTGATGACATTCTCTAGCATCATATATGTTTTCAACTATGAATAATGCTGTAATTAATATCTCCACATATAATCTCTGAATTTCTGATTATATCCTTAGGATAGATTCCTAGAAGTGGATTACTGTGATAATAAGAACACCAAGCCTTTTTATAATTCATAAAGGTTAACTAATTTATACCAATTGATAAACCAACGCATAGTTAGCAAGGATAAGTAAAAAAAAAAATCATCTTTCCTAATTTCAAAGACCAGAAAAGATACCTTTTTTGCATTTTCTGTTATCTATAAGACTAAATCACTAAAATCCACCCCTCCTCATATTTATGAGTCATTTGTATTTACTAAGAAAAACTCTTTTGTGATTTGGCTTTTTAATGTTTTTCTTATTGACTTTTGGAAACTTTTAATATAATAAGGATATTAACACTGTCAAATTTAAAGTGAATCTATTTCAATATGTTGTAATTTTTTTCATTTATCTTTTAAACTCATTAAGTATTCATTTTGACATAGGGTACAGATATAACTTGATCTTTTTCCCCCCAAATAACTACCCATTTGCTCTAGTCGCATGTATTCAATAAGATCCTCTGCACTTGCTGCCATTTGCCGTCATGTACAAAACTCTACTCTGGGTTTATCTATTCTGCTTCAATGATTTGCTAAACTTTTTTTTCATCTGAATCACACAGCTTTAGTTATGACTTTCATCAGGCAACAGCCTCCTCCCTCTAGTCTTTTCTCTGTTAAAAATGCTCTCAGTCGTTTTCTTTACCTCATCTTCATTTCTAAGATGCTATTTACTTTCTCTGTTTTTAAACTCATTGGTGTGTTTTATTTATTCGAAACAACAAGTACTTTAACTGCTAAGGTGACTAAGAATGATGACTAAAATAAAGTTTATATTCTTGTCCTCTATTATCTTGAATAGCAGAGCTGGCTAACTGTGTAAGATCCAGCGGGACACAGTAAACTGTGCCTGCTATAGTCAACCAGAAAAATGTTGCTAAGAAAGCAATTTTTAAACCAAATAAATCATATAAAAATAAGAAAGAAACTCAGAAAATTCATTCATCTAAACCAAAAAAGCACAATTTCATTAAGACTAAATGCACTAATTTCAGTAAAGAATGAACACTGAAAAGCTGTTTGAAAGTGCCAATTAAATATTCATATATACCTGTCTCACTAACTGCTCTCCTTCTAGATGAGGTAGATGGTCTAGAAACCAAATCTGAAGATGAAGGTTTCTCTTCCTGTAGCTCTTGCACAAGGTCCTAAGCATTCAAGGGAGAAACAAACAAACAAAAAAAAACCCACAAACTTAACTTATAACACCAGGAAGCTAAAAATTCATTGTTTTAAACAACATTCCCAATTTTCAGGAAACACAGTAGAATGAGTTCAAGATTACCTTTTGCTCACTTCCACCTTCAAGATGACACCTGTTTTCACTCAAAGATGTGCCTGAATCTGATGATTCTGGTAGAAAATAAAAACAAAGAATCACAAACTAGGAAAGCAAGGGCTATACAATAGATGTTATCCAACACAAACTCCTTATACAATTTAACTTTTCAACCAACATTGAACCTGTAGTCTCCCAAGTGCCATCCTGTGCTGAATACTAGAGATGTAAATAGATAATTCAATTTTTACACAGAAGATACATAACAATAATTATAAAGTGCAATAAAATAAACACGCTAAAAGATGTATTATAAGATAAATTAATGGAGAAGACAGAGCAATGATTATTTGGTAGAGGCAGGGCAAGGTCTCAGTAACAAGGGATCAGGAAAGGTTTCACAGTAGAGTATGTGGAAGTACGACTAGGAAAGGCTATTCCAGACTGAGGGAACACTGAAAAAAGCATTCAGAAGTGAACTACCAATGTTTGTTGCAGGAAATACAGGTACTTCATTACTATGGGAATGTAAGCAAGATCATAAAGGATCCTGCATGTCTTGCTAAACAGCACAAAGATATCAACAAGCAGTACTCATGCCACCAATCCCGAATCACTGCATCCTTTCGAGCTAATAATACTTCACATTCTTCCCTAAGGTACTGCTGTAGCCACTCACCATTAAAAAGGTTTAATCTATGAGATAAAATCAGTGTGCTAGTTCACAGCAAGTATTTTATCCAGCGAGCAATAAGGAACCCCTAAATGGTCACTTTAAGCAAAGGACTAACAACTCACTCTGCCAAAATAGAAGAAAAAGAGAACAGGGGCAGGGAAGCTAGTATTAACAACTGCAATAACACAAATGAAAAGCATTAAAGCCTAAACTAAGACACGGAAAAAAGATCAATTTCAGAGAAATTAAAAAGGTAAAAACCAGTAAGAACTTGGCGTCTAATATACAAGGCAAGGGAGAAAGGAGTTAAGAAGGATTCCAAGATTCTACCTTGGGTGGATAAATGGGTGATATCATTCACCAAGAGAGAAACTTCAGATGATGAACAGATTTGGATGGGAAAATAATAAAGTGGATAAAACTTTCAGGTAGGTAGGTTTAGGGTGTATGTAGATGTATAGACCTGGAGCTCAATTCAAAATTTCAGATATGGGATATATATAATCACCAAAGATCATAATCAAATACCCTTTACTACTCCCTTGGAAACGTTTTCATCTTAACAGCGAAACCCGGTCTGAGTATTAACATTTTGAAATTATATGCATGATCATAATAGTTTCTTTTTTATATTATAGGCAAGGTATTATGCTGATTTGAGTTGTCCATATAAATAGGTTCTATTTTGTTTTAGTACAATAAGAGATGTTACAAAACAAACAATAAAAAGGAAGGACTAGGTGTGACAAGTTTGAGAATAAAGGAGTTCTGAAGTTAATTACATTAAACTAAAACCTGAAACAAATTCAGAATGGAAATTACATAAGTAATCTACAGGTTACCACCTCATTAATATACTTCTCTTAGCAATCAACCAAGGTTTACTTAAATAAATGAATGAATACATCAGGGATAATACTTCAGAAAACTGAAAATACTACAACAGATACTGCAGTTGTTTATTTGCCTTCATTTGATTTCATAAAAGGCTCTGTAAAACAAAATGTCGAGTCACCAGACTAATAATTACTTCTACTCTGGGATAAGATGGTGATGCCCTTTTCTGGGTCTTAAATTCTAACTCTGGAAAAGTATTCAATTTAACACATTTACTAATAAACATGTACTGTGTAGTGAAGATTGCAAACCTGAATAGGACACAGGAAACAGATGTATAAGCAAGTAAGTGTAACGAAGCAACATAACAATAAAATCTAGACATGGAATAATGGGAGCAGAAAGGAGTGGTCAGTTCGTTCTGGATAATCAAACTTCTGAGAACAGTTCTTAGAGATCAAGAACGGACTTTAAGAAGCCTGTGGTATACTGGAGCCAGAGCCTACCAGCACTCCCAAGCAAACTGTTTACATCTCTTCCCAACTCCGTGTTTGCACCTGAAAATGGTCATGGCAAGAGTATTTATACTATGGAAACCAGTCACCACAAACCAAGGCTCTAGTGGATTGTTAAACATTTAACAGCATATCACTGTGTATGTTTAGGTGTATCTTTATGGAATAAGGACCTAGCACTTTCATCAGATTATCAACGCGATATGTAACCCAAATAACCAGTTAAGAACTACAAGTCTAAAGGAAGGGAAGTAAAATGGCACTAACGTGAACAAACTGGTAAACAAAGTTTTGTCTGTCTGTTATAAAAAGCACACAAGACAAGGATCCTTCCATTCAAATGGTCCTACCTAAGTATCTGTATTAATTCCCAAAGCCTCTGAATACATTTCAAGGTTTGCTCATATCTCTACTATGCTGAAGCTTTTGAAATTATCTACCTTTCAAAACAAATTCTAATCTGACAGCCCAAGGCTTAAATTTATGTAATAGGATATTTAACTTTATATACTGCAAATGTGCACAAGAAACTTAGTATTACGTTGCTTTAGTTCATACGTATTTCTTCCTGTTACATTTATCATACCCTTGCTATAATTAAATATACAATTAGAGCAACTTTTCAAGAGAATCACAATTATAAAATGTCTGCACATCCACGAAATGTCTGATGTATTTTTAGAGCACATGTTTATGGTATTCAAAACAAACTTACCCTGCTGATTGACTACCACCAAGTTTCTATAGATCATTGTATATATTTTCCTTGTAGAGAGAAAAAAAAAAAGAGATGTACATTTTAAAGTAAAAATGTATTAAACTAGATTTAATGAGATTTTTAAATGCATATTAATATAAGCTATCGCAGCACAACCCAAATTTTAAATCACTACATTCAAGTACTGACAAGCTTCTAGACACTGCAAAGCACCATAATAATTATTTGCACAATGATTACACAGTCACTTTTAATAATCACTAAGCTCTCCCTAGCGCAAAGATTTCACATCTCCATTTCCTGAAACATGCCTTGTTGAGACTTTAGCAAAAGTCCCCAGAGATCTGGTGTGAACACACAAGGCAGGTTAACATACTTATTTTTAAACAGAAATTACCTAGCTCTGGGCACAGAAGTAGATCACCTAAAAAAGTAGTATATCATGCAAAACCTACTATATAGGAACTTGATTTATGGCTTTGACTTTTATCAACCTTGGACCAAACATCTAATGGACTTTCTTGATCTGAAAATTTATGAAAGGATAGAGCAGTAAACAGTCATTTAATTCAGCCTGAGTACCAGTCACTGTTCTAGAAACTGCAGAGAACAAATCTCTGCCCTCCTGGAGCATAAGGAAACAATCCACTTCTGCCAGTACTCAATGAAGTCATGGCACATTTCTCTTCTTTATCAACTAATGATTTTAGAGAACATTTATTGTTCACAAGATATTTCTAATTCTCAAGGTTGGGGGAAAGTGCCAATTCCAACTAACTTTTTTCATCTGTGGGACTGATGACAGAGCTCCTTAAACTCACAAAAATCAATATTCCTATTCCTATCTTTTCCCCAAGTCAGTAGTTGCCCCAGTGTTTAACCTCTCAACACATTAGAATTCAAGTCAAAGATAATTTTAAATTTGTCCTTTCCTTAAGTATCAGAAATTACAGCTCCAAACATTATCAAGATTCAATACTCAGACGGCGAAAAATCATCAATAGTTATTTCTTATATTTATAAAATTAAAGTTGATATCCCAAGGCCAAGTATAAAATAACAAATATTAAACAAAAATGGTTTGTGAATGGAAAGACACCTATATGTTACTCTAAAAGCAGGATGAAATTAAATACAGTATGTTCACAACAGGGTTAAAACACTTCTGTGCATAATATAAAAACAATGAGTAAAAATACATTTTGATGGTAAACTGTAGTCATTTTTTCCTCTATCATCAGCTTTCTTTCCTTTCTTAATATTCAATAATGAATATATACCTATAACAATGAAGCTGTTTTAAAGTTATAAATATCCCACTTAATTATCATCTTTTTAGCTACAATATTACTGAACATTAAATACTAGTAGAATCTAGTTAAATGTTCCAGGTGAAAAGCATTCATCCCACTAATTAAGATACACTGCAAAGAGACTAACTGTGCTAAACCAAAGGAAATAAGGAATTCCAAACATAAAGTAAAATGACTGAAAAAGACGAGTCTTCAGTTCCCAGGAGAATAATTCTAGAAATGTCATCTGGGTTAAAGTTAGCTGATTAAGTGCCAAATGGAAAGCAATCTCCAAAGTAACTAAGGCTCAAATTTAAGCCTTTACCACAGGGTACTATAAAGACTGTCTTTGGAAATGACTGCAATAATATTTTTTTAATATGTAGCAGCTATAGCTAATATTTAAATGCTTTCCATATGCCAAACACTGTATTTTTTACACATTGCCTCTTTATAACCTCCACTTATGGTATTTGTATTATTCCTACTTCATATTCAGGGTAAACTTAAAGCTTAAAGAGGGTAAGTCAGTTTACCTAGTCTAACAGCTAGTAAATGACTGAGCTAGGTCTCAAATCCAGGCCTGTAAGATTCCAGAACTCAGGTTCTCAAGTAATATGCTATATTACTAAGAAATTAAATTTCAGCATCTTTTATATATAACAATTTTCTCTGACAAAAGGGAGTGAGGATGGAGGTGAAATGAAATGTTTGCCTGGTTGGCATTTTACAGTAGGCTAAAGAACTTACCTGTGCTCTTTCACAGAGAAGCTTGGCACTCCAAACAAATCCCCTAGAGGATCATTTGAACAATACACAATATGCTGTTGTTTCTCATCATATAATCGTTTAGTCATAATATACTGGCCCAGATAAAATATAACCTGAAATAGAAATATGATTTCTAAGCATTAAAGAAAATTAAATGTTAGTTTCAAATACATTCAATAACATCTCATTTATTCGAACAGGGTTAACCAACCAGCAACCACATCAACAACCATCTACATAATAACCATTATGTACTCAAAAAAAAAAAAAAAAAAAAAAGCTGATTTTATATCTTTTCCTTTTAATCTGACAGTAGTAGAGACACCGATTCTGTTTTACTTACATAAACTTTAGCATGTGTCTTTTTTTTGGGGGCGGGGGGGGCAGACTAACTTTGCCCAGATATCTAGATACTACTTATTAGTAAGAAAGGAAAAAGCAGCAAAATGCAAAACCACTGATAACAATAAAAAGTTGCAGAATCAAAAACATCAACTAAAACACAGCAGTGACCTGAAGTCATTTAGTAAATAGTTCTGGACACCATATACCCCAATAACCTCTGAGGTTATCACAGGTGAGGAAGACAAGATAATGACCAATTACATCTATACAACAGTTTGGGAGAATTCCGTGAATGAAATAAGCCCTCAAAGATATCATTATAATCTATATACAATAAATAATCAAAATAATGACCCTAAATTATGCATATACTGTTAAATTACATTGTGTTCAATTAAGACAAAGTCAGCAATACATTTTTAAGACATCCACATACAAACCTATTAATCACCTAAATACCTATGGTGTTTTACAGTTTACAATGTACTTTTATAAGTGCTGTCTCATTCTTCTGATATTTCATAATTGTTATCACCATATGAGAAATAAGAAATTGACCCATTCTTCTGACTCCTAGTCCAGTGTTCTTTCTACTACCCCACACTAGCTTTCATTACTCTCCCACATACCACAGAACAAAGATTCTACACCTGAACACTGTGTTAGACAATATATACATCACTGTTACACAGTTTAACAATAAGCATTCTAAGTCTTTATGATGGCCTTGATCAATTTTCTCTTTATTTCTATCTACTACTAAAGCCATACTTTTTTGTTTCCTTAGGAAACCCAAATTAACATCCCTAAAACATCATTTACCTTGACACTTCCCTTCAAGCACCGTCTACAGACTTAACTGGCTAAGCAGGCTTCAGACTTAAAGGAATATTCCTACGTGACTATGGATGGAAGAGATGCTAGACAGTGGAAAGGAGAAAGGAAAAGAACCTTGATTCCTTCTACCAAACATTCCATAAGGAAACTTCTGAGTGTGGCTAAAAAGGAAAAGAGTCTGGAATCTCTTCCTGCCCACTCTCCTGATGTAGGTAAGGTACTTCAGTGTTTTAAATAATCTGAGCCCCATAAAGAAAGTGTGAGAAATGGGGAAGAGGCACATTTCATTCACACAGAAATTTTGCCCAAGATGGTCCAATCTCTCAATGAAGAGCATGCTTCTGTGCACAGATTTAAAGCTAGAGAACAAGACATTGAAATGTATCCATTAAATAGAACATATGTTCACGAATCAGCTCACCTCTATCCCAGAAAGATCAGTATACTGTACTCATGTATCTCTAGTGCAGAAGTTCTTAACCTGGGATCCATGGATGCCCAAGAAGTCCTTGGATAGAATTCAGGGGGTCCATTAATTTGGATGGAAAAAAAATGTCTATATTTTCACTAACTTTTAACTGAATTTAGCTTTCCTTTCAATTATGAATATAGGCAACAAATCACAAAGTATTAACAATAACTGTGATTTTGTCACCAATAAAAATCACAAGCATTTTTCATATCAAACATACTATGCTTGATGTAAACATCTCAAGATATCCATTATACTCCTCACTACTTCCTAATTATATTCACTAGATTTGCTGCTAAATCTTATTATTTAATGTGTTCATAAAAAAACATGTATCACAAACTTGTTTACTATTTTGTTAACTATATTTTAATGTAATTTTTTCCACTGTAACCCTCTATAGGGTTTATTTCATGTATTTAAAAACGTGATTCTGAGAAGGAATGACCAGTCTGAGAAGACTTTACCAGTGCGTCAAGTGGGTTCACAGCACAGAAAGGCTAAGATCCCCTACAGAGCTTCCCTCTGAGTTCCTGGTTGACAAATGAAATTCGAGTATAAATTGAATTTTCAGCTTCAAATTAGAGTCCAAATGACCACAATACTTAATACTGCTGCTTACTGAAAATCCCTCTATATGGGCAATTTCTCCCCATGGCTATATGTAACTAGTAAGACATTAAGTTATCTTTTTAACTTAGTTCAGCTTACCTCTTTCATAGTATAAGTGTCCTTCTGTGCACCAACAGACTTCAACAACTTCAAAAGCAAAGGCTTTGGTCTAACCTATAAAGAACAAAGAGTTGCTATTATACTTCCAAATTATTCCAGAACTATAAGCTCTGCAGGAAAACTCATCCATAGAGAATTTCAATAAAGGCATCAAGCACAATTTATCTCACAAGGTTAGAGACCTCAAAAAATAAGTCATAATGTCTTCACTAAATGTAACAGACTATGTAAACTGAATCCCACAGACTGTGTTTGGAAAAAAATGCTGAGATCTAATAATTATGCAAATAATCACAGAATCCTCAAGTATCATCAGTTTTGATCAGGAACAATATCCATGCCAAGGCCATGAAAATTACTTTTTCCTCTAGCTACTTCTAGCATCTGCTTATTACCTTACAAACTCAACTGTAAATGGAATACCCCAATGAACTTACTGTAAACTAAATTACAAAATCCAAGAGAAAAGAATAAATCTTTATGGTTGGTCCTTTTCCAATCTTTTCTTTCTACAGATTAGGTTCCTGAAGGCTGGAGAACTTTAATCCAAGCTGACAAGGATAATTAAGAGCAGATCTGGAGACTGCAACTCACACTCCTCAACTGCAAGTCAGCATCTTCTTCCTACTATAATATCATGCTGCCTTTTAGTTGGTCTATATTCCACATATCTACTCAACAAACATTTACTGAGCTGCTGCCATGCACAAGACAGTGCTAGATATTGCACACACACAAAAACAACAACTAAAACACATGACCTGTATTGAAGGAGCCAGCCAACTAGCTCAGGGGCAATTTTTTTCTTTAAAGAGCCAGATAAATATTTTAAAGTTTTTCTTGCCAGACAGTATGACTCACAAGCATAAATTATATGTAAACCAATGGGTGTGGCTGCATTTCAATAAAACTTTATTCACTAAAATAGGCAGCAGGCAAATCTGGCCCATAGGCTGTGGTTTGCCTGCCTCTGATCTAGAGGCTTTGCAAGCTGTACTGAGAAAATAATTGGCAAGGGGGCAGGGACGTAATGTGTTTATGCTCTTTCTCCCTATCTGCTGTTGTATCAAAATCTTCAAAACTCAAGTATCTTTACAGCTACACAGCCACCCCTACACAGACTGGTGCCTCTGCACCTCCCTTTAATATACTCCTGTCCTAACTTTGAAATCTGACAGCAACCCAATTTGGGATCTAACCCTCAAAACTAGATTTAAGAAAACTGTCTATTTCCAACTAATCAACAGAATATTATTTAATAACTGAAAAATTTTAAATACACAATAAATATAGTGTTGAATCATTAACTGTTCTGATCATATGTTTTTCCTATGTGCTTACACATGCGCTTTACTTTCAGGCTATTTAAAGAATGAATTGTGCCAGAAAACATAAAAGGTTACTTTTTTTTCCTCCTAAAATTTTATGTATGCTATATTAACTTCAAACTGCATAACACAACTCAAAGTAAAAACCTCCAATGGAAAACCATCAGCTTTATATTAAGACTTAAAAGGCACACATTGATAAGAAAACTACTATAAAAGACAATACCATTCTTAATCTTACATTTAACAGAAAGATAAATTCTAGATGAGAAAAATCTAAATGTAAAAATAAAAAATGCTAGAAGAAAATACAGCAATATATTTGCGTTATCTTGGGATGGGAGAGTTCTTCCAAAACATGATATGAAATTCAAAAGGCAGCAGAAGTCAAATTTTACTTTATAAAAGTGTTCCCAAGGAGAAAAAGACCAGATAAGCAACGTTAACTGTAACATGTGTAAATGATAAAAATTAAGTACACTTGAAACACAACTATTACAAATTATTAAGAAAAATACAGTAAGCCTAAAAAAAAAATGTATTCAGATAAGACCAAGCAAATCCCAAAAGAAAAAAATGATTTAACGAATGACAAGATACCCAACCTCACCAAAGATCAGGGAAATACAAATTTAAACATGATACAATACCTTTCGCCAAAAAAAGGGCAAAATCATAAAGTGATAATATTCAGTTCTGGCAGAGAGGAAAACTACTACATGTAACACTTGCATTAGGATACATATGCAAAGCAGCACACTCTTTAATACTCAAAAACTATAGGCAATTTTTAAAACAATCTATCAATAAAGGCATAAATCTTTTAAATGGTATATTAATGCTGTGGATTACCATGCAGCTGTTAAAAAAGAATTCTGTAGATTTTATTTATTGACATAGATGCTATTTGCTTAACACCTCTAAGATAACCCTATTTTAGTAAAACTGAACTGCAACATAGATTAAAACTCACATGTGCATATATATGTGAGTATGCAGATAGAAAAAGATCTAAAAAGGAGACATGGTCAAAAGAGAAGACTGGAATTTTCAGTTTTTACTTTTTTACTTTCAGTTTTCTGTAATGCCTAAAATCTTTACAAGTATGAATTATTTCTGTGACTTTTTGAAACCATTTAAAAAGTTAAATACTGACAGGTCAAAACAGAAAAATAAATCAGTCACATAATAAACATAACTTCAGCATTCACACTTAACAACAGAATGAAACTGACTTTTAATTCAGTGTGGTAAAAAGTTAAGAAAATAAATATTGATTCTTACAGTAAACTTTTGCTCCACAGTGGCAGAATTTAAGCTATGCACTACAATTTCAATTAAAGAGCCATGTTATAATTGAGGTCTATGGAATTTAGTTGATCACCTCACAAAATTAATTTTTGTTAAAGTTACACTGGAGACAAAAATACCAACCAGGGTCTCTTGTTCCGAAGCTGGAATCTGTGAGGTGCTTACGGCACCATCAGTAGACACAGACATGTTGGTATTGCACATTTGCCTAAGAGTAGGAAAGAAAACACACGATAAAATTTGAAATAATGAACCACCTGTTAAGAAAAAAGGCAAATCACATAGAAATGAGATAAACAATGCCTTTATTAACAAGCGGATCCTTACCTGAATCAGCATAAAGTACTACACGTTGGTAACCACAGGTTCTCTCTTTCAAACAGTCAGTGACTACAGCTGGGGAAAAGGCATGGTTTAAATAGCCCCCAGCTGGAGACAAGTCAGGGCTTAGCTCCTTCGACTGCAGGCTCGGAACGTGTCCGAACTTGACCAGCCCAACAGGAAAAGCTGAGTCAACCTGCCCACAGAACCAGTCCAATCAAGCCCAGACTCAGCGCCCGGTAGATACGAGCTCCCGACAATGCACCTGTCATGATTCCGACCGCTGGCCCGAAGAGTGTCCGCTGCCCAGAAGCGCCCCCCGCGCACGTGATCTTTACCCCCGGCGCCCGCAGGACCCCCTCCCAGCCCCCGCTCGCTGCGAGCGCGGCGCCGAAACCCCGCCCGCCTCCCGGGCGACACCCACCCCGCCGCGTTCCAACAAAACCTCCACAAGCCCACACGCCCCGCGCCCCCCGCCACGGAATGCACAAAGGCTGCGCGCCGGGCAGAGGCTGGGGGCGAGAGCGAGCGGGGAGGCCCAAGCCACAGGGCAAACCCAGAACTGCCCCCACGCTTCCAGGCCGATACCTACTTTTCGCGCCTGGAGTCGGGGGGAGAGGGGGGTCGTCCCTCGAGGCTCTCCAGTTCCCCTCACGGGGCGCGCGGAAGCTCGACGCCCTGGGCCTCGGCGACCATTCCCCTCGCCGGGCCCAGACGCCGGGGCGCTCGAACGTACTAGGTCCGGAGAAGAAGGAGGCTCCTGGCGGCGAAAGCGGCAGGACCTCGGTCAGAGGGGTAAGAGCTACCCCTCAGACTAGGCTTCTTGCTCCATTTTCCTCGCAGTCACCCCGGGCCGCACAGGGCCCCCGAAGGTGCCGAGCTGGCCGAGGCGCGCCGGAAGTGCGCCCCCTGCCGTCGGAGGGCTGCGCGCCGGAAGCCGCGGCCCATCCGGGTTTTTGCGCGCGCGCGGGCCGGGCGCCGCCGCCTCCGCCCATTGGGGGCGGGGCGGGGCCCAACCGCCTCTGCGAAGGGGAGGGGGGCTTTGGACGCGCGCGACCCGCCGGGTGGGGCTGAGCCCTGGTACTTCCCGCCGCCGCCTAGTTTGGCGCGCCAAGCTTAGGATTTCTTTATCCCTTGGTGCTATTTTTGTATTTCGTGTGTTTACACCTCCCGACCGCAATGGAAACTCAGGCAAATACGTATCTAAGTGCCGCTACCAAAAAAGAAACCAAAATTAACAGCTGTGAGATATATTAAGCCCGCACCGCCAGCCGCTGGAGTTGTATACAAATGAGTTATTTCAAGACTTGCTTTTTTTTTTTTTAAGTATGATTAAAAATAGCACGCTACGGGCTTGTTCAGGGATACATACAGTATTCTAGCTGGAGGAATAAAAGACGTGGTTACCGTTAGAGATGGGTGGGGTAAAGAAACGTAACTCAACTTTATGCTTTTAGAGTTTTTGGGTTTGTTTTGTTTATACGATGAATGTGTTCATTCCCATTAAAAGTATCTGTTTATATATTAGACATTCAGTACTGAAAGACTCACCTACTTCCCCCTTTTGGCACATAGGCGTGGCAGTCTCAAAAATGAGCTAGGACATGAGAATTGAGTTGGCTCACCCCAAAAAGCACCGTCATCGCAAAGGACAGCTTTTTCTTTGGCCAGAAAGTGATTAGTTCCTTGTGAACAGAGAACTTTTTTTTTGGTGGGGGGGTTCCTTTTTGATAAAGTTACATCTTTCCTTTCTCCCATACCCTAGCCTACTAGAAAGGAATCTTCCTTAAACATAATGGTCACTCAATTAATTTAACTGCTAACATTATCCTCAGGGATTTGGTTTGGCTTTTTAAAAAATATCCTCTTTGTCAAATCTAATATAGTGAGGTTTCTGGTTGTAAAAGCATGTGCTTGACACAGGATAAAAGAAAATCTCAAGAGATTGCAGAAAATAGCGTAAAAAGGTAAATTATACAAGTTGGCATTTGTTAATGCCAAGTGAAGGTACTGGAATGTACTATGAGAGTTCAAAGACAGGATTGCTCAGTGAACATCTGAGCTGTTCACAACTGCCTCAGAGACGTTTAGATATATCTTGTGCCTTAAAGGATGGTAAGACTTAAATTAAGACAGGGGAGACTATTCCAGGCACGAGAAAAATATTATCCAAAAAGTACAGAAGTGAAAATGTTGTTTTGTTTTGGTTTTTTTTTTTTTTTTTGGCTGCACCTCGCGGCATGTGGGATCTTACTTCCCCAACTAGGGACTGAATCCGAGCCCCCTGCAATGGAAGCGCAGAGTCCTAACCACTGGACCACCAGGGAAGTCCTCAGAAGTGAAAATGTAAAGAACCATTTGACAAACAATGTTTGACTTGCAACCAAGAAAAAGAAAAACCAAGAAAAGAAAAACATTTAAGAATTTGGAGGTTCTTTAAATGTCAAGCAAAGGAATTTGGGCTTTGGACAGGGTAGGCAGTGGACAGAGGAGAAGAATATAAACAGGTGAGTTACTTCAAACTGTTCTTAACAGCACCACCATGACCAAATTCATGAGCAGTCTGGCTAGCCTCCTCTGGAGAAAATTTCCCCCTTCTCTTTGGCTCTGTGTTTTGAAAAAATCCTTTTGCCAGAATTAGTAGAGCAGAAACAAAGGGCAGGGCTGATAGGATTAGTCTTTTTTTTTTCCTAATGGAACGAAAAAGAAGGGCAGAAATTAAGTGATAGGATTTGGAGTGTTTGGTGGGGGGGGGTGTGGAGAGATGGATGAGGCAAGGATTCTGTCTTTCAAGGAATTAATCATTGAAAATTTACCGAATGTACCAAGCACTCCACAAGGCCCCTACTGGTGAACAAGATGGTCATCTTCCTAGCCATCATAGAACCTAGCAGGATGAATCTGAATTTCCACCCAAAGAACATAATGATACTGCTGACCAAAAATCTGGAGGAAATGGAGTGAGTTGTTGAGTTTTAGATGATGTACCACAGAATGAAGAGTTCAGTGGTAAAAAATGTAGAGCTGAAGCTCAGGCTGGAGACACCTATCAAGGTGATGGTTGGCTCCAATTAAGACGTGATGAGTTCCTCAAAGGAGAAGAAAACTAGACCAGAATAAGGCAACAGCAGAACGAACAGCAGAGAATGAGAAGAATGACCAGAAGGCCAGCCAACACAGGGCCATATGGTGGTGTCTCAGAAACCAGAGGAGCCAAGTAATGGTACTTAATAATGCAGAAGTCAAAGAAAACGAAGAATGAGAAAACACACTGGGTCTGCTTACCCTAAAAACAGTTCCTGTTGTTTGTGACTTTAACCTTAAGAAAAAACACAGACCAGCTGCTGCTGTTTTCCCTGCATTCCACGGTTGTCCTGTCACTCCGCCCTTGCTGTGCTTCCTGGAGGCGTCTCTGGGGACGCCATCTGCTTAATATTTAGTAGCATTGTTCTTTTTTTTTTTTATAAATTTATTTACTTATTTAATTTATTTATTGGCTGCGTTGGGTCTTCGTTGCTGCACACAGGCTTTCTCTAGTTGCTGCGAGTGGGGGCTACTCTTCATTGTGGTGCGCAGGCTCCTCACTGTAGTGGTTTCTCTTGTTGTGGAGCACGGGCTCTAGGCGCATGGGCTTCAATAGTTGTGGCACATGGGCTCAGTAGTTGTGGCTCATGGGCTCTACAGCACAGGCTCAATAGTTGTGGCACACGGGCTTAGTTGCTCCATGGCACGTGGAATCTTCCCAGGGCAGGCAGACTCTTCACCACTGCGCCACCTAGGAAGTCCTAGTAGCATTGTTCTTGACACCCTCCTTTGTTCTAAGAGATGGAGATACCTTGAGCATCTTTATGTTCTTGGCACCTAAACTCTGCAAACACATGCACAATAGACTTTTATCCTGGTCCAAGAACCACTTCATAGTTGCAGTTATTAATGACAACTGTCTAATCTTTAAAGAATGGTAAAAAATAAAGATTTATCTCAGAAACAATGTTTAGTCTCAGTACTTTCTTAAATTTTTTTAAATTTTATTTTTTAGTTATTTACTATTATTATTTGGCTGCATTGGATCTTTGTTGTTATACGCGGGCTTTTCTCTAGTTGTGGTGAGCTACTCTCCGTTGTGGTGCGTGGGCTTCTTAGTGCGGTGGCTTCTCTTGTTGCAGGGCACAGGCTTTAGACACAGAGGCTTCAGTAGTTGTAGCACACAGCCTCAGTAGTTGTGGCTCACAGGCTCTAGAGCACAGGCTCAGTAGTGGCACTTAGTAGCTCCACGCCATGTGGGATCCTCCTAGACTGGGGATTGAACCCATGTCCCCTGCATTGGCAGGCAAATTCTTAACCACTGGACCACCAGGGAAGCCCATCAGAAACAATGTTTAGAGTGCTAAAAGTTTTGCAATATTTATGAGACCATCTAAAATTATGGAAGTAGTTCAAATTCCTCATATATTTGCAGACATTGGGAGATAGTGTTATTTAAAAAGCAAAATCCCAGCAAATGGTGGCTATAAATACAGGGGTTTTATTTCTATTTGGAGAATTAATCAACTTTTTGTTCATTTTGACAAGATTCAAGTATGCAGAAATATTCACAAAAGAATTAATACCCAATGTAACCGCTGCCTATAGTACACTTTCGTCATTTCTGCTTCAGATATATTTGAAAAATGGAACAGAAAAAAGTTGAAATTCCTCTATTTTCATTCCTAATGCCATTCCCCTCCCTCTCGTAAGGCAAGCATAATTATCAACTTGATGTTTCTCTTCTGAGTCCATGTTTTTATACATTGATTCTATAAACAGTAAGCACAATAGACCACATACACATACATATAAGAGGAATTGCTGGCCCACAGGGTATATTAATCTTTATGGTAAGTTTCAATACCTAACAGGGAAAGCTGTCCTTATCTTTTTCACTATTGTTTCAGCTCTTCTTGAATATCACTTTTAGAGTCAGTTTGTCTAACTCATAAAAAAGAATCTTATTGGGATTTTGATTCAAATTGCATTGGATAAATAGATTAAATTGACATCTTTTTAGTTTGGATTCTTCCCAGATGAGAATATAATATATTGTTCCTCTTTTTTTCAGGTCTCCCTTTTATATCTTTTAATAATGTTTTATCATTTTCTCCCTAGGGCTCAGGTATCTTTGGCTATTTTTTTCCTGAGGTAATTTATAATTTTTATTGCTATTTTAAATTATATCTTTTTTCTGTTTTATTTCTAGTTGGTTATTTTTGACATGGGACAATTATTGATTTTTGTAATTTGATCTTAGAGCCAGCAACACTGCTGTATTTTGGTTTTTTTGTTTTTGTTTTTGTATTTTGTTTTATATATATAACTAGCTTTTCAGTAGATTCTTTTGAATTTTCTATGTAAATAATAATCTCATCTGTAAAAAATCATCAGTTTGTCTCTTCCTTTCTTGTGTGTGTGTGTGTGTGTGTGTGTGTGTGTGTGTGTGTGTGTGTGTGTTGTTTTTTTTTTTCCCCCAAGCCTCGTGGCTTACAGATCTTAGTTCCCCGACCAAGGATCAAACCTGGGCCCTCAATAGTGAAACCACAGAGTTCTAACCACTGGAATGCCAGGGAATTCCCTTATTTTCTTGTCTTAAAACCATTATAACAATTATCACTTTAGGGAATAGTAGTGGGCATGATAGTGGGCATCCTTGTCTTATGCTGAACTTTAATAAAAAATGCTTTTAAATTTGATGTTTGCTGTAAGTTTTAGGTAGATGCCCTTCATTTCACTATAAGTTTCCTTCTATTCACAGGTTTTCAAGTTTTAAAATATATGAATAAGTGTTCAATTTTATCAAATGCTTCTTATGCATCTGGAGATGGTCAGGTGTTTTTCTCCTTAATCTGTTAATATCGTAAGATTATAGTGATAGATTTGCTAATATTGAATCATCCTTGTATTTACTCAGACAAACTCTACTTAGTTATTAGTTACTTAGGGATTTTTTTCTTAAAGACACTGAAATGTGTAACAAGAATTATGAAACACGATAATATGGAGCATAACTGATATCCTGTCCTCAGAGGTTACCAGAGGCTACAGTCCTCAGAGGATTTCAGTGGGGATATTGTCCTGCTGAGAACACTCAATTCTCCAAGACAAAGTTCAGATTAGACCCAGATCTTGACTTGAGACTCTGGTTCCCACAGGGGCAATACAGGTTCAACCAGTTTGATAACTTTTACCATTGAGAGTTTAAAGGAAGGACCAGGAACAAAATAGGTCACCTTTTGGAGGAATAGAGAGTGTATAACATCCCATACCCCCAACTAAATCTGAAACTTGTGATTATATCTTGTATAGAAGTTGATGAACCACTCAACTGGCAGAAGAGACACAGTGAGGTCGAGCAGCATCCCCTGCCTTGATGTGGAAAGCTTGCTAGAGTTTCTCACAGGTCAGTGAGAAGATGGCAGGGGTGTAAGGAATTTTACTGGTAGCCCCTAAGATGGACTCCGCCTTGTAATAGAACCCTGGCAGCAAGAGACTGCAGGATGTATATGGTGGAATATGCTGAGTTGGGGCAAAAGAAATTGAACTTCATTCAGATCCCCACCCCCGTCCAACTTCCCGCCAGGACCAAGCCATAGGACCCCTTTGAAGAACTAGCTTTTGGACACCTGCTGCAAGGAGGGAACTGATGTGCAACTGGTATTAAACAGGAATCCAGGACCACCAACAGAAAGGGGACAGAAATGCCTCCATCATTTAGCTGGGATTGTTCATATTAAGGAAATATGATTATGTACAATTCATAAAAGGGAAAAAAACTTCAAGGGCAATCATGTAAAGAAAGGTCATTTCCCCCTCCTTCCACCTTCCCAACCCAATACCAAAGGAGCAATGGAGTGGTTTTTCTATTGCCATATAACAAATCACCACAAACAGAGTGACTTAAAGTAACACAAATGTATTAGCTCGCAGATCTACATACCAGAAGTCCAGGTGAACTCAACTGGGTTTCTCTGCTCCAGGTCTCACAAAGTCAAACTCAAAATTGGCCAGCTTGAGTCCTGATCTGGAGGCTCTAGAAAAGAACCTGCTTTCTAGCTCATTCAGATTTGGGCCCATAATCAGTTTGTGTTGATTACAGAACTGTGGCCCCCTTTTCCTTGCTGTCAGTGGGGGCCGCTCTAAGGTCCTGAAGGCTGCCTGCATTCCCTGACACATGGCTCCCCTAATCCTAAAGGCAACAACAGTGTGTTGAGTTGCCCTTAAAGAGGCATACCTCATTTTATTGTGCTTTGCTTTATAGCACTTCACAGATTTTTTTTTTTTTTTACAAACAAAAGGTTTGTGGCAATCCTGCATTGAGTAAGTCTATCAGTGCCATTTTTCCAACAGCATTTGCTCACTTCATGTCTCGGTGTCATGTTTTAGTAATTCTGGCACTATTTCAAAGTTTTTCATTATTATTATATACGTTATGGTCATCTGTGATCAGTGATCTCTGATGTTAATATTGTCATTGTTTTGGGGTGTCACGAACGACACCGATATAAGAAGGCACACAATAAATGTTGTGTGTGTTTTGACTTCTCTACCAACCAGCCATTCCCCTTTCTCTTTTCCTCTCCTTGGGCCTCCCTATTTCCTGGGACACAACACTATTGTAATTAGGCCAATTAATAACCCTTACATTGGCCTCTAAGTGTTCAAATGAAAGGAAGAGTCACATATCTCACTCTAAATCAAAAGCTAAACATGATTAAGCTTAGTGAGGAAGCCATGTCCAAAGCCAAGAGAGGCCAAAAGCTAGACCTCTTGTGCCAGTCAGATAGCCAAGTTGTGAATGCAAAGGAAAAGTCTTTGAAGGAAATTAAAAGTGCTCCTCCAGTGAACACACAAACAATAAGAAAGCAAAACAGCCTTATTGCTGATATGGAGAAAGTTGTAGTGGTCTGGACAGAAGATCAAACCAGCCACAATATTCCCTTAAACCAAAGCCTAATCCAAAGCAAAGTCCTTACTCTCTTCAATTCTGTGAAGGCTGAGAGAGGTAAAGAAGTTCAAGAGGAAAAGTTTGAGGACTGGCAGAGGCTGGTTCCTGAGATCGAAGGAAAGAAGCCATCTCCGTGACATCAAAGTGCAAGGTGAAGCAGCAAGTGCTGATGTAGACGCTGCAGCAAGTTATCCAGAAGATCTAGCTCAGACCATTAAGGAAGGTGGCCCCACTAAACAACAGATTTTCAGTACAGATGAAATAGCCTTCTATTGGAAGAAGATGCCATCTAGGACTTTTATAGCTAAAGAGAAGTCAATGCCTAGCTTCAAAGCTTCTAAGGACAGGCTGCACCTGGTGACTTGAAGTTGAAGCCAATGCTTATTTAGCATTCTGAGAATCCTAGGGCCCTTCAGAATTATGCTGAATTTACTCTACCTGTGCTCTAAATGGAACAACAGTATCTGGATGACAGCACATCTGTTTACACATGGTTTACTGAATATTTTCAGCCCACTGCTGAGAACTGCTGCTCAGAAAAAAGATTCCTTTACAAACATTATTGCTCTTTGCCAATGCACCTGGTCACCAAAGAGCTCTGAATGAGATGTACAAGGAGATTTATGTTGTTTTCATGCCTGCTAACGCAGCATCCATTCTGCAGTCCATGGGTCAAAGAGTAATTTTAACTTTCAAGTCTTATTATTTAAGAACTTACATTATTTAAGAACTACTATAGCTTTAGCTGCTATAGATAGTGATTCCTCATGATGAATCCGGGCAAAGCCAATTGAAAATCTTTTGGAAAGCGTTCATCATTCTAGATGCCATTAAGAATACTCACAATTCATGAGACAAGGTCAAAATATCAACATTAACAGGAGTTTGAAAGAAATTGATTCCAACTCTCATGGATGATCTTGAGGGGTTCAAGACTTCAGTGGAAGAAGTAACTGCAGATGTGGTGGAAATAGCAAGAGAACCAGAATTAGAAGTGGAGCCCAGAGATGTGACTGAATTGCTGCAATCTCATGATAAAACTTCAACGGATGAGGAGTTGCTTATTATGGATCAACAGAGAATGGTTTCTTGAGATGCAATCTACTCCTGGTGAAGATGCTGTGAAGATCATTGAAATGACAACAAAGGATTTAGAATATTATGTAAACTTATTTGATAAAGCAGCAGCAGGGTTTGAAAGGATTGACTTCAATTTTGAAAGAAGTTCTTCTATGGCTAAAATGCTATAAAACAGCATTGCATACTATAGAGAAATCATTTGTGAAGAGAAGAGTCACCAATATGGTAAACTTCACTGTGGTCTTATTTTAAGAAATTGCGGGACTTCCCTGGTGATGCAGTGGTTAAGAATCCACCTGCCAATGCAGGGGACACAGGTTTGATCCCTGGTCCCAGAAGATCCCACATGCCGCGGAACAACTAAGCCCATGTGCCACAACTACTGAGCCTGTGCTCTAGAGCCCATAAGCCACAACTATTGAGCCTATGTGCCACAACTACTGAAGCCCGAGTGCCTAAAGCCCGTGCTCCGCAACAAGAGAAGCCCCCACAATGAGAAGTCCGAGCACCGCAACGAAGACCCAATGCAGCCAATAAATAAATAAATAAATATGCTAAAAAAAAGAAATTGCCACAGCCACCCCAATCTTCAGCAACCACCACTCTGATCCATCAGCAGCCATCAACATTAGTCAAGACCCTCCACCAGCAAAAAGACTAAAAGTCATTGTAGGCTCAGAGGATGTTTAGCATTTTTTAGGAATAAAGTATTTTTAAATTAACAATTTGTACATTGTTTCTTAGACATAATGCTACTGCACACTTAATACACTACAGTATAGTGTAAACATAATTTGTACATGCACTGGGAAAGAAAAACATTTGTGTGACTCGCTTTATTGCAACATTCACTTTTGTGCAGTGCTCTGGAACCCAACCTACAATGTCTCCAAGGTATGCCTGTACTTTGAATCTCTGACTCACCCCTCTGCTACCAGCCTGAGAAAACTCTGACTTTAAAGGCTCCTATGATTAGAACTGGCCAACCCAGACAATCTCCCTTTTGCCACGTGATGTAACATATTCATGGCCCTGCTGACATCTTGATTTCAAACTTCTGACCTCCAGAACCCTGAGACAATAAATTTCTGTTGTGCTGAGACCATCTAATTTGTGGCACTTTGCTAAGACAGCCATAGCAAACTAACACAGTTAGTTCCTGATACTTGCCACTGAGAATCATGACTCATGTAAGTTTGAATTGAGCGAAAAATTATGGTACCACCCAGAACTGGAAAATCTGGCTTAGGCAGAGATAGGTGTCTTTGAGTGGCAGATGCACATGGACTTCAAATTAAAATCTCACAGAAGTAGTACTGCCTTGTAGGACTGTAGAGTAGTCTTCGGTGGCATTAAAATCTTCCTCCCAAGGCAAGCTGGGGTGGTTGTTGCCATGTTCAGTGGATGCCCTGACTGGGTCAGAGAATTCGGGGCCTGGAGGTCAGCGGTCTCTGCCTTACCACTCAGTTTAAACTGTCGCTGGTCGCTGAAGTGTTTGGAATTGTCTAGCATCTACAACTGACTCCAGATGTTTCCACTGTTGCTCTTCAAAGCGTCTGAAGAGACACCGTGCCTTCTCTATGATGAAGACCTGCCTCACAGGCAAGTGGATCTCCAAGTTTTTCTCATGTGGCCAAGTCTAAAAGGGGAAGCCAACTTCTACTTGTCTGTCTCCCAATTCAGGTCACCCTAACACTTGTGGGTTTCTTTCTTTTCTTTTTTTTAAATGCTATGGTATTTTTTGTTTCTTGATTGTGAGCTAACACTATCACTTCCATAGATTATGTCGGACATTTTGGGTCACACTGTTTCCTAGAACCCAAAATAAACAGCAGAAAGTTAAACCAAAAAGCACAAATTACCCACCCTGCAGTACATGCTCAACAGAGGATAGCTCAGGATACTATCATTGGCTGAGAGTCTTGACAGCAGAGTGCACTTAATCTCATTGGCTGGAGAAAATAGGACAATTGCCTTACCAGCTCTAATTGGCTGTGACCACAGACAGTGCTGAAAAGATGAGGGAAATAGATCTGTAAACAATATTGTAATGGATTATTATATAAATAATGAGGCTGTACATTTAACTCACCACAGCTCAAACAGGCAAATAAAAAATAACACTTTAATTTTGCCTACAATTATTCCTGAGTCTGTACCTGGAGTTTAATAGGAAAATTAATTAAATGTCCAATATTATTTAAATCTGGTTAAATTATTTAAACAGTGTCCAGTCTATTTTATTTTACTATTTTTAAAGGTAAGTCATAGTTAATTTTTTTATTATTGAAGTATACTTGACTTACAATGTGTTAGTTTCAGGTGTACGGCAAAAGTAATTCAGTTATACATACATATATATTTTTTCAGATTCTTTTCTCTTATAGATTATTACCAAATATTGAGTACAGTTCCCTGTGCTATACAGTAGGTCCTTGTTGGTTATCTATTTTATATATAGTAGTGTGTACATGTTAATCCCAAACTCCTCATTTATCCTCCCCCCCACCCCGCTTTGGTAACCATAAGTTTGTTTTCTATGTCTGTGGGTCTATTTCTGTTTTGTATATATATGTATATATTTTAGATTCCACACATAAGCAATATCATATGATATGTGTCTCTGTCTGACTGACTTCACTTAGTATGATAACCTTTAGGTCCATCCATGTTGCTGCAGCATCCAGTCTCTTTTGAATAGAAATGTTCATAGGTGCTTGTGGTATTTAACAGTTTATCCTAAGAATTTCAATGACTAGTCATGCAATAGTCTGGTTTTAAAAAATAAGTAGAGCTTCCTCCACAAGAGGGCAGACAGCAGTATCAAGCAGTATCAGCAGTATTTTGTCTTGTGGAACTGAAAACCACAGCCACAGAAAGATAGAGAAAATGAAAAAGCAGAGGACTTTGTACCAGATGAAGGGACAGGATAAAACCCCTGAAAAACAACTAAATGAAGAGGAGATAGGCACCATTCCAGAAAAAGAATTCAGAATAATGATAGTGAAGATGATCCAGGACTTTGAAAAAAGACTGGATGCAAAAATCGAAAAGTTTACCAAAGAGCTAGAAGAATTAAAGAGCAAACAGAGATATGCAACACAATAATGGAAATGAAAAATACACTAGAGGGAACCAATAGCAGATTAACTGAGGCAGAAGGGCGAATAAGTGACCTGGAAGACAGAATGGTGATCATCACTGATGCAGAAAAGAATAAAGAAAAAAGAACGAAAAGAACTGAAGACAGCCTAAGAGACCTCTAGAACAATGTTAAACGCATCAACATTCGCATTATAGGGGTCCCAGAAGGAGAAGAGAGAGAGAAAGGACCCGAGAAAATATTGGAAGAGATTATAGTTGAAAACTTCCCTAACATGGGAAAGGAAATAGCTACCCAAGTCCGGGAAGTGCAGAGAGTCCCAGGCAGGATAAATCCAAGGAGAAACACACCAAGACATATATTAGTCAAATTGGCAAAAATTAAAGACAGAGAAATGTTATTAAAAGCAACAAGGGAAAAATGACAAATAACATACAAGGGAACTCCCATAAGGTTAACAGCTGATTTCTCACCAGAAACTCTGCAAGCCAGAAGGGAGTGGCATGATACATTTCAAGTGATGAAAGGGAAGAACCTACAACCAAGAATACTCTACCCAGCAAGGATCTCATTCAGATTCAACGGAGAAATCAAAAGCTTTACAGACAAGCAACAGCTAGGAGAATTCAGCACCACCAAACCAGCCCTACAACAAATGCTAAAGGAACTTCTCTAAGCGGGAAACATAAGAGAAGAAAAGGACCTACAAAAACAACAACAAAACAATTAAGAAAATGGTAATAGGAACATACATATCGACAATTACCTTGAATGTAAATGGACTAAATGCACCAACCAGAAGACACAGACTGGCTGAATGGATACAAAATCAAGACCCATATATATGCTGTCTACAAGAGACCCACTTCAGACCTAGGGACACATACAGACGGAAAGTGAGGGGATGGAAAAAGATATTCCATGCAAATGAAAATCAAAAGAAAGCTGGAGTAGCAATAGTCATATCAGATAAAATAGACTTTAAAATAAAAAATGTTACAAGAGACAAGAAAGGACATTACATAAAGATCAAGGAATCCATCCAAGAAGAGGAGATAACAATTATAAATATATATGTACCCAATATAGGAGCACCTCAATACATAAGGCAAATGCTAACAACTATGAAAGAGGAAATGCAAGGCAGAAATAGGGACACAGGTGTAGAGAACAAACACATGGACACCAAGTGGGGAAAGCGGGGAGGGTTGGGGGGGAATGAATTGGGAGATTGGGACACCCAATTGTACACTCTAAATATATGCTGCTTATTGTCTGCTAACTGTATCTCAATAAAAGTTCTTAAAAAAAATAAAAAATAAAAAATAAGTAGGTGGGTAGATAGATAAATAGAAACGCTGAGATCTCTTTTAGATTTCCCTCACCCCCTGCTTTTCTAAGTTGCTGTTCTAGTATTGAGATGGGAGTGGAGGTAGTCCTGCCATGTGTTGTTCTGTGTCAATTCTGCTCACATCTGTCGCTCTCCAACTGGATAATGTCCTTTGACCACCTGGTTACTCCACAGTCAGTTAGCTTCTGATGCCACAATCTAGAGGTTATAGCCCCAACCCTACTAATAAAGTCTAATCCTATTTCCTGCTCTGTGAGCCCCTTTGGCTCACTGTGAGCACTTACTCACTGATTAGATTTGGGGGCTCCCTTTTTTATTTCTGGTACAAAAGAAAACAACTCTTGATTTCAAGTTATGCTATATATGTACAAGTGTGTGTTTACATTTATATATATATAGGTATTTAAATTTTATTTGATGTTTTATGCAGCATTGCTAAGTGTTTAAAGTGAGTATACATATTTCATCTACATCAGTTATTAACCAGAAATTGGACTAAATTTTTAAAAATAAAATTAAAATAATACACAAATTATCTTTATTAAAAAAGGGGGCAATATTATAGATAAGATCAAATGCGTTTCAAAGGGCTTCCCTGGTGCACAGTGGTTAAGAATCCACCTGCCAATGCAGGGGACACGGGTTCGATCCCTGGGCCAGGAAGATCCCACATGCCACGGAGCAACTAAGCACGTGTGCCACAACTATTGAGCCTGCACTCTAGAGCCCGTGAGTCACAACTATGGAGCCCAGGTGCCACAACTACTGAAGTCCATGCACTTGAGCCCATGTTCTGCAACAAGAGAAGCCACCGCAATGAGAAGCCTGTACACCACAACAACGACTCAACACAGCCAATAAATTTAAAAAAAAAAAATTCCATTCAAGTCCTACCCACACTCCTGTCCCTCATAGAAGTATATCTGTAACTTGCTCTTTTACCCAACTTCATGCTGCGGTGAGCTATCCAGGTTGGCACAGTCCTACCACACCCTTTAACTGCCTCAAACCACCACAAACACAGTTTGAGTGTACACTTTATTAGTCACTCTTCTATTCATGGTTCAGTATTTCCTGTTTTTCCATATGAGGAACTCTGCAGTGGACATGCTTATACATGTTTCCTTGTGCACAAGTGCCAGTGTTTTTCAAAAGTAGATACTAATACTGGAATGGCTGGGTCACAGCATACATGTATGTTTTTACATGTCTGCTCTGCAGTTGTATTCACTATTGCCAAATTGCCCTGTTCAACGTGGTTGTATCAATTTTATAGTCCCATTAGCAGTGTCGTGTGTGTGTTTTCCCACACCCATGTCAATACATTTTATTAATGGGTTTAATTTTTGACAATATAATGGCTGAAAATTATCTCAATATTCTATATATAATCAAATTTTCTTGATAACTGGAGACATTCAGCTTCTATTTATACGTCCGCCGGCCAATTATATTTATTTTTCTATAAATAACTTATCCTATGATTTTTTTTCTATGTTCCCATTGCTTTATTTGAGTTTTCCATTTTTGTAGGAGTATCTTAAGGATCTAAAAGCTAATCTTTTCTGTGTTATATGTATGGCAAATATTATCTCCTAATCTGTCGCTTATCTTTGTACTTTGCTTAAAAATGTTGGACATGTTATTGAAGGCTTATGATGCCTTTTGTAGTAAAGAACTTTTACATGCTAATCGAATTTATCAGTCTTGATGCAGTCAAGCATGTTAATTTATTCCTTTACATCTTTTGCATTTAGGGTCTCGTTTAAAATGACTTTTAATTTCCCAGTCACAGACATATTCTCCTACATTTTCTTCTGATATATTTAGGTTTTGTTTCTTTACGTTTGGGTCTTTAGTCCCTTTAGAATTTATTTTATTTTTTATTTTTTTGGCCACACCTCGCGGCATGTGTAACTTCCCCAACCAGGGATCTGAACCTGCGCCCCCTGCAGTGGAAGCATGGAAGTACAGAGTCTTAACCACTGGACCACCAGGGAAGCCTAGAATTTATTTTCATGAACGGTGTTAGGTAGAGAATCTAACTTTATCAAAACAAATGATCAACTGTCCCAAAGCCATTTACTGAATTGTTAGTACTTCCCCACTGAAACTGACTCCATCTTTATTGTACACATCACTCTAACTTAGATGAACTAGCCATCTGCAGGCACAAGCCACACTAAAAACAGGCTTACACGTTGGCTGCTGAAACTAGACAAATACCCCAGACTTATCTAAGTGACCAGGATGTGTCCTTACAATGAGAATTATAACTTAGTTACTTTAGAATCTGTCTGGAATGATACAGTTGTCCCTCGGAATCCACGGGGGGTGGGGATTGGCTCTAGGACCACTCCCCCACCCCACACCAAAATCCATGGATGCTCAAGTCCCTTATATAAAATGGTGTATTTGCATATAATCTATGTGCTTCCTCCCATATAACTTTAAATCATCTCTATATTACTTATAATACTTAATACAATATAAACTATGTGTAAATAGTTGTAAGTACAATCTGAATACTATGTAAAAAGTTGCCATTGCTCAGCAAATTCAAGTTTTGCTTTTTGGAACTTTCTGGAATTTTTTTCCCTGAGTATTTTTCATCTGAGGTTGGCTGAATCCCCAGATGCAGAACCTATGAATACAGAGGGCCAACTGTATGTAATAAAGGAGGGTTACATTTATGTACAGGAAGTATATAAAAAGGAGAAATAAATAGTAAGAATTTGATAGACTCACTAGAGAAATACATAAAATTTTGCAGGCCTTTCCATGGTTTGAAAGAAATAGCTTTCTATATTAGTCTACACCCTTCTCTCTGATTATATGCCCATTAAAAAAACTTCCAACTAGCTTATCCAGTTTCATAGGTACCTTGATGCAAAAGGAGAGGATGCCCATAAAAAAGAAATGAGTAAATCTATCTTTCTGAACTGAAAAATTGGTACTCTGTTGTACAAATCAGTCCTTCAAGAGACTTTAATTGTGTAGTTTAAACAGCTCAAGCCATACAGTTTTCTGCAATTCTAATTCTGTTGTTTTATCTCCAGTGCTTACATAGTGCCTGGTATATAGAAAGTACTCAGTACATTTGTTGAATGAATAGATGGTGAAAACCATCACTGTTGTTCGGTTAGGTTAACATTTGAAATGCTATGAATCATAGTCATTTCTGCCCCCCTAGTATTACTGGGTAAATGATTTCTTTCTGCAGAAGGATACAGGCCTACAGCTTGAAGTAGACTTCGTCACATTCAAGGCAGATCCAAATACCTCATTCATTTACTCATTCATTCAATAAAAATTAACGAAGTACCTATTAACCAGGGTGCTAAGCTCTGGAGAATACAATTGAAAAAAAAAAAAAAAAACCCCACAGTTCTTGTATTTAACCAAAGCGGAAGGGAATTGCAACTGCAAGTAACTGGAAGTTCTAAGCAGCAGATTGAAAAGAGTGGGGAAACCAAGCTATCTGCACTCAGAAAGGAGAGAATACTAGCAGTCATTAACTGGAGAGGCCCATGGACCTCCAGGCTCCCACTCATCCAACTGAGATTCAGGTGTCAAGTATAAAATTTAAAACTCCAGGCCCTTCCAGAAGACTGGGGAATCACACAGATTAGCAGACCAAGAACTGCTGGACATTTAGGTGCTTTCCAATTTTTGCTATTATCAATTGTGCTGTGATAAACTTCCCTAGACAAAAGTCCTTGTGTACACCTTAACTTCCTGCAAGTGGGTTCTTTGGGTCAAAGAAAGGCTATGTCAGTTTACAGTTTTATGAGTGATATAAGAGGGTACTTGTTTTCGCACACCCTTGACTATACTAAGTTTGGAAAGATATGGAGTTCTAGGTCTCTATGAAAATGAAAACAAAATGTTTGCCAATTTATATGTTAAAAACTTCCATTTAGGGAAGGAGTCGCGGGAGGGAGGGGATGTGGGGATATATGTATAAATACAGCTGATTCACTTTGTTGTACAGCAAAAATTGGCACAACAGTGTAAAGCAATTATATTCCAATAAAGAGCTTAAAAAATAAAAATTAAAAACTTCCTTTTAGCTTTTCGTTTCAGAACTATTTTCATCAGTTAGAAAAATTTATATGTTGTGTTTATAGAAAAAGGAATTCACTTTACATTATATTGCAATGATTGCTGGAGTCTTGTTTGTTTGTATTAATATTTCTGAGTTGATGGGACTTCCCTGGAGATCCAGTGGTTAAGACTCCACGCTCCCAGTGCACGGGCCGTGGGTTCTAATCCTTGGTCGGGAAACTAAGATCCCACATGCCACTCAGCCCGGCCAAGAAAAATTTTTAAAAATTCCTGAGTCGGAGCAGAAGTGCTCTTTAACTGGTGGGTTTAAGGCAGAGGTGTCTTCGAAGTAAAAATGGCATAAAAGGTTAAGAAGGAAATGTAACATGATAGGAAATGGAGAAAAAAAGAGCAAACGTGAGAAAGAAAAATGATGGCGAGGGCCCGACTCCTGCCACCACGTGCTCTGCCGGTGTTTGTCCACTTTCTTGTGTAGTTGCCCTGTCTGATGTTTTCGGTTCAAACACTGAGCAACTGCAGCTTCCTTTATCATTAGAGGAGGAAATGAAAGAGCAAGCATAATTACAGGCTGAGGAGTAATTACTGAGGCCAAAATGAGAAATCAGCACAGAATGTTTTTTTAAAGGGAAAATCCACATGTTGCGACTTGCTAAATCACCAGGATTTTAGGGCTCTGACCTAGTCACCAGGATTTTAGGGCTCTGACCTTCTGACATTAGTCATTCCTTCCTTTTCAACGGTTCCCTCCCTAGTTTTCTAACTCGTCATTAAGTTGTTAATAAACACAGCAGGGCCCTTCAAATCTCTCTGGAAAGTCTGAGAATGAATTCAGATTCTAATAAGCAGCATTTCTCAATGTCAAAATATAAATCAGTTGACTGCTTATTTTATTTCTTTTTACCTCTTAGGATTTTCCCTATTTAAGGGAATTCCCTGAACTAAAATTTAAAACTTTGAAGAGGCTTTGGTTTTAAGATGACAGAAGAGGAAGTTTATAAATAACTTTAAGATTTAGAAAGCCAATCATAGCAATGGCTCCCTCTAACGACCAGGAAATCCAACCATGGTTTTGTTTTCAAGTTTAGAGGCTGTCATTTCTTTCAAAAATCTTGGTCAGGCTGTTTTCTATCTCTCATCACCTTACTTAAAGTGTCCTCATCACTTTTAAGTTATTTAGAGACATAAATCTAAATATATCACATAAAAATAAGAACAAAATTAATAGAGTAATTTTTAAAAGTAAATTACTGATTATTCTTAAAAATAGGGCTGGCGTAGGGGATTGGGGAGATGTTGGTCAAAGGGTAAAAACTTGCAGTTAGAAGATGCGTAGGTTTCGGGGACCTAACGCACAGCACTGTGATTATAGTTAAAAATATTATAGTATACATTTCAAAGCTGCTAAGAGACTAGATCATCAATGTTCTCACCACATAAAAGAAATGATAATTATGTGAGGTAATGGAAGTATTAGCTAATGCTGTGGTGGCAATCATACTGCAATATACGTATCAAATCACTAACTCTACTTTCAACTGACAGTTTTTGGGTTTTTTTTAAGATTTTTTTTTTTTGGATGTGGACCATTTTTAAAATCTCTATTGAATTTGTTAGAATATTACTTCTGTTTTATGTTTTTGGTTTTTTGGTCATGAGGCATGTGGGATGTTAGCTCCCTGACCACATCCCCTGCTCTTGAAAGCGAAATCTTGACCACTGGACCGCCAGGGAAGTCCCTGACACAGTTTTATATGTGAATTATATCTCAATAAAAACAAAAAATAAAAGCAAGTTAAAAATACCCAAAATAGGGCTTCCCTGGTAGCACAGTGGTTAAGAAAACACCTGCCAATGCAGGGGACATGGGTTTGATCCCTGGGCCGGGAAGATCCCACATGCCATGGAGCAACTAAGCCTGTGTGCCACAACTACCGAGCCTGCGCTCTAGAGCCCATGAGCCACAACTACTGAGCCCATGTGCCTCAACTACTTAAGCCCACATGCCTAGAGCTGTGCTCCTCAATGAGAAGCCACCAATATGAGAAGCCTGTGCACCACAACAAAGAGTAGCCCTCACTCACCACAACTAGAGAAAGCCTGCGCACAACGAAGACCCAATGCAGCCAAAACTTAAAAATAAATAAATAAATAATAAAAAATAAATAAATCTTTAAAAAAAAACCCAAAACAAACAAAAAAACAAAATACAAGATAGACCAATGGATATCTATTTAGCAGAGTATTCCATCATCAAAAAGCCTACAAACAGGACTTCCTAGGTGGCGCAGTGGTAAAGAATCTGCCTGCCAATGCAGGGGACATGGGTTCGAGCCCTGCCCTGGGAAGATTCCACATGCCACGGAGCAACTAAGCCCGTGCACCTAAAAAAAAAAAAAAAAAGCCTACAAACAACAAATGCTGGAGAAGGTGTGGAGAAAATGGAACCCTCCTACACTGTTGGTGGGAATGTAAATTGGTACAACCACTATGGAGAACAGAATGGAGGTTCCTTAAAAAACTAAAAATAGAACTACCATACGCTCCAGCAATCCCACTCCTGGGAATATAACTGGAGAAAACCATAATTCGAAAAGATACATGCACCCCAATGTTCACTGCAGCACTATTTACAATAGCCAGGACATGGAAGCAACCTAAGTGTCCATCGACAGAGGAATGGATAAAGATGTGGTACATATATACATATACAATGGACTATTACTCAGCTATAAAAAAGAACGCAATAATGCCATTTACAGCAACATGGATGGACCTAGAGCTGATCACACTAACTGAAGTAAGTCAGACAAAGACAAATATCATATTATATCATTCACATGTGGAATCTAATTGTTTCAAAAAGAAGATACAACTGAACTTATTTACAAAACAGAGACTCACAGACATAGAAAACAAACGCTGGTGGCGGGGGGGATAAATCAGGAGCTTGGGATTAACATACACACACTACATATATAAGACAGATAACCAACAAGGACCTATTGTATAGCACAGGGAATTCTATTCAATATTCTAGTAATAACCTATATGGGAAAAGAATCTAAGAATGAAAATACATATATGTAGAACTGAATCACTCTGCTGTGCACCTGAAACTAACACAACATTGTAAATCAACTATACTCCAATAAAACTAAAAAACAAAACAAAAGAGTATTGTCAACCTGAAAAAACAGGAATCCAGTTCAAGAGCCAAAGCATTTATTTGGGATCAAAGAATTGCAATTTGGGGTACAAAGATTTAGATAGAAACCCAAATAGGGTCCTGATTGCAGGAGAAGGGCTCAGGGTTTTTACAGGGAAAAGACAGGAAGATGAGGTAAGTTGTTTTTTAAGAGGAGCTCATTGGTGCAAGATGAGGCAATCGATCAGGCAGTGTTCATTGGTAAAAGATGAGGAAAAGCTAGCGGTCACTAGGTTAAAGTTCATTGATCAGTCCTGGTCCTTTCAACAGAATATTCTCATTTCTTTGCTGACTTCCCAGATTGTTGGCAGTTTGGTCCAGTTCAAAAGTCAGAAAACAGTTCCTCTGGAATGCCTGCTCCAGCTCTATTTTAAATGGCTCTACTTATGTCATCATCCAAGGTATCAATTTACTCCATTTGTGATGTTTCTACATCAGTGGATGTTTAAAAATGTTTATTTCTAAAATTTCAATAAAGCCAATAGTACTTCAATTGCGGAAATAAATCCCTTAAAATCTAAATACCAATTTTAAAAAAAAGTAAACTAGAGTCCTTATCACAATTAAAAATAAGTAAATAAGGTTAAAAAAAAAAAAAAAAAAAAGGAAACTAGGATCTAGATCAGAACTTTGCCCAGCATAGCCATTTAGCAATAATGTAGACAGACGAAGCCTATGTGACCAGCTGTGTCAGCAGTTTCTCGTATTACCATTGGCAACCCTCTCGGCCAGGTATCAAAATGTCTTAAGCAGGAATCTGGCTGTGATCTTTAACTCACTTTTTTAAACAAATATTTACACAGTGGAAGATGTTTGAAAGACAGCCTGATCAAAACATACAAAGTCCCCACCTTTTTTGGAGCTTACAGGGCAGTGAAGAAGAAAGGCTAGAAACAAACAAATAAATATATAACTGCTAACTGGGATGAAGCTTTAGAAGGAAAAGAACTGGGTTCGTAAAAGAGAGACTGACAGGGGCATGTGGACATAGATGTAGACACAGTCTCCCTGAAACGTGCATTAGGGGAATTTATCTACGCAGAGGGTGGGGAGGGCTTTGCAGGAGAGGGAAACTGGGACAGAGACACCATGAGTAATGATGACTCAATTACTCAGAGAGCTGCAGCATTTTAGGACACGTTAATATTTCCTTGTTCATGTATGCGTCACTGCACGACACTTCAGTATTCTGCATAGGGCTGTGGTTCTCTGGCCTTCAGATTGAGAGCTCTGTGGTGAAAGGAAATGCCTCCCATTTCTTTCTACTTTCCTGGGTTTAGCACAGTGTGCTGCACGCAAAGGACTCCTGACTCATGCTACCCACTGAAAAATGGACTATTTCTCTGAGTCTGCCTTGTTGGGAAAGCCCCCTTGGTTAGATTGCTTCAGCCATGGATTTTGCATTCCTAGCATCTAACAGAGTGTCTGGCATAATCAGTGCTCAGTAAATATTTATGGAATAGTGGATAAAAGACCAAGTGGAAGAACAAATTTTCTACTACATTCAAGCGTCTCTTTCCATGTGTCCAGTGAAACCACTCATTTAGTCATTCAGTCATTAAAGGATTAACCAATGAACAGGGTGTGCAGGGCATTGTGCCAGGGCTTTGGGGTACAAAAGTGAGTAGAAACAGACAAGACCTTGCCCTCCTGGAGCTTATAGTCTACATGTTACAAAAGTCAGAGGCAGAAATTGATCAAGCACATATTGTATTTTCTTTATTGTCAGGAGAGACTAGGCGCAGGTTCACGCCTTGATTTAACCCCATAATTTCCAGAAGCCCAGACCAGGGCTCCTTGGTGAGCAGAAGCCAGATTCTACAATCCAGGCTAAGGTACAGATGGTGAAACCACGGACTGGGATTGGCCTCATAAGAAACACGGTTCTGTTGCGATCCAGAGGACAGAGTGCCCGCAACCTGGTGGTAAGTCTGATTTCACGTGACGGTGACTTTTGGAGCTAGATTCCATCCTTCACCCAGCGCCTGCAGACTAGGGTGGCGGTGGGCTGAGAGGAAGCAAAGCAGAGAAGATTCCACAAAGAAAGGATTAAAGAGATGCTGCAGGTCAGCACAAACATCTCAAGAATGTGACATGGGTGCTCTCACTGCCCTTGTTTGAGGGAAGGCTGCCCTTTCCCATCAAAGCTGACAGTTAGGTCCCCTTACTGAGGGCTGGGTGGGGGTGGGGGAGTGGAGGGGTGTCTTAGGCCTCCTAGAGAGGGAATTACAATCTTCCTGCTTCTCTGCATAGATTTGGCAGTAGGACACTACACTTTTGTAACCTCCCTATCAGACCACCACGGAGGTTAGAGTAGTCACTCAACAACCAACCTGCACAGAGGAACTTGTCAGAGTAGGCTGCTCAGCTTCACAGCTCACTGCTCTTTGTTTATATCATATTTAGAATAAAACAAAAGCTTCCAATGCATCTCGGACTGTTCACGTTGAGAGATAAACTTATTTTCAGGAGAATTTTCAGCTCCTTTCACTGAGCTGATGGCTACTGTTCCTTTCTCAAGTGATAGATTCCTGGCTGTGACTTTGACAGCTTCTAGTTCTCCAGACACAAAGTAAAGAGGGATACATCAGGTATATTACACACACACACACACACACACACACACACACACACACGCTCACACAATGTGTTTATGTGCACTAACAAAAACGTTTTACCTATTGAATGATTGTTTTCTCAAAAAGAGGCTCTAAAGATTACAAGTATAGGTTCCATGGCATACTGCCCTGGTATTCTAGCTCTGACACCAACTTTCCCATTCTCTGCATGCCTCAGTTTCCTCATCTATAGAATGGGAATAACAGGATTATTGCAAGGATTAAATAAGTTTATATATATATATATATATATATATATATATATACTGTTATTATTGTTAATGTTATCTTTTTTTTTTTTTTTTGGCACACGGGCTTAGTTGCTCCGTGGCATGTGGGATCTTCCTGGAGCAGGGATCGAACCTGTGTCCCCTGCATTGGCAGGCGGATTCTTAACCACTGCGCCACCTAGGAAGCCCTATTATTGTTAATGATAATAACATGGGAATCCCCCCTAAAGGAATTTTAAGGGCCATAAAAAATAGTGCTGTTATCCAGCCCTGACCACCTTCTTTCTTGTCTCTCTCAAATGCCAAGCTCTTTCCTGCCTCAGCACTTTGGCCCTTGCTCTATCATCTTCCCAGAAACCTCTTCCCCAGTCTGTGGACCCCCTTTCATCCTCGAACTCTGGGCTCAGGTATCACCTCCTCAGGGGGCCTTCTCAAAAGCAGCCCCTCCTCCATCCCTCATGACTGTCTATCACAATCTCCTTTTTTTTTTTTTCTTTTCTTTTCTTTTTGGCTGCACTGAACAGCATGCAAGATCTAAGTTCCCCGACCAGGAATTGAACCCATGCACCCTGCAGTGGAAGCACAGAGTCCTAACCACTGGGTCACCAGGGAAGTCCCCTACATTCTCCTCGTTTATGCTCTTCACGGAGTTGATTACACTCTCAAGTCACCCCTCTTTACTTCTCTACTTGTCAACTGTCTTTCATCACTGGAATTTAAGCTCCACAGGGGCAGCGACATTGTCTTGTTTACCATGACATCCTGAAGGCCTAGAGCAGCAGTTCTCCAAGTATGGTCTGTGGACCCCCAAAAGGGTCTCATAACGTCAAAACTCTTTTCATAATAATAGTAAGACTTCCTTTGCTTTTTTACCATGTTGACTTTTGCCCTGATGGTGCAAAGCAATGGTGGGTAAAACTGTTGGCACCTTGGCATGAAGTCAAGGCCGTGGCACCAGCTGTACTAGAAGTCATTATATTTCATTATATTATTCTTCACCTCCATGGACTCACAGGAAAAAAAAAAAAGGGCCAGTTTCACTTAAAAGTCACTTCAGAATGTCCTCGAAGAAGCAGTTAAAATTATTAATTTTATTTAGTTATTACCCTTGAGTGCGTGACTTTTCAGTATTCTGTTTAATAAAATGGGAAGAACACATAAAACACTCCAGTTATACACTGTATAACCAATATGTACACTGGTTATTTTCAGGAAGACCTCTCTCGTGATTGAGTTGTGAGCTGGAGTAAACTGCTTTCTTCATGGACATAATTTTCAGTGGAAAGAACAACAATGAACCGTGGACAGGAGCACGGAACTAAAGATGCGGTTTGGACAATAAGCAGCTTAGAGCAGATAGTGAAAGATAAGGTCAAATAAGTACTTGACACTGTTTATCCGCTGGCTGACAGCCAAGTTTTCTGCTCCCAAGGAGCTTCTAAGAGAAAAAAGAAAGAGTAGAGGTCAGGATGGACATTTGCTGAATATTCGAAGCTGGGGCGAGGAAGAAAAAGAGAGGTGAACAGGAAACCACCTAGGAAATGCATTAAAGAAACATCTCTGCAAAGCAGTATTATTAGCAAAGCAGAGTGGTTATGGGCTACACACCACAATGTCGAGAGAATCCTCTTATAACTGTTACTGTAATGGTTTTATTCCGCAAAATGAGATTCTACTTACACGAATACTACTTTAAAGGATCTTGCTTTTTTTCCTTTAATAGAGAATCCTTGCTCACCCAGAGAATTTTCAACAAGAGAACACGCTGAATTAATGGGTAAGTGGCAATATCACAGATATCCCTAATTACAAACACTTTGTCAGATGCACGAGAATAACAATTAATTTTTCACCCGTGTCGTCGTCGTATTGTCCAAAAGTGACTTATCTGTAGAACTCACTCAACTCACTTTGCTGTACAGCAGAAACTAACACAACAATGTGAATCAACTATACTCCAATAAAAATTAATTTTTAAAAAAGTGACAAGTTTATAGTACAATCACAAACCTTGTACTTCTTAAAATAATTCCCTTAATAAACTCAACCCAGATTTTTCTTCCCCAGACATTGGCTACAACCACAGCTTCAACACGATTTTCTCCCATCATCCAGGTTGTGCCTGTGCATTCATTCCGGGTTAGCCCAGAGTCTGAGGCTGTTGCGCCTGAATCAGTGCTCTGTCTAAGAGGCAGATGCTGGAGAAAACCAGCCTGCTTTTCATAGGCTGCGGGCAGCAAACTGAATTCCTTCAACCTCAAGTGTCATGGATAAAACTCTTTCAGTTAGAAAAGAAGGCTTCCAGAAAAGCATATGGAAATTTTTTAATTTTAACTAAAATTTTAGAAATTATGCATGGAGATTTTAAAATAAAATTTTAGAACTAATTTAAATAGAAGGAGTAACAGATCTAGGACAAGGTGTTCCATGTTAGGAATGATATTAGAAATTGGGGCCAGAGAAGTGGCCCAAATGTCCCTCTTGGTCACTCCATTTAGCAGCAACTCATATTTATCTATGAATCACATGTATGTATGTATATATCCATTCATTCTTTTCATCTTCCTGAGAAGTTGGGCAAATGGCCTCACCACTTCCCTCCTCCTAAGCTATTCTCCTCATGCTTTGCTTATATCCTTTCTGGTTCCAGCCACATATCTTGGGTCAGAGAGTCCACTGCCAAGACTTCTAATCTCACCTGTAGTGACTTCCAAAGCCTCCCTGAAGCCACAAGATCACCTGGTTCAATACCTGTACCTTGAAATCTAATAATTCAAGATTCTAGTCCATTCTCAGAGTTAAATATCCCCAAACAATGAAAGATGGCTTAAATTGGTTTGTTTGTTTGTTTGTTTATTTGTCACGCCACTCGGCTTGTGGGATCTTAGTTCCCCAACCCGGACTGAACGTGAGCCCTCGGCAGTGAAAGCGTGGAGTCCTAACCACTGGACCGCCAAGGAATTCCCTGTTTTTATTATTTTAATAAATGCACACAAAACAAAAAACTCTTCACTTACATCTACCAACCATTTATAACACCATCTCCATTCATCTTTACTGTTAAAGGTAAGTGTTCCACAGCACTTGAAAAGAATGTGTGTCCTCTGCTTGTTGAGAAAAGGGTTCTCATTAAACCTATTAGACAAGTTTACTAACTCTCAGGCCACTTGCTCTCTCAACTTCTGATATGGGCGTGTTAAAAAATCTTGACTGGGGCTTCCTAGGTGGCGCAGTGGTTAAGAATCCGCCTGCCAATGCAGGGGACACAGGTTCGATCCCTGCTCCAGGAAGATCCCACATGCCACGGAGCAACTAAGCCTGTGTGGCAAAAAAAAAAAAAAAAAAAAACTTGACTGTAAGCGGGGAGGGTTGAGGGGGGAATGAATTGGGAGACTGGGATACCAAATTGTACACTCTAAATATATGCAGTTTATTGTAAAAAATAAAAAGTTAAAAAAAATCTTGACTGTCCTTTTAATTTTATTATTGCTTGTTACGCTGTTCATGATTTTCTCTGCTACACGTTCTCTTTGCTTTTTTTCCCCTCTCTTTTCCAACTTGCTGTTGAAGACATACAAGGCAGGATCTGGATGACTTGTTCCAAACTCCTGATCTGATGGAGAAAAAACCCAGTAACGTCTGGTACAAATGTACTTTTTGAAAGTGGAGAAACAGATTTAGCCCCCCATGCATGCTACTGCTTTGCCTACGTAAAGTCCAGAAGGTTGTCAAAGCATGAGTCCTCATCCTTTACCTGTCACCTCTGCGTTCCTGGCCCGTCCAGGATTGGGAGAATGGGAGAAGACAGGAGGAATGGAAGACAGGAGGACTGGGACGGTGATGCAGAGCACAAGGAGCTCCTGCAGTTTTTAGTGGGTAATTCAACCTTGGATTTTAGTGATAGCTCTTCCTCCCTCTCTCCCTCTGCTTTCCTTCCTCTAAGGCAACAGCAAGGTTTAGGGGGAGTTCTTCAGGGAACTAATAAGAGCTGCTGTAGGGAGATCCATTCATTCATCAAGTATTTATTAAGTGCCTGCCATTGTATATATCAATGAATAAAACAGATCTCTATCTTCACGAAGCTTCCATTCTGGTGTGGGGGACAGAGAGTAAACAATAAATATATGACTACATTAAAATGGTACAATACAAAGTTACAAGTTCTATGGAAAAAAGAAAAAAGTAGGGCAGGGTAAGGAGAGTCCAGATTTTGGGAGTGAGGGTGAGGTAGGCCTCATTGGAAAATGTGAGGTTTTCGGTACTTGCTTGGTGGTGCAGTGGTTAAGAACTCGCCTGCCAATGCAGGGGACACGGGTTCGATCCCTGGGCTTGGAAGATCCCACATGCTGTGGAGCAATTAAGCCCATGTACCACAACTACTGAGCCTGTGCTCTACAGCCCGCGGGCCACTACTAGGCCCACGTGCCACAACTACTGAGCCTACGTGCCACAACCACTGAAGCCCTCGTGCCTAGAGCCCATGCTCTACAAGAGAAGCCACCACACTGAGAAGCCCGCACACCGAAACAAAGAGTAGCCCCCCCCACAACTAGAGAAAGCCCACACAGCAATGAAGACCCACCACAGCCAATACATAAATACATAAATAAATATATAAATATTTTTAAAAATAAATTAAATTAAAAAAAGAAAACGTGAGGTTTTGAGGAAAGACTAGAAGAAAGTGAGTTAGCCACACAGCCAACAAGGAAAGAGCTTCCCAAGCAGAGCTGAAGCAAACACCCCAAGCTGTGAGCACACCTGCAGTGTGCAGGGCCGGGGCCGAGGAGGGGCTGAAGGGTCAGAGGAGATGAGGTCACACGCTACATAGCCCTGAGGCTGCTGTGAGGATATGGATCTTTGAGTAAAATGGGGGTGTTGCTGCCGGGTTTCAGGCAAAGGAGTGACACGACAGGACCCCTCTGGCTGCTGCACTGTAAACTGTGGGGAGTTAGGGTAAAAGTGGGGAGATCCTTTAGGAGGCCATTGCAATATCAGTGGATATGGATGAAGAGGTTGGATTCTGGATATGTTTGGAAGGTAGAGCCAACCAGCCTGCCAGACTGGGTGAGAAGGTGAGAAAAGCCAAGATTGACTCTGAGATTTTTCATCTGATCAAAAGGTAAGAGAATGTTGCAGGAGGAGTGGGTTTGGGGGTGAGGGAAGATCAGTTCGGTCTGGGGCGTGTTTTCGTTTGAGATATCTATTAGACTGCCCAGCGGAGATGTTGAGGAGGTCATCGGACTAATGACTTGTATATGAGATGCCCCAAACTTACTGCCTCACATGCTCTTCTTGTCCCTCCACTAAACTCCAAGACTCTAGTGGGCAGGGGAGGTCTGGGAATCCAAAGCCCCTAAGAGAAGCCCTGTGGTAAGCCAAGTGACCAAGTGGCCAGGCTGAGTCAGCCTCAAAGCTCCTCATAATCAACTCACCTCATGGCCCAAACTCTGGCCACCTCCTTCGCATTCTCCCCACATGGGTGGAGGCAGTCTTGCATCAACTGAAGACCAGTTGTATTTTTTTTATTTTCAATCCACTGCAGAGTGATATTTTTGTAAAATACAAAATCAAACGCCTGGCTGTCACAGCAGTACCAAACTGCTATAGAAGTTTCTCAACACTTACCCTCAGTTTTTGTACTTACTTTGCTTGAACAGGTAACAAACTGCTCACGGCTGGCACTGGTCCACAGACCTCCATACCTTGAGTGGTGCTGGCCTGGAGGACTTTTATGGACTGCATGACCCGGGAGTAGTTCATAAACCCTGTGACGGTCATTCTTGGAGTGAACTTCATTTCTAGCCGGTTCTAGATGCTCATCTTGACTTCCTGATTTCTCTGACCCCTTAGGGCAGGGGAATTCAGACTGTCCCACCTGGATGTGCATCTTCACACCAGGAAAGAGGGGGAGACCAAGATTGGCTTAGAATGAGATAAACATGACAGCCTCAAGAACCCATGATGAGAGGCCATACTTCTCCAGAGCCACAGGGTGCTATGTCAGGGGAGGAGTGGACAGAAGTTTTAGGTAATAGTTTTCTTGTCAAAATCCCTGAGTTTCAGAACAGCACTGAGCTTTCTGGAGGTATAAGAAATTGAGGCTTGACACCCCTGAGAGGAAGGCTGTTTGAGTACAAGCACTGGATGTCCTCAAGATGTTCTTTGATTTCAGAAGAATGGTCCTCTGCTTGGTTGAATTCTCCATGACCGTCATTCCGTGACAACAAGCAGACATTTCCTCTCAGCACACACATTCTCACCACTGTCCACAGCGCTGTGTGTGTGGGCACTGGGAGGCCCTCAATGAAGTTCCATCTTCCTATGGTTTTATGGAGGTCCTGGACCATTATCAGAGTGAGTTTTTCCTAGATCCTCTTATTGAGTATCTGTAGAACCTTCATATTGATGCCCGGCTCCAAGACCTAGGCATGACCTTTCAGTCATTGGTGATACTGCCTTCTTCATCTACCACCTCAACTTGAAAAACTAGGGGAAGTAGTGGGATAAGGTAGTGACTGAATAGATGTAAGGTTGCTGAGGCAAGAGGAGCACTGGGTAATTGCAGATGACCAAAGTCAGGGAGCACAAAGAGGATGGTGGAGGGCCAGGTAGGCTAACTCCCACTTGGTTGGAAAGTTTGCTCCTGGTTGGAACTGGTTCACCCACCCCACGCCAGCATTAGCTCCATGTTTGGACTCCATTTGTGAGCCCCCAGGTCCATCAGACCATTCTCTCTCTTCCATCCACCTCACCCCCTGGGGTCTGGTGCTGTATGGAATGCAAGGATGGCTGGGGTCAGGCTAGCCACTAGTCTATTTTCACTTTTAATTAGTTACATTTATTTATTGCTTCCTGGATTGTAAAATCGATCAGATAGATCAAGTCCTCCAATCTTGCCCCTTTTTACCCTCAAAAGTTCACTGGCATACTTTTAGCTACAAGTATCAATTAAAAGTGGCTTAAAAAAATCAGGGCTTACTTTCCATCTAGAACAAGAAGACCAGGGATAGGGAGCTGATGGCATTGATTAAGCAGCTCTGCACTTCTGGACCAGGTTCTTTCACCTCTCCTTCACCAATTAGCACAATTCTAGACATCCACATTCTACATATGGCAACATGGTAATAAGAGAATTTAGCACTTCTAGCCTCTAGAGTGAAGGTGAACAAAACTAGGAATAGGTATTTGGTTAGGAAACCAACTGTGTCTTCCATAGCATCTTTGCCTTTTTTTTTTCTTTTTCTGTATAATATTTAGTTAAAGTGTATAAAGCATACTGGTTCTAACAAATATGGCCAAGGTGTCACTCCATAATTCTCTAAGAACTCCAGTCCCAAGGTTAGTCTCGCTGCCAAACTCCAGGCAGAGAAAGACCTGGAGAGTCTGCTCATTCCTGTGGTTAACGGCAGTTCTGGGTATCCCAGGAGATCGTCTCAGTAGACCAGTTGATTTCAAGCCTCCCACCTCTTGGGTTAAGGCCCAGCCATCACTCTCCTGCACCAAACTGCTGGCTCTAATTTTAAATTGAGAAAACAGGAATTGAGAATACAGGAAACTGACTTTTTTGGGGGAGTGTAAGAACAAACAGGAAAAAAAAGATATCTGGTTGATACAGATCATTTGATTTAAAAGGAAAAATAACCTCATATGGGTAACGAAAAAATTCAAAATTTAGAAGTGAATATGAATCTAAAACTGCTCTAAAAAAATGAAGTCCTTTGGGAATTCCCTGCCGGTTCAGTAGTTAGGACTCCATGCTTCCACTGCAGGAAGGATGGGTTCAATCCCTGGTCGGGGAGCTAAGATCCCACAAGCTGCACAGCAAGGTGAAGCAAAAAAAAGTCCCTTTTATTTTTTTACTTTTTATTTTTTTGGCCACACCGCCGCGCAGCATGCAGGATCTTAGTTTCCCAACTAGGGATCAAATCCGTGTCCCCTGCAGTGGAAGCACAGAATCCTAACCACTGGACTGCCAAGGAATTCTCATAAAGTCCTTTTTAAAAAAGGCATAGACCTGGCTGGCTAAATAAATACACACGCTTGTTCTTGTGGTATGCCTAGTATTTGAGATATTTTTAGTTAAATAGAAAAATGTGTATCACTATGGTTTGGGTGATGTGCTGTTTTCCAAATTAAAAACAGTATAGCAAAAAATATCCTCCAAATACCCATAAATAATTAGTTTAAATGGCAATAATTCACCTGCCAATGATTTCATGTGACGTGTAAAGCAGCTTTGATAAATCAAATGAAATCGTGTCTTCTAATAAGAAAATAAATCACATTTAATGTTTTGCATAGACTTTTAAAAAACAGAACATATGAGTAATGAAGTACATATGAACAAGAAAACAGTTCTCATAAGGACCAAACAAAACCTTTCTCATTAATTTAATCTAATACGCTCTCAACGTAAACAAATGAGAAATTATAATTTTAATCTGAAAAAGAAGAATCAGGGGATTTCAGAAATGGAGGGTCCCTTGGAAATCATCTGGATCCAAGCCCTCATTTTATAAATGAAGAGACAGAGAATTAAGTGGCCAGGGACTTGCCCAAAGCCAAAGGCCATCCTGGTCAAAGGCACAGGCTAGACTGGAAGCCACAAGCCTGATGTCCAAATCAGCCCTGCTCCACCGTGCTGCTCCAGGCCCCAGACTGACTGGCTTTTTTCTTGGCAGGTTTCTTTCCCCTTTTTTAACCTCAGCAATAATAGAGACAAGAAAATGTGTAACTCATCGTCCCTTAGATTGTTTTTTCAAAGTATGGTGGCAGTTGGCAACAGTAACTGTTGGTTTTATTAATAGCAACCCACATTTCAAGAATATATTCAGCAGCCAAAAGTAAAACTCCTTTTCAGGATAAAAGAGTATGTGCACTTCTTCCAGGTGTACACAGGGATACCTGGTGCTTTACAATTTTAATCCTGTAATAATAAATTAGCATTATGATAAAAGTCTTAGACTCACACACAAAAAGCCCCCATTCATGTCAAGCAACATTCAATATTGCTTGCAACAGCAACAGAATTGTCTCTACCCTTGGATCCATATCCTTAACTCTCACACACTGACCACTCAGCCTCCTCCAACCTGCTTTTTGCCTCCATCACGCCACTGAAACAGCCTTACTAAGGTCCACAGTAACCTGTCAATAAAATGCAATGGTTATTCTTCTGTGCATGTCTATCTTGACCTCTCAGCAATACTGTCACCTTTGGCCACCCTATCTCCCATTATATCACCCTTCTTTTCTTCCTACCTCTTTGACTCTTCCTTTTCAGTTTCCTTTGCAGAATTAGCTACCACTATCTGTACATGCTGGGGTTCCTCAAGGCTCAGTTGTAGACTTTTTGCATATCCTGGTCTATGTTTTCATTCTCATCAGGCATACTCCAGTAACTACCCATTTATCTCCAATCCAACCAAAAATCTCCTGTCCCCCAGAAGACATACAGATGGCTAACAGGCACATGAAAAGATGTTCAATATTGCTAATTATTAGAGAAATGAAACTCAAAACAACGAGGTATCACCTCACACCTGTCAGAATGACTATCATCAAAAAGTCTACAAATAACAAGTATTGATGAGGGCGTGGAGAAAGGGGAACCCTTGCACACTGTTGATGGGACTGTAAATTGGTGCAGCCACTATGGAAAACAGTATGGTTCCTCAAAAAACTAAAAACAGAACTCCGATATGATCCAGCAATTCCACGCCTGGGTATATATCTGGAAAAAAATGAGAACTCTAATGTGAAAAGATCCACTAACCCCAATGTTCATGGCAGTACTATTTATAATAGCCAAGATATAGAAGCAACCTAAGTAGCCACAGACAGATAAATGGATAAAGATGTATATATGTATACATATGTACATAAAGATGTATATATGTATACATATGTACATACACACACACACACAATGGAATATTACTCAGCTGTAAAGAAAAAGAATGAAATTCTGTCATCTGCAGCAATGTGGATGGACCTAGAGAATATTATGTTTAACGAAAAAAGTCAGACAGAAAAAGACAAATACCGTATGATATCGCTTGTTGTAGAATATAAAAAGTAATACAAATAAAGGTATATAGCAAAACAGAAACAGACTCACAGATATAGAAAACAAACTAGTGGTTACCAGCGGGGAGAGGGAAGCCGGGAGGAGCTCGTTAGGGGTATGGGATTAAGAGAAACAAACTGCTATGTATAGAACAGATAAGCAACAAGGACATATTGTATAGTACAGGGAATTACAGCCATTACCTTGTAATAACTTTTAATGGAATATAATCTGTAAAAATACTGAATCACCAAACTGTATACCTGAAACTAATATTGTAAATCAACTATACCTCAATTAAAAAAAAAAAAAAAAAACAATTCCTGACTTCTAGACCTGTATATCTGATTACTTGATTAATTAACTGTATTTCTCAAAGATGCCTCAAAATCGAGATGGCTCTGTATGAACTCAGGCACCATCCTCCCCACCCCAACCCTCTTCTCGTGTTTCCTGCCTCAGAGAGTGGCACCATCCTCTATCAAGCTGCCCAAATCAACCATGTGTGATTCTTGACCTCATCCCCTCCCGCGCCCTCCATTTCCAACCCATCTCCAGTCTACTTGATCCCATCCACTAAATCCTCTTAACTACCCACTTCCTTAATTTCACCAACCCCCCTCCAGCCATCACATCTCACTACAGTCATCTCATCATCTCTCTGGTTCTCTTCCCTCTGTTTCAAAACAAAGGGGTCGACCGTGATGATGCTCAGAACACTCCCTGTTGCTCTTACTAGATCCCTGACACAGCCTACGAGGTATTCTACAGTCCCAGGCTGGCCTTCCTTTCCAGTCCCATGTTATACCACATCTCCCCTTCCCTAAATGTAGTCTCTACACTCCATCATTTTGCAGTGCTTTAAACTCATCATAAACTCCTCCAACCAATGGGCCTTTGTATGGGCTACTCCCTTTTACCAGAATGCCATCCTCCCTCTTTGCTCAGCTAACTTCTCTATGCCCATCAGATATCAGCTCAGTTGTCCTTTCCTCGTGGACACCTTCACTGACAGCCAATCCTGGCCCAGATTCTTTTGTTACACACTCCAGAGAACCATGTTCCTTTTACTATTTGGATGTGTAATAATAAACTCATGTTTTTATTTAATTACTGTCAATGTTTTCTGCTAGACTAATGTCTTTTAATATCACAGGGAACACAGGACTGTTTTTGCACAGTGCCTAGCACAGTACTTGCCACATAATATATGTCCAATAAACCTTTGTTGAATGAATGAAATGATCATTGTATTCCTGATGTAAGCAAGTATAATCCCATTCAAGTTTGGAAACAGAAATGTCAAACAGAATATATCTAATAAATCTGGTCTTCATTCTTTTAATCAGACTTTCTCCTTTGGCCATTCACCCAACAACTATTCACCGATGGGGTCAATGTAGAGTGCTCAATGAGTGCTGTTGCGTTTAAGTAGATTTTTTAGAAAAGATGACTACTGATTTGAAACTAGAAAGATTTAAAAAGTATTTTTAAAAATGCAAGAGAAAGCTTGCTTCATGTCATAGAGAAAGATTTCTCCTTTATGTTGTTTTAAAAGGGAGATGAGGATTTTGTTCCATTAGATGCTGCATATTTGGGAGCTGGACAGGCCAGTGTCACCCCTGCATACACACAGATGCCATCCTTCTTCTGCTGGTTCTTACATGCAATTCGAAAGTAAAAAACATCAGGCTCTCTTTATTTATGACAGGTAAAAACTGAAGTCCAGTCATCTGGTATACAATAAAAAAACAAGCGCAGCCACATCCGTAACAAAAGGACAGCCAGCACGTTTTCTTCCACAGCACTGCACTTCTGCTTTGTCTCTATGGTTGGTCCGCATCGTCTGGTACATTTTTCCCCAACGAATTTGCTTTTCAATGGGAAGATGGTCTTCAGGGCAAAAAATGTTTATCAGATTCTAGTTCCAGTAGTACATATTTTATTCACTTATAAATACGTAGCCCCCATGCTATCTTGCTTCAACCTTCCTTACATTCCTGTTGACAGCAGTCGTTTACTTTAACTTTCCCCAACGTTTATTATAAATCCCACCCCCAAGTTGTATTTACAGTTCAGAAGAATTTGCACATGGCACAAATCAACTCAGCTGTTAGTGCTCAGAAGTTGCATGATCCTTTGAAATACTGAAATACTTCTCTCCAGCTTTGGGGAAATAATTATAAATTTAAACATTCACAGAGAACATTTCTTAGACAAACATAACTCCTGAGGCTCATCTGACAAGACAAACTGCTTTGTGTTTCTTGGCACAATAAAATGTATCTTTGGAAACTGACAATAACCAAAGTATTTAAAACAAAAACAGAAAAGCACACGTAAACATCACACAACAGATTGACAGAAACACTGAAATTCTGTCAAAATAGGTTTTCAGTGAGGCTTTTCATTTCAAATAGGCCAGGAAAAAAATAATCCTAGGTATATTTTATACACGTGGCTCTCTATCTTCTTAAGAGTTGTTTTATCACAAAGTTTCTAAATAATATTTAGAAAAAGAATTATTTACTATAAGAGGGATTATCTGTTTCAGTCAATTTATTGTGAGAGGTTATCAACAACTGCTTTGAATTCTCCAATGTCAAAAGCTGGAAGGCATAAACAGATTTTGCAATTAAATATGCAGCACTATTATTTCCTTAAGTAGAAATCATGTATTTCCCCTGTAACTTATATTTTAAAATTATCCCTTTAAACTCATGGAACTTGTTAAATATTGACTATTTCTCCACTTCTCTTTCAAATCTTTCCTCATATCTTCACCAAGTTTCTGCTTAGTCTTTGATAACATTTACCCTGACTTGCTGCTCAAGAATTTTCCTCAACCCCCTCAGAAAGGCTGACGTAGTCCACGCCAAGCCCTTCAGTACTAAAGAAAGCTCCACGGATGCCTCACATGTGGCGGGTAGGGAGTGACAGCAGGGAGAGAGTCTTAAGAAATTACCAACATGAAATGCTCAAAGAGGCCAGGAGAACAGTCACCAGAATAAGAAGAAATCTGCTCAATTCCTCCCGTAGTCTTTTCTTTGAGCCATTTAAACATGGAGCTATTTTGTTTTTTAACTTCAGGTATAGTTTCTAGAGTTCACTGAGAGCTCAAAAACAAGAGAATATCTACAGGAACTGTAGTTTTTTGTTTTTGTTTTTAATAACATCTAGCAGGAAGTTATACTAAAACAACTAAAATAGAAATGCTAGCTTTAAATTCCGACTTGAATACTTTGGCCTAAATTATAACAGAGCTCACATTGGGGGACCATGTACGAGCAAGCAGAGGAGTCCTACGTGTCCTTCCTTAAAAATCACTACACATTTGTAGTACAGTGATCTGAATTCCTCTGTCACCATTATAGAAATACAATTTCAGGTACTTCATTTGATATAACCAAACCATCCTATATATGTCATAGAATCACCTTTGAAAAGAAGCATGAGCCATGTTTTAGAGAATTAAGTTTTTTTCAAAAAGGTACTCTAAAAGAGAAAGTCATCTTTATTTTATTTTATTTATTTTAAATTTTTGGCTGTATCGCATGGCTTGTGGGATCTTAGTTCCCCAACCAGGGATCAAACCCACGCCCTTGGCAGTGAAAGCTCAGAGTCCCAACCACTGGACCACCAGGGAATTCCCAAGAAAGTCATATTTATGAATAAAATATCTTTTGTGTTACTTCTTGCAAATCATCATTTTGTGTATTTTGTAATATAATTTTTGCTTTTTTCTTTGAAAGTAACTTGTACACTCAAGACTTTTTTTTTTTTTTATCTTCTTGGGGCGACTTTCTTTTCTCTACAAAAACCTACTTAAGGACGTTGCACCAATTTACTCTTATTTCCTTCCTGTTCACTGAGTTTAAAATGGGTATAGGCAAGAATGCCAAATAATGTACATAACATGCCGAGACCTTGATTAATTGACAATGGATCCTTAAATAAGACATATCCTCCAAACAAGGTAATGCAGAACTTGAAGTGTCCAAACATGTTATAGCTGAGGATTTTGGATAAGGATAAAAAAGAATAACAAGCTAGATGTTATACTGACACACACACACACATGAAGCAAAGGCTTCCTGTGGCTGGAGAGAAGTGCGTGAAACACAGACTGAACAGCAGCCCCCCATCTAAAGAACAGGAACTTCACTGAAGTGCTGGTTTCTTCAGGTAGGTTTTAGCAATTAATCAGTGACAGGAGACGGCCACAACTCTCCCTGAGGACCTCTCCAAAGAGAAAAGGGGCTGCGATACAAGATTGGGAAAGAGATTCAGAACAAGGTCCAGAGAAGGTCTTTTGTAGAGCTATTTCATGGCACCGTTTCTAAACTCCCCTTGGCAAAGGAGGTGAGATGTGTACGGCGCCTGAGTGCTGACTCAAGGTCAACACCGCCAGTGCGCTTAAGTTTAGGAGGGAATTGGGACAGGGGAGGGACGACCACTGAACACCAATGACACACCAGGCACTATGCCAGGTGCACATATGACACCATTCTACGTCAGCATCACATTTCTCTTCACTGTGGCATCACTCTTCCCATCTATGACTGCAGAGGCTACAGGATTTTAAGTAACTTAGATCACAGAGTCAGTATGTGGCAGAGCCAGAGGGCCAAACATAGATGGGTCTATTTAACTCCAAAGTCCATGACTGAGATGAGTTTACTGCTAGTAACTTGCTGCTGGATCAGGGTGTTTCCAAATCACCGTTCACGTAAAAGACAAACTAAAGTCACACAAACGGTTCTTTTATAAATTATCTTCTCACCGTATTTTAGTTTTTTCTATATGAATTAGTACTTCATTATTTTTCAGATGTCGAGTATGTCCCCAGCTACACGTCGTAATAACAGCACTTGAAAGAGCCACCACCCTGCCTCAGCGTCATTGTGCAGATTAACTAGGCTAACATGTGCGAGGCTTCAAGCATGCAGGGAGCACCCCATGTGCCAGCTATCAATGGCAGTACTTTTGCAGAACAAACACCTGCCAGGTGCTGGACACGTGTTCTCTCACTCACCCAACCTTGTAGGTACCAGGACCCCCGTTTCCTAAGTGATGAGAAGGAGACCCAAGATCTCCCACAACTCACACAGGCCCACAGGCAGCGGCAGAGCCAGGCCTGCACACCTGGACCTGTTCAACCTCAAAGCCCAGGCTCCCTCCTCGGTTCTGAGCCCAACTGAGCAGCCTAGAAGTTGCTTTTGGAGAGGAGAGCGCAGGCCAAGTCAACCAGGATGCCTGTGCTAGCCTGACCCAATAGGGGTAATTTTCCTGTGGGACAGAGGACCTTCCCAAGGATGTTAATTATAACCATAACAAAACAGGCTTCACTTTCAATCATGAGCTATCTTCAAGTGCACTGGCTCCCACACTTGAGCATTTCCTCCCTCCTCAGCATCTCTTTTAAGTGGTCACGATCTGTTAAAGATATTTATACGAGAGGAAAGGCAAATCTAAAGAAATTCTTCACTGAATCATTTTGTAAACAAAAACAGGAGCAATCTATACTAGACGTCTCTAATTCCTCTAATTCTCCACTCTGCTCCAGTCAGCTTCCATCTGCACACTCTGACATTCTCGTCAAAATCGTCAGTGCCCTCAACCTCACAAAACCCCTTCCTCCATTACCAGTCTTCCTTGAACATGACCTGTCAGCAGTCTTGGACACAGCTGACTCTCCTTCCTCCTCATGTGGTTTCTACACCCTGTCCTCCTTCCTTCCACCTGATTGCTCCTCCTCTGCCCCTTCCGCCTGGCTCCTGTCATCTCTAAACTCTAAACACCAAGGTGACCCAGGACTCATTCTTTGGGGGCCTCTTTTTTTCCCACTTGTTTGCTCGCTAATCTCAGCCAGGCTCACTGATTCAAACCATACCTATGCACCACTGACTCCCTCCAGAATACCTCCAGCCAAGACCTTGACCTTGAACTCTCAGACTTGCTTTACCCAAAACTGAGCACCTGGTCTTCCCCCCCACCCCACGCCCAAGCCTCCTTTGGGCTGTCCTATTTCAGTCCACGGCAACTCCACTCTGCCAGGTGCTCAGACCCAAATCGGGTGAGTCAATTTGTTTCCTCTTTCATTCTCCACATCCAATCTGCCAGCAAAACCTGTTGGCTCTACTTGAAAATATATCCAGAATCCAATCACTTCTCACTATATCCACTGCGACTGTGCTGGTATCAAAGCACCGTGGTTTCTGAATTAGCATATTGCAGTAGCCTCCTGATGGTTTCCCTTCTTCTCTTGCCCCTTTCTGTACTGTGGTTCTCAACAGGGCATGATTTTGTCACCTGGGCAAGGTCTGGTCACATTTTTGGTTTTCATAACTGGGGAAAGAGGGTGTTATTGGCATCTAGTGGGTAGAGGCCAGAGATGCTGCAAAACATCCCCCAAGGTACAGGACAGGCCTCTGTAACAAAGGATTGCCTGGTCCAAAAGGTCAACAGCACTGAGGTTGAAAAACCTTGACTTGTCTTTTCTCAACAAAGTAGCCCAGAGGGACCCTCCTAGAACAGACATAAAATCATGTCATTTCTCCACTCAAAACTCCAATGGCTTCACATCTCACGTGAAAGCTCTGCTCAGTCGGGCCCCCGTTTCTCTGAGTCCTACTAAACCTACCCTTTGTTCTTCCTGCTCCGGCCACACAGGCTTCTTGTTCCCTCCAGCCTCTCACCTGCTGTTCTCTCTGCCTGGAATGCTACCCATCCTGCGGTGCACAATGAAACCTCACTCCCTTAAGGTCTTTATTCAAAAGTACCCATCTTGCTGAGGCCTTCCTGACTACCCTCCATTAACCTTCAACCCTGTCCCCAACATTTCATATCCCCTTTCCTGCTTAATCTTTTTCTCCTTATCACATAACGATATCTAACACTGTATATGCACTTTTCTTATTTTTCCTCTTTATAGCCTGTCTTCCTCCTGAGAATTTAAGCCTGTGAGAGGGAAGATTTTTGTCTCTTTGGTTCACTACTCTATCTCCAGTGCCTGACATACACTAGGTATTCAGTATGTGAATGTTTATTAAGTCAAGGAATGGTTTATAGTGGGCGTTCAATAAGTATTTGCTGAGTGAATGAACGGATGGACGTTCTTCATCAGGGCACATGCTCGGATGCCCTGATCTGGCAGCGTGGGGCACAAGTCCTGGGGCCAGACGACGTGAGTTCACATCTGGACACCACACGTCTCAGCTGGATGACTCCAAGTGAGTTATTCAACCCCTCTGCACCTCCACTTCCTCCTCTGCAGATAATTTACCTAACTGAGCTCATGCAAAAACTAAATGCTTAATTCGTACAAGGTGTTTCAAACAGTGCCTGGCACAAAATAAACATATTGTTTTGTTGTGGTGCGCAGGCTCCTCATTGCCATGGATTCTCTTGTTGTGGAGCATGGGCTCTAGGAGCGTGGGCTTCAGTAGTTGCAGCACATGGACTCAATAGTTGTGGCTCACGGGCTCTAAAGCGCAGGCTCAATAGTTGTGGCGCACGGGCTTAGTGGCTCCGCGGCATGTGGGATCTTCCTGGAGCAGGGATCGAACCCGTGTCCCCTGCATTGGCAGGTGGATTCTCAACCACTGCACCACCTAGGAAGCCCTGACCTCACTTCTTGATCTGAAGTAATTGTGAGAAAAGCAGGCACACCCATTCCATAGTCAGATAATTACAAAAACAAATTCAAAAGTCAGAGTGACTGGTCTGAAATTATTTTCTGTTATTTGGATTAACCACACCTTTACCTTATTATTATCAAACTATCGATAACTGAAAAGTGATGGAAAACCTAATTATCCACCCCATTAGTCACTCAACAAATATTTATTTAACCCCACTACGTGCAAAGAATGGTGCTCTATGTTCATTCTGATAAGGGAAAAGATCACCTATTCCCTAAGAAAATTCAAAAGCATTTATGATACAGAAGGCTAACCCATTTCCCCAGTTCGTAGTTCTTTAAATTTCCACAGACTCTAGTAAAAGACTACAAAAAACTCACTCTATTCAGTTTAGGCCATGCAACAGTAAGTGTGAGACTCAAATAAGGAAATCAATGTGACAGAGTTTTGGAGACTATAAAAGACTACGCATTTGTAAGTTGTCAGGAAAAGGATACGTGACTGGTGACGTATTCCCAATGATCCAATAAATCGATAAGTTCACCATGAAAGCTATTACTCCAGAGAGCAGGACCATCAGCTACAAATAAACCAAAAGAATCGTTAATGCAAAGCAGCTACAATCATCACAATCATCAAGCGAAAACACACTTCATCAGGCACTTCTATCAACCATTAAAAACAAGATTTTTAAAGAGAATCAAACTGGGAGATAGGAACTGCAGGTAAAAGAGCGGAATGAGTACTATTCGAAATGTAATTCTGTCTACAAAATGCAATGGAAAGTTCTTCAACAATATCCTGCCTCTGAATGTAAATTTCCAGGTTCATTTTTCTTATCTAGCCAAAGAAAAATTATTTTGTACTAATCTCTTATTATAAAAGTAACATATTCATTACAGAAAAATCAGAAAATAACGATGAACAAAAAGAACATAAGAATTCTTTTTTTTTTCCTTCTAGTTTTATTGAGCTATAATTGACATACAGCACTGTGTAAGTTTCTGGTGTAGAGCATCATGATTTGACTTATACATGTTATGAAATGATAACTACAGCTAGTTTAGAGAACATCCATCATCTCATACGCATACAAAATTAAACAGATAGAAAAAAAATGTTTTCCTTGTGAAGAAAACACTTATAAGGAATTCTTTCAATCCCAACCACTCACCACTGTTATTACCTTGGCACATACCCTTCCAGATCTTTTTTCCATTGAATTGTTCATATTTATTTTTATTGAAATTGAATCAGCGGGCATTCACTGGGTATCTACAACACTAGGCCAGGCCTCGTAAGGAACACAATGGGTTCTTGTCCTCAAAGATCTTAGAAACCACTTGAGGACATAATAAAAATCTTGATAATCACAGCTTCTACTTACATAGTACTTATTATGCACCAAAAATTGTTCTAAATATTTTATACATATTAAGATTTAATCATTGCAAACAGTCACAAGAGAGCAAAATATCTTCCCTTTTTACAGACACGAAAACAGAGTTCAGAGAGGTAAAGCAACTTGCCTAAGACACACAGCCTGTAAGTGGAAGGGCTGAGATCTAAACCCAGGGCTGTCTGGTTCTGGAGTCCCTGCTCCTAACCTGCTCTGCTATGTTACCTCTTAACCACATGAAAGAGGGAGTGCAATACAAGATGAACAGCTTAGGCAAGAAAAGAAAATGAGTCATGAGCTCTAACTCATTAACAGGCAAACCGACAACAGGTTCTACAGGACTCTCTAAGAGACAGGGGATGTCCTTTTGGGCTGGGATAGCAAGAAAAGTCTTTGGATTTCAAATGTATGTTCAGATTAGAGAAAGAAATAACAGAGGCAGGAAACAGTATGGGTCAAAGCATAGAGGCATGAAAGACCAGGTGTGTGCATGGGACGGCAAGTAAACCGACTTGGCTGAGGATGGGGACAAGGCGGCTGTACCACTGTAGACACACACAACACTCTGTCCAAACCTAGCCCATAATTTCATTTTAAAAGTTATAAAACCATTTTCTGTTTCTGAAATAAAAGAATTTGGAGAAAATATTAGTTACGATTTAAATTATTAAGTTTAAATTCCAAAGAAAATATGTCATATTTGAAGATTCTTTCTGTCCTATGTTGGTTTTCTCAGTTTTTAAATCAGCGCGGTCGTAAGAGGACCAGGGGAGTTGGATCTGCAGCCTATTTAGGTAGAAACAGTTAACACCTTATTTGTTTTACAACAGTGAAGTCTTTAAATATTCAACTAAGAGAAACTTGCTCCTTACAGATTTTTAAAACTGTTTCTAGAAATGTATCATCATTAATTTTACTGAGTTCACAGAATGTCATGTGCCTATTTCTTGATGGCCTGGCCCATCATTAAAAACACAACTGCATTTTGAAAAAACAAAACAAAACAAAAACAAACAAAAAACCCCACAATTACAGGGACTTCCCTGGTGACACAGTGGTTAAAACTCCACACTCTTAATGCAGGGGGCCTGGGTTCAATCCCTGGTCAGGGATCTAGATCCCACATGCATATAACAACTAAGAGTTTGCATGCTACAACTAAGGAGCCCACCTGCCATAACTAAGACCCGGTGCAACCACAGAAATAAATAAATAAATAAATATTTATATTTGCAGGGGGACCACAATTACATGCTCTACTTTGAGGCAATGATGCCCTCTAGGGACAAGAAGGAATGAAGGTGACTTTCCGTTATTCAATGGCCTCAGACTGCTGTGCTCTTGTTTCTTTGACCTTTTTTTACAGCCTTTCTGCTGAGGTAGGTCCTCGCTTTCAAATCTGTCATAGGGCCAGTCACAGAAAGCCTCTCCCCTCCTAGTCCAAGGTGGCCAGATTGCAGTGGTTGAAATGACAGATGACTAAGATAGTTAGAACTTTTGTAAAAGTAAGAGGAAATATTATCTGAGACATGGTCCAGTGATTTCCACCTTGGGAAAGAGGGCAAATGCTAAAGTATATGAATTCGAAACAACGATCAACCTGCTCACAGGCAGCCTCACAGGTGGTTAATGATGTCGACTTCGGGGGAGTTCCCTGGTGGCCTAGTGGTTAGGATTTGGTGCCTGCAGTCCCTGGTTGGGGAGCTGAGATCCCACAAGCTGCGTGGCATGCCCCCCCCCCCCAAAAAAAATGTGGACTTTGGATCTGGTATGCATGGATTCAAAGTCTGGCTCTGCTGTGGGATCTCGAGTCAGGTACTTAACACTTTGTCTCTGTTTCCTCATCAGTAAACACCTAATAAGGTTGTTATGAGGATCAAATAAGTTAATATTCGCAAAGAGCTTAGAATAGTGCCTGGAGCAGAGTAAGGACTACACAAGTTTGATAAATCAACACCACCAAAAAAAAAAAGAATTCCCACTGACTGCGTTAAAAGTATGAGAAGCGTAAGTTCCTTTCTAAGTAGGGGGATTATACTTTCTAACTTTATTAAAATCATGTCACCAACATATAAACCCCTTTGATCTGGCAATTCCACTCTAGGACTCTATTCCATAGAATAAAAAGTACCAGCTCATAGGGACACATGTACAAGGATGTTTACTACAATACCATCCATCGTGGTTAAGAACTGGAACTATTATACAGGCATGGAAAGAATGAACCGAAAAGATTTTCGTGAGACACTGTTAAATGAGGAAAGCAAGATACAGAAAATCATGTGTAGTATGACCCCACTTCTGTAAAAAACCAGGGTGTGATTTACGTGTACATACGTGCCTGTGTGCCTGTGTATGTTGTGTGTGTTCATATGTGGGTATGTATGTATGGGAAAACAAACGTGTTAACATGACTTACTTTAAGGGGCAAGGGTGAGGTAATGGGATGTTGACACGTGTATGGGTAGGAGGGCTGGGGAAAAGGAACCCATGATAAAAGTAGCATACTTGGGGATTTCCCTGGGGGTCCAGTGGTTAAGACCCCACACTGCCACTGCAGGGGGCCGGGGTTTGATTCCTGGTCCCGGCTGGGGAACTAAGATCTCGCATGTCACATGGTGCAGCCAAGAAAAAAACATATATATATAATTATATTATGTATTTATATAATATATCATATGGTTACATATATATGAAATTAAACACACACACACATGCATGTATCTGTGTATGTGAAAGAGATCCATGAAATGATCACCACCAAAACAGTAAAGGTGATTATCTTAGTGTGGCAGGATCTGAGGGCACCTTCACTTTATAATTCTATGTAGGTTCAAAAGTACATACAACGAGGACTTCCCTGGTGGTGCAGTGGTTAAGAATCCGCCTAGCAATGCAGGGGACACGGGTTCGAGCCCTGGTCCAGGAAGACCCCACACGCTGCAGAACAACTAAGCCTGTGCACCACAACTACTGAGGCCCGTGCACCTAGAGGCCATGCTCCGTAACAAGAGAAGCCACTGCACTGAGAAGCCTTCACAGCAAAACGAAGAGTAGCCCCCACTCACCACAACTAGAGAAAGCCCGCAAAGCAACAAAGATCCAACACAGCCAAAAAAAAAAAAAAAAATATGATGAGCATGTACTACTTATATTATTACAATAAAATCAACAGAGCTATATTTTCATTATAAGAAAAAAATAAATGCCCGAAGTATTGGTGGGCAATAGCCTGGCATGCTCAGCACAGTAACCAGGCACCAGAAGACCTGAATTCTAGTCCTGGTTTTGCCACCAACTAGCTGTTTGACCCTAAGAAAGTGCCTTAATCTTTCTGTGCCTCAGTTTATTCATCTAATGAGGAATCCTCACCTTGACTCCCTTAAAGGGTGATTATGAAGACTGAATGTGAGCATGGATCTGAGCTAGTGCTCTGAAAACTAAAAACTGCATTAACAATGGAGAAATTATTATTATCTTGTTTCTTAGACACCAAAACAATTAGAACTTACCAAAGCAGAAACTGACCAGGGACCAAATACTCCTCCTTCCGCGAACACGGGCTCAAAGAAGGGCACGGCGACCAGCAACAGGGCAGATGATATTGGGGCTTGATAGTACAGAAGCTGCATCGAGTTTACTTGCAATTCATGTTGTTTGGCTCCTACCCACTGAAAAGTAGGAGAAAGAACACGTTAGGCAGAAAAAAACAGCATCACTCAACAAACAAAAGATGCAACTCCAGCCACACAGGGGGAGTTTGGGGCAGGGCTTGGGGAAGGGAAAATGCCTAATGATTCAGCAAGATTTCAAAGATCAATAGTATATATGTATATCCTTTAAGCTCCCTGGATGAAAGGAGCAGTACAAATTCAATGTCTGATTATCTATTTTCTTCTCAATTATAAAGCAGAAAAACAATCCTCTCTTCCCTCCTGATCCTAGTAAATGGGGAAAGTCAATGCATACGGGGCCCCACAGTCATAAGAGATCTTGGGAAAATTAGGCAGGAATGGAAATTTATAAGCTGGAATAAGCAGGCTAATATTTATAAGCAGGATAAGCAGGAATACAGATGCAGTGTCAGACTTCACTTCTTTCTATAAATGGCCCCGAAAATGAAGACTGGGGGGCAGGGCAGACTTTAATTAGAGATTGACAGAAACCTCAGTTATCCCAGGTGGCTGCCAACGTGTGTGGCTAGAAAGGTATGTGCGGTCTTTTCATTCACTTCAGAAAACCCAACCAATGGTAGAAGGAACTGTCTTCTTTATGGCTGACTTTTCTGTGAGTAATCTCCCACCAACACACCTCAATAAACTAGATAATCACAAACCCTAAAAGACTATCTTTCAGTAGAACCAACACCGCAAAGCCTCAAATCCCATCAGTTCTCAAAATGTTTCACTAATATAACTGAAAAGGAGGCTTTAAACAAAGCTTGATAGGACTGTCTGAATAAGATCTGGCAGGAACAGCGGGGCTTCTGAATAACTGTGCCTACATAATCCTTTTTCCTGTAGGTCCAGGTATCCTGTTACATAAAATCTAAGTCTATAGAAATTGACCAGGACAAAAATAGAAGAGCAGGAAATCTGAAGCACATTCCTGCCAGCCTTAATAAGAGTTTGCTGTGAACATGAAGGACAAAGAATTGATTCTTTTGCTTGGGGAACCACAGTAAGCAAAAATGAATGCAGAGGGTGTATGCCCAGCTCTGCGTTGCTTCAGCAGCCTCTTTGGGCAGCTGTGTGTCTCTGACACAGGACAGACGGCCTGGAATGGTGGTGACTCTCAGGCCTCCACTTGCCCTCACCGCAGTGTAGCCTGGCTTCTGCCCACCAACCTCTCATGAAACTGCTCCCCAAAAGGGCACCTTCATCTCCAGTGGCCACATCGAAGGACTGCTCTCAGCCCCCTTCCGGTCGGAGCCCTCTGCAGAACCTGTAGATTTCTCTCAGAAGAACCTAACTTCTGGTTTGCGCTGCTTCCTCACTGTCCCAGACTGATCTTTCACTATCTGCTGACATCTAGAGCTCCGACTTCCTTCCTTGAGCATCCTTTAAGTCACACCTTCAACAGCTTACTGGCCATCTTCATTTAGATCACCTGCAGGATCTTGTTTAAGATTAAGCTGATTATTTCTTTCCCCAAATTAGCTCCTCCTGTGTTGGTCTGATAATTAATGATATAATCTCCTCCAAGGATCAGACAGACTCCTTATTTTCCTCTCTCTCACATTCAGTCGGGTCCTACTAATTCTTTCTCCAAAGGTCTCTGGAGTATGTTTTTTTTTTCCTTTCCCTGTCCAGTACCACTGTCCTTGTTCAGGTCCTTCCCATCTTCCCCTTAAACCATGGAGCACTTCCTGACTGCTCTGCCTATCACCCTGTCGTCCCTCATTCATCCTTCATGCTATCAGAGTGAAGTTTCTAAAACACAGGGAACGGTCAAGTCACTGCCCACCTGAACTCTCCTGGTGCCTGTGGAATAAAGGGCACACTTCCTCAGCACGACACTCAAGACTGTCGTCTGCTCTCATCCACCACACAACTACAGTCCAGTCTCACCAAACAAATCAAGTTCCCCAAAAACGCTCTGTACTGTCACACATCACGGCAAAGAAACGCTGACCTCTGCTATACTTCTCTGCTAAGCGAACTCCCGTGCGTTCTTCAACTTAAATAGTTAACTTTCCCATAAAGTCTTACCTCACTACCACCCTCTTGCAGAAGTACCCCTTCTTCCCTGGTGTTCTTCGGGAACTTCCTCACACCCTGAGCTATACTGCTTGCCATCAGCTGTCTCCATGCATTTCTGCAATGTTGGGTTATAGCTGCTTTTTATCTCTGAATCAGGGTTGAGCATAAAGCAGAAGAAATGTCTGCTGAGTGAATGAAAGCCTCAACCATCTTTCTACAACTAAAAGTAATAGCTGGTCACTCATCTCTTCATTTCTTTTAATACCCTAGCAGTATAAGAAGAAATAACCTAGAAATTACACCAGGTTATAATGGGAAAATACAACTTTCCTTAAGATGAATTTTGGGGGGCATAGACCTATTCTGTACCAGTACTTTTACCACTCACTGATAATCAAAAACTTTGCCCGTGAGCTAGTCTACAATCATTTCTTGGTTGATCTCATTTCAAATATCTACCTGAGAGATACAGAATCCTTTGATTTCAATTTATAGCAATTTTGAAACTAGTGTGAACAAAAATGATCATATTGGCATGGACAGTGAGTACTCAGAACTGAAGTTATGTGTAAGGGACACCAGAAATTCTAACATTCAACAAATAAAATTTCTTACTATATCTAATAATTAATCCATACTGGGTCAAAAAAAAAAAGTCCATTTAACAAAAAAGATAAACAGGAATGTTCACGTACTGTATCTAATTAAAAAAATTAAATTTAAACTCAATGAAGTATGCCCAAATGCACAAACCTGAACTTCCGCTGATTTCTATCTGTAGTGAAAGACAGAATATCTTGGGGCCCAGTGACAAGACTGAGTGGTGCTCCATCTTTTCAAGTCACTGCTCTCTTTTATTTAAACTGCTTCTCTGCCACTAAGAAATGTATTCAACCCCAGTATTTTCACATAACAATGTTTCTGAAATGACCACTGCCAGAAAATTTAAGTTGCTAAGGCTGTATTATTAAACTCCTAACATTCATAACAAGGATGCCTTAGTTTATAACCAGGGAATGTTTGTGAAAAAAGTAAAACGGGTCACACATTTTGGCTCCGATTCCCCATCCAGGCACATCCAGAATTTCCAGTCCAAGGTTTTCAGTATAGAGAAAATACTGTTACACTGTACCCTTTGCCATTCATTATTCTTTTCCCCACTATACAAGAAACAAACAAAAATACTTATTGAGATTTTATGGTAATGAACTAAGTGAAGCCATGAACAAATTTGAAATAAATGACTGATACAGGCAAGACATCGTGCTAGTGCAAGAAGTGAAATACCCATTGCTATAAAACACTGACATAGAAAATGACTAGAATATACAAGCTGTAACAGCAGCATATCTTCTGAGGCAAAGATGTATAAATCTGAAATTTTCCTTTCCTGTTCAAATTTTTGGACCTGCACTCACTCCTTCATAGCAACACCATAATTAAAGAGTAAATGATAAATATAAGCAAAAGACCCAATCCTCAAGTAAAAAGTCTTACTATTCATTTTGTAAAGATTTCCCAGAAAACAATATAGCTTTACCCCAAACTCAGATTGTTAAGCATGGGTGTTATACACTTACAAACAGGTAGGAAGGTACTTGCTGAGCATCACACCCAAGTTTCTCTGTCTCCTTTCTTCTCTTCACCTTAAGTCAGATAATTTATGCAATTATGCTTTCTTCCCAACAGTCTATTGTTTCTATACTGTATTGTCTAAACCTTGGGGCCAGCTTCAAAATTTATGAAATCTGCCAAAAAGGCACATAAAGAAAAAAAAATTACCAACCACTTGATAAAGGGATGTAACTAAAACACCAAGAGCAGCAAACACCGTTCCAAGGAAATTAAACTTCACATCGTAATAAGAATTTAGGATTACACCCACAGTTATAGGAATCTGTAAAGAAAAAGAGGTAAATGTTGTTCAGATTATACTTATGCGACATAAAATTAATATTCCTTTCACAGTGTCTTGCAAGGTTAATCATAAAAACATCACTAGGAAACTGAAACATATTCTTTCCATATGAAAAAAAAACGGACTGTTAATCCTGTGCCTTCAAAGTGAAAGATGATAATTCTGTATTTACCCTCACATTTAGTTCTATTTACAATTCTGGGTAAAATGATGAGTCTATGCATTGCACTTTGCAAGAAAATACCACATGCGTGCACATACGAGTAAACGGACCCCAAAACTACTATCTAAACAATATGTAAACATAAACACACAACAAAAGCATTAGTATTTTAAATGTTCTAAGTTATAAAGCGCTAAATTATTTTAGTCTATCTTCTTTTATTAAGATGCTGAAACCTCTACAGCATGTCGCTGCAAACACATCTTGAGACTTACATTTCACGTTTATCAAAAGATAAACGTAATCCGATACAGATTTACATCGCCCAACACAGCTTTCTTTTCTTACCGATCATAGCATTTAAGGATTTCCATCAAACAGTATTTCTTAAAACTCACAAGCACACTCTACCGGGCTAAAAGCCCAACAGAGCGCCAAGACGGCTTTTCTTCTTCCCCAGATAAGCCTGAAGTTCACATGCCCACAAATGACTCGTGTGGATTTCAAGATCACGGGAAAAAGCGTGGCGCAAGGTTACCTATTCGAATTTCCCGGGGAGAAAGCCACGCCAGGAGGCGGGTGGTTAGAGGCGCGCCTCGCCCAGCTGGAGCTACTCACCAGCGTGAGCTGTATTTTGGTGGAGAAGGTTTTCTTGTAGCAGAAGGTCTGGATGACTATGATCACCGGCGTGGTCATGGCCTTGGCCAGCTGATAGGTGCCGATGGTGTTGTTCTGCAGAGATAAGTTGGTGAAGACCACGAAGCCACAGAAGCTGAGGGCCAGGAGGAGGAGCTTGGAAGGCTGCAGACTTTTGGGGGCAAACATGTTCAGCTTCTGGCATATGTACAAGCCCAGCCAAGTGACCACGAAGTGCACCAGGGTCAGGCTCATGTTGGGGAAGCCGTAGTGGACATAGATCCATTTGTTGAGGAACACGATACAGATGGACACCAGCAGGTTGAGCAGGAGCCCGGCGGCGATGCGCCCGTTGCCCCGTACTCGGTCCGCCAGCGATGCCATTACCCCCGCGGAGCCGGGGCCCTTCACCTTCAGAAAGGGGCGCCCGGCCTGTCTCCGGCTGCCCTTTGCCTCCTCCTCCGCCGCCGCGTCCTTGCAGCCGCCGGCTTTACGGTCTGGCCGGGGAGAGGCATGCAACCTTCGGGTCCCAGGCGAGCAGCCGCCTCGGCGGAGAACACATGCTCCGCCGCCGCCCATTCAGCCCGCGACTACGCGGCAGCACGTCCCGCGCGCCCCGCCCCCTTCCGTCCGCGGTCACGTGGTGACTGGGGGTGCCCGCGCTTCCGCCCTCCAACAGTTGACGAAGCCGCCTCTACCTGCGCAGGCGCGTTGAGCTCTGGGTGCGGCGAGCTGCCTCCTTGGTCCCTTACCTCCTGGGTTGCTTACACTTGGCTGCGGCAATCTGGGACCCGTTTCTTGTTTGACATTTTATGTATGTCGGTTGGGTCGACTTGCTAGGTATATTTGGTGCTGAGCAAATTGAGCCCTCGCCAGACAGGGAAAAGGATTTCTTCTTGAAAGCATATTTTTAAACGTTTTATTTTAAAACTCCAAACACACAGAAGAGTAGACAGTATGATGAACCCTCATATACTCATCATGGTTAGTAACCAATCGGATTTTCTTTTTTCTCTTTTTTTGGGGGGAGATCAATGTTTGGTTTTTCATCGTCCTGGATAAGTGTCCATTTTACTTCGATGTTCTAATATACTTGGTCAGAGTTGTATATAGTATTCTACCATATTTTCAATTTATTTCATCTGTTGTTATATCATTTTACTTACTCTAAACGTTATGCATTTGAGTTTTCTTTGTCCCTTGGTTAGCCTTGTGGGTAATTGTCTATTTTATTGGCCTTTTCAAATATTCTACTGATTTTGTTTCAAGTCATTACTTTCTTCATTCTGACTTTCCCCCCTTATTTCTTGAATAGAATGATCAGTTCATTTATTTTTATTTAAAAATAAAAAGATTTAAAGCTGTGTTTCCTCTTTGAGAATAGCTTTACACACAGACCTCAGGACAATGTAATGTTCTCATTGTCCTTAATTCTTTACTTTGATCGACAGTTTTAATTTCCTCTTTGAATTCAGAATTATTCAAATACTGGGCACCTGTTTTGTGCCAGGCACTGTATTTGGCACTTGGGAGATAATGGCAAGTAAAGCCAGACCAAACCCTTTCTCATAGATGTTAGTTAGAGAAGACTGATATTAAACAATTAAAACCATGAGAAATGAAGGTTCTGAAGTAACAAAATATGATCCTATGCATATGGAATAAGAAAACCTGATCTAACTTGGAGAGGGAGAAGGAGCTCCCCAAGGAAATGACTCAAATGAAGATGAGGAGTTAATTAGGCAAAGCCTAAAGTCCAGCTTTCCTAACATTGTCTTGCTGATATGCTTTCCTCCTTATCATGCCACCAAACGCTACCAATTCTTACTATACTGTGTGCCTTTTCAATTGTATATTTATATTGCCATCCTCCCTTCCAGTTTGGATCTACAGAACCCTACCTAGTCAGTGATTTACTGGCTGTTTGCCCTCACCTGCTCCGCAGTTAAGAGCCTAGCCTTAATTAGCCTGTCTTAGTCTACTCAATTCAGTCTCCTTGTGATAACAGACCCAGACTGATAATCTGAGCATGATTGATAAATTATATTTTTTATCATTCCTCTATTTCTTTTAGAATATTTGAAAATAGTTAAAATATGAACTCTGAAATTTCGGTTAAAATATAAAAAATATCTAGTGGATTTCAACTGCCTGTTGGGTTAGGTTTACTCATCTTGCCTTGATTCAAGGCCTTTGTGAGCCTAACCCCAACCTCTGACATTCATTCAATTTCCCATTGTTTCAGAACTTGTACCTCTCCAGGCTGATTTAGTTAGTTAAGTGGCTTTCTCTGCCTTCTTCACCAAAGCACAGGAGCCCTAATCCTTATTTGTCCTGAAATGTGATTATCATCTTTAGTCTCATTTACAGACCTTGGAAATAGAGGTCATGAGTGTTATAGCTAGAATGGATGAGAGTAAAATTCAAAGCCAAATTTCTCTGGCTTCCAGCCCATTTCCCCTCCTTTTTATTATGAAAAATTCCAAACTTATGCAAAGTTAAAATAGAATGATGAACCTTCCTGTACCCATCACCTGGCTTCACCAACTGCCATTTTTGTTTCATGTATACCCACTCCTACTCCTCCATTTAATTTTTTTGGGGGGGGGGGTACACCAAGTTCAATCATCTGTTTTAATACCATTTAATTTTTTAAAGGTAAATTTACATTCATTCAAATGCACAAATCTTATGTTGTAGTTTTTTGACAAATGGATTCACTTAGTAACCCACACCCCTGTCAAGGTATAGAACATTACCATCACTCCACAAAATTCCCTAGAAAATCCCCACCCCACCCCAAGAGGAAACCACAGTTCTAATTTTTCTTCACCATAGATTGTGACTGTTCTAGAACTTCATATAAATGATCATACAGTACGTATCTTTTTTGTGGCTAGGTTTTGTTGAATAGATCAATTCTTTCCTTTTCATGTTGCTGAATAGTACTTTTTTGTATAAACATCACGGTTTGTTTAGCCATTCTCCTACTGATGGGCATTTGGGTTATTTCCAGTTTTTGCCTGTTATAAACAATGCTGCTATGAATACTTTTGTACAGGTATTTTTGTGGAATTTATTTTCACTTCTCTCATGGAAATATGTAGGAGTGAAACCTCTCAGTTTAAGAGTAGGTGGTTGTTTATAAGAAATAGTCAAATCTTTCCCCAAAGATTGTACCATTTTACATTCCCCAGCAATGTGGCCCAGTCACAGTTGCTCCACATCCTCCCAAACATTCAGTTGTTAGTCTTTGATTTTAGTCATTCTGAGGGATGTATAGTGGTATCTCATGGTTTTAATTTGCATTCACCACTGACTTGAGCACTTTTCACAGGCACATGTTAGGTATATGCCTTCCTTTAAGAATCATCTGTTGTATTTTGTCCACTCTTTAAATGTTTGGGGGGGTGGGGGCCTTTTTATTATTGAGTTGCAAGAGTTCTTTATATATGTAGGCTGGACATGAGTTTTTTTGGTCAGTTATCCTTTTGCAAATATTTTCTCCCAGGCTGTGGTTTATTTTCTTAATGATGTCTTGGATGAGCAGAAGTTTTATATTTTGATGAAGTCTAAGCAATTTTTTCCTTAATGGTAATTGCTTTCTGTCTCTTATATAGGAAATCTGTACCTACCCTTGGGTCCCAAAGATATTCTCTATTTTTCTTAAATTTTACAGTTTTAGCATTTATATTCAGGTTTATAACCCATCTACCTCATGTTTTCTCTCTTTTGGTTATCTCCCATTTGTAAGCCCTACACTCTAGTGAATTCAGCATAAACGCTGATTCATAAACATGCATCTACCATTTGTTGGCCTTGCTCATGCTGATTTCCTAATCCATAGTGCCCCACCCTTCTTGTGCTTTCTCTGTCTTTGCAAATTCAGTGCATCACCCAGACCCCAGCTTAAATGCTACTTCCTCAGAAACCTCTTAGCTGGAAATAGTTTCTTCCTGCTCAGATTTGACATTTAAAAATATTTGGCATTTGAAAATATATTTATTGTATTTCCCCTACTAGAAGGGCTAGACGAGATCTTACTCATTTTGTATTCTCCAATTTATTCACTGCTTGCTGTGTGCCAGATACTATGCTGAGTCTTTACATGCGCCAACTTATTTCGGAGCAGGTCTGCTGAATGAGAGTTCATAAATAAAGTGTCTTCAAGATAAAGAAAACAATAGCATAATATTATTTTAGAGAACATTCTTGCTATGTTCATCTAATTAATTGTAGGACCTAAAAAACCAAATTTTATGATGAGTGTCAACTGTAAATTGGCACTTGCCATGGGCACTTGCCATCTACCTCTACTACAAGGATTAAATCACACGTGCTGCTGCGGCTGCCGACCTTCCACATCCCCTGAAGGGAATTCAGGGTGGACACCAGAAATGAAGCACTCTGTGCTTTGGAAAATGAGCGGAAGAGGTCTTCAGATAGTTAGATGTTTTCAGGAGCTGATTTTATGAGCCCAACCCTTGCATCTTCTCATATCTAGAAAAGCACTAAATCCCTACATGGTGGTGTCTGCTCCTCGTGACTAGCAGAAACCCCCTACAAAAAAAAGTACTGTTTGCATGTACTCCTCCTTTACCAAGAATACATACATACTAATCTTCCCCCCTGCCTCTTTGGAACAGTTTCTCAGAGCTAATCTGGGATGCTGTCTCCCAGGCTGCAGTCATCATTTTTGCCCCAAATACACTCAACTCGCAACTCTCACATTATGCTTTTTTTTTTTAGTCGACAGGAATTACACACTTGGCTTAAAAATGTATCTACTTTCCATCCTCAATTTTAAGATTTTAGAGTACTTATGATCACAGGGAAAAGAGTAGGATAACAGGAAATTTAATTTCTCATTACATAACAGAGGGACATTCCTGGAATTCATGTGAACAGAAAATTCTAGTTTTTATAGTTTTATTAATAAACAGAGAAATGATATAATACATTAAATTTTCAAAGTGTCACCATAATATTCTTAAAAGTACAAAATTCAATGCCTAAATTTTACATTTTCCCCATGATAACGTAAAAGAAAAAACCCAGTAATTACAAATACATATATTTTACAAAAAAACCTCCATTTATCATGGAGATTATCAAGATTACAAAGAGCAGATGAATTATGACTGAATTTCATATCCTAATGGGTCAAGTCCCTGGTCTAGGAGCATTAGAGAGGATTCTCTTAACTTCTGTAGCAATCTTCTTAGTTCTTCCTTAGAAAACACCTGATTTTTAAAAAAAGAGAAAAATGTTAATGATGAGAACAAAGAAGAGTGTGAATTTATAGTCACCTAGTCAACCTGATTAGCTTAATGCAAGAAGAAATTCGTCTTTAAGATTTATGTAGCCAGAGGCCAGTATATTAGCATAGCCCAGGAACTTTAAAGCTACTTCTCTGGGCCACTCTATATACTTCTAACTGCTTAGAAATGTATACATATTTTGGATAAAAAAGCACAAACATTAAAACGAGGTCATTAAGAAAATCTAAGAACATCTAAAGAATATAAACACATCTCACAAAATTAAATATTACTACAGAGGTTATCGAATCACTAAAATTTAAAAGTGCAAATGCTCTAGAACTTACCAGATACAGCTTGTGGCGCTCAGAGGATACCATATCCGCTAACTGCAGGCATTCCTGATACTGACCAGTACTATGCAATATGGTGTGAAGCAGAAAACACAACATTGGCAGACAAAGCTTTCTCAGTAAAACCATTTGATGTGTTCTTTCATGGTCTTCCTCAGCATCCTACAGACGGACATCAAGTAGTCATTCTAACAACTTGAAGCTAAATACCCTTACAAAAAAGTCAATGAATCAAACCAAAATGCAACAGGTAGAAGCTAAAGAGTTTCTATAAAGCTATCATGCCAATTAAAAATATAAGCCAGGGTTTCAATCATGGTATCTAGTAGACACGATTTTTTGGCCAAAAAAACATGAAGAGGAACAAAGTATACTTCAGAGGAGTCAGAAGTCTGATAATGAAAACAAAATGCTTCTGAATTTGTATTTACTATGTCTTAAATAAAAACATGCATAAAAGGAAAAAGAGTTAGAGACTAGAGCAAAAATGAAGACAGAAGATAATAACCATTCTCCTGTGTGTGTATATATATATATAAGGAAATACAGATATCAGGAGGACTGCGAGGGCATTTCATACCAACAGCAGTGACTCCTGCTAGGAAGAAGGGTCAGGATGAGGGGAGAGGTACACAGGGAGGACAATTTCATTGCAAATGTTTTGTTTTTTTAAACAGAGAATGGATTTATGATGCCTTTGTATAATTTATTAAAAATAGAAAAATTAAAAGAACCTACAGATTTGAATAATACAATGAATGGGACAGAACAGATATATGAGGAAAACTTACTGTAGAGAAAACAGTGAGCATTTCTTCATAAGTATATAGGGATCTTTCTAAAAGATTTTGTGGGTACTAAGAGTACAGAAAAAAGAACAGACCTTTTATGCCCACTACATTTTCTTATAACAAAGCTGAAAACTAAAATAACTAAAATAATAAAAAGGTACCCAACCATAATAAAATTTCTGAAATAATCTTAAAAATCAGAAGGAAATCTATAGGACTCACGGTGTAAAACAAAACAAAACAGGACAAGCAAAAACAACTGGTCCTTTGAAAAGCCTAATAAGATACCTAACTAATTAAAATTTTTTTCCCTTATGACAATTATATTAATCACTAAAAATCTCTTCACGTGAGAGACTATAGTGTTAAATTGCTAAAGCATTTTCAAAGGTAGATGTAAGTGGAGATGTGAAGCAACAGAATGTAATCTGGAAATTATACCAAGGAATAATTGTACTAGCTTAATCTGACATAGGTCAGGTTTCCACATATAGGAAAAATTAATATCAATCTTTTTGTCTTTTTGTCTGTTTTGAGATACAGATACATAGAAGCAAATATTAAAAGGCATGCTTTGTATTTCCTTAGCTTTAAAAGAGAAAGCACCTCCATTTATTTTCTCAAATAGGCACTACCTTCAGAGGTGGATTTAAAACACCTCAAGGTCTTACTCATAATTCGTATTAGTGATTCCTACTAGGAGCCGCGGAAAAATGAGAGGACTGCTGTTTTCTGGGTCACTCCGTTTGTGCTCCAATGTACTCTTTCCCCCTATGCTAAAGAGGCAAAGTACCCCTGGCCCCAGACTCCTTTTCACCTGAAAGTAGCAGCAGGCTTACTGATAACCTCATCTCACAGGATGGACTGTGGCACCTGCCTCTCCTAAATCCTGTTGTTGCCAAATACCAGGGTGTGATGTCTTCTGCTGACTACAGCCCATCCCCATAGCGGCAGACTGGCTGCTGCCACCCATCCAGAATTATGCTTGATGGGCCCAGCAATTTGCCACAAGGAAAACGGAATAAATTGCTCTGCTACAACCTATGATATTTTTCTCATCTGAATGAACAAAAATCCTATAAATCTGAAAAATGTGAAAAATTCGTAAATATATAAACAAAAAGATTCTTTCCATCAGGGACATATAGTACCTTATATGTGAGAAAAGCTCAATAACTGATATGTGTTGAGATGTATGTATGTACGTGTATATGTCCTATTTAGGATGGGAGGGGGTTGGGGTTGGGGTTGGGGCAGAGTTTCTAAAGACACTGGAGCAGACTGCTGAAAGAAGTAAGGAAGCCATCCATGCAGATATCTTGGGAAAAGAGCACTCTAGGCAGAAGAATGGCAAAGAGGCCAGAAGGCTAGAACAAAGTGAGGGGAGAGCAGTTGGATACAAGACTGGAGAGACAGCCATGGCCCAACATATGTGTGGTCTTGTTGGTCAAGAAAAGAACTTTGGGTTTTATTCAAAGTCTAATGAGAAGCCATCTGAAGGGTCTGAGTAGGAGAGTGATATCTGATTTTAAAAGGATTGCTACCTGACCTATATGAGGAAGGGACTGTGTAAGGAAGAGTGGAAGCAAGCAAAAAACAGTTGAGGCTTCAACTAGAATGTGGTTGAGGCAGAGGCGGGGAAAACTAAGTAAAGATGAGCTGCTCCGTTCCACCTGCCACCCCTGTGTGCCACCAGCCTCCAACACAAATGGGACCATTCTGCAGTTCCGTAAAAAGTAAGGTGCAGATGTTAAGAGTCAGCATATAAGGCCAGGGCTTTGTTGAAGAGCTGTGCCCTGCACATGGTGCTAGCCAGGTGAGTGAGTGGGGGCTGAAATCTAATCCATGCTCCATTCTACAGCTCATGTGCACTTGGCATGGAATCTGTATAAGAGAATGGATACCCTTTCCTAATTCTTACACAAGTGATATGTGTTAGCAGGAGTCCTGAATAATTTCCTGCTTTGTTGAATATGTAATAGTGTTAAGCTTAAACTCTACTCAAAATATCATTATCATTTTATTGTTCAAGAAATATCTTCTTGTTTGGATTAGAATTGAAGAAGTGACTGAGACTGAAATTTGATTTTTAGATGTTTGATAAAGCAAAATGGTATCATTCATAGCCTTCCATTCCTACTCCATTTTTAAAACACTCCAGAGTGTCTGTTTTGTGAGTTTCACTATCTAATCTAAGATTAATTCTTAGACTAACAAAGGTTTATGTATAAATAAGGCATCAAGTCTTTTCAAACCTTAAATACCACTTAATTAGCATTTTGCAACACTAAAATTTTATCTTTATGAGCACTGCACCATGAATTATTAGAAGAGAAAACCTGAGGAAACTGCTAAAGGCTCAAAACTATTTATGAAGTAAACAGAGTTCTATTATGAATTTATATGTAAGAGGTGGAGACTAATTACTTTATCAGGAATAGTAGCAAAGAGGGGCTCAAATCTAGTTTCCTGTCCCTAATGTTTTTGCTTCTGGTCAAAAAAGGGAAGCCAGAGGAGCCAGAAAAACGTAGTAGCAAAAACCAAACCAAAACAAACAATAAAAAAGGAGTGAATATATTAGGATTCAGGGAATGCAGAAGGAAAGATACCAAAAACACTCCTGTGATTTTTTCTGTTCAAAATAATATACTTAATATCCAAGAATCCAGCATTTATAATCCTTGGACAGATCGTCAGTTCTGCAGAGGTAAAACTGAGTTACTCACTCTTTCTGTCATGCCCCAGGAGCAAGCCTCAATGCCTTGCCCTCACACCTTTATTACCTACAGCACTCTTCCTTTCCTCCACCTCAGCTCATCCAAATCTACCCCATTCATTCAAGCTTCAGTCAAATGCAACACCTTTTAAGCTTTCTGTCCAGATTTCTTCTGGGTAGAAGGAACGTTTTCTTTTCCTAAACTCACAAAATGCTCCATCTGTGCTTTTCTTATGGCATTTGGTGCTTCTGTAACTGGTTCTCAACCCAGGCTACACATTAAAGCTCTCCAGGTAATTTAAAAAAAGAAAAAAGAAAAAGAAAAGCTCAGCCCAGCCCTACCTCAGACCAATTAACCCAGAATCTCTGGAGGTGGAACTCAGTATTTTCTTTTTTTAGTATTTAAAAATATATTTGAAAATCATTTCAAACAAACGAACTTACAACAATAGTACAAAGAATATCTCAACACCCTTTACCCTGCTATGTTCAGTCTTTGCCCTATTTGCTTTATGATTTGCATCTGTGTGTGTATCTATAAATACACATTTTTTTTAACCCTTTGAGGGCAAGCTGCATAATCATGTTCCGTTACTCCTAAATCCTTCAGTGCTTATTTCCTAGTAAAAAAAAAATTTTCTAATAGTATCACAAAGCAGTTAATGACTTCAGGAAACTGAACAGTGATGTTAACACCTTAAAACATCGCTGATCAACACTGTCCTTCACAGCATCTTTTCTACTCCATGCAGGGTCCAGTTTAGGATCACATATTGTATTTAACTGTCATGGCTTTTCGGGACTCTTTAAAAGTTTTTTTTTTAATACAATTTTTAAAGGTTACATTCCATTTACAGTTATTACAAAATCCTGGCTATATTCCCCATATTGTCCTTGTAGCCCGTCTACACCTAGTAGTTTGTACCGCCCACTCTGCAGCCCCTACGTTGCAGATGTTGCCCCATATGTTGCCCTCCCCCCACAACTGGTAACCACTAGTAGAACCAACCCAGTATTTTTTAAAAGTTCTCTGGGTCATTTAAATGGACAGCTCCGAGGTGAGGGCCACTGCTTTATGTATGTCTTACTCATTCTACTAGACTTATCTTCATATCTGTAAATTGAGCTGAATACATGTACAATTAAGTTTTAGGTCTGGAATTTTTAAAAATTAGATCTTACCATCCTGAGTGAACATATTAAATATGGAGAAATAGTTTACCCACAAGTCAAACATTCTTATATTCCCTAACTAGTATTTCAGGTTAGACTTAAATTATGGGATGTTCAGTTATAAGTACAAAGGTTACATAAGATCTGTAACTGCTCCCATTCAGGTAAAGAACTTTTTAAAAAAGACATTGTTTTTGCTTTTAGCTATAAACAATGCACACAGCTTACCTCTCTAACATCCACCATCCACCCTCCATCAACAAACAACAAGACGTTATACATTTTCTCCTTCACATCAGCAGTCAGGGCATCCAAATGCCCTTTCCAAATACTATAGTCCATCTGCAAAATAAACATAAGGCGGGTATATAACAGACTACAGCATATCTGTAAGGCACAGACAGGAATATACATATATGGAACATCATTCTAAAGAGATGACAGTCAGTAAGCCAAACATAAAAATAAACATCAACAGACTGTAGTTCAATAACACACTAAAATGTTAACCATGTAAATGAACAGTACTGCCACCTGAAGGTATGTTTCATATTTGGTTAATTATTTACAGAAAAGTAACTAAAGGGATGGCTTTTTTCAAAGTAAAACACTAATAAGGAAGATCACCTGTTATAATAGGAATTTGTTGAAGAAATGATCACTTTAAACATGACGTGTATTTTTGAGATGCAATAGACATGTCTCATCTACATTCAACTTACTTCATATTTCTTTTCTTTGTGTTCATGAGCCACTTTCTCAGTAAAAGTTGCTTGAGGTGTCAAAGTAGGTTTTTGTGGAGCTGAATTCATATGCTTAAACCACTCATTAAAGGTTTCGTGGGCTTCCTAAAATGTAAAATAAAATAGAGAAATACAAAACAAAGAAAACTTTTCAGGTATGTTCAACAAAACTTTTAAACATTTGGTTCTTAGAAATAATTTTGCAGTAGCATGAAATAAAATTAATATTTTTTTATACAAAAAAAATCATGGTGAATAAGTGTTCTGTTTGCAATGTTAACATGTTCACTTGTCTGTCTTCTTGATGAGCCTATTAGCTTCTAGAGGGCACGGAGAGAAAGACATCCAGACTTATTCCTAGAACCTAACCAATCACGTCATTATTTGTTGAATGAATTTTGAATATGTTGTTATTTTAGTCATAATACACAATATCTTGCTTTTTTTCAGTTATTGCCAAAAGCAGAAATGTTAGTTGAGACAAGCATTCAAAGAATCTTAAGAAAACATATGTTTCAGACATCACACACACCATCCACCCTGTGAAATGTTCTTGGTTGGTTAGCACTGATTAGAGGCTCATGCAAATGAACACCAGGTCATAACTTCAAAGTTCTTATGGATCAGTCAGTCCCACAGTTACAGGGGAGATAAGACAGTGAGTCAATCACCACTTCTGGGAAAACAGTTCAAAGTCAATCAGGAAAGTCATCATAAAGAAAGGCACTCTGTGGGTTTTACAGTCTCACCAAGTAAGCTCTAATGCACAAATGTTCTCGGATAGCGTTATCATCTTCAGCAGGAAGTGGGCTCTCCATTCCTTGTTCCTCCCACTGGTTATAGATTTCTGCTATCGAATCCTGAGGAATTTTCACAAATACTTCTTTTGCAGCTTCGTGCTTTTTTGATGCTGTGGAAAAGATATACAGTTTTTCAGATACAGATTTCTGTGTAATGGTTTCTAAAGGAGTAAAATTATTGGTTTGTAACCTGTGCGCCTAGAGTCTGTGCCCCACAACAAGAGAAACCACTTCAAATGAGAAGCCAGAGCATCATAATGAAGAATAGCCCCCACTCGCCGCAACTAGGGAAAGCCCACCCAGCAACAAAGACCCAATGCAGCAAATAAATAAGTAAAATTAATTTAAAAATTTTTTTAATTATTAAAAAAAAAGCAATTCCATTTTTTCAAAGCCTTGAGATTATATGAAAAATTGAGTAGGACACGAAAAGTCACTATTAAATACGTTTTGTTTCATAGTACCAGCCATAAGAGAGGCTGTTTTGTACCTTTCCCTACTGGAAGGATTAGAAAAACAAACAACAAAGTTCAAGAACAGAATAAAAACAACAACAAAAATACAAAAATACAGCATACCCAAGAATTTCCTCATTATCGCATTGCCTTGTTTTAGTGCTTCTGCCCTCTGTGCTGGGTCAAATACCAACCAGTCAATTACATCAATTTTTAAACGGTCCTCCTATTCATTTAATTGGGGGAAAAAAAAGTCAATTGTGTTTTTCCTAAGATATTCTGCAAATTAGTAGAACTAGCTCACATCTGTACTTCTAGTGAATATTTTCCCTCAGAATATACAAAATTATGAAAGAAAACAGCTTTTCTTAGTTTATTTTCACATTTAATAGGTCTCTATTAAACTGGACCATGAGTCTGGAATTATATATTCGATGTCCCACCAACTTATTCATGTGATTCCTTTAAGTGCTACTCTAAAATCTTTTTCGTTCCTAGATAAAACTTTCTATTCTTACCTGAAAACAGGAATAAGTACGCTACATGAAAGTTAGAGATTGACCAAGTATCTAGAATAATCTGATGAGCAAAAATCCAATGCTCAGGTTTTTTCCATTAAAGAAGCTTCCCTTAACAGCACACTACTCCTAAGCAATTCCTTACACAGACTTTAAGTTTGCTGCCAGTTTCTATCACTTGGCTGACAAAGATAAATTCTTAAAAAAAGAAAGAAGCCAGAGTATTTTAAGGTAGCAGTTCACAAGAAGCATAACGTGAGGGATTATCAGGAGTTACGTGCCCGCCCCTCCCCCGCGGTACCTCAGCAGTGCCTGCGTCCAGGGCTGGGGCCAGCTCATGATGCCTGAATTCACCACTATCTTTCTTTCTAATATTCTCAACTACAGTTTTTGTTATAGTTGCAATATCCAAATCTAAAGAATTTTTTGAAGAGACAAAAACAAGAATTAATCATTCACACTAATATTCTCTAAACAGTCACAGTGATTTGGTAAACTTGGGATAAAAATTCTTTAAAAATATGTAAAATATGAAAGACATTATAAAAGAAAATGCCAAAATTAGAAGATATTTTACACGAGTTACAGTATAAGTTATTTCACTCCTAAAACAGAATTTCATTGAAAACCTCATTCCCTTTTTTCCCTCATAAGAGAAACAGGATTTAAAACTAGAAGGCTAAATGTTACTAAAGCCAAAATGATAATCTGCCTACAAAGCCCAAGACATGAAGTTCTCAACCATTTTCACCTGCTTCTTTAGCCAGCTCCAGGCAATGGTGGCGCTGTTCAAATTCTGTAACACCTTCCAAAAAGAATGCATACTGGGCGACAGCAAGGTCTTGAGGCAAATGACAGGTATAAAATGCTATGAGATTTGTATGTTTCTCATTTATTAGAAGCTAAAAAACAGAAAAGGATCAAAGTATGTTCAATAATACAACAAGTTCTAGGATCAACAGTGCTTTTTAAAAAGTTCACTTCAAAATTTCAAATATATTTAGGAAAGATTCATACAGACATAGATGTGTGCTGCTAAACAGAATTAATTTTAAATTCCAAAAGTACTTATGATAACTAAAAGACCTTTATGGATTTTGATGACTTTCCTGCCACTAGATATTAAATTATTCTGATTTTTGTTTTCTTTAAAATGGTTAAAGAGAAAAAAGAATCAAACTGTGCAATCGCAAAGTTTACCTGTATGTATGTCTTTAAAACCTCAATGGACACTTCTTCCTTCATAGGAAAAAAAAAAAGACAGAATAATTAAATTACAGATACAACTGCTTATGTGTACCAGCAATACATCTAATAAAAGTTCTGTTATAATGCTTTCATGATTTTTAATATTTACCACTGAGCAATAACTACATGCCAGGCTAAGTGCTTAGCACTTAGGGTATTGCCTTTCCCTAACTCTCTGCTGGTAGTTACTGTTATTGTTCACATTTTACAGAGGAAGAAGCTAAGGCCTAAGGAGGTTTTATTTACCCACAATTACACACCTAGAAGCTGCTCAGTAAGAATGTGAATCCAGGATTCTTATTCCAAAATCCAACCTTTAACTACTATATCATTCTGCCTTCTACAGGTACTCTGACCAAAATGTCACCAATCATTTAGGACAGAAGAAAAAGAAAAAAGAAAACAAAGGTTCAAAATCTCACAGAGAACTTAGTCTGGTTCAGTTAGCTTAGCTGGTTGATGTAGGGTTGGGTTCTACAGCCACCGATTAGAACCCTAATGAGTCACCCACAGCAAAGTATCATCGAGTGACCATATGAGACTAGGGTCACCATTTCTAGAAAACAACAACCAAAGGCAGCATGTTTTCCTGATAATATGTGTCTAAAGCATCAGTCTTGCAGAGAAGGGTATGCAGCTCATTTTTATTTACTTTGGTCTGTAGTCCCAGAGTGCGGAAAAACAAAATGAGGTGAGTCATGAAGCGGAGGAGGTGTCCAGGTAGATTGTTTCTGCTTTTGGAAAGCCATTTGCTAAATTCATCCATCAAACCTACAAGCCATCAAAGCAAAGATTCAACAATAGGGATACAAATCAAAAGAGATATAAATACTATCCGAGGAACTTACTGTATTCCTATAGCACTATAATTCACTATCACATTAAGAACCATCATATAAAACAGACTCTGGATTAAACTTAAACTTTATTTTCTAAAAATTAAGTAAATAGTTGCATTCAGATAGGTTGGTATTTGGAGAGGTGACAAAATGTGGTAAGTCATATGCAATATTTTGACAACTTTTTATAAAATTACTATAAGAAAACAAAGGACTCATACAAAGTAAAATAAAATATACCTTACCATCAATATCTCCCAGGATAAGGAATTTTTGAACTATATGATAATGTTCTTGATTCTCTTCCAGAACTCTCTGAAAAAATTTTTACATTTTCTGTAAATCTACTATGGTCATTCTGTAGTACGTACTCACTGGTAAGCTAAAAACGTCAACTTTTGAAAGAACATATACAAAGAAAAAGCTCGAAATGAATGGTCTTAGGAGACCAAAATAAAGTAAAACATGAGAAAGATACTGCCCTTGGCATACACACTCAAGGCTGAACATTATCTTTGAAAGCAGAGAATTGCTATAAAACAATCTAATCTCTGTGAATGTTACGAAACTTTTTTGTATTTTACTACTGTTTTCCTTGGCACAGTCCATGGTGAACCAGAAAAGAAGGGCACATGTGACCAAAGCAAAATAAACTATAAGATTTCAACATAAACAGTGGTTCTTGAAAGCATTCTTTGGGTATTCTCTTCCACAGACGGCACCAAGAGTAACAAAACCCATTAAAACAGTGATTAGGTACACAGTAAATTTACAAGTAACCTACTGTTGGATTTTTTCTGAAGCAAATAATTCATACATTTTTGGTCAAATATATTTTAATTTAATTTTTATTTGCTAAATTTTCTTCCAGAATTTTTTTTCTTACATTCAAATATTTGCTCCATCTGGAACTGATTTTAATACATGGCATGAGGCAGAGATCTAGCTTTGTCTTCTTCCAGATGGAAAGTCAATTATGTCCATACCATGTACATAAATCAACCATCCCTCTTCCTCTGAAAGGAAACAGTCATCTCTGTCATCTATTAAGTTCTCATACATGCTTGGATCTCATATGAACTTTTGTATTCCAATCACCTATTTATTCCTGTGCCAATTCTATACTGTTTTATTGTATCTTTACACTGTTTTATTAATGAAGAAGGCAAGTACCCTATAACTATTGTTCTTTTCTAAATTTTCTCACCATTTTTTCTTATTCTTCTACTTGGAAATTTTCTGTTCAGAAATAATGCCCCAAAGCATTAGGTTTCAATGTTAATTTTGGAATGACTGATATTTACATCAAATCACCTCATCCAGGAATGTGGTATATCTATTTATTTGTGTCTTTCAATAGGATTCTATTGTTTTCTTCATGAAGGTCCTCAATCCCTTGGTTAATTTTTATTCCTAGGTATCTTATAGTTTTGGTCAGTAATTTAAATGGGACTTTTACAGGGAGCTAAATCCTTTTCTAACTAGCTGTAACAAGTACAAAAAGGCTATGATGTTTTTCATAACTTTGTCTTGAATTTAGATACTTTAAAATTTCTCTTATTCTTATTAATTCCAGTAACTTATTGAGTCTTGAGTTTCTAGATTTATGCTTATCATATGTAAATATTCCCCCCTTTCTAAATTTATATCTATTCCTCGACTTTCTTGTTTTATTTTCACTCGCTGGAATCTCCAAAACAACAGACTGATTAAAAAAAAAAACCACTTGATAGAGAAAGCATTAAATTTTTTTTTTACTATACAAAGAGCTCTTATACAATAATAAGGAAAAGATAAAATCCAACAGAAAAACAGGTAAGCTCTAAACAGGAAATTCAAAAATGGTCAATAAACACAGAAAAACTTGCTCAGCCTTATGAATAGACAAAGAAATAGGAGAAGAACAGTGAGTTTCTATTTTCGACCTAATCTGATGGACTGCCAAAAAATAAAAAAACTGTGACATCTGGGACTAGTGAGAATGCAGGGAAATGGCTACATTAATAAATTACTTATAGGAGTATGAATTAATTGCTACAACAAGGGAATTAATTTATATATATATATATATATATATATATACCCTTTAACCCAACAGCCCTGCTTTCAGGAAACTTATCGTAAAGAAACAAGACAAGTAGATAAGCATAAATAAGAATAAACAAGAATGTTCACTGCAGTGCTAGAAGCAACATAAATATCTCCAAACAGGGAATGATTAAAAAAAGATACATCGTTCTATAGAACAATATATGTCTATTAAAAATAATAAGGTTAAGTTAAATCTATATCCACTGACTTGAAGAGAGTATCATTAAATGGGGGGGGGGAAAGCTGTAGACCATTGTAGATAGAATGACGTGTAAAACAACCTCAAAAACCAAAATCCTACACTGGCATCTACATTATCTACACATATTTTTAAGAGTATGGAGAAGGATATGAAGGATACATACCAATGCTTTATCACCTCAGTGAACGAGAATAACCATAACGAGGTTTGGAGGAAGTTTTATAAAGGTCTTATTTATACATCTTTAGACTATTTTATTACAAGTACGTACCTTGGTTATGTAAAAAAATTTTAAGACTATTACTTTAAAAAATTCTAGATTATGCTGTGATCTAGGAAAAGAAAGTCTTGTTAATTTTCCGTTATATATTTTAATTTTTCAAAAAGAAAGGGATAAATTAATTTACATGCATACCATATATTTAGGTGAAACCAATCTTAAACCAAGTAAAAAGAAATGATGTATCATTTAAGTATACAATTAAGTTTCTTCCTTTTAAAGAATCTCTCTTATCTGAATAAAAGGTGAGGAAAGGAAGAAAGAATATAACAAGATTCCACACACTTCTGTGCCTTTCAACTACAGTGCAAAACAATGAAACATTTAGTTTCCTATTCCAGTTATCCTAAAATATTAATATTTACCTTTTTATCAGTAGCCTGAAGTTCTTCAAAAACCTTTTCTAAGGTCCAACTTTGAAAGAAAGAACAAGGAAAGGGATAAAATAATATTAATAAATAATATGAACAAGGACTACAAAATAAAACTTCACAAAGCATACTGCAAACCCTCATGATGAAATACAAACCAACAAACTCACTTTGCTTCCAAATATTCTCTAGGGAGTTCTTCAGTTTCATCCAGAGTTATCACTGATGCCCGGATCTCCTGTTCCACCAGACTGTCCACCATCACCCGAAAGTAGGCCCACACTGTATCTTCCCAGGTGTCACAGACAGGAAGTAGCTTTATCCCATTCCAAAACAGAAATACGTAGCCATAGTCAACAAGAAAGAAAGGAAAAGCAGTTACACCCACTGATATGGACTATAAAGTCACTATAATGACATAAAACATTGTGGATTGTAAAATATCATACCAAAATAACCTCCTCCCTCTGCCCCTCAAACCGTATCTTTCTTGGGTTTTTGGCTGCACTGCGAGGCACACGGGATCTTTAGTTCCCCAACCAGGGATTGAAGCCATGCTCCCTGCAGTGGAAGCTTAACCACTGGACTGCCAGGGAAGTCCCTCAAACCACATCTTCTAAAAAGTTCGAACTATCATGATTTTTTCCTTAATGAGTTCACAACAGCATCAATTTTCCATGCTGATACAAGATGGTGTTTCAAGTAATTATGATAATATTCCTCAAAATAGCTGTAAAATGTAGAGGCTAGTGGGAATTGTGAGAAGCACACACACATGTGTGAGAATTCAGTCACTGTGCCTTAGCGGTTCACTTCTGGATAAAGCTATGGATACCACAGGTCATCAATAAATGTGTATTGTAATTAAATTTACAATTCTTAGAAACTGAAATCTGATTTCATGTATTAAAACATCTTTTGGGGGACTTCCTAGGTGGCGCAGTGGTTAAGAATCCGCCTGCCAATGCAGGGGACACAGGTTTGAGCCCTGGTCCAGGAAGATTCCACATGCCACGAAGCAACTAAGCCAGTGCACTACAACTATTGAGCCTGTATTCTAGAGCCCGTGAGCCACAACTATTGAGCCCATGTGCCGCAACTACTGAAGCCCATGCAGCTAAAGCCTGTGCTCCACAACAAGAGAAGCCACCCCAATGAAGAGCCTGTGTACCATAGTGAAGAGTAGCCCCCACTCGCCACAACCAGAGAGAGCCTGTGTGCAGCAATGAAGACCCAAAGCAGTCAATAAATAAATAAATAAATTTACTGGAAAAACAAAAAAACAAAACAAAAAACACATCTTTTGGGGGACTACCCTGGTGGTCCAGTGGTTAAGACTCCAAGCTCCCAATGGAGGGGGCCCAGGTTTGATCCCTGGTCAGGGAACTAGATCCCGCATGCCACAACAAAGATCCCGCATGTAGCAATGAAGATACCACGTGTCGCAACTAAGACCCAGTGCAGCCAAATAAATTTAAAGGAAAAGATTAAAAAATAACAAATAAATAAATAAAACATCATCTGGTGTGTGGGACACATCAAATTAAGTAGCTCCAGTTACTATTCTATTTCATGATTATCTCTATTGTTGCTATTCTTAGTAGCTTAAGCTTATACGATTATTATATATTACTGTATTAGAATATTTCATGTATCTGATTTCATTCCATAGGAAAAAAGAATTAGTAAAATAAATTGCATACCTGCTTGAGATTCCCACTTAAAGCTGCATAAATTGCTCTCTCATATCTATTAAAAAGCTCCTGAAATATAATAAACATAAATAAAGTTGAACTACTGTTTTTCTTAGTATATCAACTTTTTTAATAATCTGGAATTCTGCAATGTCTTCTAAACTGAACTTATTTATTCACCTGATAGTTTCTAAAGTTTAGTAAAAGATCTAGTGGGCGAATAAGAAGGAAGGACCCCTTAGTTTGATGTAGTCAATGCTGAAATCTTCCTGAAAAGTCAAACATCTAAATTTCAAATATAGAGTGAAAGCAGATTCAACTCTAATGGATGCTTCAATTATTTACTATAGTCAAATTTTATTCCAGATAGAATCTGAATAGGTGTTTTCCCCTGGAAAGTTTCTAAATACCTAATATTACCTGATATTGACCTCACAACATCAAAACAAGGCACTTGGAGCCTGTCATATATCAGTTTGCATCAAATTCCTAAGTAGAATTAATCATATTCAACTAATTACCCCATTTTACTTCTGGATTCTATTGATGACATTTCCTATTTTCTCATCATCCAAACAAGAGACTTCAGAGACTCTCACTATACAACTGAGTCCTCTTCTTCCTCTTTCCAATTTCTGGTCCTGACCATTTTTGTTCCCTTCTTTTTTGCACTCCATATTAACCTAGGACAGGCCCTTATCATGAGGACCACCACGGCCTGCTCTTAATTTACCTTTTTCGGTCATCTTCCCATTACAGTCAATTCTGCTACAATGCTTATTTTCAAAACGTGAATTTGTTCCAATGCAATTGATATCAAGGAACAATTTGAACATAATACAAACTTCCCATTTCCTTATGCACAATTTCATCCACAAGAAACACTAGCTGAGTACAGAAAACAACACCTAACTGAACCAAGCCACCTGGAAATACACAAAACTGACACTCCTCAAACATCTACCAGCTCCCTGAGCTCTCCAGGTGTGTGATAAGCTAAATCCATCCACATCAACTTATAATTTTGTTTGATTTCAGATAACCTTCTATCACTTCTCGGTAATTCACAAGCTACAACCCTCTGACACCCAATTCCACAAGCAAACTCCAGTTCTTTTCAAGGTAAACTGCCATATTTATTGCAGTATTTATCTATTTCCTAACTGCTTATTAACAGTATGACACTGTGCTGTTTTAAGTTTTTATCTTTTCATGTGTCACTGATGGTTCTTGAGTACTGTGCTCTTAATTCCACTGTCCCTAAAAGCCCTGTGGATTTTCTGCACAATTTGTCATGCCATAGTGATTTTTAGGAATGCATAGGTCGTATCGTAACAGAACTGACTACATTTCCTTTTGTGAGCCTTCTGCTCCAACCTGGTAGACCTACCTTCCCTTGAGTTTTCCCAACCTAGGCACCCTGCCTAGAATTCCTTCCTCTGCTTTTCAAGCCCAACAACTCAAATCCTAGTAACTTTTAAAAGATCGACTCAATTCTCTCTTTTTGGAAGCCAGCCCAATGCTTATTCTGCGACTTCATTTGTTACATTTTGTATTTTTGCCTTATTTCAGTGCTTAATTCTTAGTATGTAGTGTGTCTGAATAACTCTAATTAGTAAAGCCTGCCCTATTCTTCGATTTGATTGGAAGTTTTTCGAAAACAGGAACTTTAGCCTTAAACTACTCTCAACATTTCAGAGCCTCTTCAGAAGGCCTTCCATGAATTAAGAGGAAAAATCAGTATCAGGAAATATTTTCTCTTACATCTTCCGCCATTCTCCAGCAACTTATTTTCCAAATGCATCTATATGGATTCCCTTCAACAGGTTCTAATTCTGTTCCTATAAAACAGTAAAAGAAACAAAGTTTATAGTTTAAAATCAGATCTCCTTATTTCAACAATTTCTAAGAACAAAAGCTATACTTTACAAATTGCCATTCAGAGCTAAACATATCCCCAACTTTCAGAATAAAATCTATTAAAATACCTCCGTTAACGTTGGGGTCATGATAGAGTTTCCAGCCTTCAAGTGTTGCAGCTCTCCATGCCTGACCACAGCGTTTGCAGAGTCGCTGTGCCTTTAGAAACAAGAGAGAGCGGTTGGTCATATAACCAGTGCAGTACTGGAGAAGTACTTGTGCCTTGTAGAAAAGTATAAGCAATTTATGACAGATGTCACAAAAGATGGTATAGACAATTAGTAACGGTACTTCATTTTACCCATAACACATGTCTTTCTGTGGTTTGTCCCTCCCTCCCTCCCTCCCTCTCTTCCTTCCTTTCTTTCTTTCCCTAATTATCCCTGTGCTCTTTGATTCTGGGCTTACCACTAGGTGCTCATGGTCCCCGCAGGCTAAAGAGGTTGATGACCCTTGATTATGTAAAAGCACTACAAAAACACTGTTAGTTTCTATAATGACAGGGTGCTATTGCTCATTCAGCCCATAAAAATGATATTTCCTTATGTTAAATGTGACTAATCAGATGAGCCTGATACACCAGTGAGATAGATACATGTTTGTTGGTCCATCATCTCTTTAGGAGCCATCTTCTCTCTCCCATTTAGTTCATATGGTTTGAGTAAGTCATATGATTCCATCTCTGAACTCAAGGATTAGGCATGTGATCTAACAAGAATCACTCCCAGGACTCTTGTCACAGATATTGGGAAAGAGAAACACTCCTTTTGCTGGGGCTGCTAGCTTGCAGAAGGATGTAAGGCTGGAGTTGCTGGTGGCCATCACTGACAAATGGCTTCTTGAGAATAAAGCCACAGAGAAGAGGGAGGAGTCAAAAGCCTGGGAGAGACAGTAACGTAATGACATCTTCTGAGTCCCTGGATCTTGCTTACAGCCAGGTATAACCCTCTATACTTCTCTGTTCCATGAACCAATCAATCCCCTGCCTGTAAGTAATCTGAGTTGGGTTTCTGTCATTTGAACCTACAGAATCTGATTAATATAACCAGTTAAAAAGTATCAAACCCCAAACCTCATCTTGGATTTATGACTTTTAAAAATTATGAAAGCTATGTAGCAACATGGAAAATTATTTTTAAAATATTCAACATGCTATCTAAAAAAGAAAGGACAAAATCTGAATGCAGAACCTTAAAAACATTTTTCTAAGTGGAATTAGCCAGACACAAAAGAACAAATATTGTATGATTCCCCTTACATGAAATAGCTAGAACAGACAAATTCACAGAGACAAAAAGTAGATTAGGTTACCAAATGCTGAGGGAAAGGGGAAATGCGGAATTATTGCATAATGGTTACCAAGTTTCTGTTTGGGGTGACAAAAAAGTTTTAGAAACAGATAGTGGTGATGGTTTCACAACACTGTGAATGTAATTAATGCTACTGAAATTTACACTTGAAAATGGTTAAAATGACAAACTTTGTTATATATCTTTTATCACAATGAAAAAAATCAATATACCAAATTGTAATATACCAAAACTATTGACTTACTCACATTTTAAAAATTAATTTAGGGACTTCCTAAGTGGCGCAGTGGTTAAAAATCCACCTGCCAATGCAGGGGACATGGGTTCGAGCCCTGTTCTGGGAAGATTCCACATGCCATGGAGCAACTAAGCCCATGCGCCACAACTACTGAGCCTGTGCTCTGGAGCCCGTGAGCCACAACTACTGAGCTCATGTGCCACAACTATTGAAGCCCACACACCTAGGGCCTGTGCTCCACAACAATAGAAGCCACTACAATGAGGAGCCCGCGCAACACAATGAAGAGTAGCCCCCGCTCGCAGCAACTAGAGAAAGCCCGTGTGCAGCAACGAAGACCCAACGCAGCCAATAAATAAATTAATTAATTTAAAAATTTTTATTTTTTTATTTGGTTGTGCCAGGTCTTAGCTGAGGCAGGTGGGCTCCTTAGTTGTGGCTCACAGGCTCCCTAGCTGTGACATGTGAACCGCCGCAACTTAGTTGCGGCATGCATGTGGGACCTAGTTCCCTGACCTGATTTCGAACCTGGGCACCCTGCACTGGCAGCTCAGAGTCTTAACTCCTGTGCCACCAGGGAAGTCCCCTTGACTTCTTCACTTTAAATGGGTGAACTGTAGGGTATTGGAATTATATCTCAATAAAGATGTTAAAAAAAAACCCTAAAGGTATACTATGTTTACAATTATGTGAAAAAGATGTACAAAAGGAAAAGGGTTTCAAGTAAGTTTTAAAAACCCCACTATCTGTGATTATGTAAAGGTATTGGGACCCTGAGAGTTTTTGTTTTTCAAGTGTTTCAGCAATGTGATTATATTTCTCTTCTGTTTTTAAAAATACATCCTTATTTGCCACTGTGATTCCTAGTATCCTGCACATCACCTGACACAGTGGCTGGGACTTAAATATTTTCCGAATAAGTGAGTACATGTTACTTCTTTCCTTCTCCTTCCTCCCTTCTCCTCCCTTCCTCCTTTCTCCTCCCTCCCTTCCTTCCTTCCGCCACCCACATGGCTAGGCTTTCGGGATCTCAGTTCCCCAAAAAGGGATTGAACCCACACCCTCCACAGTGAAAGTATAGAGTCCTAACCACTGGACAGACAGTGTCTTTTCCCCTTATCTTTAAAAAATAAGAATGATGCTTAATAATCTAAGACTTACTACTATAAGAAATTACTTCATATATGTTGTTGTTTGTAACACAGAAGAACAAACAACACCTTGAGCTAACATATTTCTCCCTAAAGAACACTGCCAAGACAACAGCAAAACCGGTACAACATAATATCTGAAGCTTGAAGCTCCTATGCATCAGACTGCCTCATCTAGAGTCCACAAAGCCATTCAGTAAGCTGTCTAATTAGATACTTCACATCCTACACACAAGATGTTAACTATCACAAAAGAGGTTACATTTTAAAAAGGTGAAGTTAAAAGGAAGAAGTCTGAGGGCATCATAGTTTCCAAATGCTAGACAGTATAAACTAGAAGAACAGATTTATTCTTAACTCTTAAAAATCCAAACTAGAAATAATGGGGCTATGCCTAGGGTATGCAGTACAACATGGAAAGGCAAAGTTTAACTTCTTATAAAGAATTTTTCTACCAGAGTTGCGCAAACTAAAGTGCACTGCTTTCTAAAGCGATGTTTTCTATATCGCCAGAAAAGTTGGAACAGGAGTTAAATTCAGAAATACTGTGAAAAAGATTACTACTCCATTGAGAAGGCATACTCAGTGGTCACAAAGACCCTTTCCAACTTACAGTCTGTGACTTTTTGATATTGGACAAGCAGAGTATACATCATTTACCTCTTCTGTCATTCCAGCACGAATTAGAGTGAAAAGATATTTAAGTAATCTGACTTCATCTTCTCTATCCAGATCATCAAGGGGCATCTTCTGTCTTATGGGAGCATCAGGGTCCTACAAACATTAATTAATTAATTAATTAAATCAACTATAAATTCTTTATATGCACATACAATTTAAACATCATCAAGAGATGATAAATGTCTCCTGAGCTGTCCAGCCTAGAAACTCTAGAAATTCTACTCATAATTCAAGCTGACTTGAGCTTTACCCTGTTTTAGCAACTACATGGCTAAGTTAATCCTAAATACAATTAGGCCTAGATAGAAATGAGCAGAGGAGAAACTGCAGGAATCACAATGCATTCTGTGACTAGAAGGTGCTTAGCTGGTTCTTTCTGAGAACATATGAGAAGAGAGCCCAGTACGGGATTAATGCCACATAAAACACACCAATGACCAACAAAAGAAATTTTAAAACAGATTTCTAATAAATACCTCCTCCCTCAAACAGTTATTCCTAACGACTACCTTTCACAAATAAAAAGAAATGTGCCTTTAAACACTGGGGATAACACACTGTCCTCACTTTTGCAGCAAAGAGCACACATGATCTACATGACAAATTTCAGGTGAAAAGCTATTTTAATGTGACTTTAAGAAAGGAAGTAATTCTTACTGCAAATGTTACTGAGCAATACGATTATCAATTCAGAAAATGGAATGCATAATAGGTCAACTGGCTAGTTACACAAATATTTCGCAGACAGATATAATCATTCAATTTTGGAACATGGTTTCTTTCTGGCAAAAGGAAATCACCGCTTTCTAGATATTAAGGTTAAATGATTTTTAGTTGCTTGCTATGGGGGTAATTTTGCTACAGTTTATTACAAGCACTTTCAGTAGTTTCCAAATAATTTTCATCAAAACATACTTTTGTTATCAAATGGAATTTTATCTATTTTTCAATTGTTACTTATTTCTCTCACTCTTTACTATAAAGATTTAATTCACGCCTCCACCTACCACACAGCTCTGCTCCTTCATGTCTACAATAATCAGAATCCTTTTCAAATCCATTGTTACTCCTATTATTCATATCCTAGAATGACCTTTCTAATCTCAAGCTAATTCACAAAGCTTTATTTTTTCCCCTGCTTTAGATATAAAAGAGCTTTCATAGGTCACCACCTTATAGTTGAAGAGTCAAACCTTGCTGGCAAATCAGGAACATTTTCTATACTTGCTTTTATAATTTACAACCCAAAGACCACAGATGGGTTCAAATACAGTCATCAAATTCAAATGCAGCTTAGTACTTTTTAGAGTTAAATAGTATATTCAATCCTTCAGGAAATTAAAACAAGGATCTAAAAGAAGAAAAATTCTCAGCCTTTAGGAAAAAAGTACCACTTAACTTTGAAGGTAACTTTCATTTCAAAGAACACTTACCAATTTAGTGACAAGAGGACGGACACTTCCTATATAAGAAGATAGCTGCCGCTGTTTCAAGGTATGCAGAGTATTTTCCCTGAAATAATAAGTAAGTACAACTTTTTTTAAAGGAGAATTTTAATAGGCCTACTTAAAAAGATCAAATTAAGCCAAGGTAAGAAAAAAAGAGTACAAACTCAGAAAAAACATGCAAAACACTAAGCATAAAAGAGCATTTTAGCTCAGATGACTAATGATGTTGAGCACTTCTTCATGCCCTACTGGCCACTCATCTATCTGCTTTTGTGAGGTAACTGTTCAAATCTTTGTCCTTTTTATTGGGCTATCGTCCTGTTACCGAACTGTAGTTCTTTATCAACTACAGGTTCTCTGTGTTTCTTCCAATGTGTGGCTTGCCACCAATTCATTTTCTCAATGATGTCTTTTAATGAGAAGTTTTTAATTTTGATGAAGTCAAATCAATCTCTTTCCCCTAATTACTGCTTTCTGTGACAACCGCTTATCTCCCAAATCATAAAAATATCCTCTTACGTTGTCCTCTAAAAGTTGTGAAGTTTTAGCTTTTACATTTGGGATTATGATCCATCTTGAATTAACTGCTGGGTATGGTATGAGGGAGGTATCAAGGTTAATCTTTGTTCACATTAGATACGCAGTTTTTTCTGCATGGTTTGTTTAAAACACATTCCTTTCCCCACTGGATTGCTTTGATGCCTTATTAAAAACCCAAATGACCATATAAGTGTGGCTCTGTTTTAGGATTCTCTATCCCCTTCTATTGGTTGGCAAAAAAAGGGGAGACTAACTAGTAAAAAACTTGCAAAAACCTTACTAGGACATTTTTTGTTTGTTTGTTTTTTGTTCTGTTTTGTTTTTTTACTAGGACATTTTAATTTAAAAAATTTTTTTCTGAAAATGAAAATTTCTCTTTCAGAAAAATCACAAATAACCAAGATTTAAGATTTTTTCAAAAAAATTTGGTAGCACTAATTTCCTAGTTAAGCAGAGAAAAAAAAAATTGATCTGCAGACTTTATACATATATAATGTCATTGAATTCAAAGACAAACTGAACTTTTTCTTTAAGTCTTGAAATAAATTGCCCCTTTAACCTGGGGTGCTTTCTGGTTTCAAGGTCTTACAATTTAGAAACATTGAAGGATGTAGGGAAAAAAAATTTAAACAAAAACAAAAGCACACACAAGTAGCTAGAAACATGGGAGAATTATCTTCCTGATGATCAAATTATGATTATTAAGAAAATATAGCAATGTGATTGTTTGAAAACACGAATCAGACCATGTCATTCTTTTCTTCTCAAGGCTTCCCATCACATTTAGAATAAAGTCCCAAACCCTTAATGTGGCTGCCTGTAAAAGTCCTATATGAGCTGGCTCTCTTCAAGCTCATTTCCTATCATTCCTTTCTCTGCTGTGTTCACATTAGCCTCTCTGTGCAAATACTTTACCTTGTTAGAGTCTTTGTAGCTCCTGTTCTTGCCCTGAACACTTGTCCCTCAAATTTCTACATGCCTGGCCTCCTTTATTTCTTAAAAGCCTTTTACTCTTACTACCTGTTACTTCCTAGTGGCCTTCCCTGGTCACCTCCTCTACTTAAAATAACTCCCATCACCATCCTCTATCCATCAACTCTGATTCTTTTTTTCTTTCAAAGCTCTTAACATCCAACAAGATATATACTTATTTGCTGTCTAACTCTCCCATACAATTATAAATTCCATAAAGGCAGTGTTTTTATCTGTTTTGCTAACAGACTGAGTTCAGTAAGAACTGAATAAATATTTGTTGAAAGATGAAAAAACAAAACCAATATTAACTGACTTCAAGAATAAAAGTTTAGTGACTTACCAATATACTGATTTTGCATAAAATTCAATATTATCAGAAAAATCTCCAATCTCATCTTTGGCAATGCTCTCTAACCAATCTACCACCAGCTAGGAAAGGAGGGAAAAAGAGTATTAACTATAAAATCTGTAAGTATTTTATCTGAAGTAGTAGTACTCCTACCATTAATTTCAAAAAAAAAAAAAAAGGTTTCTAATTCAAAAATACCAAGTAACAATTTTTTCTATCACTATTTTTACTTTTTACAGATGTATAAATATTATGGCAAAAATTTTCTATAGGAATAATACAGTTTAACAGTTATAAATTAAAAGATCAAAAAAGAAAAAAACTAAGAAAAAAGTTTTAAACTTAAAAAATTTCTTTTCTTTTATGTCATTTACCTTTTCTCCATATTTCACCAGAACAATGTAAAAATTCTAATCATACCTGACTTTGTCGGACAAGTGAATCTTTCTGAAATAATGCTTCCACAACTGCTTTTTCACTGGCATTAAGAGCCTATTTAAAAAAAAAAAAATTGATGGAAAGAAAGAAAAGATCTCAAAGAACATTATTTCAACAGAAAGATAAGAGAATTTGAAATAAGTATATTTAATCACCCATAACCATTTTAACATAGCAAATCTGTATATTCATCTTTGAAAATATTTTGTAAACAGAATTTCAAACTGCTAGATCAATGTGTAGCTGCTCTTACTTGATATTTTAATTCTTGGTTACACTTAAATTTTTAAGTTTTATTTCCCCAGAGATGTTGGTTTAGGGAAAAATAAAACATAAAACAAAATGAAACAAATCATAACAAGGGGCAGCATGCAATCACAGGGCATATTAGGAAATTAACATTTAAACACTTCAAAACCTTTTCATTCTACACAGAAGTTGACAGATGACAAAACTTAAGAAGTATCCAAGGCTCTCAGGACTGACTTTAAAAGACAACTTGGACAAAAACATTAGCAAGTTATATCAAGCAATATATTAAAAGGATAATACAAATTGACAACTTACTGGCACTAGTAAGAGAGGTCCAAAAGATGGCCAAATATGAGCTCTATATGTAAATCATTAGCTTTTTATTTGACAGTAATAACTAATTAGAAAATGTAACAGGAAAGAGAATTCATTCACAATAGGACTTACATAGACTTATAAAAAGCACAAATCTATATAAACTATAAAAGAGTTAAATAAATGGAGAGATATGCCATGATCATAAATAGGAAAATTCAAAATAGTAAAGATGTCACTTCTTCACAAGTTAATTTACAAATTCAATATTATTTCAATAAATATCCCAACAAAATTTTTAAAAAAGGAAATTGTAAAGTTCATCTGGGAAAAAAGTGTGTGCAAGAATAGCCAAAAATGAGAAGACTTATCCTACAAAATACCAAAACTTCTGAGCTAGTGACTCAGTTGTGTAGTACTGGCTTTCAAATGAATGAATCAAAAGATCCATGTATAAATATAATAAACATCTTTGTTTGAAAAACGGTGTTAGGATAAATGGATATCCATTTGAAAAAAGTTGAGTCTCTTGCTTCCTTCACAGACAAACAATCCAGATGAACTAAAGAGCTTATTATATAGAAAAAGATTTAGATTTAGAAGAAAACATTGAGAATAGTTTTTACATAAGTAGGAAAGGCCCTCCTTAATAAGATACAAGACAGTGAATGACAACGGAAAACGTGACAGATGTTGATAAGTTAAAAATGGAAATGTCTACTTAACAAAGACCTCTTAAAGTTAAAAGACAAGTGACAGAAAGACTATCTTTAACATATATGAGAAAAGAATAAGAAAATAATTAATAGGAAAATGAGCAAAGGATATGAATATAGAATTCATATAAATGCTTAAGAATGAAAAACACTCCACCTCATTAATGATCAATGATATGTATATTTAAAAGAGGCACCTCTCCTCCAACTGACAAAATCAAATGATTAATAGCAGAGTAAACATTTTCACACACTGTGAGAGTGTAAACTAGTACATTTCAGTAGGAAGGCAACACAACAATCTCTACCAAACTTTGTCCCAACAATTTCACTTCCAGAAATATAGGAAATAAATATGTAGGTAAGTGTGAAGAATGTTCATTGCATCATTACTATAGCAAAAATATTGGAAATAACTTAAATATGTCCAGCAGAATGTCTGAAAAAAATTACGGTATATTTATACTTTGGCATACTATGAAAAAATAAGGTATGTATATGAACGGACATAAAAAAAACTAAGAACTATTGATGAATTAATAAAAACTCTCAGTATAATGTATAAATGAAATCATAGTACACGGTAAAAAAGAAAAGAAAAACCAAGCAACCACCTCCCCCCCGCCCCCCTAAAACTACGTGTATATATAGAGCAGGGAGAGCAGATGAAAGCTACTGCCACAATTCCTGCCAAAAAGATGAAGGCTTTGGATTAAGTGGTGGCAACAGGAATAGAGATGAGAGGTCAGAGTTGGAACAGGAGAGACAGAGTCAGCAAGGTTTGGTGATGGACTAAATTTTGAGATGAGGCAGAGACCAGGGTCTAGACCCTGGCTACCCACAGTTTATAGACCAACAGCATCAGCACCACCTGGGAGCTTGTTAAAAATGCATAATCTTAGGACTTCCTAGGTGGCGCAGTGCTAAAGAGTCCGCCTACCAGTGCAGAGGACATGGGTTCGAGCCCTGCCCTGGGAAGATTCCACATGCCACGGAGCAACTAAGCCCGTGCGCCACAACTATTGAGCCTGTGCTCTAGAGCCCATGAGCCACAGCTACTGAGCCCATGTGCCACAACTATTGAAGCCCATGTGCCTAGGGCCCATGCTCCTCAGCAGGAGAGCCCACTACAATGAGGAGCCTGCATACCACAATGAAAAGTAGCCCCCGCTCGTAGCAACTGGAGAGGGCCTGTGTGCAGCAATGAAGACCCAACGCAGCCAATGAATAAATAAATTAAATAAATTTATAAAAAAAGAAAAAATGCATAATCTTAGGCCCCACCCCAGACCTACTGAATCAAAATAAGCATTTTAACAAGATCCCTAGGTGACTCATGTACACAGTAAAGTTTGAGAAGTGTTGGTTTAAGGAATGTTCAAGTTCCTTGGAAAGCTGCCTACAGTGCCATCCACTAAAAGACAAAAGTGGGTTTGACTTTTGACAGGCTGGAGTTACAGTGCTTGAAAATTATTTTGCTTTACAAGAAAAAAAGAAATACAGTTGACCCTTGAACAATGCAAGGGTTAGAGGCACTGATCTTCCTTGCAGTCGAAAACCCAAATGTAACTTTACAGTTGGCTCTCTGTAGTGCTGGTTCATCTGTATCTGAGGTTCTGTATCTGAGGATTCAACAAACTGCAGATGGTGTAGTACTGTAGGGTGTGTTTAGTGAAAAAATCTTCATGTTAAGTGGACCCATGCAGCTCAAACCCGTTTTGTTCAAAGGTTAACTGTAGAAGGTACAGACTTTTGAAGGGGCGCAAAGTGGCTTTGCGTTCCCCTGGATCTGCTGAGAGGAAAGGAAAAATATGGAAAGACAATTTACAAAATGAGAGAGCAGGGGGACTCATTCCCTTCAGTGTCTGCTTGGAGACTCTCTGCTTGGAGTCTCTAGGAGAGAACAAAATACATTCCAGCGCTGCAGAGAAATCTTCACAATTTAACAACTTGACCTTTACTAGGAACCAACCCATTGAATCCTGCAACACTTTACCCAGACTGCACTAAAAAAAAGGCTTCTGCTGAATGGCCTGAGACAACTCCCTCAAATTTCCTAGAAGTCCAATGTTTGGCTTCGAGGAGAGTGAGGCGTACCCTTCATTGTCTTAGAGGATCCTTTGTCTGAAGGAAGACATTTCTAGAACACTGTGGTTGGTCTTCCCAAGGTTTAACTGAACATTCTGAAATGACATTCTCAACTTGATCTTTAAAAAAAAAAAAAAAAAAAAAACTGTGTGTGTATATATGTATAAAGATGCACAGAAAAATGTCTGGTAGGATACATACTAAATTGTTAGTCTGAACAGTAAGAGGGATAAAAGAGAACTTTAACCGTTTATAATGTAAATCAATTTTTATTATTGTATCTTTTATTTACTTAGAAAATTTAAAAAATGAAGAAACTCTAGATGGAGGGTCAAAAATCAAATTCAACTACTAAAAACATTTGGATTTTTAAACAATTATAAAGGAAATAAATTAATATATAACTTACAGTAACTGCAAACATATTTTCATCTTCTAATGCAGACTGTATTCTGTCTCTGGGGGAAAATAACACACAATGAAAAAGTCTTATTTCATATGAGTAAATGAAATCATCTTTTAAACTCAACAGATGCAGAAACTTGCATTCCATCCACTGTAAACAAATGAGTTTCCAATTAACTTAGCCAACACGCTTTAAAAACAAGAATCAAGCAGTAAATGCCTCCTGAATCTAATACTGACATCTGAACAAAAATGACATTTACTGAAAATAGACACTGCAAAGCCTTTAGTGGCTACCAGTTAATACATACACCTAACTTTTTAATGTTTTCACATGGCCAAAATGAAAAAATATGATTTTCTCTCAAGATTCTCTCGTTAGGATGAGAAAGCAACAGAATGAGAGCCAAAACCAAAGAGCATCTGAGAAGAAAAATTTGGTTAACTTCTCTCAAACTTCCACATTACATAAAGCATATCCGTCAGTTCTTTTTTTTAATCTATCCTCTCCTAACTATTGCCGTATTTTTAGCACTTTTCTTAAATCTTTACACATATCCAATTTTTGGTATGGGGAATTTAATATTCTCCTCTTCTCTCCTAACTCACTTCTGACAACTAAGGCATCAGAAATGATAAGCACTGCAAAATGGCAGAACCTACTTCCAAACACATCTCACTCTAACTTCTAAGTTAATCTTCCAATTTATTTATCCTATGAGTCCTACACAACTTTACCTATACAAAGAAGCCAGCAGCCTCCATGTGACCATCTCCTGTTGAAGAAGCCAGAGCATACTGGCGGTTTTTGAAAACTTCTGAAGTCCAGGTGTTGCTCGGCTCACTATTTTACTCAATATATTCACCTGAGTTAAAAATACAAACGTAAAGAGGTTTTCTATAATTGTGAGTCACAACTTTGTATTCTTCAAGTACACAGTGCTAAAACTATTTATATTTTATATATGTACATATTTATATTATAAACTTTTCATGTCTATTGTCTTTTTTGTTTAAATTGAGTGTAACATAACATTCCCACTAGAAATGACCTTAATTTGAAGTAAGGTGTGTTTATGCGAGCATATGTGTGAAAGTTTAACATACTCTAGATTTCAGATTCAACAATAACAGCCATGAGTACATTTTTCTCCTTGTAGATCAACCCAGAAGATAAGTTAAATCTAACCCATGCCTGACAAAATCATAACATGAACCAACAAAGCAGCAATGAAAATTAAAAATAAGATATCTTCAAATTATACCTGAAAAATTTACACCATATAAAAAAATCAAGAAAAATATTTTCCTAAGACTGGTACCAAAACATTGTCACTTCTAACCAAACCTTAACCCAAACCCCTCCTTGTTGTAAAACAGTAGTTCTTAACCATATGAAGACTTTTTGTGAAAGTCTAATGAAAGATATGGATGTTCTTCACAGAAACACACACCAAATTATTTAACAGGAGGTTTAAAGACCCAGGGTAAAAGAAACCTTTCTCAAAGGTACGAATATTACCTCCTTATCAAGGGCAATTAAGAAACAGGATTGGTCTCATTCAGAAAATGAAGAATCACCACCAAAACAAGTTTCCCCACCCTTTCAAAAGTATTCACAAAGTAATGTTACTTCTGTCTTAAGGCCAGTGTTTAATAAAAGTATTATCTGTACTTCTAATTCCTTTAATAAATTCTCTACTGGAATCCTAACTCCACTGCTTCTCTAGGTGATTATTATAGCTTTTGTTATTTAATGAAACTACTGATTTTATAATGTAACAATTCAGAAACTGATTACTGAAATAATATTAAATGCTCAAAAAATGTTGGCTATTACTATTATTTCAATTATTCTTGAATGCAATAGTTTCTTGAAGCCCTTTTCCTTTTCTTTAAAACAGACAACTTTTTGAGCAGTTTTAGGTTCACAGCAAACTGAGTAGAAAGCACAGTGAGTTTCCATTACTTTCCGCCCCTACATACACACAACCTTATACCCCACTAAAAATATCCAGTACCAGAGAGGTACCTTTGTTACAGTCAATGAAGCTACACTGACATGTCATTATTACCCAAAGTCCATAGTTTACATAAGCATTCACTCTTGGTGTTGTACACGCTATGGGTTTTGACAAATGTATAATGACATGTATCCATCATAGTATCACTCCCCTAAAAATCCACTGTGCTCCACTTTCCATCCTTACCTCCCCTTGAACCCTGGCAACTGCTGACCTTTTTATTCTCTTTAAGTTTTCCCTTTTCTAGAATATCATATAGTTGGAATCATACCATATGTAGCCTTTGCACACAGCGTTCTTTCACTTAGTGACATGCATTTTGGGTTCGTCCTCATCTCATTATGGCTTGATAGCCCATTACTTTTAAGGGCTGTATAATATTCCATTGTCTGGATGAGCCACAGCTGTTTTATCCTTCACTTACTGAAAGCCATCTTGATTGCTTTCAAACTTACGCTATTATGAATAAAGCTGCCACAAACATCTATGTGTAGGCTTTTGTGTGGACATAAATTTTTAACTCTTTTGGGTAAATATCAAAGAGTAAGAATGCTGTATTATATGGTAAGCCTATGGTTAATTTTATAAGAAGCTGAGAGAGACTGTCTTCCAAAGTGGCTGTATCATTTTGCATTCCCACCAGCAATGAATAAGAACTCCTGTTCCACACCCTTGCCAGAGTTTGGTTTTGTTAGTGTTTTGGATTTTGGTCATTCTCACAGGTGTATTGTGGCATCTCATTGTTTTTAATTTGCAATTCCCTAATGATATATGACGTGTTTTTAAATTTTTTTTTAATTTTTATTTTATATTGGAGTATAGTTGATTTATAAGGTTGTGTTGACATAGGAAGTTAAACATCTTTTCACACGTTTATTTGCCATCTGCAGATCTTCTCTGGTGAGTGTCTGTTTACATGTTTTGTCCATTTCTAAGTTGGATTGCTCATTTTCTTATTGTTAGTTTTAAGTTCTTTGTATTATTTTGGGTTTTCCCTTTTCAAAGCTGCAGAATCCTTTTGTCCTTAAGAGAAATATTATACGGACTCTCAACATGTGAAAAGCAGAGCTGTTCTGGTTGGCCTTCTAACCATGCCACACCTGCCACCACACCCCTAAGACATCATCCTTAAATACAGTACAGAAATTCACAAGTTGATGCTGTTTAAAAAAAACCTTAAGAGTACTGAAGCCTGACCAACAACAGAGTAAAATTAACTTACCTGACTACTACAAATGTTTTCATACTCTTCCACAAGGTCAAAAACTGTAGTTGAAGAGTGCTTCAAAAAAGACTGCAGGAAATCAGAAAACATACTCATGGATGCTAGAAAACATTAAAAAGAAAAGGAACAGGAAGAGCTAAGGGACATACTTTTAGGTAATTGTTTTAAAAACTTAAAAACATAGCTACAAGTCCTTTTTTTAACAGCTGTATTTAAAAAAGTTTATTATTGTGGTAAAATACACATAACAAGATGTACCATTTTAACCGTTTTTAAGTGTACAGTTCAGTGTCAGTAAGTACACTCACAGTGCTGTGCTACCATCACCACCAACTGACCACAGAACTCTGCATTTTGCAAAACTAAAACTCAGGATAGCCAGGGCAATCCTAAGAAAGAACAAAGCTGGAGGCATCACACTTCCTGATTTCAAACTATACTACATAGCTATAGTATTCAAAACAGTACTGGCATAAAAACAGACACATGAACCAATGGAACAAAATGGAGAGCCCAAAAATAAACTCCCACATACATGGTCAATTACTATTTGACAAGGGAGCCAAGAGTATGGAATGGGGAACGGATAGTTTCTTTAATAAATGGTGCTGGAAAAACTGGATAACCACATGCAGAGAAACAAAATTGCACCCCTATCTTACACCACTCATAAAAATGAACTTGAAATGGGTTAAACTTAAGACCTGAAACTGTAAAACTCCTAAAAAAAAAAAGTGTAGGGAAAAAGTTCCTTGACACTGGTCTTGGCAATAATTTTTGGATATGACACCAAAAGCACAAGCAACAAAAGCAAAAAATCAGCAAGTGGGACTATATCTGTACAACAAAAGAAACAATCAACAAAATGAAACGGCAACCTATGGGATGAGAGAAAATATTTGCAAACTATATATCTCATAAGAAGTTAAACTCCAAAATATATAAAGAATTCATAAAACTCAAAAATAAACAAACAACCTGATTTAAAAATGGGCAGAGGAACTGAACAGACATTTCTCCAAAGAAGATATACAAATGGCTAACGTGAAAAGATGCTCAACATCACTAATCATCAGGGAAATACAAATCAAAACCACAATGAGGTTATCACCTAACATCTGTAAGAATGGCTATCAACAATCAGATAAGAAATAACAAGTGTTGGTGAATATGTGGAGAAAAGGGAACCTTTGTGCACTATTGGTGAGAATGTAAATTGGTTCAGCCACTATGGAAAATAGCATGGAGGTTCCTCAAAAAATTAAAAGTAGAACTACCATATGATCCAGCAATACCACTTCTGGGTATATAGTCAAAGGAAATGAAAACAGGCTTTTGAAAAGTTATCTGTGCTCCCACATTTACTGTAGCATTATTCACAAAAGCCAAGATAGGGAAAAAACCCAAGTGTCCATCACCAGATAAATGGATAGAGAAATGGTATATATATACAACAGAATATTATTCAGCCATGAGAAAGAAAGCAATCCTACCATTTGTGACAGGATAGATCCTGGACAGACCCTGAAGGCATTAAGTAAGATAAATCTGACAGAGAGAGACAAATACTGTACTATATCACTTATGAAGAATCTAAAGAAGCCAAACTCATAGAAATAGAGAGTGGAATGGTGGTTTCCAGAGGCTAAAGGGTGGGGGAATTGCGAGATGTTGGTTAAAGGGTACAAATTTGCAGTTAGAAGATGAGTAAATTCTGGAAACCTAATGCACAGCACTGACTATAGTCAATAAATCTGTATTACATGGTTCAAAATTGCTAAGAGACTAGATCTTAAATGTTCTCACCACAGAAATGATAATTATGTGATGTGAAAGTATGATGGCGGGGTTAGCTAACACTAATAATCATATTGCAATATGCAAGTGTATCAAAGCAGTATGCTGTACACCTTAAACTTACAGAAATGTTATGTCAATTATACCTCAAAAAAAAGAAAAAAAAACCTAAAACCATAACTTTCCATTCTCCCCTTTCCCTAGACCTTGGCAACCACTATTCTACTTTCTATTTCTATGAGTTTGACTACTCGAGGTGCCTCATATAAGTGGAGTCATACAGTATTTGTCCCTATGCCACTGGCTTATTTAGCATAATGTCCCTGAAGTTCATTCATGTTGTAGCATGTGTCTGAACTATATCCCACTGTAAGTATACACCACATTTTGTTTATCCTCCATTCATCAGTGGACATTTGGGTTGCTTCAACCTTTTGGCTATTATGAATAATGGGGCTTTGAACAAGGGAATACAAATCTCTTAAAAATCCTGTTTTCACTTCTTTTGGGTATACACCCAGAGGCAGAATTGCTAGATCATATGGTAATTTTATTTTTAATTTTTTGAGGAACCACCATGTTGTTTACCATAGTGGCTGCATCAATTCACATTCCCACCGACAACGTACAAGAGAGTTCCAATTTCTCTGCACCCTTGCCAACATTTGTTATTTTCTGTTTGTTTGGGGTTTTTCTGGGTTTTTTTTTTTGTTTGTTTTTTGCTTTTTTAACAGCAGCCATCCTAATGGGTGTAAGGTAGTGTCTCGTGGTTTTGATTTGCAATTCCTTAATGATTACTGATATTGAGCAAACTTTCATGTGCTTATTAGCTACCTTTATAACTTCTTTGGAAAAATGTCTATTCAAGTCCTCTGTCCATTTTTCAATTGGGTTGTTTGTTTTCTGTTATTGTTGAGTTGTAGGAATTCTTTCTATATTCTGAATATTAATCTCTTATGAGACATACGATTTGTAAATATATTCTCCCACTCTGTGGGTTACCTTTTCACTCTACTGACTGTATCTTTTGACACATATTTTGATGTAGTCCAATTTATCTATTTTGATTTTTGCTACCTACAAGTCGTTTAAGATTCCAAAGATGTATCATTTACTAGTTTGTCAACAATTACTACAGAAACAGGAGCCAAATTTTAAAACATCTGAATTATATTTTAAGTACACCATAACAAAGTAGCTGAGAAAGTTGTAACAGATACTAAAATGACATGTTCTTTTCAGGAAAAATACACTCTACTACAATACTGTATAATATTTAAGGCCTCAGCCATGGTTCATACTAAAAATGAAATTCTTTTTTTATACACTTAAGTACAAAGTATTTTTGAGTCACTCAATATCTGAGTACTAATAACTGGCAGATACTACAAAGTAGCAGTCACCACAGTGTTAACAGAAGGGCTCTGAAATTAAACTGCTTAGTTTCAAATCCTGGTGCCATCACTTCCTAGCCAGGTGAGCTCAAACAGGTTACTTAATCTTTTTGAGCAACAGTTTCCTTTCCCTGAAAATGGAAATAGTTATTGTATCTATTTAATGGACCATGAAAGGAGTTAATGTTCAGAAAGTGATAAGCACACCGACTAGCACTCACATAAGTCAGCTTATGATGATAAAATGATGAAGAACCTATGTTGTAATGTGCAGGTACAAAGACACTAAAAGCAAACGCTTTTTTCCAAAAGGGAATGGTAATAACCAACCTAAAGTTAGAATGGTCACAATACTATTTGAAGAAACAGCATTAGCATCTAGGCCAGATAAGACATGTCAACAATGTCAGATAAAAATGAAACCAAAAGAAAAAGAGAAGTTCTTTCAACAGCACAAAATATGGAAAGAATAAAAATATTAGAAACAAGTCTAATAACCTAACAGGCTACTATTTACACTGAAAGATTAAATGGCAAAATGCCGCTCCAACTGAGAACTAAGGTGGAGGTCTCAACCTTCTAGAGCCACTACCTCAAATGGCACAGCCACTACCATAACTAATTAGCTTTACAAAAAATATTTTTTAATGATGTTCAGGAATAGGAGACAATTTCCTTGATCTTAGTAAAACGACAAGCTACTATGTTACAGACAAAGCTGTACCAGCTTCTCCAGGATCATCCTCCCGTAACATAACCGCACTGAGAGTCACATCCTCTGTTACACTGTGGGGCTCTGTGTTTGTGAACAGGCCTGCACGCTGTGAGGAGAATGCAGCAGCCCAATTACTGTCATCCAGATTTGTTACCTGAAAAAAAAAAAAAAAAAAAGGAAGATACAGAAAAGTAATGCAGTTATTGCTGCTGAGTGAATAAAGACTTTAATAATATTAAAATTTTTAAAAGACCATATGTCTGTGTTTTTCACTTTTAAAAGATAGGCACAAGGCCATTTGGTTAAGGAAATTATGGCTTTTTAGTTTGTTTTTGGCTGCACAATGCAGCATGTGGGATCTTAGTTCCCCAACCAGGGATCGAACCCACACCCCCAACATTGGGAGCACAAAGTCTTAACCACTGGACCACTAGGGAAGGCCCAGCTTTTTTTATTGTTTTCTTCTTTGTACTACTCCATACTTAGAAAAGAAAAAAAAAGCCAATAAAGATTGTATTTTGTAATATTTAAGCTGATATTAGTAAGTAAAATAATATCAGCTCTAGTCCTACTGCTCTAGGACTAGTTCAAATCATTTTTTTAATTTTGGGAAATAGTACAGAACAAATGACCCAGTTTCTACAACAAATGAATGGTAATGAAAAAAAGGATGATGGAGGAACTTAGAGATTAAATACTTAAGAGACATACCGAACAAATGCAATGTATTGAGCTTGTCTGGATTCTGATTTGAACAAACCAACTTAAAAAATCTGACACAAATGAGGAAGTGTGAACACTTAATTAAATATGTATTGTAATGAAAAACAGTATACATAAAATGGCTATTTGAAATGATAAAGGAATTACTCTGTGTGTGTAGGGAGGGGTTAGATGTGTTAACAGATGTGTACTTATGTTAAAGAAAGCATTCTTATGTCTCAGAGATACCTACTGAAGTATTCACGGCTAAAACGGTATGAAATCTGGGAACTACAATGTAGGAGAAATGTTTTGGCTGCATCTGCTGATAACTGTTGAAAGTGGGCAATAAACACATGGGGGCTTACTCTACTATTGTATTTTTGGACATATTAAAAAACAGCAATAAAATTTTTTTTTATTTACCTTTATTTAAAATCCAGGCATGAGCAACAATAAAAATGTACCTTTAGGGACTTTCCTAGTGGCACAGTGGTTAAGAACCTGCCTGCCAATGCAGCGGACACAGGTTCGATCCCTGAGCCAGGAAGATTCCACATGTCGCAGAGCAACTAACCCCGTGCACCACAACTACCGAGCCTGAGCTGTAGAGCCTGCGAGACACAACTACTGAAGCCCACGTGTCTAGAGCCTGTGCTCCACAACCAGAGAAGCCACCACAAGGAGAAGCCCACGACTGCAACGAGCAGCCCCCAATCACCACAACTAGAAAAAGCCCGCGCACAGTAATGAAGACCCAATGCAGTCAAAAATAAGTAAAATAAAATAAATAAAATAAAACAAAATAAATGTATCTTTAAATCAATCTCCCCAAGGAAAAATGCTAAAGATGGGTGTTGGGGCCCTATATATTAATGACGTAGTAACTATGTGCTGAGGAGAACTTAGCTTCAGCTTCCGAAGACTGATTGTTTACTCCCTTCTGGATACTTATCATTATTATAAAGGTCAAACTGAAAATCTTACACAGCAGTGATATTTTGCATTCGGAAAAATTCTGTGGTCCATAATCAAATCTTGGTAGGTAGACACATGGCAAAATCAACATAGCAAATAACTGTACTTCCTTCAAGGCAATCTATATATTTAAGACCACCTCTCACAGCTGATATTAAAATTGGTAAAACAGATCAAGAAAATATCTTTGACTACAAGGTAATTTCCAAACATTCTGTAATAACATATTTACTCTATCCTGGCATTTTAAAGAGTAACAATTTTACTATTAATCTTGCAGTTCTGAAGTAGTAAATAATAAAATTCATCTTCTTATGTGTAAACTTAGCAGTCAATTCACTTATGTTTTTAAGAATAAGAATAAACACTGCCAAAATAAACCAGCTTCACAAGCAGAGTAAAACTGTTCAATGACTAGATTACTGTTAGATATTAACACTCTAAAAAATTCATAAGACTATAATAAATATTTCTAAGATCGATTTAACCTTCTAAGACAAGGAGAGGTTTAACATGCAAAACCATTCCGAAAAAAAACACAAAATTTAGACAATTTTCAATGCGTGTAATCTCTGCCATTTTAACAAGCACAGAGCCAAATAAAGAGCCATTTTCATCTTGGTTTTGGAACTAAATGGGCCATAATACACTACTACTTCAACAAAACTCTTCCATTTTCTTCCTCTCAAACACAATTCTTTCTTTGTCTATAGGGTATTTTAAACACCTAGGTCACGTCATTTTGCATCACAGTTTAAATGACATTTCTTTTGCTATTTTAAATACTGTACCATAGTGATTCCTAAAGAGTATCTCATCTACTTTTTCCCAAATTTTCTCTTTTCTTTCATTTAATGCTTTGTCCTTCTTGCTTATGACAGTCTTCATTGATTACTCTTGGCTTCCTTTTCCTCTATGCTCCTAGGGCTCAGCTTTTATACCACTAGCAACCAATCAGAACTCATTTATTCTGATCAGCAAACTGTCAGATTAACACATTTTATCTGCAACTAACTGCTGCTGGTGTCACAGCTTCCACCTATGACATGAGACGCTTAAGGATTTCAGTTTTCTGAAAGTCTATCTAACTAAAAAATGATTTCAACCAACATAACTGAGTTACTTTTATGATGAATAAGACTTCAATTCTCATTAAAAGCTTTTAAGCTAAATATCATATCTTTATAAAAAGGGAGAACATTTCAGTCCCATTTTTCTACATACCATAGACAGATTTCCTAAGAACCCCGAAGAATGTGTAAGCCGGGGAGACCTCCCTCCAGTTCCAAGAATGCAGGAAACATCTGGATGCCTTAGAAAGCTTCGGTTTGGTGGAGTAACTACAAGTAAGAGGTTAGTAAAAAGAATTTGAAGTGCATGAGCACTGATCATGAAAACAAAACGAGCAAACAAACAATAAAAAATAATTTTCACCTTTCAATTATTTAGATTCTAACCAAATAAATACTTTCAATATTAATATTTCCATGATATGAAGATTGAACTTACTTTTCTAAATATGAACTTTTGGTACTATTGAGCCCACCAGGAAAAATTTTACCGCAAACAGAGATGCTTTCATTATAGCATAACTGAGCATAAAAAAAGAACACTAATGAGTCCATGAATCTGCCAAATTCTAATTTTATACAATATACTATAGTATAGAGGACATGGGCTCTGAATTAAGCAGATTATGGTTTAAATTTTGGTTCCATTACTTACATACTTACCTAGCTATGTTATCTGTATTAATCAACTTCTCTAAGTCTCACGTTCAGTTTTGGCAAAATAGAGATAATACCTATGTCATAGTTATTATGCATTTATGTAAAGAACAGTGACTTACACATGGTAAGAGTTCAACAAATAGTAATTGCAATCATTATTATTTGTTCTTAATTAAAAATAATTTATAAAATATAGTATATATACTATGGTATTAGCCACTATTATTATCACTATCAAATTGTTTTAAAAGCAAAAAATCTTACAAGGTTGTCGAAATGAGCTGGGAGTTCGGGGGATAACCTGGTTTCTTGGTGTAGTATTAGCAAAAATTTCATCTTGGGCTGCCCGAACTACAGGAAAAGTTAAGAAAAGTTTTTCATGTAGAAAAGACACCATTAATATTAAAATGAACCATATTTACACTATACAAAATATGTGAATACATTCTTCAAGGACAAGGTATTTTATGGCTACCATATTTTCTACGCGAAGAGTAAATAATTCCCTCTCCCATTTAAATTCTCAGTCACCAGTCTTAGGTTACTACACGCTGAACTAAAAGTTGTTAGTCAGATTTCAAATACTAAAAATAATCTAATCTCAGCAGAAGCTAACCACAACACTAACCACAATATGATTGTTAGCAGTAAAATGAAACATCCTTATTTTCAGGGAAACATGAATCTCACCGAATTCCAGCATTATACTAACCAAATAACATATTTGGTGAATTAAAAAGAAAAAACAAACTTTCCCAGCATATTATTATTACCGCTAGTGTTTATTATCTCTCATAAAAAGTAAAGTCTATAATCCTGATTCCAAACATGTTGCAATTTTTATAATGATGCTTAAAATGCAAAGCATACTTAAAACTCTTTTTTGAGCACTCTGTTTGCGTGCAGTCCGAGTCACCTCTGCCTCCCGGATCACAGGAGATGACATCTCTCCGAAGCCACTCCTAAAATGGTATAATCAAGCTCATGTGAATGAAATGAGAATGTAGCATTTGCAAAAAACTTTATCATCATTATTAGAGCAAAGGATTCTAAACCAGTCAAGGTGTAGATCATCCCAATAGCCAAGTCTTTGACATTTTTGTTGACAATGCCCCTCTGGCTCCAAATCCTGCTTATCCCTCAGAGTCCTGCTCAAATTCTACCTGCACAAAGAACTCTCTGACTTTTCAACACTTACTTGTTATTTTCTCCTATGGAATTATTTTAACACTTGGAACCTAAATCTATATTATATCACTGTTTTAGATAATTGCTTCATGAAGGTAAACCATTCCTTGCTGGATTGAGGAGGTCCCTTAAATCAGAGGAACTCTTAAAAGGATCTTCTGTAGTCTCCAAAATACTTCAAATCATGGGTACTACTGTTTAAACTGGTGACTTGGGAATCTAAGTAACAAAGAACTCTAGTAAATTGGAGAGAAATGATCCTTCAAGTTTTTTCCCCTGAGACTACACTAAGAGTGGCTCCTGTCTCAGCATTACTGTAGTCACAATGCCCCTGTCATTCCCAGCCCAAAGTCTAGAAAATAAATTGTGTGAATTAAGAGACCTGTATTTTAAGACAAGAATCTAATATGTATTTCCTCCACTTAAAAATCTTCAGATAGCTATCAGATAGCCTACAGAATCCAGATCAAATTTCCTAGTATGGTTCTTACAATCTGACCCCAGCTTACCAGTTCTGCCTTATATTCAGCCACAGATATGACTCCCATACAAACACATACGGCATGTGACCATTCAGCTGCGCTTTCATATCCTTACACCTCTGTATGTGTTGCTTCTTTCACAGAGGCCTACATTTGCCCCCTTGGTCTACCTGGTGAATACTTACTCATCAAACAGCCTCCTGGAGTCTAGAGACAGGAGCCATCTCGGCTGTCTAGATGCCAGTCTAGACGCATCCAGGCTGGCAACTTGGTTCTTCTATTTGTTAGTTTCTTAACTGACCAAATTCCTTAACCTTTTTTAGCCCCAATGTTATGTGTGAAAAGAGGATCACAGTAGCTATCCTCATAGAACTGTCAGAAAGATTAAATTAGCCAATAATGTATTTAAAGCGTTTAAGGTACTCAATGTAGGCTACCGCTACTATTCACAGACCAACTAGAAAGCATCCTCTTTTTAGAGGTCTTCCTGTTACCTCCCATGACAGAGAGACCTCATTGCTCCCTCATTTCTTTCCCCACAGAGCAGTACAAAACACCATCACTCCGTACTGCTCGGCTGTCTCCTCTACACACTTCCCGAGGCCAGGAACCTTGAATAACTCATCTTTTACGCAGGTCCCTAGCACAATGTCAAGGTCATCGAAAGAATTCAATAACTATCTGGTGCCGAAACCTGTAATCAGAAAGTCTAGGTTGAGATCCCTGTTCTGGCACTGACTGGCTTTGTGATCTCGGACAGGTCACTCAGCACCCCAGGAGCGAAAAAAGGTGCGCGAAAGTGAGTAGATGACAGAGCCGCCGCGGGAACCAGGCGATTACCATTAGCCGAATCCCTTCGCGACCCAAGCGGTCCTTCTTCCATCAGCTGCAGTCTCCCAGCCCAGAAAAGGAGTCCTAGGGTCAGCACCCGGGCCCTCGTCGGCTCCTGTGGGAGTCGGGTCTCACCTGTCTCGTTCCTCCCACACCCTGGAGAGACAAGGACCCGAGCTCAGTCGTCACCACCAGAACTGACCTGTCCATGCCTATAGCCTTCTCCACCGAGACCCTTGCAAACTCAGCTCCAGCTTAGCCGCCGCGTTTCAGCCTTCCCGCCCTCCGGAAGCAAACCCCTCGACCCGGAAGCATGTCCTCGCTACGCCGCCGTAGGAAAAAGAGGCGAGGGGTGGATGGGTGGGGAGAAGGAACAACGTTCCCATTAGGCGCATGCGCAACTTCTTTCTCCTGCAGCCGCCTGTCCGGTCTGCGCACGCGCAAAGATATGCCCCTGGTGGACGGCGCAGGGCGGGGCTGGGGGGGGAGGGGCCTGACCGTTTAGCAGTGCCGTGTGGCCGCCACTTTGCCTGACTGGCGTTTATGTGCGTGGTCCAGGCGCCGGGGTTATCCTACTGGGACACTTGACGTATATTGATAGTCTAGAAAAATGTGAAGTCATTTCCTGGTATTCTCGATGAGAAACAGGCTGGACCTGGATTTCAGACGTGCAGTCTCTACCCTACACCTCTCTTACTGTACTCACGTTGTTTGAAATGTAGTGTTAACCCCCTGCAGTTTTTGAAATTGTTTTCCGTAATGTCTATTTGTTCTTTATTAAGAACGAATATTTCTTTGATATTTTTCCCTATTAACGAGAAAAGGATCACTTGTCTTAAAAAGCATGAAAGATGTTGGTATTGCCTCTAGTTCAAAGTGCAGGATAAGCAAAAAGTATATTCTGACCCTGAAGGAATCGGTCGAAGTTTTTTGCTTTCGGCATTTACATTTCACTCTAATCCTGGTAAGTGTGCTTCCCGGAAGGCTTCTTCGTACCTAATTCCCGCTGAGAAGACTTGGGGTTTTGAAAATAACGTGGCATCTGTAGCGTGGAGATAACACCTTTATCGCAGAGTTCTTGGGAGGATTAAAACGAGATGTCAGATGTGCATTGCACATAGTAGTCATTGAAATGTTAATTTTCTCCTCCTTCAATAACTACTTGGGGCTCACGCTAGTGCTCTCTTATTTTTCCCAGCTCCTAATTTTCTTGTACAAAAGAGCACTTGTCTCTTAGGGAGAATGAAAAGTGGTCTTAATGGTTTTTGTCAGTGACAGAGGCAGATTTATTTAAAGTATGAGCCAGTGTTTCAGGTTCTTGCCGCATGTCCTCTGGCAAGTGAATTCCAATGTGTTTTATTCATGCAAGGTACTTGAAGTGATTGACTATAAGGCACACAATAAAAGGGAAAAGCTGTTTTGGGCAAAGGATTAGCTCAATGCTCAGTTCATAAGCAAAGATGAAACACTTATTACAAAGTACACTGAGTTTCACTTTTGACCCAATCAACGAGTAGGCATGAACAGCATATTGAAACCACACAACTCACATGGGATTCCAACCCAGCCAAAACTTATATTGGACTTGAACCCACATTTAATTGAAATCACACGCCTTAAGGACTTAATGAAGCTCAGGTTCCTTATGGCTTGTTGCGGAAACAATTCCATGAGAGACAAAAGGATAGGTAGGAAGTGGAATTATTCGTGGAAACAATCTAAGTGTCCATCCACAGATGAATGGATAAAGAAGATGTGGTACATATATACAATGAATATTACTCAGCCGTAAAAAAAATGAAATATTGCCATTTGCAGCAATAAGGATGGATTTAGAGATTATCACACTAAGTGAAGTAAGCCAGACAAAGACAAATATCATATGGTATCACATATGTGGAATTTAAAAAAATAATACAAATCAACTTATTTACAAGACAGACACAGACTCACAGACAGAGAAAGCAAATTTATGATTACCAAAGGGGAAAAGAGAGGCAGAAGGATAAATTAGGAGTATGGGATTAACAGATATACATCACTATATATAAAATAGATAAACAACAAGGATTTACTGTATAGCAGAGGGAATTGTAGTCAATATCTTGTAATAACCCACTATGGAAAAGAATCTGAAGCTGTGCACCTGAAACTAACACAATATTGTAAATCAACTATAGTTAAATTAAAAAAATAAAACAAAAAAAGAAGTGGAATTATTTAGAGAGATACACATTCCGTAGGCAGAATGTGCTCTGTCTCAAAAGGAAAAGAGGAAGCCCCAAAATGGGGGAGGGGGGGTAGTTTTTATGGGCTGGGTAATTTCATAGGCTAACAATTGGGAAGATTATTCTAACTATTTTGGTGAAGGGGCAGGGATTTTCAGGAATTGGGCCACCGCCCAGTTTTTGGCCTTTTTTCGTCAGCCTCAGAGCTGTCATGGCACCTGCAGGTGTGTCATTTAGATGCTAATGTATTACAATGAGTGTGTAATGAGGCTCAAGGTCTGCTGGAAGTCGAATCTTCTGCCATCTTGGATCTAGTTTGTTCTAACCAGTTTAATGTGGTATCCTCAATGGCTATGTCATTCTTTTAAAAGCTGTGCCCTGCCTCCTTTCCCTCCTGTTTCAGCTTTAGGCCACTACATTTAGGGTGGCTTGTTACATAGCAATAGACAACTGGAACAAGTGGGATTAGACTATAACATTGTTTTATAATCTGCTTTTTCACTTAAAAGTATGAAGATTTTATCATATCAAATATTATTCATCTGCAACATTCTTAATTTAGCCAGATGTTTAGAAGAGGAAAGTTTTGTCTCTACTTACATTGACAATGCAACTTAACACAGTCTGACGTCAACCATCACTGCCAAGTGAAAACTGCTCCAAACAAAGTCACCAATGATCTCTTTGTTAGTAAAAGTTTATTTTTCATTTCTCATCATCTTGGGTGCATTTGACACTGTAGACCACTTTCTTCTCTGCCACCCTCCTGTCTGTAGGTGTCATGACTTTACTAAGGGGCTTCTCTGAGTACTCTCTGGCTTCTCTTGACTAGTCTCCTACATGGGCTTTTGAAATCTGCCTTTCCCTTAATTGTTAATTCATTTTCTTCAGAATTCTGACCTAAGCTGTCTTTTCTTCAACTCTGCACTATCCTCAGGCTTTAAATTACCAACTCTTTCCTCCCAGATTCCCAATTATAGTTCCAGCCCATATCTTGCTTTTGTATTCCAGACTCATACATCCAGTTGCTTACTGGGCATATCCACTCTGAGGATACAGAGTATCTGAAATTTAACATGTTCTAATTCTAATCTTGAACTCAGCAGGTCTGCCCCCTCCCTCACTTCCCACCAAAACAGCAACACAACTACAACCCTACCTCTCCTCCTCAATTTTATATCTTGGCAAATATAAATTGGCAAATCCAATTAGCCAAGCCAAAAGCTGGGGTTTAATTTCAGTAGGAGGGAAGTTCCACAAGGGCAGAGGTGTTTATCTGTTTTGCTTAGTATTCTATCCCTCTAAATGTTTGTCAGCTGAATGATTCTTTTTTTAAATTTATTTTATTGAAGTATAGTTGATTTACAATGTCATGTTAACTTCTGTATAGCAAAGTGATTCAGTTATATATATTTATACTTTTCTTTATATTCTTTTCCATCATGGTTTTATCACAGGGTATTGAATATAGTTCCCCATGCTATACAATAGGATCTTATTGTTTATATATAATAGTTTGCATCTACTAATCTCAAACTCCCACTCCATCTCCCCCGCCATCCATTGAATGGTTCTTATCTCATCCCACACACCTACTTTGTCATCAGATCTTGACTATGTCTTCCCACTTCCACTGCTACCTTATTCCTAACTCATCATCCCTTCACTGTACGTCCTTCAACTGAACTTTTTTTTTCCTACTGCTGAGGGAGTGATCTTCTAAAAACACAAGTCTTCAATAAATATATATTCTTTACATATGTAATACATATAGTAAACTGCATTTATGGAAACAATAGAAACCTTGGAGTTATCCAACAAGGATATTAAAATAACTTTTTAACATATTCAGGAATAGAGAAAAAGATGAAAGTAGATGAAAAGATGAACAATTTCATCAAAGAATTAAAAATCTATCCAAAACAATAACTTAAAAATATAATATCAGAAATTAAGAATGAATTTGATGAGATCGAAAACTTATTGGATATGAAGAAAAATTAAGATTTGTGAATTGGAAAATAGGTCAATAGAACATTTCTAAACTGAACCACAGAAAGGAAAAAATTATAGGACACAGAGGAAAAAAAGTATTAGAAATAATAAAAATATATTTAGGTACAATTTTTTAACACTAGAAACCTAACATCACAAATTTAAATGCTAATTGAAAAAAACAGGCAAGTATTAGAAATAACATGAGTGAATTTCTGTATAATCTGGGACTGGGAAAAACTTTTCTTAACTATGATTCAAATTTAGAATCAATAAGGAAAAAGAGTGATAGATTTTATTTCATAAAAGTAAGAATTCTGCTGCATTGGAAACAGTATCATGACAAAGTATGGATAGATGACGAACTGAGAAAATATTCACAATTTGTATCACAAAGGGTTAGTAGATTTTATGTGTGGGACATTCTCAGCCTAATAGGGCTACTAATGAATTAAAACTCATTAATATGTTTAAATTCACATAAATTCTTGATACATACTTATTTGTCACCTAAGAATGCTAATGAACCAACACATTTTTAAAACTGGTAAATAAAGGGAAAGAATCAAGTGTCTAAATAAATAAATAAATAAATAAATATAAATAAAAATACAAGTCTCATCATGTCACTCAACTTTCAGTTTCTGTCTGATCTCAATTTTAACTTCACACTACTTGACTCAGCCTTCAGGATCTGATTTGCCTGACTGGCATCATACTACCACTATCTTTATCTCAAATTCTATATTGTAGGCATGTTGAACTACAATTCCAAACATTCTGTGGCCATTTGCCATATGTTCTCCACTCCTACCAAGCAGAGGCAGAAAGGGAATAAACCAATGCCCACATCATAGACTGCTGTGCAGTCTTAAAAGGATGTTTAGAGATGGTTTGTAATAACTTGGAAATGTTTATGTTTTGCTTTAAATGAAGGAAGCAGGTTGATATATTTTATATATCGGTGTGCTCAGAAACAATGTAAAAATGAATAAAAATTATAAAAACAGAGGCTGGCATGATGGTGATGGAGGGATGAATAGGTGGATCACAGAGGTATTTTAGGACAGGGAAAATATTATGTATGATAATGTAATGGTAGATACATATCATATATGTTTGTGCAAACCCATAAAATGTACCACACCAAGAGTGAAACCTTATGTCAACAGTGGGCTTTGAGTGATTATGATGCTAATGCAGATTCACTGGTTGTAACAAATATCCCACTCTGGTGAGAGATGTTGATGATGGGTTCTGCATGTGTAGGGACCGTGGGGATATGAGCAATCTCTGTATCTTCTGCTCAATTTTGTTGTGAACCTAAAACTGCTCTAGAAGAAGAAAAATCTTAAAAAAAAAATCTGAAAGACTATACCAAATGTTGATAATGGTTGTCTTTGGTGAGATTTGATGACTTTGTTGTTATTGCCTAGTGCACCGTGCCTTGTTTTTTGTTTTGTTTTTTTTTAATAAGCAGTTTATTTTCATAGCATAGTTGAATTGAAATTCAAAGCAACATTTTAACAAATTTATTAAGAATTCCATTGAGCCAGATATATATCAAGTGAATTAAACTATGGTAGGTGCTTAAATATTTTTTTGCCATGTCAAAAAGATAGAAGGATTTTGAATATAATTGTAAGATACACTGTAGCTTACATAAAACAAAAGGAAGTATTTAGGTTATTAACAGCTTGTTCAGATATTAGGTGGTGTTTGGTTTTTTTGTTTGTTTTTGTATTTGTTTGTTTGTTTTTGGCTGTGCCAAGTGGCTTGCAGGATCTCAGTTCCCCCACCAGGGGTTGAACCCAGGCCACAGCAGTGAAAGCCTGGAATCCTAATCACTAGGCCACCAGGGAACTCCCTGGGTTTTGTTTTAATTTTAATATTTGAGGAGCAGTTTTCTTTTTTGAGCTCAAAACATTGCAAACATGCTATTAAAATTTCATAATATTCTTTTTATCTAAAGAAGTAGAATTACAGAAAGAATAAGTAATTTACTTCAGGTCATGGACTTGAACTAAATTGAATCACAAGCCAAAAGCAGAGTAAATAACATGAATCATGAATTGAATACAAACACCAGTTTTTGGCTGAACCAAAACCACATGTAGGTTTTAAGACCTAGCTTGGCTCAGGAGACAATATTGCCTGGATGTTAAGAACAGTCTTGGAAATCAGGTTTCCCAGGTTTAAATCTCAGTTCTGCAGTTTATCAGCTAGTTAACTGTTCTAAACCTCACCTCTGACCGACGCTTACAGTCGAACAATAAAGGAACCTCTGCTGGTCACAGAATAATGCAAAAAAACCCAAGACTTAATATTTGTTTAATCCAATACTCGGACATTAGTCTGAGGCTTGGACAGTGTTCTATAAACACCTCTATCGCCAGGACAAGCAACCCCAAAAGTTTGGACAACCATGAGGAAACAAAGAAACACCATGCAGGAAAAGGAGCAGGAAAAAACCCACAAGACCAAATAAATGAGGAGGAAATAGGAAAAATGCCTGAAAAAGAATTTAGAGTAATGATAGTAAAAATGATACAAAATCTCAATAACAAAATAAAGTACAAGAAACAGTTCATAAGAACTCAGAAAAACAAACAGCAATGGATAACAAAATAACTGAAATTAAAAATACTCTAGATGCTATAACCAGCAGAATGACGGAGGCAGAAGAACGAATAAGTGAGTTGGAAGATAGAATGGGGGAAATAAACGCCACAGAGCAGGAAAAAGAAAAAAGAATAAAAAGAATAGAAGACAGTCTCAATGGGGATATGTGTATAAAAACAGTTGATTGAACTTGGTGTACCCCAGAAAAAATAATAAATAAATAAATTAAACCTCACCTCTATAAATGAAAATATTTTCTTACGGTAGTTGTGAGGACTAAATACAAAATAGCAATAGAGCAAAGTGGTCAAAAGCTCAGACTTGAAAGTTGAATTGTCTGGGTTACATCCTAGCTCCACTGTGCACCCTTGGGTCCAACTGTGTGCCTCAGTTTATTTTGGGGGGTGTAATAACAGTATGAAATCATAAAGTTGTTAGGAGGCGTTAGTGAGTTAATGTGTGTATAACTTTAGAATAGTACCAGGGCTTATATTGTGGCATGTTATACATGTTCAAAAAATTCTTATTCTTGTAATAATTATCAGTTCATTTTGCAACATCAAACTTAAGACATAGTGATAGAGGCATTGATAACATAGATTGAACTGAACCAATTCCAATCCTTTTTTTTTTCCTGTGATGCATTTTTTTGTAATGCAGAAGCATTTTTCCCAGTTTATATAAAGAGCTCAAAATAATTAATACTTCATATTGATAAATATAAATATAATTGCAAAACCCTCTTTTGTATTCCATATAAAGCAGTTGAGTGGATATAATCATTAAGAATCCTTTACTCATCCATTCACAAATAATTATCAAGTGTCTATTTTGTACCAGGCACTATGCTTATAAAAACTGGGAGATACTGATTGGGGGATAAAGGACATTCACTGATTAAAAAAAAAAGATCATGTAAACTTACCTGTTCAAACATACTTAACTGCTCATAAACTTGGAATACATAAATATTTTAAATCACCATTGTAGTCACCAAATAAAATTTGGCCATTATTTTCTTAAAATATTCTTACTTAAAACCTTTTAGGGAATTCCCTGGCAGTCCAGTGGATAGAACTCCACATTTTCACTGCAGGAGGCATCCGTTTGATCCCTGCTCTGGGAATTAAGATCCTGTAAGCTGCGCAGAGCGGCCAAAACAAAACCCTATGATGAGGTAAAACTGTTAGATCTTATAAACTGATATTAACGCTTGATTGGCAATGTTTTCTTCTTTTTTCTCTTCTTGATGTTAAAACAGCACTTTTAGCTCTTTATTTATTAAAAAGAATTGTGACATATATATTACATAAAACTTACCATTTTAGCCATTTCCATATGTGCAATTCAGTAGCGTTACATAACTTTCACATTGTTGTGCAAGGAAATACTTTAGTCTTAAACATATAAACCAAACTATACACCAAAATAAACCCCAAATTATTTTTTATTTAATTTGGCTTCCTGTTCAAGATGCATCAGATCTTGATAGTCAGAATAAAATTCTGACACACATTTCATGCATGAGTAGCAGTGATACTGTAAAGCAGTTGTACATCAGTGATGGGAAGGAAAACAGAGCTTTGAATGGATTTTAGGGGGAATCTGTAAGATATGAGTTTGGTCCAGAGAGATCAGGAAGCAAAAAAGATAGAAAAAAAATGTTAAATTTCATGGAGAAGTTCATGAGTCAGGGGAGTAAAAAAGTATTTAACTGTGGAGTGTGAACTGCCTGTGCCCTTGAAGATTCAGATGTGTTATTGGAACTTCACGTATAGGAGAAAAAGCTAATGGAAAGACTCACCCAGACAATGATAGGAGTCTAGGAAAGGATGTGGTCCTGGTGGTGATAACGGGAAGCTATTGATCAAGTACATTATGTCTTTTCAGAGATGACTTTTTTTGTGGGGGGTAAGGTGGGAGGGGTGGTAGTAGTATCTGGTTTGAAGGAAAGTGCTTTACCTTGAGGACAAATGGGGTCAAAGTTTAAATACGCAACCTAGTTGGCCCTTGTTTGTTTATCTTGCCAGTAAAGCAGGGAGTGTAGTGTACTGTGGGGGGTAGGGTCTTGCCAGTTCACGTTTGATGAGTTATTTCACCTCTTTACACTTCAGTTTCTTCTTCTGTAAAATTGAGATGAGTATTGTCCTTAAAAGTTTGTACTGGTGATTAAATATGATTTATGCAGCAATTTGAGAGGTGGCACAGAACACAAGGACTCCTTGAGTTGAATCCTTCCTCCCCCACTTACTCAGTGGAGCTTTGGACAAACTACCTCTCTGCTTCTGTATAACAAAAGTGACAGTACCTGCCTAAGAAATTTATCATGAGGATTAAATGAGTTTACATAGACAAATCACTTAGAACAGCATTTGGTATATAATTATCACTCAATAAACAAAGGCTAATATTATAATGCACCACATATGGTAAATATTTAGTATGTGTGCTTTTGTTCAGCTCCAAGAAGACAGGGGCCATACCTGTTTTATTCATCTCTACTTTTTGTCACTTGGTAGGTGCTCAAATTTTTCTTAAATGAGTGAGTCATTTCCAATCGATACAACTGCATGCAATTCCTCAATAAATATTCTAATAAGAGTATCTACATGTATATAAATCAGACTGAACTTATTTTCATTTATATTATATTCGTATATAGGTACCTCACAGTACTCTCTACCACTTCAAAAGAGTTCTTTATCATCACAATCTTGTGGAGCTTAAAAACAGGAAGAACTCTTGAATAATTTATGTATTATAGCTTCTCCTCTTAATCCTTTCAAATTATATTCAATATGAAAAGGAACATGGAATGATCAAATGTAAAACTTTGTAATTTCAAGCTAGTCAGTTATTGCTGAATTGTGATTTAAACAGCAATGTCTGGGAGATTTTTAACATGAAATCATAAATATGTCATTGCTTCTTAGAATTCTGACAGTAAGGTGAGCGCAGGACGTTTCACTGCGGCTTGTGCTTCTAGTGTTGAAAGCGTCGAGCAGTCAGTGACATTTTCAAGGTAGTGGTGAATTTGCTGACAAAAAGTTTGCTAGACAATTAAATCAACTGCAGTGACTCTTTACAGACATCTCTGGCATCATCAACAGTGAACATGATCTTGTGGGACGATCAAAATCTAAAATCATTATTCCCTGTTGATACAGGACCTTCTCCGCCTAAACCAAGAAACTATAATTGCAGCTTATGCATTTTGCTTTGCTCTTTTCACGTATTTCTCTGCTTAGCATAGAAATCCTGTAAATCAAACACACACTTGCATTTCTGATGAATGATTTCTTATGGCCCTTGAGACAGCATTGCTGCATTGTGTTTTCTCTAAATAGCATGATTTACACTCTGTTTAGGTTTTATTATGAAAAGAAGGTAGCTAGGATGACCCTTACCCCATAAATTTGACTGGCTAAAAAAAGTCACGTTAAAATTTTTTTTCTTATATGGTCTTACTTCTGACTGAGCCCTCAGCCTCCCTGATTTGGTGGGTTGAAGGCAGGAAATTCAGCCTCACACATCATGGGGGTTCTTTCCTCTTCTCTAGCGTTTGCATAAGAATCCATGGTGCTAAGAAAGATAAAGGCATTCAGCGTTCAGTCCACTTTACCAAATGCAGGTTCGTCCAGATCTCTGTGTCTGACAGACATCGGAGGGATGGGAGGCATGTGCTGCATACCCAGTGAGGTGGAAGAGGTCAGGGAGGGGTTAAAAGAACACAGGGAAAACAAACACACCGACTGTAAAAAAGGACACACTTAAAGAAAAAAAAACTTTAAAAATATATGACTTGTGACAACTCCGCAGTTAGCACCAAAAATACTGTCTTTGTAAAATAGTGGTTCAACGTTGTACAAAGCCTTCAGGTCTGTGCATTGTGAATGGGTTTGTTGATGAAGAATACATTGCTAATGTGAAAAATGAAGCCAATGTAGATTTTGTATTAAACTTTCAAATTCTTAAAAAAAATCCACATCATCTGACCAAATGATAACCTTTTGAGAAACAATGTAACAAGTAATTTAAAATTTTGAATGGGTCTCATATGAGTACAGTTACCTCTTTCTATAAGTAAATATCTTCTAGTTTGATGATACATGAAAATGTATCCTAAAGAGGATGCGTCATGTGTCCATGATGCTATGAATCTATTCTTTAACAACAACACAATTTTCAAGGGGTTGTTTACTTATTTATTTTTTGGCCACCCTGTGCAGCACGTGGAATCTTAGTTCCCCAGCCAGGGAGCGAACCCATGGCCCCTGCCTTGGGAGTGCAGAGTCTTAACCGCTGGACCACCAGGGAAGTCCCAAGGGGTTATTTTAATCACTGAAAATGTAGCATATTTAGTTCATAAATCAAGAGCAGGCATTGACTTTTCAAATACTTTGAGGATATTTTGAGCTACAAACATATTGACATATAAAAGCCAACTATGCAGGTTCTATAAATAGAAGAGCATTTAAAAGCATAAAATAATATAATGTAGGTATTGGAAGTGCAATATAATGCCAAGAAAAAGCTGTGTCTGTCTCGAACATTGCCCTTGAAACTCGTTAGAAAGCTGGAGTCTGTGCCACAAAAGGGCATTAGGTACATCTGTGCTTCAAAAATCCATCCTGCCTTCCTATTTGCAATTTTTAAATGATGGAGTTTAATCTTAAGGAAACTGCCTGCCATCCTAGGAGAGTCCTTCTGCTTCTTTGTCCTTCACAAGATCAACTGAAGTTCTTCAACTGTGTAAGAAGGTTGAATTTCAGGGAATAGAAGAAAGCTAAACTCCTTTGGCTTTTTGAATTATGACTTTTTTTTTTTCTGATTTAGCTATGAAGTTATGACTTAATTACTTAAATTTTTTAAAATTTATTTTTACTTAAAAATAACAAGAATATTAGGGAGAAAAATAATAATTCAAAAGTCATCTATATTACTACTACTAGTACAGTAATTTTTATTATTGCAAATTATCCCCCACATGTTGACATCCATATTTTACATATAGTACTGAGATTCATATAGCTTTTAAAATTTATATTCCAGAAACTGCTGTTTACTTGCTACTGACAATGAGGAATTCTCTATGCCTTTGTGCTCCTGTTGTGTTCTCCCACGGCTGTATTTTTGCTTTCCTTCCCTTATCTACTCAGATTCCCCTGACTCTAACTTCCTCAACCCTCCCCTCCTCCATAACCATGTTAATAACCTGGAATGTCGTTTTCTGTACATTTTCCAGACTCATGTAACACACACACACACACACACACACAACACAATCCTTCCCTGTATTTTGCTTTGTTCACTTTCAACACCTCGTAGAAATCCCTCTAAGTCAACCATTAAACAACAAACTCTGTTGTTGTTTTTCTTTTCCCACACCACATGGCTTGTGGGATCTTAGTTCCCCGACCAGGCATTCAACCTGGGTCCTCGGCAGTGATACTGGAGGGTCCTAACCACTGGACTACCAGGGAATGCTCGCAAACTCATTTTAAATGGCTGCATAATATTCTATGTTATGAATGCATCATAGTGTATTCAACCATTCTTTTGATGGTCATTTACCCTAGTTCTGTTTTTTCTACTACACTGTAGCAGTGTGTGTTTTTTCTTTGGTGTAGCTATTAGGAGTAGGATGGCTGGGTCAAATATGCCTACTTTGACTTTTATTAGATAATAGCAAATTAAAATTTTTGCTTACCTAAGGCTCTACAAGTCTCAGTTCCATCAGCAATATATGACTCCTTTCTTGCCCTCTAACCTCCCTTCTGGGATTGTACTGTTATCCCTGAAAATTTTGCCTGTGTGTTGGGTTCTTTGGTACATTGTCTTGCATTTCTCTGGCTACTAGTTAGTTTTGAGCATCTTTTTTTGAGCTTTTTTTTTTTTTAATGTTTATGGGCCATTTGAATTTGCTCTCTTCTAAACTGCCTAGTAATATCTTTCACCCATTTTTTTTGGATAGTTTCTTCTCAATTCTTACAAACGCTTTGTATTTTATAGATATTAACTGTGTGTATTATATTTTTCCAAATCAACCGACTTTATATTTTGTCAAATTTTAAATTTATAGATTCTTTAATTTCATTATTTTAATTTAAATATATAAAATATTTTAATTTAAAAATAGCTTTAGAGTTTCATGAATTGGCTAAAAAGATCTCCCCTGTCTCTAGACTACACTTCCAGTCTCTTAGATTTCTTTTTCTGTTTTACTTTTTATTTAATTTAAAAAATTAATATATCTGGAGTTTACTTTTTGTGTGATATAGGGGTTGCACTTTCATTTTCTTCAAATGAATAGCTAGCTATGCCAGCATTTACTAAAGGAACGTTCTTTCTTAGTGAAATATAGCTTTGTCATATATTAACATTATATACATGAATCTACTTCTGGACTCAATTCTACTTTACTAATTAATGTCATTTCTTCTTTTACTTGAACTTTAAGATCATTTAATTCAATTTCAATTTCAAAACTTCACCAGTTGAAATTCAAATTGGAATCATATTACATTAAAATGTTAATTTGGGGGAATTGATATTTTATGATATTGTCTTCCCATTCAAGAATATAGAGTTTGTTCCGGTTTAAAAAAAAAATTAATTTATTTGGCTGTGCCAGGTCTTAGTTGCAATGTATGGGCTCTTTAGTTGCAGCATGCAGGATCTAGTTCCCTGACCAGGGATCGAACCCAGGGCCCTGCATTGGTAGAGTGGAGTCTTAACCACTGGACCACCAGGGAAGTCCCTCAGATCTTGATTTATGTTATTTAATAAAACTTTTTAATAGCTTTTTCTTGTTTGCCATATTCCCTGAGATGTTTATAATTTTTGCATGTTATATTTTTCTCACATCAACTTCTAAGTGCTTATTGTGAATATAGAAGAAAAAGCTATTGATTTTTGGCATATTTATTTTGTATCCAGCTACCTTCCAAAGTTCCTGAAAAATTCTAATAGACTTTTTGAGCTTCTCAGGTATTCATTTATAATAATTTCGTTGTCTAGTGTTTATAATGAATGTTTCATTCTATTGATTTAAGGCATCCATTAGCACTAATAGGAGGCACTAATATCACCTCTTTCATAGCATTGTTTTGAGGGCTAAATAAGACAAATACCTGTAAAGTGCTTAGAGCAGTGGGTGGCACATAGTAGGGGGTCCAAGAAATAACAAATATTGTTATTACTTCTCAACTATTAGAGTTTATGAGTTCTTCAGTCTCAAGTTTCTCATGGGAACATCATGCCAAAGAATGAGAATTCAGCTATCACTTGCTGGTTTTTCTTATTCTTTCATCATTCTCAATTTTAATTGGTTTTGGGGAGCCTGGTTTCTTAAACTTTTATTTGTGATTCTCTCATCTTGAGAGGATGACAGGAAAGGAAAGCAGAGAAATAGTCTATGTTTGGGGATGATTCCATAGATTGTTATTATGTAATAATAACAGATTAATAAATAAAAATAATCACATAATAATTATGAATGTTATTATATCATAACAATCCCTGGAATCATTACTGTTCCACAGATTATCTTCCTTTGGAAAAGAGAAGTTATAGTCAAACTAGGTTTAAGGCTAGGTATTGAATGTGTCTTGGCTTAACTCATGTGGTATGTTTGAGTTTATTGTGTGCAGGTCAAGGAGACTTGTCACAAAATCTTTTGCTTCCCAGAATTTGTTACCTTTCTTCTTCAAAGCCAGATAAGGCAGTTGAGCCAATTGTGACTAATTCTACTGCTCCTCTCAGTGAGTTTCACAAGCAACTGAGCCAAGAAAAAAGTCCTTCCTTATCATGTAACAGCCTAGGGGAGATGACTCTTGGGGAGCTGTACCATCCAAGTCAAGATCTGACTTCACTGACTTCTGGCAGACAGTGCAGGTGGGGTGAGGTGGCACTGTAAATTGTCTTCACTTTCCAGGGCTGACATGGTTTGACATTTTACTTCTATCCTATTTGGATGACATCCTGAGACCTGTCCTCTTTGCCCTCCCTGAGCAAGAGCCTTGGCAGGGGGCCCAGGGCAAGAAATCATTAATTCTGTATCCGGCATTGGCCACATCCTGCCAAGGGGAGGATGCCCTGACCATCAGAATATCCTGTACTAGTTCAGAGTGGAAGGGTGAAGGGAGGGGTGGTGGGTGCCCCTTCCTTCTTTGGTGCCATCCTCTAGGATGGCATTGGTGGAATGAAATTAGTGGCATGGGGGTGGCTAATATCATCTGTTTCTGAGCAAGTAAGAGCTAGCTGTTAAGTGTTTGCTACATAGTAATTACCAGCTGGTCTAGCTTCTGCAGGAGCCCAAGATGCATTTCAGGAATCATGATTGTCTTTTAGTCTAATAAAATAGATTCTATGTCTCCAGATGAAATCATGCACCATCCAAGTCAAGATTTGACTTCACTGACTTGCTTTTGTGAAGTCAGAAAGTCCAAAGGAATAAATGAAGTGAAAACTTTTTCCAGAATAATTCTGGTAGAGAATGACTATATCAGCTTCTGGGAACTGTAAGTTTGTATCTTAAACATGTAAACCCCACAGACAGTTACTGTCTCCTTTTACCATTACTTCAAATAGTTACAGGAAATAATGAACAGATAAGGCCTATCTGGAGAAGGTCCAAATCCATTTTTGAGAAACCTCACAGAAATCTAATGCAGGATGTACTAACAAATAAAAAACCCCAAATCCCATTGGGTTGAATTAATCCCTAATTTTCTTGAATGTTCAATGTACTATTCCAATCAAATGAATTTTTATCATTTAATTCTTGTGCCCATCCATTACTCCTATTTGTAAAAACAAACAGAGGCAGTAAATAAAGCACTCAATTCAGTGCAGAAGTTGAACAAAATCTTCTAAATCATGACACTGGTTTCAGAAGCACTCATTTTCTTCTAATATGAATCATGTATGTCTGATTAAAGGTGAGGGCATGAGGTGGAGGGAAAACCCTTTTTGTTGTGTCTGGAAATGAAAAGCAGAGAAAATAAAGTTTGCTATTTATATCACTCCTAAATCTAAGTCAGTAAAAGGGGGAAGTTTCTGTCATCACTGAATGATATAAAATGTCGGGTAGACAGGATGTGTGCTAACCCAAGTGGAAGGTTATTCAGTGGGATAATGGTGAACAGCATTTCATGGACACTATATTGGTTCTGGAATGATGGAACTAGCCCAGACTGGACCTCTTATTGATTCCCGAAGGTCTCCTCTGATTCTAGGTTTCCCTTAGAAGGATCTCTGCAGAGTAGCTTAATTCTGGGGCTTTCCTAGGTGGGATCTCTCTAGGGAGAGATCCCTTAGGTCTGCTGATTCAATTCAGAGTGTTCTGGATTATCCTAGAGTAGACCCGTGCTGGTCTTTATTACTGCAAAATTAGTAAAACACTGTGTGGTAGGCTGATAAAGGCTTTCAAAGATATGTTCACATCCTAATCCCCAAACCTGTGAATGTTATCTTTATTTGAAAAAAAGGGTCTTTGCAGGTGTGATTAAAGATCTTGAGATGAGCTTATCCTAGATTATCCAGCTGTGCCCTAAATGCCAACACAAATGTCCTAAAAGGAGAGTTGAGACACACACAGAGGAGACATGAAGATGGAGGCAGTCTGGAGTAACCGTGACCTAATGCTGAGGCATGCTGGCAGCAAGGAATGACTTCTCTCCTGGAGCCGCTAGAGGAAGCGAGGCCTTGCCAACACTTTGATTTCAGACTTTTGGCCTCCAGAACTGTCAGAAAAATTTGTTGCTTTAGGTCATCAAATTTGTGGTAATTTGTTATAGTAGCCCTAGGAACTAATACATACTGCTTGGCTAGGATACCAATGTCTTTTTAGAAAATAGTAGAAACAGGTCGACAAAATACGAGAAACCAGTTATTAAATAATAATTTACCACCCTAATGCATTTTTTGTGGGTAAAACACCAAAGTGACATTTAAGAAAGACAAGAGAAACAAAAACATTTATATCATTGGAAAGGTAGGTGGAGAAATATTTCAATAACGTGTATTTGAAAGATGCCTTGTGGACTTGGTACAGCTGAATTTGAAAAGACGTTTGTCAACACTAGCTCTGAAAGACTTTAGACAGGCACACCTCACTTTATTGCAATTAGCAGATACTGTGTTTTTTACAAATTGAAAGTTTGTGGCAACCTTGCATCAAACAAGTCTATTGGCACCATTTTTCCAACAGCATTTGCTCACTTCATGTCTCAGCGTCACATTTTGGTAATTCTTGCAATGTTTCAAACCTTTCATCATTATTATATTTGTTGTAGTGATCGGTGACTATTGTAATTGTTTGGGGTGCCCCAAATCATGCCCATATAAAGGCCTTGAACTTAATAAATGTGTCTTCTGACTGTCCCACTGAACATTCCTGTCTCACCCTTTCCTCAGGCCTCCCTATTCCATGAGACACAAGTATTGATATTAGGCCAATTAATAAACTTACAATGGCCTCTAAGTGTTCACCTGAAAGAATGAGTTGCATGTCTCTCACTTTAAATCAAAAGCCAGAAATGATTAAGCTTAGTGAGGAAGGCATGTGCAAAGCCTTTTGTGCCAGTTAGCCAAACCGTGAGTGCTAAGGAAAAGTTCTTGAAGGAAATTAAAAGTGCTCCTCCACTGAACACATAAACGGTAAGAAAATTAAACAGCCTTATCGCTGGTATGGAGAAAGTTGAAGTTGTCTGGATAGAAGATTAAACCAGCCACAACATTCCCTTGAATCAAAACCTAATTCAGAGCAAAGCTCTAACTCTCTTCAATTCTACGAAGGCTGAGAGAGGTGAGGAAACTGCAGAAGAAAAGTTTGAAGCTGGCAGAAGTTGGTTCTTGAAATTTAAGAAGCCATCTGCATAACATAAAAGTGCAAGGTGAAGCAGCAAATGCTAATGGTAGAACCTGCAGCAAATTATCCAGAAACTCTAGCTAAGATAATTAATGAAGGTGGCTCCACTAAACAACAGATTTTCAATGTAGAAAAAACAGTCTTCTACTGGAAGATGATGCCATCTAGGACTTTCATAGCTAGAGAAGTCAATGCTTGGCTTCAAAGCTTTAAAGGACAGGCTGACTCTCGTCAGGGGCTAATGCAGCTGGTGACTTGAAGTTGAAGCCAATGCTCACTTACCATTCTGAAAATTCTAGGGCCCCTAAGAATTATGCTAAATCTACTGTGTTCTATAAATAGAACAGTAAAGCCTCAGCGAGAGCCCATCTCTTTACAACACAGTTTACTGAGTATTTTCAGCCCACTGAGACCTATTGCTCAGAAAAAAACACACCTTTCAAAATATTTCAAAATCATTGACAATGCACCTGGTCACCCAGGAGCTCTGAAGGAGAGGTACCAGGTGATTCATGTTGTTTTCATGCTTGCTAATACAATATCCATTCTGCAGGCCGTGGATCAAGAAGTAAATTTGACTTTCAAGTCTTATTATTTAAGAAATATATTTCATAAGGCTCTAGGTGCCATAGGTAGTGATTCCTCTGATGGATCTGGGCAAAGTAATTGAAAATCTTCTGGAAAGGTTTCACCATTCTACATGCTGTTAAGAACATTCCTGATTCGAATGGCCATCATTAAAAAGTCTACAAATAACAAATGCTGGCAAGGGTGTGGAGAAAAGGGAACCCTCCTGCACTGTTGGTGGGAATGTAGATTAGTGCAGCCACTATGGAAAACAGTATAGAGGTTCTTTAAAAAACTAAAAATAGAGTTGCCACATGATCCAGCAATCCCACTCCTGGGCATACACCTGGACAAAACTATAATTGAAAAAGATCCATGCCCCCCTACGTTCACAGCAGCACTACTCACAATAGCCAGGACATGGAACCTAAATGTCCACTGACAGATGAATGGATAAGGATGATGTGATGCATACATATGACGGAATACTACTCAGCCAGAAAAAAGAACAAAACAATGCCATTTGCAGCAACATGGATGCACCTAGAGATGATGATACTAAATGAAGTCAGAAAGACAAATACCATATAATATCACTTGTATATGGAATCTAAAATATGACACAAATGAACTTATTTACGAAACACAGACAGGCTCACAGACATAGGGAACAGACTTGTGGTTGCCAAGGGGGAGTGGAGTGGGGTAGGATTGGATCTGCAGTTTGGGATTAGCAGATACAAATTATATATAGAATGGATAAACAACAAGGTCCTATATATAGCACAGGGAATTACATTCAATACCCTGTAATAAACCATAATGGAAAAGAAAAAAGAGGTCAACATATCAACATTAACAGGAATTTGGAAGAAGTTGCTAAGTTGATTCCAACTCTCATGGATGACTTTGAGGGATTCAAGATTTCAGTAGATGAAGTAACTGCAGATGTGGTGGAAATAGCAAAAGAACTGGAACTAGACATGGAGCCCAGAGATGTGACTGAATTGCTGCAATCTCATGATAAAACTTCAATGAATGAGGAGTTGCTTTCTTACGGATCAACAAAGAGTGATTTCTAGAGATGGAAACTACTCCTGGTGAAGATGCTGTGAAGATCGTTGAAATGACAACAAAGGATTTTAAATATTACATAAACTTAGTTGATAAAGCAGCAGCAGGGTTTGAAAGGATTGACTTCAATTCTGAAAGAAGTTATGCTGTAGCACTGCATGCCACAGAGAAATCATTCACGAAGGGAAGAGTTGATCCATGTGGCAAACTTCATTGTTGTCTTATGTTAAGAAATTGCTACAGCCACCCCAGCCTTCAGCAACCACCACCCTGATCCGTCAGCAGCCATCAACACTGAGGCAAGACCCTCCACCATTAAAAAGATTATGACTTGCCGAAGGCTCAGCTGATGGTTAGCGTTTTTTAGCAATAAAGTACTTTTAAATTGTTTGTAGTTTTTTTTAGACAAAATGCTACTGCACACTTAACAGACTACAGTATAAATATAACTTTTATATGCATTGGGAAACTAAAAAATTCGTGAATTGCCATTATTACAATACTTACATCATTGCAGTGGTCTGGAACTAAACCTGCAATATCTCTGAGGTGTGCCTGTAGTTGCTGAACAGACATCCATAGACCTGGTATTGGAGGATGATATTTCCAAAACTATCCTATCATCTCCTTAGATTAGTAGTCAATTCTCCATCAAGAAGTATATGAAGAGACAGATATAAATTATGATGCAACTAGAGAATGAATTACTGCTGGCCTATAGTGTAAGAGACATAGAGGGGAACATTGTCTTGCTATTAAGAATGCTGTATTCTCTGGCTAGAGAAGGCTATTTGTTGCCTTCTATGCCCTTGTCTTTGTAACAGCAATCTTTTGTACTTCAACATTTCTCCCCCCCAACCCACTTAGTTAAGCTGGGCTTTCTTATACTTCCTCCTCTATACTTAATCCTTATGAAAATAATTTCATTCACACTCATGGTTTCAGTTGCCTCCTGTATGTCAACGACTTCAAAGTGTGTTAAAATCCACCTCTCCTCAGAAGACACTCTTTAAAACATTTCACTTAAACTTTGTCTTGCCAAGAGTTCTTTCATTCATGCACTAAAAACCACAATTCCTTGCTGGCCTCTGTATTTTATCATCAATGGTGTACAATTCCTCTGGTTTGGCTAATATAATTCCATATTTCACTCTTTCCTTCAGCCCCCACATCTAAGCCATTAAACAATTCTCCAGTTATTCCTTTGTAAAACTTCTTTGGGTTCCCCTTCTCACCACAGCTCCATAACTGATCACTTCATGCTTACAAGACCCAAGCAGCCTACAAACTGGCTGGGTTAATCCTAGCTCTACCATTATACCTCCTGAGCTATCTTTCACACAGCTGTCGAAATTTGTTGCTTTAGTCGTATTACATCTGTTTAGAACAGTGGAGCAGCTCCCTGGTAACTACCCAGTCTATACTGTAACCCATCTGATCTTGCTCCATTTCCAACATGGAAAGACACTCATTTTTTTCTGCTAGCCACGTAGTTTTCCACCACTGGTTGATTTACTCAGAGAATCTAATTAACGCTGAAATGAGTAAAACTAATAGAAATATAAATCAAATAGTCCATACATTTTAAAGCAAAATACAAATTTTACTGTTAGTCACTCGGATTGGTATGGATAATGGAGCATGAGTTCTCTGTGGTTGGATATGAGGTATTAGATTTTAGCTTATTTGATACTTTCTGACTGGCCTTCCCCACCACTGATACATTAATTAAGCACCTTGCTTGCAGGAACTGGGTTTATTCTCTCATTTACTTTTTGCTACTCCCCGCCCTCCAAGCACAGCACATTTCAGATCCAAAAGTTTGACAAAAATAGTTTGCTGTTCTGAACTTAGTGCTCCCAGGGGGCATAAACTACTACACTATAAATAGAAAGTTGAATGGGTAATAATGGCAGATGCCAAAAACATTGAAAGCTTTGATCTCTATTTAAAAACTGCTGTAACTTTTTGATGTAAGTGAATACACTATTCACATTAAAATCTTGTACGATCAGCGTTGTTTAGTTTTCAGGAAAAAACCCTGCATTTTGACCCAAATGCTGAATATGGATAATTATTTCATTGAAGTCACTGTATAAGGAAAATCAGGTTGAACTAGGTTTGTAATATAACAAAACAGTAAAAATTCTCTCCACACCCTTTCAGACAAATCAGGAGAGAAATTAACTGCCTATAAATGATAACACTTTATACATAGTAAAAAACGATACCATGCTTTTCTAAAATCATTAAATTGTCCCGAACAGAAAGTTCTGAGCTAGTTTAATAGATTGTTACCAATTGAACTTTGTTCATTTGTGGACTCCTCCCTCCCCAACAGAAGGCAAGCTCCACGTGGGCAGAACATTCCTGCTGTATCCACACCAGCATAGTGAACAGTGCTTAGAACATGGTAAATATGTGATACCGAGTGTGCTTGTTGATTCTTAAATACAAAATATCAGGTGAATATCCCTAATTTTGGAAAAAAAATCTTTAATTTTTAAGGTCAGTAATCTATAGGCCACACAAAGGGTGTTTCAAGGAAGCCAAGTATGTGCAATGTATGGAATACTTCTACAGCATTTAGAAAACCGACCTATTTAGCAATAAGTATTTTATTTCTACCTTTCAAAGATAAACTAATGTCAAGCCTACATACTGAGCTGCTCCATTAATAGGTTTAGAATTTTGACAAGTATCATCACTATTGTAACAAGGACTCATACATTGTTCTTTCAATGGTCAGTTAAGGGAACAGCAGTTTAGTTCTATTTTCAATCTATTTCACTTCTCTCATACATTCAAAAAATATCAGATGTATTGATGCACTGTAACAAATTACAGAACAGATTAAAAAATTGAGTCTTATTTATAAACCACAATTTGTTAAGTAAGGTTCACTGCTAGTTTAAGAGGTAAGACTGCAAATATTATGATTATTTCTAAGACTAGAAATACTTGTAGGAGTATTAATTATAAAATACTATAACTCTACATTTCCATGATTTAAAGAGAGGATGCAGAATAATAGATGGGGATTAAATTCAATGAAGACAGACAGATAAACTAGAAGAAAAAACACTGCAGTAATGAGCTTTGATTCTAAGCTTGCTGCCCCACATCTAAAGACAAGATGATTAAAAAAAAGCAAAGCAAACTTATTTTCATAAATAGAGGTTTTAAAACTTCCTGCTCATATTATCCACATGTAGTAAAGATTATATATTTAAGAAAAAGGGTTGAATCAACACAAAAGTTAAAAATCGAGAGTTTTTACACTTTAGAAAAATTAAGTGAAATACCACTGTTTTTCTCCAAAAATTTGCCCTTCTCCAAGTATCCTTGAGGACATGAAAAGGAACTCATGAGATTTCCAACTTAAATTTCTAAAATATTTTTTTCCATTTAAGCACCAGAAAAGTCTATTTACATATGATTTGCATTCCTAAGCTACGGTTATATTGTATGGGAGACAATGGTGCTTTTTGCCAAACCACAGCCCCATTTCTGTAGCAAAATACAAAATAAACAACAAAATTACTGACCTCCAGGATGACACTGCCCACGTACTACTTCACTCTCTTTAACTCCTATAAAGTAGATGCTATCATTCCCATTTTTACAGACAAAGCAATGGAGGGACCTAACCAGGGTCACACGCTAGGAGGTGGCAGAGCTGGGATTAGAAACCCAGGAAATCTGGTTCCAGAGCACACATTCTTATTCATTACAGTAAACTGTCCACCTTGTACCCCTAACACCCATCTGTAATTAACGTATTGCTTTCCACCAGATCAACAGTTTTCAACTGGGCCAATTTTGCCCTTCAACACCCCTCTCCCATTTCCCTGAATCTAACTGGAGGACACTTGGCAATGTTTGGAGACAATTCGGCTTGTCTCAACTTGAGGGTTGCGCTAGTATCGCTGACATCTAGTGCACAGAGTCCAGAGGTGCTGCTAAAAATCCTATAATGTACAGGAAAGCCCCCTACAACAACTCATTATCTAGCACACAGCATCCACAGTGCTGAGGCTGAGAAACCCTAAAGTAAAACATAAATTCTAGGAGGGCAGGGTCCTAGGTTGATTCTGGTTGCTGCTCTATCCTCAGACCTAGAATAAACGGCTGACAACAAACTACTTAAATTTATCTGTTGAATATTTATCTATTTTTAAGAGCCGAGAACTCAGCCTGGCACACAGCTGGTAGGCAACAAACATTTATTAAGGTAGCTGAATTTATGGTGGTGCCTTCAAAGAGGGCCAAATGGATGTAACAGGACATAAACTGAAGTCATTTTAGTGCTCCACAATTCTACTTTTTTGGGATTTAATTTTCTCCCAATGACTATAAATAAAACCAGTTCTGCCAAAACAAATCTCTTAGTTAAGTAGGGTTTCTGAGAGAACAAACATTTTTTTCTTTAGATACATGGAATCTTTAAATACATGGAACTCTGTAAGTGAAATATGTTAAGGAATAAAACTTTTTTCTTTTTAAAATGAAAGCTTTTAAATGTCCCATTCAAATACCAAGTATTTAGGAGATTAGCAGACACCCCTATATTAGATGGTATTACCAATCAATTGCTGATATGCTCCAGTGGCTGGAAAATATTTTGAGAAGTTAAGATTCGCTTACAGATTTCAAAAACGAACTGAATTACAGCACATCTAAGACAAAGACCCACTATACAAAAAGAAAGTAGTACTTGAGTCTACTTCATTAAAAGATTTTTATGACCATAAGTATAACTGCACCCTATAGTTTCAAAAAATCTAAGTTTAACACCTGCCAAAGTATTTTCAATTCTCCCTCCTCTACCTCAAAGAGCTTCTGAACACGACCTAGAAGGCATAGGTTCTATAAGTAACAGTACTTGATTTACAAAATTCCTGCCAAAGGAAAACTTCAAAAGATGGTTATGTGGATATTCAAACAATAACAACTGTCTGAAATATCTGACATCTTTCTCTTGTCATTTCTGTAATTAATAAGTGAGTCTGCCCAAATGTTAAATTATGAAAACACACTATGCAAAATGCACCTATTACATTTAAAAAGAAGTTAAACCCATATTTATTTACTAGCACTGTTAAACATTACACAAAACACATTCAAGTGGCAAGTAATTATAATGCAAGCCCTTGCATGGCAATCCAAATTTATTGAACTACTGATGCTAAGTTATACAAAATTGCACCACTTTAATTAAGGCTTTTAGTTTACATTTGGCCACCTCAAAAGTAGTTGTAACATTAGGCTGGTCAATTTAAATACTGTGGCTCCCTGTTGGATAGACACACAATCTTTACACCCAAACGTTAATGCATACAAAGCAACAAGGCATTGTTAAATAAAACAGCAATAGTTACTGCAACTTAGGCCTTGTGACCAATTACACTTGATTAAAATTACTTTCCACATTCACATCCACAGTACTCGTCCACCATTTAACATCTCAACCAAAACGTTACACATGTGAAACAATCACTAACAGGCAAAAATACTAAACCTGTATATTTGGTATTGCAAATACACTTATGCATGAGCAAGCAGGGGATTCACAGTGAGAATCTACAGCTGCAGAAGCCTGAAAATGATTTACAAAAATTGTTAAATCATTAAAAAATTGTTTGAAAATATACACTTCTTGTTGTAGACCCCCACTGTACACACAACTATAAACATTGTTCCCTATGTAAACAAAAAAGGAAACATATAATAAAAGATTTGAAAAGTCTGGACATTTCCTTCCCAACAGATATTAAAGGCAACGTCTTTAATCTAAGACATTATACTGAAAGGACTATCATATTTTAAAGACAAGGATCACTGTCTCCACAGGTTTTTTAAAAATTAAAAAAACTATATAGCTGTGTTAATCAAAGCGCTTATTTGTACAATACAATGATAATGACCTTGAATTTCTTAAAAAAAATTACAATAAGCTACAAGTATCAAAGAAGCGAAGTTATCTGGAGTAGTCTATATAGGAGCTCTTTGGACTTTCTTTTATTATGCTAAAATAGTGGTGCTTTTAGGATTTACATTATTGTACTCTCCAATACAAAGTATGGGGCGTGTTAAAGTATACAGTACACCATTTTCATACATGTACAACATTGGTGGATGAAAAATGTCTCTTAGCAGTAATACTGGATTGTAGCCTCTGGTTTTACCAGCTGCATACTCTAGGACTATTATATAAGTAAAAATCTCTCTTGTGATACTGGAAAGTGATTAGAATGTGCAAACTGATGTAGTAGCTTTCATCCGCCTCTTAAAGGGTACCACCACAGAAAGTCCATTGAAGATGTTGGTAGGTTTAACAAAGTTGGAATGCTGGCACTGTTGAATTGGGCAACAGTTCTTCAGACCTGTCAAAAGGAGAAAATTAAAATAATTGAAAACATGGATTGTAAATAGCACACTAAAGATTCAAAGGACATATTAAGACAATAGTGCTAAAGTGTCAGAAATAAATATAATACAGGTTCTTATCCTTCTCATTACATTATGACCATGTACCACGATTCATAGCAAAGAATGGGTAGACATTTTCATCTTTTTTGGAATGACTTCATCTATTCTGAGGCCTTCTTGAAATATATATTTTGAGTGTATCTTAATGCAAGTTGAGTGTATCTTAATGCAAAACTCTTTGTATTACCTTCCAAAGATTAAAAGCAGGAAAAACAAAAAACAAATCCAAAACACCACATTAAAATTTTACATCAGGTCAACTTCACCAGAATTAGGACTATAAAACAGACAGCAATATTAACAAAATGGCTGATCTGTAACAACGTTTACCATCCTAGAATTATATCACCAGTATGGAATGGACATCTATCCAGGCTTTCTAGTATTACAAAATCAAGAATTTTATTCCAATCAGAGCAGCTAAAAAGCTGGTGCAGAAAAGTAGACAAAATAGAATTTATTTCACAAAGGCTGTCTACAGTTGACAGCTATATACTTTTTAATTCTATATAAACAGATTCTACAAACTTTAAGACAGATGTCAGAAAAGGCTGTCATTACACTAAAATCATATCTAATTAAACCTAAAAAAACTGAATGATGTAAAAGAAGGTAAGATCGGAACTCAAGGGTCTGTCATTTATTTATTTACTTTGGATGATTTTCTGCACACATGCCTGGGCTAAAAAAAAAATGTTTCCTTTTTTTTTTTTTTTAAACTGGTTTTCTGGGAATCAGACTTGTTGCAAGCTCCAGAAAGGTTGTTAATATAGATGTGGCTGATGAAATAATTTCCACAAATGCTTTGAACTTTAGGCCCTCATTTAGACTCTGAATGAGTTTTCTGAGTTTTCTAAATCTTAGCAGATTGAATGCAACAAATTGGAAAGGACAGATGGGAGTGTGTGAGCTCAGGCACATGTATGCTACTAAGAATGGGCACGTGGTTGGACACGAGAGGATATAAAAAATGAGAGGTTGTATCTCTAAACAGAAAGCCTTAAATGGTGAGCAGGAACAAAAACTCTATAGAGAGATACAGAATCAGAGTACTACGGTAAGTATAGGGCCATTTAACAAAGGAAGAAGCAGAGCTACAAACACCCAAAGTTTCCAAGGATGAGAGTACAGTAAATATGGTTTAATGACACCTGGCAAACAGCAGCTAATAGATGAGGGTTTACCATGTGCCAGGCACTGAACTAAATGCTTTACAAGTATTAGCTCATTTAATAGGATTGTTTTCAAAAACTATGTTACAGTGTCGCATGCTCAGTTTTCCTTTGCTGTCTCATCTCAGGGTTGTATCTGTGTTTCTCTCCACCTGGAAACTCTTCATCCCCTACACAATTTCTATTTATCTATCAGATTTCAACTTAGATGTCTCTTGTCTCTGAGAGACTTTCCCTGAATCCATAGTTCACATCTGACTGGTTTGGTGCCCCAGTTAAATGCCCCAATAGTACCCATAATACCATAGTGACTAATTACGGACTCGGGAGCCAGTCCAGAGCTCAAATTGAGCCATGTACTCAGATCATTAGATTCAATTCTGACTCTGCTATTCACTAACTGCAGAGCTTGAGCAAGTAACAATCTTTCTGTGCCTCAGTTCACTCACCCGTAATACGGGAATTATAATAATTCTGCCTCAAAGGATTGTTGTGAGAGTTCAATTAACATATAGGCAGTACTTAAAGAGTGCCTGGCACATGATATGTCAGGGGTTTTTATTATCAGTACCATGCTGGATTTATTCTGCAATAGCATTTATCATATTTTGCAAATGTTTGTCTAACTCTTCAACTACACCTTAGTTAGCTTAACGCAATAATGAGGAAAGCAGAGAAGACTGGTTTTGGTCATCACTGTATTGTCAACACAAACCAGTGACCCACTGAGGGATGAGTATATAATGGATAAACTCATCTAGAATATTCACTTATGTGGAATACCTTACTTCTGATGATGATATATAAATGAACTAATTATTTTAATTGCTAGGATATCACATTAACTTATATCTTAAAAAGAAAGTAACCATTTCTTTTTTAGAAAAGAAAATTCTCTGCTTGCTTTCTTGACCCTTAATAAAGTTGAGGTTAAAAATTAGAGGAAACAAACAAGCAAACAAAACAGAGGAAAAGATAAATTAACATACCTGGCTCAGAGCTACAATGCATTTAGTATATTAAAGCAGCTGACATGACGACTTTTTGCGGGCCTTCCCAGGGACTGGAGTTTTTCTGTTAATTTGCCGCACTAGGTCATAAAAGATCTGCAAACACATTAATTTTTTTTTTTTTTTTACTTTATGGGAAAAAAACCCTCCAATAATTAAAAGTGAAAGAATAAAATGAAAAAATTGAACATTCCATGAACTTTTCCTCAGAAAGCAAATATTCTGTTCAGTTAAGGAATGAGAGTAAAGCCATGTATTCTTATAATCACCGAGTTCTTTTCTGTTTATTTCTGGGGAGGGCTAAAATCATTCTCCTTAAAATAAATATTGAGTTGAAGGAGCTGCAGAGAGTTCAGTCACGACATTTACCATCATCCAAAAAGAACAATCTTTTACTCTTCTTCAACTCTATGTCTCCTTACTCTAAAACATGATTTTAAGTCTCCTCAAGGCAAGAACCAGTCAAGCCTTTTTGAATTTGTCTTCACCTTTTACGTAACACCCTTCATATACCTGAAGACTTAATCTGTCTTCCCCACCCCTAACATTTTCGTCCAGTTGTCCTTCATTTTATGGTACATTGCACTGTACCAGTGTTTAATAAAGAGGCTCAAATAGCATTACTGCTTATTAACACGCATTTATTTAACACAAGACTTTTGCTTATATGATCCACAAAGCACCCTGAGTACAAGTTAACTTGGGGTTGTGTTAATACAGACTCATTATTTTCCATCAATTTTGAATGCTAAATTCCAAGACAAGAGTTCCATTCCACCGTACCTCATTAACGTTTATTTTTGATTTTGCAGAGGATTCTAAGAATGCACAGTTGTTCCACTGTCTTGCTAAATTTTGACCTTGTTCCTTTCCTACAACTCTTTCATCTTCCAAGTCACACTTATTACCAACCAGAATCATTGGAACCTAAAAAGGGTAAAAACAAGTAAGTAAACAAATATGCTATATAAACTCAAATCAAAATTCTAAGAGCCAACTCTTAAGGTTTACTTTTTATATTATGCCAGAGAAGAATGCTAAGTTAATAACATGTAATAATATTTACAGTTAAATATGAAAGCTTCGACAATGTTAATTTAAGAACTTACCACATGAAACTGCAGTGGTAAAGAATCCGCCTGCCAATGCAGGGGACACGGGTTTGAGCCCTGCTCTGGGAAGATGCCACATGCCATGGAGCAACTAAGCCCATGCGCCACAACTATTGAGCCTGTGCTCTAGAGCCCGTGAGCCACAACTATTGAGCCCATGCGCCGCAACTACTGAAGCTCACGCGCCTAGGGCCCGTGCTCCACAACAAGAGAAGCCACTACAATGAGGAGCCGGCGCACCACAATGAAGAGCAGCCCCCACTCGCAGCAACTAGAGAAAGCCTGTGTGCAGCAACAAAGACCCAATGCAGCCAATAAATAATAAATAAAATAAATAAATAAATAAAAATTATATCACAATGGACTTTTATTTTGGCCACACAGCGTGTGGGATCACAGTTTCCCGACCAGGGACTGAACTCCCCCTTGCAATGGAAGCTGGGGGTCTTAACCGGTGCACCACCAGGGAAGTCCCTCACAATGGACTTTTAATTAATTTTAGTAAGCAAAACACAAAACCTTTTTAAAATGGAAGTGCAAAAAGGTATACCATGAAAAGCCAATATATTCCAATATTTTAAAATGTTTCCCCAAGGGATGTGTATCAATTTAAAATTTTCTAGTTTCCTAATATGTATTTATCAAATACTCATTCCCAATTTCATAACACAAAAAGGAAAAATCTGGAAAACCCCCAAAGCAGATTTTTAGCTTCTCATGTAGTCTATATTAAAAAGCCAAACAGTAAAATCATCTTAATTTCCTAAAAATCTAGACCATATTAATCATGTGTTTGGATACACGTCATGTTTGTAACTTCAGAAGGACACTACAGGGAAAATTACACTTATTCTGCAAAACTCTTACTAATCATTTAGAGACTGTCTTTCTAAAGAAGTTTTGGAAAAAATCCAAACTAGAAAATAAAAAATTTTGGCTTTTAAAGGAACAGATATATAGTATTATATTAATAAATACCAGTTTAATGCAACTGATAGAAACTATAGTAGTTACCAGAGACATTGGTAAACAGCTTTATCGAGGTTGCTGTAAGTACGTTAGGGTCCCCCGAGGTTCTCCTGCTTTACAAGTCCAGGAACTGGCAGCATTTCCCACAGGTGCCCCCAAGCTCTCAAAATATTTGCTATAATTAAACTATACGTAGTACAGTGGTTCTTAAAAGTGAGGTGCCCAGACTAGCAGCACCAACACCATTTAGAAATCTTAGAAATGCAAATTCTTGAGCCCTGTCCCAGACCTACCGAATCAGAAACTCTGGGAGTCAGGCCTGGCCATCTGTCTTAACCAGCTTTACAGGTGATTCTGATGCAAGATCAATTCTGATGCAAGATGAATTTATATAGTGTGATGAAGAATTAAAATAATCCTTTTGAAGCTTCCTGCAGGGACTAAACTCTATTATGGTGTACTCTGAAGGGGCATGTAAATTTACATTAGAATTTACATTGAATATATTTGTTGGCTTTCTTTAAAAATTATTATTATGCTCCTTCTGTCATAGTTGCTTGAGGTGTGTTCATATGTTGTTCTGATTCTTATTAAAAAGGCTCTTAAATCTACCAGAAATGTGGCCAGAACATTATGCTCTATTAGTAATATTTGCCACCAACACCTTTCCTTTTTTCTCACTGCAACTAAAAAGAACGCCCGCATACAGCAAAAAAAAAAAAAAAAAAAAAAAAAAAGACCCAACACAGCCAATAAAACAAACAAACAAACAAACAAAACCCCAAAATACATGAACTTTAAATTGGATTTAAATTGAAACTTTTAAATTGGATATCACTATAATAAGGGTTTGAAATAAAATATATTTATTTATTACGAAGCCAGCTTACATCATCAGTGTCTTTAACTCGAAGAATCTGTTCTCTCAGATCTTGTAAATCATTAAATGTGGACTGTGCTGTGATGGAATAAACTAATGCAAAACCTTGTCCGTTTTTCATGTACAAATCCCTCATTGCTGTAAATTGTTCCTACAGTAGAAAGAAAGAATCATTAAAAAACAATAACATTTTGACAGTTAATTTGACAATTTTCAAAGCCTATACTTAGAGCTCAAAGAAGAAGGTAGTAGTGTTATGTAACATCTCTTAAAATTACAGTCTGTGGCTATTTGAAAAATTGGTATTTAAAAAAATACATGTTTTATTTAAAAATAATACACCAGAGCAGATTTATGTGCAGTAAACATACTCAAGTAGAAATGTCCTGTCTCCAAATACTAAAGGCAGCTTTTTAATATATCATAATATGTAAGGCACCCAAATCAAATCACCAAGTTACAGCTAGCTCGCAATGCTCTAGTTCTATGGGGTCCACCAGTACGTTACCTATTTCTTGCCATTTTCCCACATTTTTCCTCCTTCACTAGACTGTGAGCCTTTGATTTCAAGAACACAATCCATGGCACATATCAGGTACTCAAACATTAGTTGAATGAATACCACATATCCAGAATAAATTTTCCCTTCACTTTCAGATACCAACAAATCTAGCTGGTCTGTAAATATATTGAAGGTGGAAAGATACCATTCAAAATACTTCACACAGCCACTAAGGAATAAATGTACAATATTTCCCACACTGTTTAATATATGGTAATCTATTTTAACTTGTTTTAAAAGTTAAGACTATGGAAACTTTCATACAAATTTTCTACTTATTTCTTCAGTAAATGACCACTGCAATTGCAAACCACACACACAAGAAAAGAATTCAAGAGGATAAGGAAAATAACTTCAAGAGTTAATGCAAGCAATACTTTTAAATAAATTTAACTGATATTTGTCTCTAGAATACTAGCATTTATAAGGTCAATACTGCACAAGTTGTGCATATACTCTGGTACTCTGTTTTACATACCGTTCCTGCAGTATCCAAGATTTCAAGCATACACTGTTGTGCATCTACTTCAACTTGCTGGGGGAAAAATTAAGATAGATTTTCATTTTTTTACATATGTGAGACTACTTTAATATGCTCAACAGCTAATATGATATTTAATTAAAACAGAGACACAGATTATAGCAACTTTAGGATAATCGCAAGCAATACTTGCTTTAACAAAACAAGAGAAAAAAATTGCTAGATAACTAAGGTCTACTGACCCCCAAACTGTGTGAGATGCAAAAACCATGTGTTCTCAATTTAACACAAGGATATCTACTGATACAAGATATACAAGATCGAACCTCAATATGAATTACTCAGCACTTAATTCTGGAGAGAAAATGATTTCAAAATAGCCCAAAAAATTTTTTCTTAAAACCAGTAATAGTTCCAACAATACCAGAAGTAACTGTCTATCTCAATTCTGCCATACTTTAGATATACATTTCTCTAGATAACCACATTCCCTTCACCATATTGGAACAAAATTTCTGGTAGTGAGGAAGCAAAAGAGAGCTATCAAATAAATTATATATCCCTGTTACCTCTTTTACCTAACATTTTCTAGGAAAAAAAGTTATAGATTGGAAAGAAGAGTAACACTACCTAACTGCTGGGGTGCTGAAAGGGGTTTCCAGTTTTTTTTGGTAGACTTAGTAGACACAGAGGGAGGGATGGAAAAATAATGTTTGCACAGCAGTAGGGGCCAGGCTGGCTGCCACGTTAAGGTGGAGGATAATTCTCTCTCTGGTAAATTAAAAATGTCTGCACATTTAGTTTTACTGTCACATACTGTATAAGTGAACATATTGACAGAATAAACCTTTCTACTATTATGAGCAGTGGAACTTTCTCAAGGAGTTTTAAGTAGGAAGGTTAGGGAGACTTTTGCACTTACATCTTTATATTAAAAAGAAAGGAGCCTGAGAGTATTCAGTCTTTGGGGGGCAAGAAGGGGAGAGAAACACGAAGCTACCACTTGAAATGGACGGCTCAGCTCTAAAGTTAGTATGTCAACTTAGAATTTTGGGGTCAGTATAAACTTAAAATTCTTTGAGAGAGAGAGAAGACAGAGCAAGAGTGACTGTAAAGATTCTAATAAGCTGGTAAACACAATGCCAGGAAATAATCAGGTGTGATGTTTCCCCACTAATTTTACCAATTAACTGTTTCTTCATCCTACTCTGGTACTCTGTTTTACATACCGTTCTGTAAAGAACATTTAATAATTATTGAGCTCAAAACAAAAATTTATATTTATAATAAAGTCAAAAGCAAAAGGCCTTCTAAAGTAACATACCTTTCTATATGAATCTTCTATCGTAGGATCATATTTTTCAACAAAAATTCCTTGAACAAATTGTACAGTCTGAAAAAAATTAACATACCATTATACTCCCCCAAAATGAACAAATTCAAATCTGCACATTTTAAAGTATTGATTTTAAATAGGTAGTTATACCACTGATTTAAAAAATATAACCAGGGCTTCTCTGGTGGTGCAGTGGTTGGGAGTCTGCCTGCCAATGCAAGGGACATGGGTTCTAGCCTTGGTCCAGGAGGATCCCACATGCCAAGGAGCAACTAAGCCCACGCCACGAATACTGAAGCCCTCGCACCTAGAGCCCATGCTCTGCAACAGGAGAGGCCACTGCAAAGAGAAACCCTCGTACCAAAACGAGGAGTGGCCTCTGCTCGCTGGAACTAGAGGGGGCCCATGCGCAGCAATGAAGATCCAATGCAGCCATAAATAAATAAATAAATAATAAAATAAATCTTAAAAAAAAAAAAACCAAAACATAACCATAACTACATGTGAATATATACATTTGGTGGGGAAATTACCTTAGGAAGCTTTTAAAAAAAAAATTAATAACCACGATACTCCTTATTGGGTAAGTCTAAATTTAGAGATCATATATTTAAAAGCCATTAAATGGCTCATGTCTCAGTCTTATGGGCTTAAATTTGAATTTTAGTTAGAAAGTGGCTAATTATTTTGTGTACACCCATATATGCACACTCACGACACCCCCCCATCACTTTGGATATATTTACAAATGAAAAAGCAGTTCATGCCCCACTGTATACACTCCTCGGTTTGATCCAAGCATGTCAAATTCTGGGCTAGGTGTTTATTTTAAATGGCAAAGTAAGATGGTCAATTTATCTTATTGTGGACCTTTACTAAACTCTGAACTATTCATCAAGTTATTTCCCCTAAGTTTCTCCCCTTCCCCATCCACCACTGTCAACTTGTGTCTTCTTTCTTGCTTTACTATTTCTTGATACAGAAAACGTGGTGGGACAGTCAAAGGTAATCTTTGAAAAAGTTTTAAAAATAAGGTTTAACTTTTTTCCTTTTTTTTCTTTTTAAGGTTTAACTTTTTTAACATAAAATTTATATTATAAGCCAACTCAAAATGAGATGGACCAAAATTTATACCTATCTGGCTCCAAAATGCAGACAGACACACATTTATATGCACTCACCCTCTGTGCTTAGTCCAAACTATATTCTGGTCTGGAACCCATGTTCCAGAGAGAATATGATCTTACCTGGATACAACTAAAAGTTGACTAAACCATAAGAAAAATATTATATATACTTCTAAAATTATTATGAGATTTCACCTTAATAAAGACAAATAAGCAAAACCTAAAATGCAACAGAAAAAGAACATGTCTTGGAGTGAATAGCTTGGGTACAAAGAGAATGTCTTACCAGAGCTGATTTTCCAACACCTCCTGAGCCAAGAACGACTAGCTTATATTCACGCATGGTGCAAACTTGTAAAAGCTAGTACCTTATTAAAGGAAAAAAAAAAAGAATTATTAATATCTTTGTATTCATGTGCTTCTTATATAAACAAGACATTTGAGCATTTATTTAAAATGACTACTAAACCATACTAACATAGGGCATTTCATAAACAGACTTACTAAAGGATGCTACTGGTAGCACTCTTTATAAAACATCAGAGGAAGAAAGAAATTGTAGAACTATAGACATGACTTTTAGCCCTATCCTAAATTCAATTACAATAAAATACTCTATCAAAAGGGAGGGAGGCTGAAAAATAGCACTAAGGGGCATTCTGCTGGCTATAACATGGCAGTGATAGACATGTTATCCCCCTTTTCTGAACCATCTGCAACCCTGACTTAGAACCGTGAGTCACTTAGTTGAGTGTCTACTAGGTACAAGGATATACCTAATGAACAATAAAAAAAATTCCTGCCTTCAACTGAGCTAACATTCTGGTAAAGATGAATAGGATAGGGGAGGGGTTTGCAAACAAATCCAACTCACTACCTATTTTTGTACATAAAGTTTTATTGAAACACAGCCACACCCATTCATTTGTGTATTGTCTGTGGCTGCTATCTGGTAATGGCAGTTAAGTCACTACAACAAAGGCCACCTGGTCCATAAAGCCTAAAATATTTACTATGTGACATTTACAAAAAAACCCTGCTGAGATACATAAGTGGTAAATGAGTTAGCAAAGAAAGCAGACCAAATATCTATCCCTGAAGTGGGGGGGGGGGGGCTGGTTGGTCAAGGGATGGTCCTGAAAAAAGTCAGGAATCAGAAGCAGATCTTAAGAACATGATTGCCCAGACTGACACAGTCTACTCAGTGTTCAGTATGATGAAATTGTAGAAATCCAAACAAAATAAAACCAAAAAGAAACAATCCATACCAAGGTTCATCATCATAAAATTTCAGTATACTAAGGAGAGAGAAAGAACATCCTGAAAGTTTCCAGGGTGGGGAATAACATGAGAATACAAAGCTCCCACATTCCTAGAAAAAAATAATTGGCCAGTGGTCATGGTGCAAAAGTAGCTGCCAGAACAGGTTTTAAACCTTCTTAAGAAAGACAGTTATTTAGTCATAGTAACACAATACCAGGACTGATTTAAACACATTTAATCAACCAATAACCATTTGCTCCAGCGAATATGCTTCTGCAAACTAGCCTATTAATGATAGCCCCTTACTTCTGAACATCAGTCAGTTAAGAATGGACTCACTTTGACATAGTATTTCTTTGTGTTAAATCTCTTTATATGTTCTTTCCTTCCAGTCCATACTCTTAGAAGATATCCTTCGTTTTACATGTCTCTCTCTATGTGCCATACCTTTATTTCTCCTTAGGACACCATGTCTAATACCAAGGACTTCTTTTCAAAAATTTCCCCTTAGACTTCCTACGTGGTGCAGTGGTTAAGAATCCGCCTGCCAATACAGGGGACACAGGTTTGAGCCCTGCCCCAGGAAGATACCACATGCCACGGAGCAACTAAGCCCGTGCGCCACAGCTATTGAGCCTGCGCTCTAAAATAGAGCCCATGAGCCACAACTACTGAGCCCATGTGTCCCAACTACTGAAGCCCACGTGCCTAGAGCCCGTGCTCTGCAACAAGAGAAGCCACCACAATGAGGAGCCCATGCACCACAATGAAAAGTAGCCCCTGCTCACTGCAACTAGAGAAAGCCCGTGTGCAGCAACGAAGACCCAACACAGCCAATAAATAAATAAATCCAATTAATAAAGAAAAAAAAATTTCCCCTTCACTTCTGCCTTTAAATACATGGATTATTTACTATATTTTCTCCATTCCTCACTGGGAGTGGGGGGGAACCAAATAAAAAAAACACCAAGAAAGCCAGCTGCTAATTTTCTCATTTACTAGTTCCTCTATTTTATTTCTAAACTTACTGAACCCATCATTTCCACAGACTTTTCTCCAGTTGTGGAACACTACACCTCCGTAACTTTTGTGAACTGCATGGTTCTTACCGGATATGATTTTAGAAAAAAGGATATGAAATAAAAGTTGAACCAACTTTCAGCTTTAAGAATATTCCACACGGTAGTGTGCATTTAATTTGGACAAATAAATCATTCTTTGTAAACATGTAACTGAAGTCAGGTTTATTTCTTTTAATGTAAAAAAATCATTTAAAAACGGCATTACTTAAGCGATAATTCTATTCACTTCCATGGAGACATTACCCAACTACATAAACCCACATTAATATTTGAGAAATATTTAAAAACAAACTTAGGATTCTAATGAAAGATGCCTTCAAATAAATTTTTGTTTCTGAACCCAACTAGAAGGAATATGGTAACTTTGGGGACAAGAATTTCCTAAACATCCCAAAAAGCAAACCAACTAACTTTAGACTCATCTCCCTGCATTTTTTATCCTTTAGGTAGCTGGGCTATGTCACTTTTTGATAACTTCTCTTCAATTGTTTATCTATAACTTAAAAAAAAAAGACTCACTTCAGTGAACACCCAGCAAAATGCCAGCCAATCAGCAATTACCTCACTTGAGTGACACTGCTTTTACAGTTGACATTAACTCACTCCTGCCTTTCAAAGTCTGTGAATCTGTGGACTCTGAAATTCCCTAAAAACCCTGAAAGACTAGCAGTCTGCTCTGTTTAGGGGAGGCAGTATCACACCAGGATAGCTTTTCCTTAAGTAATCAATAATTTCAGCTTTGTGTTTTTTGTTTGGATATTGAATAGTGTTTCTCATTCTTTGACAGTCGACCTAAGACCCTCACTTGGCATCATTCCAAATGACACTCTTAGATAAACAAGCATAGTGAATGCGCTGCCTGTGTCCAACTTGTTTGTTCTTTGATTTTCCTATCAGATGAGTCAGACTCAACAACGACGGGTACTCCAACTGGCTGCTTGAGATCACATTGCTAAATTTGTTATCCTAGGGTTTATACCAAGTAGGTTTTTGTACAAAGCAATTAGTTTTGATTTTGGCTTGGAGTATACTATTTGATAAATATTTTTGCCATTAGTTTATAATTCTTCAGCTACCTGCTTTACTTTTGTTCATCTACTTGTGCAAAATTTTGTCTCATGTGTTTTGTTTTGTCCTGGACGTCTTGTTTCCATTCACTGAATAATGGAGTGCTCCATTTGGAGTGGATGGATGCACGGGCCTGATAAGTCTCCAATGCAATTCAAACTGGCCCCAAGCACTGAATGCTGAAGATGAGTAAAATCTGTGAGGGACCAATTCAGGCAAAGGTGAGTGACGGGCCAAACTTCACCTTGGGTCACTTAAACTTTCAAGACAGCATTACAAGGTCAGTAAACCAGGGGACTGATTATGTGGCACCTTCCCAACTTCTGTTTGGTCGGGGAACCTGAGAATCTGTTTGTAAGGACACATTTGTTAAAAAAATTTTTTAAACTCCTTCTGCCATCTTTCTGTGCTGCTATAATGGTGCATATGAAAGTCCTAGCTGATGCTCTCAAGAGCATCAATAATGCTGAAAAGAGAGGCAAGTACCAGATTCTTTTTAGGCTGTGCTCCAAAGTCATCGTCCAGTTTCTCTGATAATGAAGGATGGCTACACTGGTGAATTGGAAATCAGTGATCACGTGGGCTGGGAAAACTGTTGTGAACCTCACAGGCAGATCAAATAAGTATGGAGTGATTAGCCCCTAGATTTGATATGCAACTCAAAGATCTAGAAAAATGCCAGAATAACCTGTTCCTGTCCTCTCAGTTTGGTTTCACTGAACTGACAACTTCAGCTGGCATCACAGACCATGAAACAGCAAGACAAAAACACAGGAGAGAAAATTCTGGTATTCTTTTTCTAGGGATGTAATACAAACATGCAAATAAAATGCCTCAATGAAAAAAAAAATTTAAGCACTCTTAAATCATTTTTATTTAGGAATAATTTACATCCAGTAAAACAAGCAGATCTTAAGCACACATTTAAATGAGTTTTGGCATATGCCAATACCCTCACAACCATAAACACAGCCCTCATTAAGATTTAACACACTTCCATTACCCAGACAGTTCCCAACGTGCCTCTTCCCAGTTAATTACTCCAACACCGTTTTCTTGACTCTACTGATCTCTTATTTGTCAACGCCATACCTTTTCTAGGAAAAACTTGTCTTTTATAAACTTCCAATATAATCTTGACTCTTGCACTTACACTAGTAAATTACAAAAATGGTGACTATGACAACTGCAATGTAACAACATGACTTATGGCCAACTTTTAAAATGTCACGATTAACACTCTAAAAGCAATTATAAATACAGAAAAACTATCAGACAAAAATAAAACTCAATAATCAACTTCTCTAACTGGTATTCTGAAGCCCCAAAATAAGATGACTAAAACAGTTTCTCTTTACTCCACTGCTCAAACCTTTCCTCCCTGAATCACTGTCTCTATACTACCCACAATACTCTTCTTTTACATCTGCTCCTTACCCTGCCTCTGAAATGAACTACCTTTCTTGAGGGATTCTCAGCAAAGCAAAAATTATACTGAACAACAGCCTCTTTAAATTGTTAGAGTAGAAGTCAGAGCTATAGACACTGAATTTAAAGGCTTGTCTAGAATTTAGTTGGGAGTTATGTTTAAAGATTTTTCTAAATCTCAGGTAGACTGACATAAATCTGTTGCAGAATCCCAACTTAATTACTAATTACTTAATTTCATCATAGAGGAAAAAGGTTAAAAGCAGCAGGATAGTAAAGACCAGATTCAAATCGCCCAGCATGTTAAAAATTGGCCTTGAGGAAATAAGAACCTATTTAGGAAATACACTATTTCAGGGGTAGATTGGTCAGCATTTAAAATTGTAAACAAAATGAACACTACCTGACAGGAAACAAAATGAAATTGGCTTCAGGAAATTTTAAAGGAAGATATGTCCCTTCTTTCTGTAAATGGGCTCAGACCTGAACAGGAAAATGAAAATGAAAAATTAGAAAATCTAGAGATACTCACAAAGTAAACAAGCTAGAAAGAAAAACTAAACCAAAAGGTCTTTCTTTTCTAAGAAATGGGAGCCTATGGATGAGGACACTTGTACATACTGACTATAAAAGGTAAACATTTATGGGAACTGCATTTCTTAATGAGATGACTGAGGTCCTTCTTCCCAGTTGCTTCAGTTATCCATCAATGAGTATTACTTGTTGCTAGAATGAGTCAGGTTCATCCATATTATTGCTTCTATCAGTAATGTGTTCCTTCTACTTATTATTGATAAAAAGCATATCCATTGCATGGATATAGGTGGCATTTTCTTTATTCATTCACCAGCTCATGGACATTTGGTTTGTTTCCAGCTTGTGGATATTATAAATGCTTATCAATTTGTTTTAATTTTAGTAACTCAACCAAAAAGAATTTTTATGCGGATCCCTAAGATCACAGGAAATTGAAAACATTTCAAATTTTGAAGTAGGAAATGTGAAAGTCATCAACAGACTTTCAACTTTAAAAATACAGTGACAAAAACACATATAACTTACCAATAAGCAGCTTTCTAACAAGGAACACTGATAAGAAGGAACCACAACTTAACAGTCATTCTCTTTCATTAATTTTTTGGCCAATATTTCCCTATATGGGCAACCAAAATGTTTTAATTTAAATCCTAATAAATACCAATGCTACAGATATTATTTTCCTTAAAAAAAAAAAAAAGTCTACAAGTATGAAAGCCAAGATTTGAACTGATACCTATTTTTCAAATCTGTGCCTTCTACTACACCAGCTTTGAAAAACTCTTTACAGATTCTAAGTCTGGGATAAAAAATGGATTTGACTATAAATGCCAACTCTGATAGACTGGCAATGACCATTAGTTCTGTTTTCAAAATTTCATGTACAATTTTAAGATGGGTGAGTTATATCAGAATTTCAAAGGGATTTGTGATAACTCCTGTTTGAGACAATGAGAACAACTGTTCTCTTTCATTGAACTTCAAAGAGGGACAAATTTTGACAGCATGGCATAGTGTTTCACAGCATCTAAGTTTTAAATTCTGGTTTTGTATAACCTTGGGCAAGCCACAAAACCTTTCTGAGTTTCACTTTCCTTAGAGGGAAAATGGAGACAATAATGCCTACATGCTAAGGTTGTGAGATGGATACATAAGAGCGTAAATTCCACAAAAACAACAATTTTTGTCTGTTTTATTACATCTCCAGAACCTGAAACAGTAACTGGCATATAGTACATGCTCAACTAATTAAGAAATGAAATGCAGCGATTTCCTTCAAGAGTATTTGCATATAGTAATAATCAATAAAAGATAGCTTTTAAAATAATTATAATAGCAATGGTCTGGGCTACTGCTCAATACAGTGTAGCAGAACTAATGTTCCCTAAGTTGAGAATCACCACTCTACCCTTTTACCTACTAGCTCAATAAAACATTAAGAATGCAGGAGGAGGACTGCTATCCAGCTTTTGCCTAATTTAGAAAGTTTCTTCTAGGTAGGAAAAGAGAGAAACTGCATAGCCCAAAACTATTTTCGAATCATCTGTGGGTTTCTACCCTTAATTTAGTCCTCCTGTCACTACAACCAGTTTGGAATGTGTTAAAATCAACTGATGTATTATAACTCTTTAGCTACACTTACCATATTTCACTAAATCTAAGAAGCACTTTTAGAACACATTCAACAACTCTGAAACTGGAATGTACCTTACAGCAACCTCCCGGGTCAATACAAAACAAAAAGCATCAGTATTTTGAATCATTTAAAAATGTAGTGTAGGGAGAAAGACTGGGAAATAACCCTCTTGTAAGTCTTTAAAAAAAATATCACTACACAAAAATCCTTTAATATTGGTGTTTTCTCTGGCCCTTAATATTACTTACACAATTTATTGTACTTTATTGTACTGTAATTTAAATTATTGTACTGTAATTCTGAAGACCTGGGAAGAATTTCAGTATTACTACTTTAGGAGTAGTGAGAAAATCCTGAGATTGTAATGTAAAATGAATTTTAATTCTCTTGCATTTTATACATGTATATATATGGTGGTGGATTGTCTTTCTTCTCTTTCTGCTTATTTTTTTCCTGTCAGTTTTATTACTAGTAAACAGTAAATTTTTAAAATACACAAATGAAAATTAAAATGAGAAGGTGAAAGGAGTTGTGGAGTTGTCTTGTAATCACTCCATGTTATTTTAACTTAAAAATATTGATAACTACTGGCATTTAAAAAAAGGTAGGGGGAATTGGACGAAGGTAGTCAAAAAGTATAAACTTCTCGTTGTAAGTACATAGTAGGGATGTAATGTACAACACGATAAATATAATAACACTGATTATGTTATACAAAAGTTGTTAATAGAGTAAATCTTAGCAGCTCTCGTTACAAGGAAAATATGTTCACTAACTTATTGTGGTAATCATTTCATGATGTGTCTAAGTCAATTCATAATGCTGTACACCTTAAGCTTATACAGTGCTGTATGTCAATTTCACCTCAATAAAACTGGGGGGGGAAAGTGTCCATTAGAAAATCAAAAATGCCAAGCTTAGCCAGTCACTTAACTCACAATGAGTAATAATTAAAAAATATTGGACTTCCTAGGTGGCGCAGTGGTAAAGAATCTGCCTGCTAATGCAGGGGACACAGGTTCGAGCCCTGCCCTGGGAAGATTCCACATGCCACAGAGCAACTAAGCCCGTGTGCCACAACTATTAAGCCTGTGCGCCACAACTACTGAGCCCATGTGCTGCAACTATTGAAGCCCACACGCCTAGAGCCCATGCTCCACAACGAGAGAAGCCACTACAATGAGGTGCCTGTGCACCACAATGAACAGTAGCCCCAGCTCACAGCAACTAGAGAAAGCCTGTGTGTAACAATGAAGACCCAACGCAGCCAATAAATAAATAAATTAATTAAAAAAATATTAATGTTGGCAAAAAAAAGTATTTTTCAGATAAATAACATGCTGATTGTGACATGTTTAAAGAAAACAGACAAGCTTAAAAGAAGAACCAATTAAAATTCTTTTAATTCTATTTTCAAACCTCTTCTCAAAAAGGGCTAAGAGACAGTTAACTATTGAAAATTACAAAATTAAACATCTGAAGTGCTTTATAGAAAAAGAAATACTCCATAAAATCTAAATATTGACATTTTAAACATTTTCCTCTCATGTCAAAGCAGTATTTGTCTTTTTATTAATTATCATGCTAAAATATCTAGGAAGAAAAGATAAATAGGGTAGCAAAGGATTTAAGTTCTAAGTACTTGGACTGTATTCTGAGAAGCCTGCTGATCTGTTGTGTCTTCTTGTACATAAGCAGGAAATAAGGATTAAGATACACACACAAAAAGATACAAAGTATCTTAGAAATTATTAGAAGTATATTAGAAATTATTAACAGATGGTAACTATACATTATGGTGATCATTTCATAACTTTCGTAATGTATATAAATGCTGAATCACTTGAAACTAATATAACATTGTCAGTTATACTTCAATAAAAAAATTAACAGAGTTCTGACTACTATGTATTATTGCGGTGAACTGCCATTTAAAGAAATGGGAAGAACAATTAAAACTTTTATAATCAACAGAAAAACTGACACTGAAAGAAACTAACAACCTTCAAGTTAAGGGCAACATCATCAGAAAATGTTAGATGAAGATATGTTAGCAATGGGGGATACCTCGGCTAAACATTTTGCCAAAAATTATGGTACTATTGGTCAACTGTAAAACATTCTAGTTTTAATTTCCAATGTAGGTGATGGAATTTGACTTTGTTGGTTTATATATGCTCTCTTTTACGGCATTTATCCGAAAAAACTGAATGCAGTTTGGAAGTTATCTGTAATGAATTGTAAATTAACAATAACCTCTTTATATGTTAATCTGAGATTCCAGAATTATTTGAATCAAGCTTTAATCTATGAACTCACCAACTATATTAACTCATTAATTATTGAGGGAATCTCAGATCCCCATTTTTTGGGGTGGTTAAACAGGAAAGAACATAGAATATATGCAAAATGAATTTATCAACAGTGCCACCTCTCATTTATACTTCTTCATCAGCAAGAAGGTGCATATATACAAGTAGACATTTATACAGTTATAAATATGAAGCACAATTCACACAGCTTTCCCAATCTAACATTACAGATGAAGAAAGTCAATTACATTTGTAAAGAACTAACAAAACACTGAAAATTCCACTATGGTTACAACTAGCAGCGTTTTCTACACTATTTTTTCAAATACATAAATATTTCTGCTACCTATCTTTGAATTAAAAAAAACTGGGGGGTAATTTTGGGTATTATATATGCCATTTGCAATCAAAGATTCCTAATTTTAGTTACTTGCATAGATCCCCTAAAATTTGCATGACTACAACCAACTTCTGGATCAACTGAAGTAAGTGATACATTAGAGACTTATCTTTGCTTTCATTGGTTCTTTTCATCAATTTAAGATGTTTTATTCTAGTCTCAGAGAAAATCACAGCAAAGACATGTAATGACAAGAAAACAAAACCTCTTAGGGTTCCTTCTCAAGTCAAGTTTCAGTGGCTGCTTCATAATTGCTTGAAATGAAAGTTGAGGAAAGAAGACATGAAATCTACATTAAGTTCAGTAAATTTACCTAAGATAATATTTCATCAGTCAGAAATGATTGGCATTTTTACGAAAATACAAAACAATAATGGATGCTATAATGATTCTGAGCAGAAAATTCTGAAGACATTTATGAGTCAAAGAAAATAAAAATTTAGTAAAGTTTTAGTCTAAATGTATTCACTATATGAAAGTACATATCAAAAAGCAAACAAGTGATTCAATTATCTACCATTCTGTATTGCATATTTTTCATTAACATTACCTAGAGCACACCCAAGTTCAGATATTACTGTCCGCAATTAAGAACTACAAAAGTAAATCTAAAAATCGAGAGAATTTAAAATAGCATTACAAAATGACAAATAGATGTACTAAAAAAACCTCTTGGCTATTTACTTCACGTTGACATTTACTGAAGACCTACTCTGAACCAAGAATTGTGCTAGAACCCGAAGATTAAAAAAGAAAATCTAAGAAATGACACCTTCTATCTGTATTACAGCATTCAATATTCAACATACATACGTGAGTGCCTTCTATATGTTAGGCTCTGTTCTAGGCAAAGAGAATAAAGCAATGACTAAAAAGACACTGCCCCAATAATTTTCAATCCAGAGGCGGGGAAAACAAATAAAACCAATATAAAATGTTAATTTGACAAGCACTATGGAGAAAAACGTATAAAACAAGTTAAGGGAGATAGTGTGGGAACGGAAAAATTATTTTAATCAGGGTGGTTATGAAGGACTTCCGTTAAGGTCAAAGCATGATATAGCTCAGTATGCAGTCATTTTGACAAATTGATATTAAATCCTATTTTCAACAAAAGAAAACAGGCTTTGTTTCATTAGGCTTTGTCCTGTTCAGGATTTTTAAATCAACATTTTTGGTGGGGTGATGTTCCAATTAATTTGTGGCTGAAGTTAAATTTGGATTTGGGAGAGCCACAGAAGTTTGTCTGTGACCCACAAGAGAGCTCATGGCTTCAATGCTCCTTCTTCCTTTGCTAATAGGGGTATAAATGGGATTTCTGGAGGAATCTAAACATTAGTCGGTCTTATGAGGCACCGTCATTCAACATGTACAAAATGCTCCTGGGTGATTTCCTTTGCCAGCTCTATACAGGAGGATATTCATGATTCCCTGCATTGTGCAGAAAGAAGCACACAGATCAGGATAGAATGCTCCTGACTCACAAATACTCAGGATGCAGTCCTTAGGAGGGTAGTGTCAAAGAAACATCTTTGAAGTACTCTCATACTATCTCAGCCCACAGTGATCATTCCTCTTTCTGACAGGCCACACCAAATATTTTAGGACTTGATTATATACTATCTTGTATTGTTTTCTAAGAGGAGACAAAAAGCTGTATAAAGCAACATTATCTGTGATTTAAGAGGTCTGGCTCTATTTTAAAAGTTAAATAATTTGAGATAAATAACTTTGGTAATAAAATACAATGATAATGTAAATATTCTTTTCCTAGCTTCATAATGGAGGTTTAATATTATAGACATTTTACAATTATTATCTTTCAAATATAATACAGATAAAACTAAATAAAAAGATTGGAAACAATAAGGACAATCTCCCTATTCATAGGCTGTCCTATGGGAAAATCTGTCAACAACTACTGGGCACTCAACCAAGACAAGATGCAAAGGCCTTCTACATTTTCTTCTTCCTTCTCTGGCATGCTAGTCCAAGATGCTTTGTGCAGTTAAGGCTTCTTTCAAACTAATTTAAGATTAGGGCATGGGCATGAGGTTCTCCCCCAACTATCACCCCAAATGAAGAGACTGGTTGTACAGGGGATTATACATATTGATTACGGGGATTAAGATTGGGAAATAAAATACAAAAAGAAGTAAAAAGTGGTTGCAAGGGAAAAGTCTATATACAAAACATGTAAAAAATGTGGCCTGGGGACCAAATGTCACCAGGCTGACCCATAAAACATCGAATAACAGATTCTAATTAAAGACTGCTTTAATTCTATCCAGGATAAAATATAATACACAATGAAATCAAAGGAATTAAGAAAACTTTTTTATATTAATCCAGTAACAAAATCTGTAATCACAAGGTTACCTTGAAAATGCTCGAAATCAAGATTATCTTGAAAAGCAAATACATTGATTCTTTTTTTTTTGAAATGATGGACCTATGTTTTAATAACACAAAGCAATCCTATATTTTAAGAAGGTGAAATCAAACAAATAATCAACTGATATATTTAGAGATGTTCCTTAACCAAGTCTGGCCAATTCAATAAATAAGTCATTTGGCTATGTCTGAGCATCAAACTTAGTTTTTCCTTATACCGTAAAAGTAAAAATTATACTACCTTTGCAGTCCAGGGTGGTAAAACATGGATTCTAGAAATAAGAAGACCTAGAACTGGCTATCTATGCAATTTACCAGTGAGTTGTCACTTATTTCTAGGCTTGTGTTTTTATCTGTAAAATATGGACAATGAAAATACCAATTTCACAGAGTTGATGGGCAGATTAAATAAGAACATACATTGTCTATAAAAGCCTTAAGTGTTAGTCATTACCATCATCAACTAGATGCAGAGTGGCTGTTATTTATTTATTTTGGTGTCCCCTATTTGGTGTAAAAATGTTTGTTGAATAAAAGAATGACTAGCTGAAGAATAATAACTGATTTCCAGCAAAGGAAAGAACTACTTAGATTTCTGAAGACCACTAACAAGTTACTTTTTTAGGTAAACTGCCATTTAAGTTAATCAGTTATTGACAGATGTCAAGAAGCCCAATGGAAAATGAATTACACAAATCTTAACATTAAAAAAAAAAAAGAGGGGACTTCCCTGGAGGTCCAGTGGTTAAGGCTCCACACTTCCACTGCAGGGGGCACGGGTTTGATCCCTGGTTAGGGAACCAAGATCCCGCATGCCGTATGGCGCGGCCAAAAAAATAAAGATAAGAAAAAATACATGAGACACTTTGGGCATATATCTTACAAAAACAAAACAAAACAAAACTAGTTTCTTATACTTGCCTTGTAGGAATTGTAATTTCAATAGAAAAGAAAATGTTCTACAGTAGGAACAGTACTAAAACCAACAACTTTTGGGTTCCAGAGACGCCTACTCTCAACCCCATAATCTGACATTCTTTATTATTAACATTTCATAATTCCTTTCCATTAAAATTCTCCAAACAGCTACAGTCAAATTAAAATTCTCCCAAAACATTATTGGTAACTCTAGCAATCTTCCTATCCTCAAGTTGTTTAGCTACAACACCCCCTTACATCCCCTCCAGTTTGAAATTCTGTGATCTTAAATTATATTATAAATGAAGGGCTAAGTAAGACACTTAACTACTGGTTCCTGAAGGCAAATGACACTACTTCTCCCACTGAATACTTTCTGGAAAAGACGATACTTGCTTTCTCCTTTCCGCCTCCAACTCCCAAAGTAGTATTTTAGCAGCTAAAAAGAGGATTACTGTGCTCTCTTCTCACTCCTAAATAATTAAAATTAACGAATTCAAATGTTAAAAAATTATTTTTTGGAGGAAAATTAAGAGGTCCAAACACTACCTCATACACTCTTTAAAAAAAAAAACTTCTAACAGGGAACTACAAAATAAATATAAAGTTAAAATGAGTATTGCTTATCCCATTTGTTTTCTGAGTTGTCTGACTCTCTCATAATGAGGAGAAATGGTAAACGTTTCCAATCTGACTAATTTATATTCTGCCAAGAAAGGTCTCTGTGAACTAGATTTCTAAATCTAGTGGAGCATAGAATGTGTAGACCGTCAAACTGTTCATAGCATTTTCTCTATTCTGACCATATTTATAATACCTCACGTAGGAAAAAAATTCTTCCTTTGCCCTTTTAATGGATTAATATTGCCAGTAAATGAAGCTTATTCCAACACATACTATGACATGCAATTTAAGGTCATGTTTCCATTTTTATGACTGAATTTTTTACTGTAGTCACCTTTCGGTTCAGTACTTGATCACATCTCTGAGAGAACATATTAACTAGAGCATAACAATTTATCAGTAGTCTGACAACTGCAGAAGAACCATATAAAGTAATCTTAATAGATTTCCCAGTCGAGTCAGTACATGAGCAAGGCAGTTAAGTGACAAAAAAATGGAGATCCCAACAATGTTTCAAGATCAGGCAAGGAGAAATAATGGGGGCTCAAGATCACCTTATTAGTTTCTATCAGATCCCTCCAAATAGGCTGAATTTCTGTTGAACTCTACCCTGCTCCCCAAATCTTTGGACATGTCCTAAAAATTAACCTGTCAGTTTTTTCCCTCTTGTCAGATCTAGCTGTAAATTCTGTAGGCATACATAATGACTCAAAGATCTGCTGTGTCTTCTGAACGGAATTTAGGTAACACAAGCATGGACATTAACTTTATCATTTGCTATATATATATCTTAGAATCCGACACACACACACACACACACAGGCCTTGGTTAACTGTATTTTAAATTGAAAAAAAAAAAAAAAAGGTAAAATAGGAAAATATAACAACATTTAAGAGCACAGACTTTAGATCTGATTTCCTGGGTCAGAACGCTGGTTCTAACACATAATAGCTAAGTGACCTCGGTCATGTTACTTAACCTTTCTGTGCCTCATTTCCTCATCTGAAAACAGGGGGAAAAAAAAACAACAGAACTTACTTCTTAGAATTAAAAAAAATTCAACTAAAAAAACTTATTCCACGCCAAATGCTTAACACAATGAGTAACACATAATAAGCAGTTGGTAAATGGTAACTAAAAAAATTTTTTATCCTCTCTAGCTATCTACAGTGCTTAGAACCTGAAGCACCTAAAAGACCTCCAAGGCATACTACAGTATACTATAGAAAATTGTATACCCAGAGGAGTGGTCATTTGTCTCTCTTCTTCACCCCATTACCAAGTCTGATCCAGTCTACCTTGATGTCTCTGAAATCAATTTCATTCTCTCCACTCCATTACCTCATAAGAGCTCTCATAATTTCTCACGTGGAAAAAGGGGGATACAGGATGCAAATATGAAGGGAAAACAGTAATTTATTATACACTTGAATGTCCATGACCAGATAAGAGATGCTAGTTTTAACTGTGAAGAGCAAGAGACAGGGCATTCCAGAAATTTGAGAAAAAACAAATATGACAGCTATATGTCACCAGCTTTTATATCCCAGAAGATGCTTTGTAAGTTTAGAACTGTAAAATGTTTACAGTATTTGTACTGTTAGCTCGGAATCAAGTCGAGTTTACAGAACAAAATGCTATGGGTGCACAAAAGAGAACTGCCTGCCTGTAAGGATCTATCAGGCAAGGTTACCCTAAGTGAATATTTAAGCCAGACCAGTGGATATTTTAAGGGAATGGGAGGTTCACTGGGAAATGAGGGCATTCTGGGAAAAAGGACTAGCATGAGAGAATTCATTACATCATGAGTGAGTGGGGAAGTGGGTTATACAAGAGGAACCGGATCCTTCACCTGCATTCTATAAGAAACTGAGAAACAAAGAGTTTGTAAGTTGGGAAACTATATGAACATTATCTGTGTTTTAGAAAGAATACAGAAGCGGAGTATTAGTTTTCTGAACTCTGGGAATTCAGCAGGAGTTTACTGCAGGTAAGAGATGGTGACCTAAGTCAGCGCAGTGGCAGAAGGAATAAAGACAAGGGATATTTGAGAAATTTCTAAGTCAGAATCAGGAGAACATGGGGACAGACTAGATTGGGTGAGGAAAGGAAAATGAGATGCAGCATGATCAAATGGATAGTGAGGCCATTAAACCAGATAGGGAGCCTAACAGGAAAACACTTGGTTTAGTAGATATCTTTTATCTTGTGGAACAGGTCTCAAAGACAGTGGAGGAAAAACTGACAATAGCATGGACATGGCAGTAGCATCTTTTATTCCTACAAACATTAGAACATGCTCAATGCCTGTGTTCAAAAGGCTTCAGGTATAGAACAGAACACTGATCTGTTTAGCAAGATTATAAATGTACCATGTGTAATTTATTTCACTCAATATTTCTGGCTTATTAATTTGAAATATACAATTCATATTTAGATGATTATAAATCTCAATTTCAAGGTTTTATAATTTTAGTTGTAAGCCTTTATCAAATTAACTTCAATGGAGTCTTTTGCCAGTTATGAGAAAAAGAAATATGAACAGAAAAAATTAATACTGTACAAAACCAAAAACCTTTCTAGGTTTAATGAGTTTTTCAGTGTAAAACACTCAGTGACCAGCTTGTATTGTATGTACAATAAACCATAACATATAAAAATCATTTGCCTACACTGTGTCTTTGGACTTGGTCATTTTTCTCTTTACCTGAAGCCTTTTGTAAACAGGGCAGAGTAAACACCTTACATACTATTTCTGATTTCTCTAGAATAAACAGATACTACGGCTATGGTGATACCATTGCCAGTGTTTACTTCACATTCTTTTAAGGTCTAGCCTAAAAATAAAATCTATTAAGAATCAACAAAAACTACTACAAGCAAAGAAGTGCAAATTTCCCCCTTCTCTTGTGAAAAGGACACTGTTTTTTAATCAACTTGAAACTAAGTGTTCCCATTTTCTTGTCTTCTCAAATCTTTTCATCACCCAAATCTGACCTTACATTTCTATATAGTAATATAATGTTGGATACACTTGCTTTAAAGGCACAAGTAATTTTTCTACAACAATGTGGTCCAGGATTTAAGCTGGTAACAAGTCTCACAAGGCGACAAAAAGAACCACAAAAAGCTAAAATAACACCAAGAGGACTCTATTCACATTCTTAAAACAAGAAAAATAACGAAAGGATAACAACCAAGTGAACCATCCCAGAAGAGCCTATTTTAGCCAATAGATTAATCAAATTAAGGACACTATTATTATTCCACATAGCCCCATGAGGCACATTAAAATTTTATCACTACAAAATGGGGGGAACAAAAAAGAAAAAAAAAAGGATGGGGGTGCAGAATCAAGTTTTTTACACTCTTCTTTGGTATAAGTAACAATATTTTTAATGGCTCTTTTCCAACAATACTACCAGGCATAGCGCATGTTCCAGAATAGTTTATGTCCCACAATGGTTTAACGCTGACAACATTTGTAAGGATTTTTAGTAGCCACCTTATATACCTGCTATTAGAGAGATCTAAGCCATGGAGTTCTCTGATTTACATAACATAAACACATACAAAAACTAATTCCAGCACAGGAATGACTAGGCACACACTACCCTAGATGTTTCCTTATAAACACAGTCTCTGTAAATCCATGATCAAAGCTTAAACCGCTTTAAGAGGAAAATTTCAAGCTGCCTTGGACTTTGCTATATCTAATAAAGTACATTTAAATAAAGCATTAATCATCTGACAGATGATACAATTTTTATTTAAAAAACTTAGTAGCACCACCTTCTGATAAGGATATCACGATGCCATACACAAATATTTTCCTAGATAATTAATCAAATGCACTTTTGTATTTTCATTTGAACATTAAAGAATGTCTATCCAAAATAAGTAATATTCAGAAACTTAATAAATAAAAGCCCAAGTGTCCCAACACCCCTCTCCCACCAAGCCAACTGCCTAGTTATCAAGCATTTATTAAACTGTGCTAACACACAGTGATAAGCAAAAACGACAGCTACATCATAAAGTGAAATCAAGGTGACCAACAGTTCTGGTTTTAGCACTCAGAGTCTTATGTCCCAAGAAATCCTCAGTCCTGAGAAAAACTAGCTGGCTGATCATCTTTGGTGGACTACATACTGATAGGAATTTGCTTCCTCTCATGTTTCATGATTTTAAAGATGTGGAACTGTGAAGAGTTAGAAAACATCTTGCAAATATACTACAAAGCTTATCTTTTTCACAACAATCATACTTTTCTCTGAAATAAAACATGGAAATTAAAAACCAAACTGTGTACAGTATTTAGTATAAAAGCCATGTTTGAATGTTTATGGTAACAAACAATATTTGTGTAGCCTTTACAATTTACAATGTATTTTGACACGAGTTTTCTCATTTGGATAAAAATCCAAGGAATCTGTCATGAAGGAACACTGTCCCTTGCTTAATTAGAAAAATACAGCTTTGGGACTTCCCTGGTGATGCAGTGGTTAAGAATCCACAGGCCAATGCAGGGGACATGAGTTTGATCCCTGGTTGGGAAGAACCCACATGCCAAGGAGCAACTAAGCCCGTGTGGCACAACTACTGAGCCTGTACTCTAGAGCCCGCAAGCCACAATTACTGTGCCATGCACCACAACTATTGAAGCCCGCGCACTCTAGGGTCCATGTGCAACTACTGAGCCTGTGTGCTTAGAGCCCATGCTCCACAAGAGAAGCCACCACAATGAGAAGCCCGTGCACTGCAACTAAGAGTAGCCCCTGCTTGCCGCAGCTAGAGAAAGTCCTGTGGCCAGCAAAGACCCAACAGAGCCAAAAATAAATAAATAAATAAAATTAAAAAAAAAAAATAGCTTTCACTGAATTAGTATCTGAATATTCATTAAGTGCAAGTGATAATGAGGGTTGCAAAGATGAACAAAACATACTTGCTCTCAAGAAGCTTAAAATTTTGTAAGAAAAATGAGACAAAAATCATGCAAAATATCATGGAAAACACAAAAATACTACGGAAATCCAAAAAAAGGTCAGGAACAGATATGAAGGAGATGGCAATTGACTAAAAGTTATAGCATTAAAGAAAACATACCAGGGGAAAGAGAAGTGAGAGCAAATGCACAGAAGGCAGCAAAATGTAGGAATAGGATTAGACTGCAACCAAAAGCACGGTCTGGGTGGATCTCAAAGTACAAAGGAACGCGAAAATAAAAACAGCAACAGTGTATATTGTTAAGATAACAAAGATCTCTGAGTATTGGTCAAGAGATCTGACTCATTTTGTAATCAACAGTACTGGATATTTTGAAGGAAAACATACCAATATTGAGAAAACTAAAGGCACTTTTAAAATGAATAGAAGAAATTCTAACAGCAATCTGGACAATACATCTAGAAAAGTTAAGCATTTTATTAAATATGTTAACATGTGGTCTACTTTTAAAATGCATGACTTGATTTGCAGGAAAAACCTATAACAAAGATGATGAAAACCAAAATTAAGAGGTCAGAAACAATACACTGAATAGAGGAAACAAACTGCAAGAGACTGGCAGAAAATAATTAAGACAACTGGTAGTTTCAGTTTTATCCCACAACATCATATGAATTCCTAAGTACCTACTATGTGCATGCAGTGCAGATATTACATCCACACATCTTAGTCCCCCTATTTTTTTTAATAAAAGGATGTTAACTTTGATAACACAGCTTTTGATATCTAAAGCATATTGAGATTACTTTTATTTAAAACCATTACCACAGAACATGGCACTTAGGGTATTTGCCTAAGATCTCACTTGTATTGACAAGTGAAGCAGATGTATGGGGTATGTCATATTTTTCCTCAAAAAGCTGCTTTGGATATGCCTAAAGCATAAAAAATACTCAGTTAAGGCTTAAATACCTCATGGTCAGAAGCCTATTTATCATGTTAATTGCTGCATAACCAACACTTAACACAGTGCCTGGAATACAGAAGGCAATTATTTGTTGAATGAATCAAAACCAGTTTCTCGCCCTAGAGCAGGGGTTAGCTAACTCCAGCTCACAGACCAAATTTCGCCATGGCTGTCTTTTGTAAATAATGTTTTGTTAGAACACAACCATGTAACTGCACATTGTCTATTGTTACTCATACTAAAATAGCAGAGTTGAGTGGCTGTGACAGAGAATATATGCTCCACAAAGCCTACGATATTTATTAACTGGCCCTTTACAAGAAAGTTTGCTGATACTACCCTGGAAGAGATAAGGATAGACCTTGTCCATTAATTCACTGGTGGCAAATGGGTTTCAGCTCAAACAGCAATTCAAAGCGTTAATGGCTACCTGGAGTACAGTGTTAATAATGATTCTAGACTAAAAGGGAAAGAGTACAGTTCTCAATTATCCATGTCTGGTATGGTTTAGGGAAAGGAGAAACAGGACTGTAACTAAAAAACATTTGAAAACTTCTGATGTAGAACATTTTATGTAAAATATTTAGACATTTTACACTGTTGTCTGATAGTTTTACAAAGATGAATTAATCAGCTGCAAAATATGCAAAAATCTCAACCGAAAAAGCCCTGAAAGGAATCACTGAGGATGACCCACCTGAATGCTTAAGACTGTCTATCAAAAACAACAATTTTGGTTCTGGCATAGTTGATGTTGCTCTATTACAACATTCAACAGGCACCTTATTCACTTAGCCAACAGATTCAGCTGTTTAAGGCCATTTGTGAGGATGAGAAAACAGTGTTATTAGGGGAACCTAAGGTAAGGCCCCAGCATATCCCAACACTCCATCCAGTTTTACAGATAAAACTGAAAAGGGTATCTTGGATAAAACACCTTTTTACATGCGGAACTAAATCTGATCTATTAAATCAGCTCACTTTGATTTTGGAAATAGTTAATACAATAAACAGCCTAACATTAAGGCATTCATGCAACTAGGGCTCTGCAAAGTTTCCTTTCAAATTATTCTAGAAAAAATCCTTTGTTTCTTAGGCCTATGTCAAGTACTTCTACCCTAGCTACCAAGGGAGACTGAAAAACCTTGGCATTTTAATTTTTTATAAAGCAAAGTTATTCACCAAGACTCATTGAAGTCTGTGTCTTTTCAGACACTGATGAGTCTTTCTAAAGATAAATGTGAACACACACATCTGTATGTTCATATAAGGCATTTTTGGTCAGATATTATGTTTCTGTTAGATGTAGCCTGGCCCATATGGGCCACACCCTGGCATGACAGGAGGTAAGGAGCTATACACAGGGTATTTGAAAAGGTGGCAAAACAAAGTTACTGATTGGGAATGGTGGGAGGGGACGTCTCAAGGTTAGATCAAATTTAAATCGGAAGACCCAGAAGCCTGGGAGAATTAAGCAACATTAGAGCAGTAGTGATCAGTAACATCTCTCATTATCGTAGGGATTGTGTGCCTACATGTGTAAGTTTTAAAAAGCACCTCTGGAAGACTCTAACACCTCCCTTCCTCCTTAAGACCCTAAGACCTATATCCCTAGCAAAGAAAGGTCAGCGTCTACCAGAGCCTATATTATTAGTCTTCTTTGCCTCCAAATAAGTATCCTCCAGTTTAGCACAGAAAAGGAAGGTCTCCGTGTTCCTCAGGGCTCCAGAAATCAGTATTTTAAATAATCCTCAGTCATTTATAATAATCTACTCTTAACATCTTAGCTTCCACATTTCACAGAAAAAAAGAGATACCACCACTCCAAAGGGATAAGTTAACCAGATGTTTTACTATGTTCCTAGTGAAGCCACATTTTCTCCAAGTCTTCTGAATTTATGATTCCAGAATTTAATACTTACACCAAAGGTGCTCAATAATGTTTGCTGAACAGGTACCAGAATGATATAATTACATCAACCACAGAGATATCCCCATTAGTTAGGTAAAATACTTGCTTTCACGTATTTCAAGAAATCAGAAGTGAGGCCCTTTACTACCAGCAGATAGATTAGAATTCAAGTTAAGGGTAAGGATTCCAGAACAAACCACACCCATTTTCAATGACTGGAAGAATGCCACAGATATTTCTTTTAATATAGATACTCAGATTTTATAATACACCACCCTCCACAAGGATGGGGAAACATTTTTAAACATAATTTCAGTCTGTTTCAACATAAGGCTGAATTCAGATATAAATAGAATTAGTCTTCCATGAGAGAAGGAACAAATAACTACAAGAAAAAATTTATTTCATTTTACTGTTACCTTCCTAAGATTAATGATTAAGCTTAATATGACTGCATTTGAAACCATAATAAGAACGCCATAATTTTAGATTGTGGGTTTATGATTTGCATTACATTCTAAATGAAATTTCAAGACCAAGACATTCCTAATAGAAAATTTCCTAGTAAATGTGCCACAAATTCAGAGGAGAAAAATTAACAAAAAACAGTGGAAGCACAGGTACTTTCCATAGTTTTCTCTAATAATTTTAATACCTTAATATAAGCAGCAGTTTATACTAGCTAATGCCCACAATGGCTTGTGCAGCTAGTTGTTTTTTTTGTTTTTAATTTATTTTATTGGCTGTGTTGGGTCCTTTTTGCTGTGCGTGGGCTTTTTAGTTGTGGTGAGTAGGGGCCACTCCTCGCCGTGGTGCGTGGGCTCTAGGGCGTGGGCCTCAGCAGCTGCAGCACAGGGGCTCAATAGTTGTGGCGCACGTGCCCAGCTGCTCCGCGGCATGTGGGATCTTCCTGGAGCAGGGATCGAACCCATGTCTCCTGCATTGGCAGGCGGACTCTCAACCACTGCACCACCTAGGAAGCCCAGCTAGTTGTTTTATAAAGTTGTTTTAGACTAATTTAACAGTTTTTCCTTTTATACTCTAGCCTCTTCAATTTATTTAAAGATGCACTTAGTACCCAGTATAATAAAGACTATTTAGAAAAATAAAAGGCATGCCAAACTTTGTAAGCCATAAATAATGCTTACATTTGGCTTTTCCATACATTATTCCACTTGCATAATTATTAGGTCAGTAAGCACTTTTTTTTTTATAAAGTAGCTTTGAAACATGCCTATCTTGGCAATCCTATAAGTTACAATTCAATATCCAAAAATAGCACACACATGTCTGCATTCTTGGACATTAATAAACACCAAATGAATGGATAATGGCAATGCGGACTGAAGTTTCAGTGTTAATTAGGCTGCTAGAATAAGGAGAGCATATGGGGAAAACAAAAAGTGGGCAGGCACTTCTTATAATCAATCCTAAATTTCAAAGTAGCATCTTCAGATATTTACTTCTTTCCTTGTCAATACCAAGTGATTCCATCAAGGATGTTAAAATGGAGATTACATTAGTCCTGCAATGTTCCTATTCTAACCTTCTCTTGTGCTCTTGCTTCACAATTAAATGTATATTTCTTAGAAATCTATCAATTGGGAGACACACTGTAGGGTATAAGAGTTTAAAAATCAATAAAGAAGAAATCGTAACGAAAATATGAGCTCAATCATTAAAAAAAGAGCATCAAGCTTTTTTTTTTTTTTAACCATTTCCTATTTTCCAGGCACCAATACAGAGATGAATCTCCACTACTTCCAAACATTTAACCGGATTCTAAGGAATTAGGTGGTTCTCCTATACCTTTAAAGACTTATCACCCTCAGCAGTGCCTTCCATCCTGAGTCTGTGTCAAAAAGAATTCCTTGGCAGAAATTGTAAGCTAATTGCTTCAAAGTAACATTTTCAGACCTTGATGTCCTCCCCAAAGACACAAAGTAATAAAGAGTAAAGTCTTTCCAACTATTTTAGACCCATTTCTCACAGAAATTCTGAAATCAGAAAAAATTTCTGAAACCTGAAGGTTTAATTTAGTGGCAAAACCTGACCTGACATAAATTTTTCACACAGCAACACTTCACCCAAACACCAATGTGAAGCTATTTATAGTTTTTATTTATCCCATTAAGTGTAACTATGTTTCACTTTAGAAATATTAAGTGCTTGATTACTCTTACTAAAATTCAAAACAAATCTTTCCAAAAAGTTCTGAATTCCAAAATACCTGGCACCAAGGGTTACAGGTAAGGTATTACGGACCTATAATCCATTTCACAAACATCTACTAGAGCAAAATACTGCCCTGAACACACTATGCACTTCCAATTTCTATATTGTTGTCTATTCACTGTTAGTTGAAAACTTACACACCCCTTTAATATCATGTACAGATCCCACCTCATTTTTAATGGCTTCTTGGACTACTAAAGCCTAAGAGTTTTCACTTCTTCCTTTGATTCTATAAGTACTCATCTATATCACTCATTTGGGTATTATTATTTTGAACTGCTATTTACATTTCACGATGATTAAATTTTCATGTCTTTGCTAAGAACCTTTTGTGCATAATTATTCAATTTAATCATAACATACAGTAACTGAGAACAACCAGCTCTCAATTACAGGCAGTCAGATGAATGAGTCCTCAAGAGACAGATGCCCTAAATAATGAGGGATTATAGTTGGAAATAAATCTAACACTTAAAAAAATTAGTCTAAGAAGTAGCCTATGATAGGAATTGACAAGGACAAACCACTGGACATTTCAAGTATTCTTTCAATTAAAATAAAAAAAATTGAGCACTTACTATGTGTGCCACTTACCATTTGAGACTGTGGTGGAAAAGTGATATGGTGTTCTTTTCCTTTTGAAACAAACATTTTAGAGGGGAAGAGAGGATAGAGGAATAAATAAATATAATTACTGTGGTAAGAACTACGCAGGTAATAAAGAGGGGATATTCCTTTATATAAGGTGATCTGGAAAAGCATCTCTGTAGATGAGACATCTGAACTGAGATGTGATGTTCAGACTGAGGCAGAACTGCAGACAGCTAAAGAAAGATCATGACAGACAGAAAGCAACTGTAAGCACCAAAACTCAAAAGGTGGTAGAGGGCTTGTGGGGTTAAGATCAGAAAGAAGTCCAGTATGGCTGGAGCTTAGTGAACAATGGAAAGGAGGTAAAGTTGTGAAGTAAGCAAGAACTGGACCTGGTTTTTACTTTAAGTCACTAGGGGAGGAAATGATCTGATTTACATTTTTAAAAGATGACTTTGTCTTCTGAATGAAGACTGAAGTATAGAAGGACAAGAATGGAAACAAGTTAGGAAGTTCCCGTAAGAGATGCCTGCAGCTTTAAACAAGGTTGTTATCACAACACAGGATTTTAGACCTCAAAAATACCTTAACAGCCATTTAATCAAACTCTGTCTACATAAAGGTAAGTTCTAAGAGAGGAATTAACTTGTTCTAGGTTTCATGGCCAGTGCCAGAGAAAACTGAAGCCTAGACTGCCCAGGTCAAAGTTACCACTACTAAACCATGCTACTTAATAGGGTAGAGTCAAACTACTCAAAACTAGCACATCATTTCTCAGATTTAGCTCTCATGATCAATGGAATCAGCTGAAATATGAGAAAAAGTGAAATAAATGTCCAATCTGAGCCCCTAAAGGTTCAGAGAAAAGTGCATAAGACCCTGTTGGAAGTAAAAACAGCAACAGTATTCTCAATTCACAGTGCACAGTTATGAAACTTTTACCCTAATACCATAATCTCTGATAATATCAATTTATCCTCTACATAGGACCCACTGGTAGACATGCTGCATCAATCACTAAAGCATCACAAGTGCTTTTCAAAGTGGAGTTTATCATTTCTGCTTAACCAGAACTCTAAAGTGAACAGCAGAAAACAGCAGCTCTGCTCATTAGAAAGAGAACCTCTTCATCACCGTCCTCACATTCTTTTCTACTTCCTGCCCTTCTACCTCTTCATTGCCTATTATCACCATCATTACTTTCATGTAAATAGAAAAATGTTATAAATGCTCTTCTGTCCTTAAAAGCTTGCAAACTCTGTCTTCTCTTTGTTGAAGGATGATCAAGTAAGGTGACAGGGCTCTTGGAAGAAGAAAAAGCTTAAGTATAAAAAAACCTAAAATAGAGGGAATTTCAACATTTTTTAGCTAGCAACTAAAACTATATAAGCAGTAGTGAGTGGCAACTTTGTGACTAATTTGGACATCCCAAACATAAAATATGATCTCAGTATGTTCCTTAACTCAAAACAGTCAGAACAGCTGACCAGTTAATTACTGAACACAGGGAGAACTAAAGCTTCCTATTAACTACCCCCCACCTCCCTTACTGTGGGATTAACTCATGGAGGCAGGAATTCTATAATGCTTAATCCCTGAAGCTATCCTTAAATTAGTTTTTTACACTTATTCCTTCTCTAAACCACTCCACATCTCTTTCTCTTTCTCTGATGCCAACCCTATTCTTTCAACAGTGGTGTTCAGACTCAATACTCTCTTTATTCACAGGACACACCATTTTATTATTTCTAGGGAAATAACTGGCACTAAATTTCCAAGAAACTGGGTACAGTACAAACTACAATTTACGTATCTTACTTCTTCCATAATCTGAAACTTATTACTTGAACCAAATGCAGGTTAGCCTAAAAATCCTTTAAAATCTGGAATGGTCCTAAACCATAACTTTTATAAGAAGTTGTTTAACAAGGATTGCTACAATTGTTCTTAAATAAACATGAAAAAGAAACAGCTTTCTCCCAGAAGGTAAAAACATTATCATTTGTTTGGAATAGTATCTAGACAACACATCAAATTCTCAGGTCAAGGAGACATTATTAAACTAGAAATGGGAAAAAGTACATAGCTCTACTATATGAAAGCTACTGCATATCCTAAAACTGTGAGTCAATTATTAAAGTCAACTATTAAAAAACCTTTTTAAGATTATGTCAAAACCTGAACATACATGCAACCTATTTATGGTTGAGTAATCAGATATACAAAATTAGTACTGAAACGAAAAACTGGCTTAAAAAATGACAATTACTTAATCTACTACTGCAATCAAAAGCTGAATGGGGGTAATTCCCTGGCAGTCCAGTGGTTAGGACTTGGTGCTTTCACTGCCAGGGTCTGGGTTCAATCCCTGATCAGGGAACTGAGATCCCACAAGACGCGTGGTGTGGCCAAAAACTGAATGGACTGCTCAACAGAAAGAACTGCAAAGAAATTAAATTTAAAATGATTATATATTAGTGAGCGATTCCAAGATAAAGCCCATGAAAACACTGCCTCACATTTATCTATGGTTCCTATTCTTCTCCACCCGTCCAACAGAAATATGTTCAATATATTACAAAGCATGGAAAAATGAGTAATACACACAAAAAAGTGAACAGTAACCAGACAGACAGTTCGGAATATTTTAATAGCTTTTCAGATAAATGCGGATATTCCCCTTTGGTACTATACCAAAACTCAATAGGCTGCGATATACTGGAATGGGTAACCTTATCAAAAAACTTTCTGTTCTCTATAACATTAAGACCCACTGGTCTAGCTAGAACTTTGGAAGGACTTCTTATCCATGCATGATCTTATAATATCATGCATTGGTGACCTGGAAAATATTGGCTTACAGAGTCATGTGGATCTTCAAATACTGACATATTTCATTATACATTATTTTAAAGACCATGCTCATTAATATCACCAACATCATCAGAAAACATCTCCTAAAATGTTGGGAAGTTGTCAGGAGCACAGTGGCTAACACAAGTTTTCCAAAATTCTAATTTTCACTTGAAAACTAGAACTTTATCATTGCCCATAAATCCTGTCAATTTTTTCCTTTTAAAGATACAAGTTCACTTTTTGAGAAAATGTCAGTCTAATACCCAAGTCTGAAAAACTTCTTCAGTTTGTCAAGCATTCTTTCAAGTAAAAATGGTGTTCATGAAAAAAGTGGCTGATTTAGCTTGCAACTCAAATAATCACACAAATGCCTTCCCTAGAGACAACCATTATACTTCAGTATGGCAGCAAAAAAAGCATTTTAAGCATACTTCCTATTTTGTCATAGTATATTAAAATTTGTACAAAGTTGAGATCTGATAATTTTCTTTTTTACTTCATCAAGCGCATTTAGGTTTTCTTTTTGTTTTCTTTTTTTAAAATTGCGAGTGCATGGCAGTGAAGAATACGTACAATGACTGCTAATACAGTGTGGTACTCTGACCTGATTTGTTCCAAGATGTCAAAAGTTTTACTCACCTTTGCGTGCAAAATGAAAAGGCAAAAGACATCCCAGTATTACTGTAAAAATAGTTTTGTACTTGTAGACTCCCTGAATATGTCCAGGCAATCCCCAAGATTCCTTGGACCATACTTTAAAAACCACTGAGCTAGACAATTTATGTGTTCTCAATCACAATTATTCTTCCTTAGTTCTCATTCATACCTTAGTAGGAATCTTAAAAATTAAGTAATCTAATCAAATTCAATTGGCACTAGCGATGCTACAGGTGAACAGAAGCTTTACAGTAAAGAACAAGAACTAGTGCTACATTAATATATTTAATAAACATTTATGAATAATACTGCACTTAATCCTCAACATCTCTAAGTAGTGTATGTCATCTTTCCCTCTGAGGAAGCAAAGAGGTTCGGAAAGCTCCAGAAAAGGAAGAACAAACTTTGCCTAAAAATTCATTGCACTGGCAGGATTACAAGTGATACTAGTTTTCTTCATTACACTTTTCTGTATTCAAAACTTTAGTGCAACATTTCAAGTTCAACAATTTCAAGAGCAGTAGAATAATGCATGCTTATATACTTCATTACTATCCCTTGTTATCATCTGTACAGTACAGAATTCAAGGTTCCTGAGGGATTCCCAAGTTTTGCTATAGTTACCGAGGCAGTTAATGATAACTTATAAATCTTAGAAGCAGGAGCTATAACTATGTTAGCATAATGCAGTCTCATTGCAACCTTACAACACAAGGCAACAGTTGGATACAATATGCACACCACTTTGACACCTACAAACTATTAATTAAACAAAAAGAGCTTTGTTTATAGTCATTATTCCCAGTAGCTAAGAACTCTTAGAAACTCCATTTTTTTTTTAGAATACAGTGACTTGAAAAATATATTCTAATAAGGATAAATTATAGAAAACACAGATAAGTAGAATTTTGCATAACATTTTCCATTTCCTCTCTAGAAGCTTTTGCCAAAAACTGCTATTAAATGGACAAAACAGATTTTCTTTCATCTTTGTTCCCTTCCCACAAGGCAAATAAGAGGAAAGCAACAGGTAGAGGTGATGCAATTAGTTCACTGTATATTTTCAAAATAAAATTACTTAAAAAGCTAAATTTTAAATACAGGAGAGAAAACTATTTTATTAAAAGTACATATTTACTGAAATAGTCAAAGCAACTACTGAAAAACTCAGCAAGAAGCTCTGTGATGTAGTAAAAGTGATGATTCCAATAAGTCAATGATTTAAAGTGATCAAAATTACATATAACTTTTTAATGGATACTCTCTTCCTTTAACATCTTTAATCTACCTGTACAATAGTTAAAAACATTTTAATCCCCCCCACTGGAAAAGATCACCTAGCAAGTTATCTCATGGGATCAGAATCCAGTTTACATTTAAAACGTTTCACTCAAGTAAGTAAATAATTAAATAAATACGCACACATGTACAACTACAAAATTACAGAACAGCATAACTATAAGAGTTAAGCATTAGGAACCAGCCCAATACAGAATTCAAAGTCAGAACATTAGATAATTATTCTCTATAGTTAGACTAAGATTCTTAATTTAAAAGTGAACGTACTTCTAGTACCCCAGCACCTCATATACAATTTCAAGCGTAGTAATACTCCAGAATACCGTTCTCTACAGTAAAAAGCATTAGAAAATTCTGCAATTCATGTTGCAAATATTTTTCTTTCTTTCTTTTCCTCCTTTTTTTTGGCCACTGTGCAGCTTGTGGGATCTTAGTTCCCCGCCCAGGGTTTGAACCTAGGCCCTCCACAGTGAAAGTGTGCAGTCCTAACCACTGGACCGCCTGAGAATTCCCCAAATATTTTTTGATAAATAATTTAAATATTATTTAAAAATCTGGAGCACTTCCCCAAATTTTCACTTTTTTCTTTTATAAGTTTTAAGGTTCCTTGGAAACAGTTTAAAAATTTTGATCTGCTATTGATGCAAAATTCTCTATAAATCACTACTGAAATAATAATCAGTTGCTGTGTAGCCTTAATTTGACTAACACTGGGAATAAACACACCAGTGTTAGGAAGTATGGAGAAGTGGTATTTCTTCTTATCAGTTGTGTATTTTAAAAAGTGATTTAATTTTTTTAAAGGCAGCGTCAAAGTTCCTGATAACCTTTCTTCTTTAAAATACAAATTCTATGACTAAAGGGATTGGTCTTAAAATCCAGTGATCAGCTTGGTTCAAACAAAGTGCACAAGATTATACAGCAAGCCAGTCTTTACTGCAATAGAAAAATTCATTCTATTCCTTGTCCCACTGCTTCTATCGCGTTCATAAGCTTTCCAAAGGACTAATAAATGAAGACCCTAAGTTCTCAAATGGTAATTAGTACCTTTCAGTACTACAGCAAAATAAGAACACTGAAAAACATTAGGCTTTCAGCAAAAGGGTAAGCCATGGTACAGACCTCCTGTCTGCTGAAAAATTTGTCCAATGTTAACAGTAAATTATTGCATCAGCCAAAATATCTTTCTTTACTTTTTCTAAAAGAAATCCAATTTGCAAAGGGTAACTGTAAAAACTTCAGCCTAATCTCTAAGAGTCTTCAAAAATGATAGGAGGGGGAAGAAAAATCAAGGCATGAATTTAGTCACAACCTTATATGGTCTTACAAAGTTTAAGATCAATCTTTATCAAGATTTTCTATAGACTGAGCATGTGACGTCATTGCCATAATAGAAAAGACAGCTTTTGAATATTCAGTTCATAAATACTGAACTATTCCTGGTGCCAATCAAATCAAAACACTACAGATCAATACCCACCTTTATCAATACATAACACAGAAACACACTATTTTAAGTCTTTGGGGAAATGATACATGCACACTAGTAAGATCTTGATATTCAGTAATAAAACTGCCTATTTACACTTTTGGAAGAAAAATAAATGACGTCTTTGCAAAATCAGACAAATCCTATCTGTAGAAGATCCAGTTTCCCTATTTAATTTGCCTGCTTTAATAAATATTGATCAAATACTTACAAAGGAAGTCAAAGAAAACTGAATACGGACAGTTTCTCATTCAAATCTTAGACTTTATATTTAAAGCAACATGTATGTAGTTAACTATGTTATCAATCTCGGCATAGGTCTTCTACCTATCTTTTTGGGTTGGCTAAAAAGTTCATTCGGATTTTTTTTGTAACAGCGTCAGAAAACCGGAACGAACTTTTTGGCCAACCCAATACATTGGACGATACACTTGCTAACATTCTATTATACACAGATCAAAGTCTTTTATGATCAATTCCTTATTACACCTCGCTAGACCCTTCTTACATTGTGGCTCCTTACAATGGGGCTCCCTTTCCCTTCATACACTAAGAGAAAATACTGAAATTCCACAGTAAAAGATTGCTTTGAGGGTAAAATAAAAATCAATTTGTAAAGTTAAAATGATTCCAAAACCAAAGTGGAAATGCTTCTTTTTGAAGGAATACAAAGTTCTCTTCATATATCATCTCTTTAAATGTTCAATACAGTTAATCCCTAAATCTAAATGCTAAACACTCACTATGCGCACAGGCAAGGTTCTAGGAACTAAGATACAGTAGAGAATGACATGGCTCATGTCCCTACCCTCATGGTGCTTACATTTAAGAAACTGGTATTGTCTCTGTGCAAAGAACACATCCTGTCCATGGAGTTTATAATTTTGTGGGAGGACAAAAAACACATATAGTGATAACAAAAGACAGGAAGTGATACTTGTCATAGAAAGGAAGAGAGATGACTTTCATAGGGTGGGGGAGGGTGGTAGGGAGCAGAAAAAGCAATCATTTTCATGAACCCATACCACACTTTAAGCCAGTTTATTACTGTTTTCTCCAGCTGTATTCCCATAATTCCCATTGGCACATTAAAACCAAAATGGATATACGTGTTTCAAAGATTTACTTTCACGCTTCTTCAGATAAGGGAGTCTCACAATTTATTATGAATGACAGAAAGAAAATGCAAGTGAAACCACTTTCGTGTAGTGCAGAGATCAAAAGCATAGATGGGCTCCAATAAGACTATCATTCAGGACTCTGTGTCTTTAAAGTTAATTACCCATTCTGAGCATCAACTTCCTCTCTTAATCTGGCAATGAAACTACCCTAATGGTTCTTCTACACTGAGTAATGTACGCATCTTTTGGGGGGGTATGATGGGACAACTATCCTCTGTAAAATGTAATTCACTATAAAAACATCATATTTTTTCCTCCAGGTTCTCTATTATGGATAAACTACTGTCCTACAAGTCAGCAAGACCACTGACTAGTTATCTTTTCCAGGCCTCAGTTTCCTCCTCCGTAAAATCAGAGGGTGGGACTGGATGATCTAAATAGCCCTTTCCGGCCCATGACTCCATTATGACTCAAATACTATTCAAACGTCAGCTTTTAGGAGTGATACCAGCTTGAACGAAGTTAAATGAACGTCTCCCCTTCTTCCGTTATTTCTCGCCAAGCTAAGGTTTTGTTGAGCAAGTCCAAACAGCATTCTAATCACAAAATAAGAGGGTTAAAAACGAATTTACGAGTTGGAAGCTTTAAGTTTTACAAGCATTATAAATTATATTTTAGATATTTAGAAATCAGATGCTATGCTACTAGCAAAACAAAAAACCAATCAGGCTGAATTAATTTTTAAATATTAAAATCACAACCTTCATTTAGTGTCAACTCTCTAACCCCGTTAAAAATGTGATTTGCCGTTACTCTAACACAGAACTGCTAATGTTCACACCGAACAAGAGCTGCAGGGCAAAAATGTTCTGAACTAATAAGAGCGGGGGCGGGGGGGGGAGCAGGCGAAGGGAAAGCAAACCGTCCGCTTAAACGCGGCAAGAATGATCTTTTCTCCAAAAGCCATCAGTTTTTTTTGTGTGTGGTTTTTTTTTTTTCAGAAGAAAAATTCGGACGGCCCGATTCACTGGGGGTAGTTTTAAATAAGATTCATGGCGCTGACAGTGTTCAGCCACATCGAGATGGCGAAAAAGAGAAGAGGACAAACTTCCTGGATTTTCTCCCCCTCTGAAAGAGAAAGAGATTTCCTCTTGCTGACGAAGGGAAAGGCCCCTTTAACAGTTCTTCCCTCCGCGGCGGCTGTGCCAGACTAGGTGGGGCTCCCTCCGTTGCCTTCCTCCTGCCACTTCCCGCAACAAACGGAGCGAACCGGCCCCGTTTCAGGCAAACTTTTTCCCTGTCAGGCTCGAGCCCGCAGAGCGCCGGGGAGTGGCTTCCCCCGAACGCTCCTCACCCCGACTCGGGACTTCGAGGAAGCTGGGTCTCCGCAAAGGACAACTTTCTGGTTTCCGTTCTAACTTCCACTCACAGCCGGGAGGAAACCTAGGCGGCCGGCGAGGGGGCTCCGGGGCGGGGGGGGAGGGCAAGTCTTCCGGGGAGCCGGCGGGGGACCGCGGGCGGCGGCGGGCAGGAGGGAGCAGGCGGGTGGGGGGGTCCTCGGGCTCTCACTTCCTCCGCCATATTTCAGACATTTGACCCCTTCCGCAAAGCGCGCTGTTCCCCCGCGGCGGCGGCGGCTCGTCCCCGCCGGCCTGGGAGGCAGCGCGCTCGCCGGCCGGGCGCCGGGCCCTCGCACCACCTGCCGCGCTCCGAGGCCGCCGTCGCCGTCGCCGCCGCCGCCGCCCCGGCCCCCGGCCCGCCGCGCGCGCCCCGCCCGGCCCGCGCCGCACCCCGCCCGCTCCCCTCAGCCGGCGCCCGGCCCCCGCCCCGTGCGGCCGCCGCCACCGCTCCCCTCAGCGGCCACGCACGCACTCTGCGAACCTCTCGCGCTGTCACCGGGCCCCTGCAGCCAGCGTCGCCTCGCGCTCCCTCCGGGTCGCTGCTACCGGCGCCACGGCGGTCCTGCCGCTGCCGCTGCCGCTACCGCCGCCGCCGCTCGGGCTGGTTTACACGCCTGACTCTGGGCGAGGTTTGGCGGTGTCGCCCTGACGTCAGGCGTTCAGCCTCGCTCTCGCTTCCGTCCGCGGGCGGGGCACGCGGGTGCGCGGCCCGGGAAGGGGCGGGGCCGAGGGGAGGGGCGAGGGGAGCCGAGGGGCGGTGCGTTCTGCGCCGCCGCAGCGTAAGCCGGACGCGCGCGGCGCTCTTCGCGGCGTTTTCTCTGCGGTGTTTCTCTCCCAGCCTCCGCTGCCCCTTTGGCCTCGCCTTCGGCTTCCTAAACCGTAGCGGTTTACGTTGGTGCGAAGAGCTTAGAAACCGTCCGAAACGCAAAAGGTGCCTTTCACGCAAACTGTGATTCAGTCAGCACGGCCACCGCGCAGTTGGTGCTCGCATCTTCCTTTGTGCTGGGGAAGGTGGCTGCAGAAGTACCCGCGCTGGGTTTCCGCACCTAGAGCTCCCGGGAGGGCGCCTAGTCTAGGGCACCGTTCTCTTCATTCTTGAAATGGTTTCTCTTGAGTTGTCAGGTGTCTTCACTGGGGGCAACTCTTTCCAAATTACCCTGTCAAACTCAGTTAACTACTCCATGATTTCAAACAACTTTGTACTTAAATCTACTATTTATATGAATAAAATAAATCGCATATTTAAATGCACGACTCGAGCACTTTAGAGTTACCCATAGGTGGGCTTATGATGTGCGCAATAGAGAGCACTTTCAGTTCCAAAATGCCTTGTTTCAAAAAGGGTGGGAATTTAACAGTGGAATTTACCACTGTCAGAGGAGAGACTAAAATACCACTACCCTTTATGCAAGACATTAGCTTTTTTATGAGACTGGGTTTTGATGGACAAAAATATTCAAAGAGAGAGTAAAGTGCAGGGAAAAGTAGGGCTTGCGGGGAGGGGGCGGTCATTAAAGACTAATTTTTACTTAGTTCATAGTGTAACTGGGCACTGTTATGAAGCATTCTTGAAATAAATGTTTATGAACTTTTATAAATTTGGAAGATTAGCAAAAATATTAATTTCACTCTTTTTAAGAATATTAGTAATTGAAAACTAAAAGGAATAGATAAGGATGAACTGTAATTATCCTAAGTTTTCTGTAGAAGTGCTTTCTAGGCGTTTCACAATTTAGGTTAACTGAATATGTTACATATTTCGGTAATTTCTGTTTCCTTAGAAAAACCCTTTAACTTTTTATTTTTTATTTTTTACAATAAACTGCATATATTTAGAGTGTACAATTTGGTATCCCAATCTCGCAATTCATTCCCCCCACAACCCTCCCAGCTTTCTCCACTTGGTGTCCATATGTTTGTTCTCTACATCTGTGTCTCTATTTCTGCCTTGCAAACGTTGATTTCTACCATTTTTCTATAGTCCACATATATGTGTTAATATACACTATTTGTTTTTCTCTTTCTGACTCACTTCACTCTGTATGACACTCTCTAGGTCCATCCATGTCTCTAAAAATGTCCCAGGTTCATTGTTTTTTACAGCTGAGTAATATTCCATTGTATATATGCACCACATCTTCTTTATCCATTCATCTGTTGATGGACATTTAGGTTGCTTCCATGTCCTGGCTATTGGTAATAGTGTTGCAATGAACATTGGGGTGCATGTGTCTTTTTGAATTATGGTGTTCTCTGAGTATATGCCCAGTAGTGGGATTGCTGGGTCATATGGTAGTTCTATTTTTAGTTTTGCAAGGAACCTCCATACTGTTTTCCATAGTGGCTGTATCAATTTACATTCCCACCAGCAATGCAAGAGCGTTCCTTTTTCTCCACACCCTCTCCAGCATTTAGTGTTTGTAGCTTTTCTGATGATGCCCATGCTAACCGGTGTGAGGTGATACCTCATTGTAGTTTTGATTTGCATCTCTCATAATTAGTGATGTTGAGCAGCTTTTCATGTGCCTCTTGGCCATCCGTATGTCGTCTTTGGAGAAATGCCTATTTAGGTCTTCTGCCCATGTTTTGATTGAGTTGTTTGTATTTTTGATACTGAGCTGGATAAACTGTTTATATATTTTGGAGATTAATCCTTTGTCTGTTGATTCGTTTGCAAATATTTTTTCCCATTCTGAGGGTTGTCTTTTCGTCTTGCTTATAGTTTCCTTTGCTGTGCAGAAGCTTTGAAGTTTCATTAGGCCCCACTTATTTATTTTTGTTTTTATTTCCATTTTCTAGGGGGTGGATCAGAAAAGATCTTGCTGTGATTTATGTCGAAGAGTGTTCTTCCTATGTTTTCCTCTAGGAGTTTTATAGTGTCTGGCCTTACATTTAGGTCTTTAATCCATTTGGAGTTTATTTTTGTGTATGGTGTTAGGAAGTGTTGTAATCTCATTCTTTTACATGTAGCTGTCCAGTTTTCCCAGCACCACTTATTGAAGAGGCTGCCTTTTCTCCATTGTATATCCTTGGCTCCTTTGTCATAGATTAGTTGACCATAGTTTATCTCTGGGCTTTCTATTCTGTTCCTTTGATCTATATTTCTGTTTTTGTGCCAGTACCATACTGTCTTGATCACTGTAGCCTTATAGTATAGCCTGAAGTCAGGAAGCCTGATTCCACCAACTCCATCTTTCCTTCTCAAGATTGCTTTGGCTATTCGGGGTCTTTTGCGTTTCCATACAAATCGTAAAATTTCTTGTTCTAGTTCTGTGAAAAATGCCATTGGTAATTTGATCGGAATTGCATTGAATCTGTAATTTGCTTTCGGTAACGTAGTCATTTTCACAATGTTGATTCTTCCAGTCCAAGAACATGGTATGTCCCTCCATCTGTTTGTGTCGTCTTTGATTTCTTTCATTAGTGTCTTATAGTTTTCTGAGTACAGGTCTTTTACCTCCTTGGTTAGGTTTATTCCTAGGTATTCTATTCTTTTGGTTGCAATGGTGAGTGGGATTGTTTCCTTAATTTCTCTTTCTCATCTTTCATTGATGGTGTATAGAAATGCAAGAGATTTCTGTGTGTTAATTTTGTATCCTGCAACTTTACCAAATTCATTGATTAGCTCAAGTAGTTTTCTGGTGGCATCTTTAGGATTTTCTATGTATAATATCATGTCATCTGTGAACAGTGACAGTTTTACTTCTTCTTTTCCAATTTGGATTCCTTTTATTTCTTTTTCTTCTCTGATTGCTGTGGCTAAGACTTCCAAAACTATGTTGAATAGTAGTGGCAAGAGTGGACATCCTTGTCTTGTTCCTGATCTTAGAGGAAATGCTTCCAGTTTTTCACCATTGAGAATGATGTTTGCTGTGGGAGAAAAACCCTTTTTTTAATGGAAATGTCACAGGCAAGTGTCAGAGCAGTCTGTGGGAATTTTTGTAAATTCCGAATGAATGAATTTCAAATAAATTCCACTTTACTGACTTTTCAGTTATTGCATGAAACTTTGAGAAGTCTGAAAGCCTGAAACTGAGTTCATGGGAGCAGATGTTACCTGGGTATACTGTTTCTCTCTCTCTCTCTCTCTCTCTCTTGCTTTAACTCTTTGACCTTTGGGCAATTGATTTACTTTTTTCCCCAGAAAAAGTCAGTTTTAGAAGGTTGGTGCTAGGATTATTTAGAGTTTGAGAGGATATGTAAAATAGTTAAATTAAAAATACATTTGTTTTGGACTTCCTAGGTGGGGCAGTGGTTAAGAGTCTGCCTGCCAATGCAGGGGACATGGATTCGAGCCCTGCTCTGGGAAGATTCCACATACCGTGGAGTAACTAGGTCCGTGCACCACAACTATTGAGCCCGTGCTCTAGAGCCTGTGAGCCACAACTATTGAGGCCGTGTGCCACAACTATTGAAGCCCACGTGCCTAGGGCCAGTGCTCCACAACAAGAGAAGCCACTACAACGAGGAGCCTGCACACCACAATGAAGAGTAGCCTGCACACCACAATGAAGAGTAGCCCCTGCTCTCAGCAACTAGAGAAAGCCCGTGTGCAACAACTAAGACCCAGCGCAGCCAATAAATAAATTAAATAAATAAATATATATATTATTAAAAAAAGTTTGTTTTCTTCTATTAGACTGAAAATTGTTTCACTCATATTAAGCTATTATCTCTATGCAGAGAATGCCAGACTGTACATCCCTTAAGCACTGAACTCACTTTTGGGTTTGAGCTCCTTGTTCCTGTCTCCTTGAAAACTTCACCAGATTATCCCACTGACAGCTTCAATAGGTCATGTGTGCAAGCTGAACTCATCACCTCTGTCACCAAACCAGTTTCTTCTCCATTTGTTAATTGTATCACCATCTTATTAATTACCCAGTCTTCAATCCTGATACTACTTTTCCTGCCTTTGCTGAAACCATTAGTTAATCGGCATATCTATTAGAGAGTAATTCATTTCTACTGAGACCGTACTTGTTTGGGTTGGCATTACTTCTCAACTCCTGGACTTCAGGTGCATCTTCCTACCTTGCCTGTGGCCTCCTGTCTGTTCCTGCTGTGATCTGACCCATTCTACACATTGTTGCCAGATGAAATATCTTTGTTGCTGTGTGCGGGCTTTCTTTAGTTGCAGTGAGTGGGGGCTACTCTACGCTGTCATGCGCGGGCTTCTCATTTCCATGGCTTCTCTTGTTGCGGAGCATAGGCTCTAGGTGCATGGGCTTCAGTAGTTGCAGCACATGGGCTCACTAGTTGTGGCTCACGGGCTCTAAAGCGCAGGCTCAATAGTTGTGGCACAAGGGCTTCGTTGCTCCGTGGCATGTGGGATCCTCCTGGAGCAGGGATCGAACCTGTGTCCCCTGCATTGGCAGACGGATTCTTAACCACTGCGCCATCTAGGAAACCCAGATGAATTATCTTAAAGTATGCTGAGCAAGTCACTCTCTTCCTCAAAGAGCATTCAGTTACTCCCCTGCCCTACTAAAGTTAAAAACCCTTGTATCTTATTTTTCCCTTTCACTTAAAAATGCCTTACAGTCAGAGTAGACTTCTCATCTTGCCCAGACATAGTGCTTTCCCACTTCTCTGGTGTACAGAGGTGATTTCCTCTGCTTGGAATGCCCCTTCCCACCTCTGCGCATTAATTCAAGGCAGTACATTCCCATTTACTTCCTGCAAAAAAGAGCATCCTTTCTGATATTTCCAATTTAATGTGGTCTCTTCTCCACTGAATCCCTATAACACAATTGCTCCCTTTTTTGTCACTTGTTTTCTACCTTCCTACTAGAGCAGGGGCTTGCAGACTTTTTCTGTAAAGCCAGATAGTAAATATTTAAGGCTCTGTGGGTCAGATGGTCTTTGGTATAACTATTCAACCATATCTTTGTTGTGCAAAAACAGCCTTTGGATACATAAAGAGTGAGTGTGGCTGTATTCTAATCAAACTTTATTTATGGACACTAATTTGAATTTCATGTAATTTTCACGTCACAAATATTCTTCTTTTTTAAAAGATCATTAAACATGTGAAAACTATCCTTAGCTCATGTCTGTAACAGAAACAGGCAGTGGGCTACCATTGTTTGCCCTGCTGTACTCAGGGCCAGCTTCGTAGGCATGTGACAGGGCCCTGTGCTTAGAAAGTCCCAATGATCCTTTCAATGCTCTGATGTCATCATCTTGAAATTTTTAATGAGTTTCGAACAAGAGGTCTGCATTTTCATTTTGCCGTAGGTTCCTCAAATTATGTAGCGGGTCCTACTGGTACGTAAATAAAGTCCCTGAGATAAGGATATATATTTCTCATGTTTGGTATGGTGGTTTTCATATGATAGGCATTGTTGAATTTTCTGTTCCTGAGGTTCTGTGGAAGAGTGGAGAACATGAGAGTCAGAGTTCAGCTCCACCGCTTATTAGCTGCAGAGTCTTGGGCAAATTCCTAAATCGTGCTGAGGCATAGTTTTCTCATCTGCAACATGGGAATATATAACCTCTGCCTTACAGAACTGTTGTAAGATAAAGCAGGGAAAATAGCCATGTCTTAACCCCTGGAACTAGAAGAAGCTCAAAATTAGTTTTTCCCTTTTTAGGGGAAGTGAATTAATAGTGTGCTCACTTATAACTCTTGCTGTATTTAACCTGATACGGTATTTCTGATTTTCCATGTATTTGCCTTCTTAAAAGTTTTACTTCAAACACCATTTATACCTCATGAGTTTCATTTCAAAAGTCCACATAAGAACTTATTGCAAATGCAAAGTTAGGTTTTAAAAAACCTTCACATTTACAATTTTCCTAATTAACAGTTAATGATTATTCACATTAACAAGAGTCATGCTGCTTAACTTCCAATTAAGCATGGTTATCAGTAGCATTGAGAGTCATTAACCTTAAATGTTATTATGTTATTTCATTCACAAACGAACAATATTGAAATTTGATCCTTCAAAGCACTTTGCTACTGGTTGTTCCCTCTGTTGTGTAAGTGTGTGTGTGTGTGTGTGTGTGTGTGTGTGTATAGTATATGATTATATAAATGTAGTTCTATTTCTTTACAACACCTTGCATAGGCAGGGTTGGAGGTTGAGAAAGAGAAGAGGGCTGCTTGTTGATACAAAAGAGGAAGAACAATAACTTAAATCCCAAGTTAGTTTTGTTCTGTTTTCTTGGTCCAAGATTGTGTTTCAAACTCTATGCAGTTATTTTCAAAATTCTAGCACTTAATCACGTGAGAGACCAGGTAAGAGCATATTGGACCGTTGCTATTACAGGAAAACAGCTCAGGACTCATACTCTCCTAGGGTAGTTTGTGTTTCTCTAAGATTTCTGTTATGGGGAAATCATGTACTTATATATAGGAAAAATGGGGCAGTTTGGCATGTTTTCTACTCTGTGTAATAGCTATAATAACTGCTTATTTGTCTCAAGATATATTTCAAATTCTCTCTGTACTCTCAGCAGTTGTAGGCTTGACCACCAAACCTGCCTATACCACATTAAATAACTCTAGCAGTTCTATAATTTTGTCATTGATAATGTCTCTGGTGTAAGGAACAGATTATACTTAAAATTTCCCCCTTTCTTAAGCTGTAGCTGAGAAAAACCATAGAAATGAAAATGACATTCCCAGAGCCATCATGTAAATGAATGTTGAAGCAGAAAACCACTGGAAGAACCAGCTTCATGAAATTCCCCATGTGATGAAATTTTCAAAAGAAATTTAAATTAAGAAAATCTTCAAAAACCACATATAAGTACTTTCAGAATCTGGGCTGTCTCCAAATCAAGCAGCTAATAAAATCATGCCAAAGATACTCAAGAGTTAGGCATCCCCTCAGACCTTATCATTATGATAGTCCTGGCTTCTACTCCCAGTCACCCCCAAGTCTTCTGTATGAATCACATACCTCAATAATGATGACCAAATTCCAGGAGGCTGGTTTGAATGATCCATTATACAGATGATAAGGCTAAAGCTTAGAAAGGCTAAGTGACCAAGACTATATATAAATACGTGGGCAGAGTTGAAATTTATATCTTAGTTTGCCTGCCTTCCTTTGGCACCATGCTATCCTATTATTCCTTTATTAATGATGTTCTTTCAGCCAGAAAATCTCTCCTGTCTCTTTTGTATTTATCTAAATCTTAGTCATTGTTCAAGACCTAGTGGTTTCTTGCTTCTCTGAATTTCCCTAATAATTATTGTTTGTACCACTCATTTGGTACTTATCAGACATTGCCTTACTTAAATTGCTTTTGTCTTTTCTCCATCCTGAGATCCTTGAGAACCAAAAGCATACCTTACATTTCTTTGTATTTACCATACTGCCTGGCATCACATATTAGAAATGAAACGTGGTTTGGGGGCGGCGGGGGGTGGGGTGGGGTGGGGTGGGGGGTGGTCTTGCTAATTTTGGTTAAATTCTCCACGCTGATTACAGTGGATTTGTGATCTCTGGCAATTATTTAACTTTTCAGAGTTTCTTGTTAGTAATCATTAAAATGTACATAAAAGTACCTAAAATGTAGAGTTAAAAAAAATAAAAAGATAAAATGTAGGGTTTTAATTTTTTTTTTAGATAAGGGACCAGGTACAAAAATGGAAGTAATACAGAGTAACAATTGAGTGGATTGGCTCTGGAATTAGATTGCAAGTTCAAATGGAGGCTCCATTCATCTTAGGGAATGTACTTCCGGTACTTGTTTTCTCATTTGTAAAATGAATATAACAATAGAACCTACATTATGGTATTATTGTGAGGATTAAAAGAGTTAACAATACAAATAGAATAGTGCCCACAACAAAGTAAGCACTCTATGAATGTTAGCTACATCATCATGAAAAGATTGTCAATAAACGTTGGTTCCTACTACATCTTCTGGCACAATAAAACTTTGTACAGACATAGTAAGAGTTCAACAAATGCTTGTTAAACTTGCCTTTTGCTTTGCTTATGACAGTCCTCAATGAAAGATTGGTTGGGTTCTAAAATTTCTTTATGTCAGTAGTTTGTAACTTGAAAATATTTATGCAATGGAAACAATGCTATAAAGTTTATAGCGTGGGTACCTTAAAATATGACTTGATTATTAAGAAAACTGAAAAAAAGAACAGACTGTTTTAATCTAGTGACACTAACAACATATTTCTGAAAGTACTATTTCAACTGCTACTAACGAGCATTTATAACATCGTTCCCTTAGTTTTCATGTCACCTTATTCTCGTGGTTTTGTTCTTTTCTCTCTAGCTTTTTCATCTCTCCCTCTTTATGCTATCCTTTCTTCCTCCTATCCTTTAAGAGTTCGAGTCCCCAGAGCTTGATCCCAGGCCCTTTTATTCTTGGATACTTTCTTCTGGGCATTTCTAGTCTTTCCCATGACTATATATGCCATCTAAATGCCAGGGTTCAGACTTCTTTGGCGAGCTCCAGATGCATAGAGCCAGTTGCTTCCTGGAAAGCTTTCCTTAGTTGACCTCTCCAAATATGCTCTTCCTCTGGGAATCCTCCTCTCAATAAATGGTACCAGCTCTGTAAAACAGAGAACTATCACTTCCCTCTGCCGTATTCCACATATCAAATTCTTCACCAAATCCTGTTGATTCTGCCGTTGACCCTTGAACAATACAGGGGTTAGGGTCACTGACCCTCAACCGGGTTCAAAATCTGAGTATAATTTGTAGTTGGACGTCCTTATGGGTTTAGTGGGGGGTGGGGTGGGGGGGTTCTCCAGATCCTCAGCTCCCCATGGGCAGATTCAATCAAGCTCAGATAGCGTGGAGCTGTAGTATTTACTATCGGAAAAATATCCACAAATAAGTGGCTCTATGCTGTTCAAACCCATGTTGTTCAAGGGTCAACTGTACTTCCCAAATCACTAAAATATGACCACTTTTCTCCATTTTCATTGTTCGGTTGGTTTATGTACTTTTGCCCTTCCTCCCATCCCTTCTCTAAAAGTGGTCTTAATTTAAAAAAGAATTTTTTCTGTAATGGAAAATTTCAATTACACAGAGGAGAATTTACTGAGCCCCCATGCACACATCCCTCAGTTTCAACATCTATCCTAAGTTTTGCAGCTCTTGTTTCATCTGTCCCCTCCTTTTTCTTTATGGTTGGAGTAGTTTAAGGAAAATCCTATAAATAGTTTAGTATGCATTTCCCATAGAGAGGAACACTTAAAAAATATAACCACAATGCCATTATCATACCTAACGAAATTTTAAAAGATTCCTTCATGAAATATAATATCCAGTCCAAATTTTAACATTTCCTGATTGTATCAAAGATGGCTCCTTACTGTTGTTTGTTCAGTTTGTCATCCAAACAAGTCCAAACGTGATATTTAATTGTTATGCCTCTTAAATCTCTTTCGGTCTCTAATAGTCCCTCCTCCTTTTTGTTGAGTGGATGACCATTTGTATTTTTCTTTTGTGATGTGCCTTTCCTTCGCTTTCAGCTTCTGTATAAATGATATCACTTTTGGTGGATACCTGTGGCAAAAATCCTAAAGCTTTGATATTACATATCTTTATCTACAAGTGCTAGACTGAGGAAGTAAGGTCCTCCCTTTCACATATTTACATTATGTGAAGAAAATATGGAAGATGTATTAAAAACTATTTTTCATCTCAAAATCCAGATAAGCGCAGGTAAGAAGTACATATACTACATATTAGGAACTTATCTCATTTGATTCTTTAAAAAATCCTTTGAGTTGGATATTTTTATCCCTATCTTCAGGTTAAGAAACAGATTGAGAGAGGCTACGTGGAAAATATGGGGCTATGGTGTCAGTCTGAGGCAGGGCCAGAATTGAAGCCCCGGATTCTTTTTCTCAGGGACTTATGGTCTCTCCATCTAGCCATGCTGCTGTAGTAATAAAGTAATAAAGTAATGAAGGATGGTTTAAATGGCCGAAAAACTACCAAAAGACAATTCTGGTAGATGCTTTACCCAGATAAAAATTAAAAAAAAAAAAAAAAGAAAGAAAGGAAAAAAAGAGTCCTAGCCGAGTATATGTCAGGGGATGTAGATTATTTTGGTGTAAGGTGAATATATCTGAGAAAATAATTACTCAGTGGGATTCTGATAAAAATTGGTAAAAGTCTGGTAAAAGTTCAACAATGGCAGAAGCAGCATTTATCTCTCAGCGCCCTCCTGCTCTAGCTAATTCTGTCCATTTCTTTTTTCTTTTTAAATTACATACTTTTGCCTTTTTAAGGCCAACTTTAACATCACTAATGTGCTTATACATTTCCTTCCTGCTTCTCTGTAGACCTCAGAACCACAACTTCTTTTCACTAGGATCCCTTGCCCCTCCTAACTGTCTCTATCTAAATTCTTCAGTGGCTTGTCATGTCCTTAATGTCTAAAAAAGCATGTCAAAAGACCGTGTTAGCCAAGGAAGAGAAATTATGTTTCAGATATATTTGGCCTGAAAAAGTCATTCTGTTTCACCAGTCTGCCTGCATGTGCCTACATTTACCCCAGCTGTGAGTTAGCCCAGCCTCCTCCTGATGTTCTCCACGCTACTAGCTTAAGATAACACAAGAATCTCCCTAGATAATTACATGTTAATAGTTGATTCATAAATGGAGACATCTACAAACAACAAACAAAAAGCAAAGAGTAACTGACCAATAGCAAAGAGAAGGAAAGTATTTAAAATGTCTTGGTTAATGGATATATTCCCCAAAGAACTGAAACGTCAGGAAGAGTAGATTATTTTGTTCATAGCAGCATTGCTCACAAAAGGCAAAAGGTAGAAGCAACCCATGTGTCCACTAATGGATAAATGGAGAAAGAAAATGTGGTATATACATACAATAGAATATTATTCAGTCTTGGAAAGGATGGAAATTCTGATACATGCTACAACATAGGTGAACCCTGAAGACATTATTATGCTAAGCGAAATAAACCAGCCACCACAAGACACATTTGCATGATTCCACTTACATGAGGTACCTAGAGTAGTCAAATTCACAGAGACAGAAAGTACAATGGGGACTGTCGGGGGCTGGGGGTAATGGGTAGTTAGTGTTTAATGGGTACAGAGTTTCAGTTTGGAAAGATGAAAACATTCTGGAGATGGATGGTGGTGATGGTTGCAGAGCAATGTATATGTACTTAATGCCACAAAACTGTACATGTTTAGATGGTTAAATTGGGTAGACTTTAGGTTACCTATATTTTACCACAATTTAAAAAAGTTGATGAAGAAACTGGGCTCTGGGTCAGAAAGCCTGGGTTCAAATTCGGACTCCACCACTTATTAGCTGTGAGAATCCACACTATTTCCACATCCTGAGTTTGAGTTGCTTGACCTAAAAACCTTGAATAAGAAGAGTACATACCTAAACATATGAGGGAGAGAGCAACGATTCCTAACCAGACCTGCCTCCTCCTCAAGGGAACAAATGGCTTGTGAGAATTAAACCGTCTGTCTCATATCCTCTGTACACTGCCTTGCACATAGCACTCAATAAATGTTAGCCAGTGTAACCTTATGACAATTTATTTACATTTAACTCACTTTTAAAGACTAGAGGGGTAGATTTTCCTATGGGTTTTGGAAATTTATTCCAGATGTAGATCTCTTGATTATGTGGTTCCAAGAAGGTGCTTTCAGTATCTAGATCAGCTACCTTTGATCTAGCTGATCAGAGATACTGATGAATGGCATTAACTTCGGATGAGTTTGCAAAGTTTGATGGAAAAAACAAAGGTACTGGAGTAACAATAAAAGTATCCCTTTCTGTTTGGGAAAATGAAATATTCAGCCACTTTCAGCTCTCCAAAAATAAGTAGCAAGGAAAATAATATTGATTTTTGAATATCCTGAAACTTGAGATAGTTTTGTAATTGTTTGGTAACATCTGCTGTGGAATCCAAGAGATACTCTCCAAGTTGCAACCACAGAAAAATTTCCTTCAGCCTAGATCATGGCTCTTTAGAAAGCTGGCACTAGTATACATCTGCTAACCTGAATAATGACAGAACCATAATTGTGAAATGTCTCAATTTTACACTCAGAATTATGATCCCTTTGTGAATCATCGTGTGTGTGCGCGCGCGCGCGCATGCGCATGAAAGAGAAACAATGGAAAAAGCCGTGGAGCTGCTGTTTTTGGAAAAGGGTAAACCTGAATAACACAGAGGAGACAGTGTGCCAGGCTTTTTGTAAATGAATCCTCAAACCTTCTGTGTTGCCACTATCATCACTGTATTTTAAAGACGAGGAAACAGGCTCGGAACTTGCCTGTGTTAGCAGTGAACTGAAATTTGAAAGTAGGTTGATTTGACTCCAATGCTGTGTTCTTTCTCTGAAACCACACTTCCCAAACCACAACTTCTTGCCCCTTGTTACCGTCACCAGAGCTAGTGTCACTTTTGGAGCTGCGCAGGTTCTGCAGTCACCTTCTGGAGACTACGGTCCTCGGACGATTGTAAATGGCGGCCCTTTGTTCGCCAACCCACCCTCTGCTAAGGGGGAGAAGCTGCCGCTCAGAGGAGTTAAATCAGAGGGCACGATAAAGCCCCTATTGCCCGGAGATATTCCTTCTCCTCTTTTCTGACCTGAAACAGCCACTATTAAAGCCACTCAGTTTGGAAAACTAAAGTGCCGTTGTCTTCAGAAGCCCGTTACACTATACACATGCTACCTGGGAGTGAGAACCAGGCACTGCTTTTCTCCCAGCTCGCTGGCGAGCTCCCTCTCATCAGCCCAGTTTAGTTTATCAGATAAGCTCGTTGCTGTCTCCTGGAAAGTCCAGAAAGGCTATCTCGGGGCAGACGCACTTGACGAGCAAGTGTCACCAGTGCTCCGTGAGGCCAGCAGGTCTGGGTAGGGGTCTTGAAACCCACATGGTGATGGGGCCGACTGTGGACCCTGGGACAGAGCCTGGGCCTCAGTCATGGTTGCTTGGGGGTGGTGACGGTCTGTTGGTTGCAAAGTCGCAGATACCAACCTGAGCTCCTTTAAGCAGAAAGGGAATGGATTTGAAGAATAGGGAGGTGTCTCAGGGGACTGTGGAATCATGGGACAGACAGATCTTAGGAGGGGAGGAGCCAAGGAAAGTCCTGGGACTGCAGTGGCAGTTGGTAGAGGTCCCAGCCTATAGCACTCAGTGACTTGACTTGGCTCCTGATTCCAGTATATCTTAAGCCTCAGATGAAAGTGAGAATATGATATGTTCCGCTTAGGTGATTGTTCACAGTTGGCTTGATCAGTGATGGCTGTGTGGGAGGAGGGGCAGGGATTGGTGCAGTGAGAAGTTCCCACAACAGAAACAGGAACCCTCCCTGTGGGCAGATGAGGCAGTTTCCAGAGTACAGGGGCTGGGCTGACACTGTATTGGACACCTACCACATACTCCTACAGATACAGATCTTATTTGGGGAATCCTTCTGGAGGGGGAATTGCTAAGAGGCAGTAGAGTGTGGTGGTTGAGAGCACGGGCTTTGGAGCTTGAATGCCAGCACCACCGCTTCCTGGGCAACTTGCTTAAGTATTCTGTGTGTCTGTTTGCTTCTCTTTAGAGTGGCGATAATAATAGTACTTACTACATGAGAGCATTAGGATTAAATAAGTTAATAGTAGCAAAGAGCTTAAAACAGTGTCTGGCACACTGGATAAATCACTATTATTATCTGGCTTTTGAGACATCATAATATTCATTGAAACTGTCAAATGGGTTCACCTTACTTTAAAAATACCCAGTGGGGCTCTTTTAACATGTAATTTTATGAAAGAAAGAGGAATGCAATCAGATAAACACTTTGCTATGAAATACCTATTTGGCTGAACTCAGGCATAAATGTAGATGCAACAAATATCAAATATCAAGAAGTAAAACAAAGAAAATAAAAACAATAAAAGAAAAAATATGGATGCAACATCAAAAGCACAGTCCACGAAGAAAACCATTGATAAATTGGGCTTCATTAAAATTAAAAACTGTTGCTCTTTAAAAGGTGCCATTAAGGGACTTCCTAGGTGGCGCAGTGGCTAAGAATCCACCTGCCAGTGCAGGGAACACAGGTTCGATCCCTGCCCCAGGAAGATACCACATGCCACGGAGCAACTAAGCCCGTGCGCCACAACTATTGAGCCTGCAATCTAGAGCCCGTAAGCCACAACTATTGAGCCTATGTTCTGCAACTACTGAAGCCCACGTGCTTGGAGCCCGTGCTCTGCAACAAGAGAGGCCACTGCAATGAGAAGCCCGTGCACCACAAGGAAGAGTAGCCCCCACTTGCCGCAACTAGAGAAAGCCTGTGTGCAGCAATGAAGACCCAACACAGCCAATAAAATAAATAAATAAATAAATAAATTTAAAAAAAGGGTGCCATTAAAAGAATGAATAGATAAACCAAATATTTCTAGAAAACATTTGTAAATCATGTATCTGACGAAGAACTTGTGCAGAAAAAAGAACACTTACAATTCAATAATAATAATAAGACAATAAGACAATAATAATAAGACAAACCAACTAATGGGCAGAAAATTTGAAAGACATTTCACCAAGAAGCTATCTGAATGGCTAATAAACACACAAGATGCTTGACATCCTTGGTTTGGGAAATGCAGATTAAAAATCACGAGATACCACTATAAACTCTTTGGAATGACTGTGATCCAAAAGACTGACTTTATCACGTATAGGAGGTGTGGGGAAACTGGAATGCACACACACCACTGATGAGAATATAAAATAATGCATCCACTTTCGCAAAGAGTTTGGCAATGTCTTAAACAGTAAAACATAAATTTAGCATATGACCCAGTCATTCCTTTTCTGGGTATATACCAAAGAGAAATAAATAACATACGTTCATACAAAGACTTTTCTAAAACTGTTCATAGAAACATTACTCAAAATCGCTAAAAAATGGACACAATCCAAATGTCCATTGCCTGGTTAAATTGAATGTGGTGTCACACAATACTATCCATGGATAAACAGAAACAAGTCGCTGATTTGCGCACAACATAGGTGAATCTCAAAAACATTGTGCAAAGTGAAGGAAGGAAGACACAAAAGATTATATCTTGCATGATCCTATTTATATGAAATTTCTGGAAATGATAAACCTATGGAGACAGAAAAACAGTGATTGCCTGGGCTGGGCATGGGAGTGGGGATTAACTACCAATGGGAATGACAGAAATTTTGAAGGTGATGGAAATGTTCTAAAACTAGATTGCAGTGTTGGTTGCACAGTTGCATGAATTTACCATAATCATTGACATGTATACTTGTTAACGGGTGAGTGTCATGGTATGTAAGTTGTATCTCAGTAAAGCTGCTTCTGTTCTATATTCAGTCATTTTGACTGAGTTACCTGTAAAAACTATAACTAAAAATAATTAAGGAAGACGAAATCTCTGTCTTAGTCCAACACTATTTGCTGAACCTTGTTTTGGTTTCATAATGTCTTCCTCCCAGTCGCACCCCATCCCCCCGCTGAGCCACCCTAGTGTAGTGACCTTCTGTTATCAGGGCTGGTAAATCGTATACAGACAATGGAGTATGAGAGTCCCTCTGTACTGAAACTTTAGGAAGCGTATCTTTTAAAAGCTGTATTTATATAGCTCTAGCTATTCCCATTCCTATTTGCTATTGTACAGATTTAAGCATTATCAGAGTGTAAGAAACCATTCTCCAAGGAAAATTCTGATTTCTACAGCTGCCTGCGAATACTCAGGAATTTCTTTTCTCTCTCTTCAATGTGTCATACTGTCCTAACTATGACAGGAAGAAAACAACTTTTAGGTTGAGTGCGACATCAAAAAGGCTTCTGTAACTAAAAAAAAAGAAAAAAAAATCATTTGCTTGATAGTTATTTCCTGTGTCAAATTATCAAATGTTTCCCCTGACGGCAGCCATCTGGGGGTTTGTTGTTTGTTTCATGCCAACATGTTAACATAAAGCACCTGAAGGGAACAACATTCATTCATTTATCCATCCATCCATCATCTACACATTCGACAATGATTTCTTGAGTACCAGCTATATATCGTACACTGTGCAAAAATGAGTAAGGAAGACATGGTCACCACCCTCACAGAGCTTAAAATCTTTCTTGGATGACTGCCAGCACTGAAGACACATTTTTCCACTTTCCAGGTTTTCTTGGGCTGGCCTAGGCATCTCCAGTGGCTGCACTGGTGGCATGTCAGGTGACCTGGTAACTATGTGGTACCTCTGATAGTGGAGGCAAGGAGCTCCCTGCTGCTGGTAATGGTTTTGATTCATCGGCAATGGTCACTTCGGCAGGTTTCAGAAGGACAGGCTTCAAAACAGCCTCCTCTTTAACGGCAAGTGCTTACATCTTAGGGGTGGCCACAAGAGGTGGGCTTAGGGGTGGCCACAAGAGGTCTTAGGTGGTAGCTGTGGCCTCCAGCACCTCTGCAAATTACATAGACGTCAAATGCAAGTTAGGAGTTTTTCAGTTTTGTTTTCTTAAGTGAAAACATGCCTTCTGTACTTGCTCGGAAGTATATCAGATCTGAAGGCAGAGATGAGAATTCATTTGTTTCTCAAATATTTCATATTTCTGTGAATACGTAGTAAATCAATGTTGCTCTACAACTCTTGCAGTATTTTCAGTTAGGTGGTATGAGGTAGCTACACAATGTCATTATATACTGTTGTTTTTAGAAAGGGAAATTAAAAATAATGCGTTCAGTTAGGGCTCTACAGAGAAAAAGAGACAGTAAGTAATCAGCCAGTTTATAACTAGGACCAAAAGATAGAGTTCCAACCTTTACTTTTGAAGGAAACAATAAGAAAAAATATAAAAATGGGACAGTGCTTTAGATAATATGTTAGTTAAAACCTCGTAAGAACATTGAATTTGCTGGATAGCATTTCTGGCCTAACCTGACTCTGCATATGGTAAAGTTTGAGGCTTCTTGAGTTAAATAATCTGCAGGATGCCGTAGGCGTCTGATCTGCTTAAATACAACAGTCACATGGAACTGCTATGGTGGCTCCTTTTCTCCTGCCTCTCTGGAGATTCCCACTATTGAAAATACTTCCTGTGAGGTCAGGGATGACAAACACATGGCAGACATGCCCATGCCCAGAGCACCAACTCACTATTACAGTGCTTTCCACCACTGAGCCAAGGTATGGCCTTAGCATCCCTACAAGCTCAGCATCCCAGGCCCCACTACCAACGAGTTGGAATTAACATATGAGGTGAAGCCTGCTTGTCATCCTTGAACTAGAAAATGAGAACAGTGGCATTAACTTTAAAAGGCTACTATAGGCTTTCATTCTACTATAGAATAAAAACATGTTTCCTGGCAAGGAAGAGATTGCCTTGACCAAGAGTAAAAGCTTCTTTTCTATGAGATTAATATCCGGTCCTGAAGAATCAGGATGGAGTTTAAGAGGAAGAAAAGAATGAGAGTGACAAGGTCTGGCAGCTTGAGGGGCAGGCATGGCCAGGGAGGCAGCACAAAGAAGAAGAGTGGGAGATGAGAGAAAAGCCAAAAGTGCCTTATTTCACAATTCCCTGGGGTCATGATGCTCTCGCTGTCTTTCCTTAGCACTATCCTGAGGAGTTTGGTGGAGAATGATTCAGAATGAGGGCTCTGAACGGTGAGTCACCTCCCACTTCCTGCATTACCTGGACTTTTTGGGAAGCCTTCCACCAAATACTGGTTAGAGAGCCCAGCTCCATCCACCTTGTGACAACTAACGACATCACACTTTGAAGCAAATCTGAATAAATTGTCGACATTCATGTGCCGATCATTCCAGTAAAAACAGAAATGAAGCTTTTAGTGACCTCAGAGGTGATGCGGTTTGCGGCTTTACAATGAAAGGTCTGAAGTTATGTGAGCGTAGCCAGCCAACTGGGAACTTCTACTTGAAGTTCTCTGATAAAGTAACTTAATGATGGGGATAATTTTATTGGCCCATTTAATGCACTGATAGATCATAAAGCAATCTCACCAATTAGTACTTTCTTTTTTACTAAATGTGTGGCCTTGGGCAAGTCTTTCTATTTTTCCAGTTTCTTATCTATAAAGATGATTCCTTTCATAAAAAGAAATGTGATAGCAAAATATACTGAATATATACTGTCTGCAAGACATTGAGTGAGGTTGGTCCCGGGGAGTCATCAAAGATGGAATAAGTATAGACAGTTCTCTCAAGGAATTTAAGACTTACCAAAGAAAAATAAAGACAAGCAGAGCAGTAAAAACACAAGGCAGAACAGGAGATGAGTTTCAAGAGAAATGCAAAAATTGAAGTGGTAGAGGATAGATCACTGACCACTTCCCAGTCATCTAACTTATTCGGGTTGGAAAAGTGTTCAATAAGAGCTGGTAGAGGTGTGCTTTCATTTTTATTTTTGTTTTCGAAAGTGGAGAAATAAATGGCTGAATCTACTTATTTTATTCTCTTATGCATTATTCATCGAAGAAAAAAACAGTGAGCTGGTAAATAGTTTGAAATTAATACATGAGGACGTGGTGTATGTTTTAAAATTATAAAGAGCTCAACCACAATACGTTACCACTGGGAAACATAAAACTTCCACCTGCATCAGCCAGAGGTTGGGAACTAGTAATGGTGTAGAACAAGGAACAGAGCACAGGTCTGATGTCTTCACATCAAACCATTAGAACCAAGCTGCCAATGTGAAAGAAAGTTTAACCTTTGGTTACTTTAAGAGACATTGACTCTTCTTTTGACTCCAAGCTGAAAGAAGCACTAAAGAATCCTAGACAAGCTAAAAATAAACTGGTCTTCTATAGTCCTCTTCCTTTCAACAGTAGGATTCTCACTCAATAAAGAAACTGATTTAAATGAAAATAAAATTGTGATCAGTTTGGTTACTTCTTCCTTCTCCCTTCTGTTGAATCCCACTGTAATAAGCATTAAAAAAAAAAATCCAACTTTAGTCAAGAAAACAAAATTGGGGACGTAGGCTACGAAATTTGCTAGAACTTTCATTTTGTTGATTAACACACCTCCCATCCGATGGGCTTCATATTTCTACAATTTTACACACATTTTTCCCCCTAGAACATGAAGAGTAACCCTAAGAGAAGAGACCAATTAGCAAGAATTCTCTAGCTACATCTCTTCTTATTCACCTTAATCATGGAGCAGATTACCGTCTTTGAAATATACATGCTTAGCCTCAATTGAGCTGAAATACACTGAAAACAAAGTCAAACAGAAATAGAAGAAATCATGTCACTGATATTTCATTCATACTGGTTTCCTAAATTTAGAGTTTGAAATGCACTATTATAGCCTAATTCTGGTTGTATCATCATTTCTAATGCACTAAGAAAGTTTAAATAATTTACCACAAACCACATAGTAACTTAAATAGCTGGGCTGAAACAGAGCCCAGAATTGGTGTTTTCTAATGAGAAGGGGCACCTCTGCCCTACTACGCAAGATGTTACATCACATTGCTTGTCCAATTGTTCACATCCACAAGCCTGAGGACTTCGTTCCCAATTCCTAGTAAGTAACACATTTTATTGCCAATGAAACCCTTATTTCTTGTTCTCATTTGCAAGACTAGACTGGTTCTTTTGTCATTAGAGTCACAGAATATATATCTGAATTTTAATATATATGATAAATACACAAACGGTAAGTTTTTGTGTCAGTAATGTTTCATTTATTTTTGTCTTTAAAGCATTTGATGGACGTCTTTATCTTTTAAATTTATTTTTGAAATATTATCCTATTGATTTGGAGGTTTATAGCTATGTCCTTTTGCCTTAACTTGAAGCTCTCTTTTCCCTCCCTCCCTCCCTCTCTCCCTTCCTTTCCTTCCTTCCCCCTTCCTTCCTTCCTTTTTTCCGTTCTTCCTTCCTTCCCTTTGCGGGATTTCTATTATTTGATAAAAATCAAGTAACAAAAACTTAGAAATCTAATAAGGGTCTCAGATGCCTAAGTATTTGCCCTTAAAATGTGACTAACCTTGCTTCATATGGCTTTCAAGCTCAAAGGTCAAGTTCAGACTAAATTATTTGGTGTCAAGGACAAAAACAACAGAAAAAGTCTATTTACCAAATGTCAGGAGGACAAAGAAGTGGGTGAGATGCCTTCTCTCTGTCTCTGTCTCTCTGTCTCTCTGTCTCTCTCTCTCTCTCTCTCTCTCACACACACACACACACACACACACACACACACAGCTCACTTGATAAATGGTTGGCAATTTTTGTGGTGAATACTCTAGGGCGTGCTATTTAAAACAGACCTTATTCAAAGCTTCTTTACTTGAAGTGGGTCATTCAATACTTTCCAACATTCAGATACAAGATTCTCTACAAAATCTAGGACTTTTGAGGCTAGAAATTAAATTCACTGCATCAAATAATGTGTTGACAGTTTCTTATTATAAGTATTTAAAAATATTTACAGGGATGAAAGAAATATATCTTTATCAAGTTTCTCTTCTATGTCAGGCATCTTACACTGAGTCCCGAACCTGAAAACAGACTTCATAGATTGAAATCCAAGCTCTGCCACTCTTCACCTGCATGAACTGGGCAAATGACTTAATGTTACCGTACCTTGGTTTTGCCATCTGTAAACTCGGGATAATGACAGGGTTTGGTTCATTTGTAGTTGTGAGCATTCATTAGATAATACAATATTTAGCTCAGTACCTGCTCCTTAAACAGCACTCATTCTTACTGTTGTAGTTAGCTATCTTCACTCTCATTAGCTCCTGCAGTCCTTATTATCCTGTGAGACAGGCATTACCGCATCTATTTAACAGATGAGTAAACGCATAACCAGTGAAGTTTAGGAACTGACCCCTCATCCCAGAGCTTTGCACCAGCAGAGCTGGTTATTTGCACTTCATTTATCTAGTTCCAAAGCCTATGCACTTCACTGTACTGAGTTCTCCCTCAGCATATAGATTGTAAATCATTATAGGACATTTTCTGTATGACTTTTGTCTTTCAGGATAAATTAATGTTTGAATTTATCAGGTATTCTAACAACTGATTCATTCCAGTAGCAGGAATATTTGTAGCTACTCTAAATTTTATGAGAAAGAAACAGATGATAAAAAGTCAGTTTATAGGGAAATAGAACTGAAGAAGATGGAGGAGAAAAGAAAGGAGGAAGAGGAGGAGGAAACACACACACACACCAAGCATTATTTCCAAAGTGTATTTCAAATTTGGGACAGATTCAAACCAATTTCTTGCCCTATTTACATTATGCAAAGTTATTTTGAAGGCATCACAATGTGGCTTGAAGAACACAGACTTTGGAACCAGATAGAATCCAGTTACCCGAATTCCAGCTCTGCTGACTTTGGGAGCTTCAGCCTCTGTTTTCTAATCTCTAAAGTCAGGGCGATGTATATACTTCATAGGTTTGTTAAGAAGATTAAATGAGACCAGGTGTGTGAAATGCCTGGGATAGTACTTAGGGCAGATACGATGCTCCGTGAGTGTCAGGCTATCATAGCATACATAGCTTTTATAAGAATTTTCTGAGATTGTATAAGATTCTCAAAAGGCTCCTTAGTAGTGTTCAAGGATGTTCATATTAGCGTAATCACAACATCACAGAGTTTTAGAGACGGAGTTACCAATTAGAGAGCTTTATAGTTCAATTACTTCATTTTATGTTTGAAGAAACTGAGACCCAAAGAGACTAAGGGAATTGCCCCAAATCGCACAGCTAATTACAATCAGAGTGAGGACTAGAACCTGGCCTCTTAATTCAGGGTTCCCCTGATATTTTTAAAGTTCTGAGTGAACAATCATACCACTTGAGCAATAAATTATGCAATATGAATATCTGTGAACAGAGTGTAGGGTTTCAATCAAAGAACACTTGTAATGAAGGTAGACATATTTAACGATAGCCGTAATTATTATTGTGCTGCACGATAACACAGCATAAATGGTAAGTAGTCCATATTAAAGTGTCATAATTATTCTGTACAACCAAGGCCAAGAGAGAGGAAAATAAGCCGAAGAAGAGCAGGAAATTGCCCTGAGGGCCTCTTTGAAGGCTCTTTGAATCTAGAGCCTTGGTAGCTGCGGTTTTCTGACAAAAGGTAGGGGGCTGAGAGGTGGTTTTGGAAGGCGAAGGGACAGAAAGGTCTCTTGAGCTCTTCTCTTGGGAGGAGGGACAAGCACTCACCTCCTTCCTTACTGAGGCGGAATCAGCCAGTGTTCTCCTCTTTCTCCATCAGTTTCTTGCTGGGGTCTGGAAGTTTCAGCTACCAGAATCCAATCCTTAGTCAACAATGCCAGACAGCACCCAGCGTGGAGTGATGGACTAGCTTTGCTTTTAGCAAAACTATCGCCTGCTTCCTATCATCACTGTGTCTGGACTCCCAACGCTTCGTAGTCATGGCCCTGATACGCTGAGGGCCTTCAAGAGCACTTGGGTCATGGAGCATCCCCCCATCTCAGCCACGTGGGGAGACTCGGTTGCATAATTACCCCTGTGGTCCTTGAAGGAAACCCAACATTCTCCAATTCCTTCTTACTTCCAAGAGGAGTGGGTAAGATTGCCCTGTCTCTACTCTCTATCAGGACTCGCTCAAAGATGTGCTTGAGGGAAAGGCCCGCAATGCAAAGCTATTTTCTCCACAATGCTCATCTGGTTCCTATCAGACACTCGTCTGCTGGGGTCCCTGAAGTATCATTTACACTTGGGATATGTGAGTTTCAGCAGAGTGCTTTTCTAATGCTTAAACTGAGGGAAAGGGACTTCCAAGGAAGATTGGGGGAAGTGAGGGAGAAGCAAGAGGTACATTTTGAGTGGTGGGAGTTTTAGGGGAAAAGAAGCCTTTATTGGGGGCCCTTGAGGGAACTTCGGGTAGCCAGATAGTGGGGATGAAAGAGAAAGTGTGCCAAGAGATGGGGATGTGCTGATGGGCAGAAAAGGAGGGGAAGAGTCTAAAGACCAACTTCATGTGCGCCCCAAAACTTTCTAGGACCTCCCTTTCCCTCCCTTCTGTCTCTCTTCCTACTCTTCCTAAAAAAAAAAAAAAAAAGGGAAAGCTGATATTTAAATCTGGTTGAGTCCCTGACGCACATCATTCCCGGAGGGGTGAGTCCATACACATTGCTCACTTGGGGATGATCCGTGCAAAGATCTTTGCAGAGACAGGCCCAGAATGGCTCTTGGACAGTGGGTGAGTCTACGCCTTAGCGTACAAGGATGTTCTCTGCCTGTGCTGGGTGCAGTTCAGCTGGCTCTGTCCCGGTGACACTTGCCCTGCACCTTGCTACGTGGGTCGAATGGGTGCTTATGCTCATTGACAGGCCTGCCTTCTTACTTGCGGTCACCCAGTCAGTGTGTGGGCCACTAAGTGGGCCGTGGGGAGGGCCAGGGTGGGCGTTCGCTCTAGCTCTGCACTCTGGGCCTCCTCTAAGGTGCGTTACTTGGGCCTGGTGGCAACTCCACCTTTGCAACAGCTATTGTTATTATACTGGCCACCTCCCTGTTGCTCCTGTCACTCAGGGTGTCATTTTCATTGCTGTTGCTTTATTCCCCCTTTTCCTGCCACCCCTAGCAGCACTGTCAGCGCGAAGGCACTAGCTCAGCATTGCTGTTCTTGCTCGGCTGATCCTGGGGTCAGAAGAGAGATTTGCTTCTGGAAGGTGATGGTTCTTCCCATCAACCCGGGCTAGTCTAATTTTTAAGGGGGTATGTAAGTGTAGGTTTTGGAACTGGGAAGACCTGGGTTTGAATCTTAGCTCTGTGTAATTCCGTGACCTTGGGCAAGTTATTCAGAATTTGTGACTTCGTTCCTTTCCTCATGAATTGGAGACAATAATGCCTCTTCACATGATTGTTATGAGAAATAGGGGTACTTTATGAAACATACCTGGATGTATCAATAGTAGAAACTTAGTTAATGGTGACTGAGATCATTATTTAAATGGGCACTGTTCTTTTGGCCAATATGAGATAGCTCAGAATTCCTGAGGTGGGCATGGAAACCAGAACACTTCTCAGGACCTTGTTACAGTGGATCAGTGATTTATGGATGGTGTCTAGGGTAATCTCTGTTTCCAGGAAATGTAGCTAACTTCAAGATCTTATTTCTAAGGCATTCTGGATAATGGGATTTTATGGAAAAAAATTTCCCCCACTAACAAATTAATAAATCATTGGACTGTTGAAGCTTTTCTTAATGAACCCAGCTTGAGCACAGAAATAGCTGGTCTTTTCAGAGCTGGTCTGGTGGCTGTAGGGACCAAAGGCAGTGTGACTGTCTCAAGTATGTTTAGTTCCTTGCCAGGAGGATATCATTGAGAGAGATGTATTATTAGTATTTCATGGTCCTATTGCCTGAACCCAAAGACAATGGCGCTGCGGCTGTGGCCATGGCTGTATGTAGCCATGGAATTGTTGCTTTGGAATCCATCTCTAAAATATGCCCAAAGAAAGATGGTGGGTCCCAGCCCTCATCTTCTTTGAGGCAAGGCAGGAAAGAGTTCCTCAGAGCAACAGTACCTGAAGGAGGGGCTCCTCACCCTGTGAGGTGTTCCAGGCTAACATCATATGTACTGATACCAATATTGATATCCAAACCAATACAGACGTCCTTACTGATACCAATATTCTATTAATGCTGATGCCAACAGCAATTCCAATATTATTAAATGTCAATACTAATGCCCCCACTACTTCTGATACAAACTATCTGATACAAACTATCATGTACTGAGCATCTAGTATATGCCAGACACTATGCCAAGAACTTTGGAGGTTAATATCACATTGAATCTTCACAAGAGTTTTTTGATGATAAAATATACAGTGTTTGGAATATACCAGACACGGTTCTAGGCACTTCACAGCTATTTACTTCTTAATTCTCCTAACAACTCTAAGAGACAAGTACAATTGTTATCAAGAAAAGGAGGATCAGAATGGCTAAGAAACTTGCCCCAAGCTCACATAGTGAAGTTAAATATGTGGCAGAGGAAAGATTTACAATAGGTTTCTCTGACTCTCAATCTGGTATTGTGTGGTGCACTTCTGTGTTTAGAATTGCCAGGACACATTTATATATTTTATGTATGATTTCTGAATTTATTAAAGAAATTTCTGATAAATTATCTCAACAGAATACATCTTTTTATTAAAAGATCATTTTATCCTCAAGTTTTGCTCCACTTAAAAATATCTTTTAGGGACTTTCCTGGTGGCGCAGTGGTTAGGAATCCACCTGCCAATGCAGGGGATATGGGTTTGAGCCCTGGTCCAGGAGAATCCTGCATGCTACAGAGCACCTAAGCCTGTGAACCACAACTACGGAGCCTGTATGCTGCAACTACTGAAGCCCACATGCCTAGAGCCTGTACTCCACAATAAGAGAAGCCACCACAATAAGAAGACTGTACACCTCAGCAAAGAGTAGCCCCCACTCTCTGCAACTAGAGAAAGCCCTTGCAGCAAAGAAGACCCAGTGCAGCCAAATAAATAAATAAATTTTTAAAATCTTTTAAATGAGAAATATTTTCTCTTGGTTTCTCTTAATTTCACCGAACTTATTGAAATTTAGGCTTTCAAAATTATGCTAAGGCTGGGTTGCTGTCCATTTCTATAAATATCACTGAGGCTGTCTTTTCAGATATCCTATATTTTTGAAAAAGTTTTGCACATATTCTTTGTGATGAGCACTTTGCTTGGGCACGTTTCTTTAATAGTAGACAAAGACACCGGAACTATTTCCTTCAACTATTCTTGTCAAGCGCCACTTTATTGTAGAAATCTCTTTCACTAAATTGGTGTTTGGGGAGAGCTTAGAGCTTAATGTTTATGGGGAATTTTTGAAAGAATTTGATTTTTATTATTTTTCTTAGTTTCATATTTGATTTTAATGTTCAGAAGGATGCCCCAAATAAGGCCTTTGAGACTGAGGTCTTTTATCTGCAGATCAGCCAAAACACAATCTGTGCAGAGTAAATGTGCAGCCATTTTCCTGGGTCTCAATGAGCCACTAAAAAGATCCTCATGGGGCCAGCTGCTAGTTCATTTTTCCTTTAATCCACGCACTGGCCTATAACTGCAATCTGATGTCAATTGTCATTTGCAGTGGAATTAACATTTTACAACACAGGCCTCTCTGGGTGACAGTGACTGGAATCAGACATCCATACATTGCAGTTTTCACAGCTTGAACTGTGAAAGGTGCTAAAATCCAGGACCAATCCTGTCAGGCATGAATCGTCTCACAAACCAGAACTCCTATGTGGTCTCTGATGGAATGCAGAAGTCATGAGGATTCTTTCATGATTTAAAGTAGGGTTCTTAACCTGGGAGTCATAGACTCCCATCTGTGTTTAGAATTAAGTGGTCCATGGACCTGATTGGAAAAAAATCCGTACATTTATTTTCACTAATCTCTAGCCGAAATTTAGAATTTCCTTTCCTTATGAAGGTAGGCCACAAACCACAGTAGCATTACCTATTGATAATACCTGTGATTCTCCAATAGAAATCATAGGTATTTTCCCTTTATATTACAGTTGTTACCAATGTCACAAAATATCATTTATCCTCCTCTCTAAAGTCATGGTAATTTTTAGATGTTATTGCACATGTTAAAATTTAATGCTTTAATAAAGAAGCACATATATTACAATATCAAATTCAAAAAATATGTTGATAACTGTACTTTGATATTATTGGCTTGCAATCCTATTTAATTTCATAGATTTGAAAACATTTTTCTAAAAGGCCTCCACCAGAGAAAAGGGAGCCCTCATACATGTAGGAATGTAAATTGGTGCCACCACTAGGCAAAACATCATGGAAGTTCCTTAAAAAACTAAAAATAGAACTATTATATAATCCAGCAATTCCACTCCTGGGTATTTATCCAGAAAAATCAAAAACTCTAATTAGAAAAGATACATGTACCCCAATGTTCATAGAATCACTATTTACAGTAGCCAAAACATGGAAGCAACCTAAGGTCCCATCAATAGACGATTGGCTTAAGAAGATGTGGTGTATGTACACAATGGAATATTGCTCAGACATAAAAAAGAATGAAATATTGCCATTCGCAGTAACATTGATGGACCTAGAGAATATTATGCTTAGTGAAATAAGTCAGAAAAAGAAAGACAAATACTGTATGATATCACTTATATGTGGAATCTAAAAAATAATACAAATGAATATATATACAAGACAGAAACAGACTCACAGACATAGGACAAATTTATAGTTACCAAAGGGGAGAGGGAAGGTGGGGAGAAATAAATTAGGAGTATGGGATTAACAGATACTAACTACCATATATAAAATGGAAAAGCAACAAAGATTTACTGTATAGCACAGAGGATTATACCTGAGGGCACTCTGGTCAAGTGTAGCCTCTAAACCAAATTCCCTGTGTGGTGTCCAGAGCATCTTATGATTTACCTTTCCAGCTTTCAGTAAGGATGACTGACCCTCAGTCTAACAGGTCTGAGTCAGAACTCTTGAACATAAAGTAGACCATCCAACCCATGGCCAGAGATGTAAGCAGGTCCCAGGGGTTAATAGCCAAGGTGCTTCTGTCCACAGTATACCAGGCATGAATCCAGGTGGAGTGTGGATTTCTGCATAAGTCCTCCTGTACCAAGACTGAGGAGAATACATAACATGTATAATATGCTGGCTCAATTTAAGTCCTTATTCTTAAAGATGCATACAGCTTTTACTCTTCCAAATTTAATACGGATCTAACAGTATACCCAGAGGTTGACTCTGAACTTGGAACAGCTATTATCTTGAGATAATCACCCCATTCTCTGGTTACTCATTGGTGAAAGCATTTATTTAAAAGAACATAACCTTAAAATAGAAATAATTTGGGAAAATTATGTGTAATCAGTTAGGATTAACTGCTGCATATAATTGGAAACCCCAAACCACAGTAGTTTAAACAAAACAGATATTTATTTTCTCTCGTGTAAAAAAAAGTCCAGAGGTAAGAAGAATAGGAGCAGCACACCTCTGTAAAGTCACTGTCCCAGGCTCCCTCTCTCTTTCTGCTACTCCATCCTTAGCAAGTGATGTCTAGTCCTATGATTCAGTATGGCTGACTGAGTTCTTGCCATGACATCTGCTTTCAAGTAGCAGGAAAAATTTGAGGAGAAAGACATTCAATTTGGGGCATCTTGGATTGAGGTCCCTGAAGACATCTAAGGGAAAGTGCCAGGGAAATGGTTCAAAATGCTGGCTCAGAGCTCAGAGCTCAGAGGAATTGCCTGGTAAGAGGTACAGGACCAAGAGTTGACTGTGTGTAAAAGGATGGGCACCAAAACCAGGGATGTGTAAGATGGCCCTGAGTGAGTGAATACCATCATGAGAGGGTCAAGGAGAGATACTTGGAAACGTAAAGAAAATTCATTTATTTTAAACCGAAAGATAAAAGAGTTCTTCTCTCAGCTGACTTAGCTTCTTTTTAGCAGCCTTCTCAGTAAGTAAGCTACTCAACACTTCTGCTTATACTTCATTGACCAGGACTTAGTCACACGGCCTCACCCAGGTTTAAGGGAGAATGGGAAATGTAATCTCATACTTAGGTGTCCTGTTGCCTCCAATTAATTCTTTTTTTATTTCTGAAGAAGAAAAGAGAATGGATATTAGGTGGCAGCTGTGGTTCCTGTGACAGTAGATACATGGGGACTTGGGTATACATGCGCTTCAGAGAAGTACTCAAGAAAGAGCATCAGACTAGCAGACAAATGCCCCGGGTCCTATCCCTGCCTCCACCTTGTATCTACAACACCTTAAACAAATTACTGAGCTTCCTTGAAGTTTTAGTTCTTTCATTTTTAATGTGGATGTGACCATTTTTTTCCTGATGTTTTCCATTTTTTGTAAACCTTAACTGAGGCAATGTTTGTGAAAGAGCTTTTACAACTAACTACAAAAGCATTGCATAAATGCAAGGTATGTTGTGCCTGCAGGATGCCTGAAACTGTAATCAGAGACGAGTAGGTTCAGCAGATCACCCAGTAAACCAATCTCACCAAAAACCCTCAGCCAAGAAACAATCCCATCTCTATATTGACCTGTCAACTTCTGATAATGCATTTCCTAAGTCTAGGTAGAAATTAAACTATTGTGTCATCAAACCATCAAATGATGCCAACTACATGTCCTATAATTGTGATATGGATAAAGTAATTTTCAATGATAGTATCACGTCTGATAAACAATGCCTTAAATACAAGTTTTGGTCACTATTGAGAGGACAGAATCAACTCTAACCAGCAGAAGCAGAATGGAAGGTATTGCAGGGTTGTAAATGGCTTACAGAATCATTGGGGACAGGGAGCTGAAGAAACAGCCCCGAGGCTAAGCTTCCACGGACAACTGTCAAAGCCCCCAGAGAACTGCACTTCTGCTCCTGCCATGACCAAGAAACCATCTGTTAAATCAGGAGTCTTGCTTGAGGGCCTAGCTCCAGGGCCACACAGCTGCAGCCTGTATCAGATCCAGCCTGATCCACATCTAAATGGTGCCCCATTCTCTTTCTCGCCTCACTTAACTCCATTCCAAAATCAATTCCCACATGATTAGATCTGATTGGTGGACTCTCAGTCAACCCAGAACTCTAGCTCCAAGAAGCTAAGAAATAGAGCTTTTGCTTTTATAACCTATGCTAGAAGCATGTTGGAATACACGCTATTTGGGCCAATTGTCAATCCACAGTATCTGTCAGAATGAATTTTATGTGTACCTGTGAAATGGAAATTGCTATGTGAGGTCCCAAAATACTGGCTGCATGTTTTAGAAATGAAATGATCTCGATGCAACATAATAGAATTAGGGCAGAGGAATTTCATTTTACTCAAATATAGATTGAATGAAGAGGAAGAAAACATAGGAAACATTCATGTACATATATCTGTAGCATGTTATTCTTTTTTAAAAAAATTTATTTATTTATTTATTTTTATTTATTGGCTGCGTTGGGTCTTCGTTGCTGCACACGGGCTTTCTCTAGTTGCTGCGAGCGGGGGCTACTCTTCATTGTGGTGCACAGGCTCCTCATGGTAGTGGCTTCTCTTGTTGTGGAGCACAGGCCCTAGGCGCGTGGGCTTCAGTAGTTGTGGCACATGGGCTCAGTAGTTGTGGCTCACAGGCTCTAGAGCACAGGCTCAATAGTTGTGGCGCACGGGCTTAGTTGCTCCATGGCATGTGGCATCTTCCCAGGGCAGGGCTCGAACCCATGTCCCCTGCATTGGCAGGCGGATTCTTTACCACTGCGTCACCTAGGAAGTCCTAGCATGTTATTCTTAAGTTAAAACATTTGCACTAGCATTAAATGCAAGATAGGCATGTGAATATTTCATTAAGGATATCATTTGCTCATAAGTATGGATTTCTCTTTACTTTCATTGATTAGGAGCAGAACAACTTACTCATTTTAACGTATTTACACATATAACAAAAACACACTAAAGTTCAACAGGTGCATGGAGATGATCTAATGAAATTTTATTGACTAGGAGACGTCCCGATAATTACCTTTCTGCTTGAACAGCTTAGCTAACACAACAAAGACATTCACAAGTAAGAATAGGCTAGAGTCATAGAAAAGTGGCCACAGTTCTTAATGATTCTAAAAATATTGTGGGAGAAAAATGTTTTCATTAGAGTGAGAAGATAGTTTTGTTGTGGCAGGTCAGAGCAGCTTCTGAGAAGGGCAGGTTCTCCATTTGACAATGCAGAACTTCCTCTGTAATAAAGCCATGACCTGCCACTGAATGGTGGATGGGAGAAGTAGACAAAGACAGTCAGTGGATGGAAGAACTAGACTGACATTTCTAAAGGTTGCTTAGGCAAGGTTTCTGAAGAAGATGGGAGAAGGAAGACTGGAGGGCAATCGGGCAGTGAGAAGATCCTTCTTTCCAAAACCTGTTTTGTTTTTCCCTAAGAGAATGGTTCTCAACCTCTTTAGTCTCAAGGTCCTTTTAAATTCTTAAAAATTGTAGAGGCTTCTGAAATTTTTGTTTATGTAAGTTATATCTATCAATATTTACCATATTCAAAATTAAAACTGAGAAAATTTAAACTACTTAAAATAACAATCATAAACATATTGCCTATGAATGTAAAGGTTAATTGTGGTCTGAACCCATAGCAATAAACATTTTGTGCTATTTTACATTAAAGGTCATCATTTTGGGGCTTCCCTGGTGGCTCAGTTGCTAAGAATCCACCTGCCAATGCAGGGGACATAGTTTCAATACCTGGTCTGGGAAGATCCTACATGCTGCGGAGCTACTAAGCCCATGCACCACAACTACTGAGCCTGTGCTCTACAGCCTGAGAGCCACAACTATTGAGCCCACTTGCCTAGAGCCCATGCTCCACAACAAGAGAAGCCACTGCAATGAGAAGCCCGTGCACTGCAATGAAGAGTAGGGCCCCCCCACCCCTCCTGCAACTAGAGAAAGCCTGGAAGCAGCAACGAAGGCCCAACACAACCAATAAATAAATAGATAAATAAATTAAAAAGTCATCATTTTATCTCATACTTTTCATGAATCTTTTGCAGATTTTGATTTTGTAACATCATTCATTGGTCATTTGGAAAATATTGGTTCACTGAATTACGCAAATATGCCAAAGATTGACACAATATATCATACAATATAAAAAAAATTACAGGGACTTCCCTGGTGGCACAGTGGTTGAGAATCCACCTGCCAACGCAGGGGACATGGGTTAGATCCCTGGTCCAGGAAGATACCACATGCCGCAGAGCAACTAAGCCCATGTGCCACAACTACTGAGCCCATGCGCCACAACTACTGAGCCCATGCACCACAACTACTGAAGCCCGTGATCTCTAGGGCCCATGCTCCCCAACGGGAAGACATTGTAATGAGAAGCCTGCACACCAAAATGAAGAGTAGCCCCCACTTGTCACAACTAGAGAAAGCCTGCACATAGCAACGAAGACCCAACACAGCCAAAAAAAAAAATTACACTCATTAATGTCACCATTGATGTCATCAGAATAGTCTTTAAGCACTGGGAAGCTCTCAAGCTTAATGTGGTGGATATAAATTTTCCATAACTCTGATTTTCACTTTATCCTTGAATTCTATTATTGGCAACAAATACTGTGAGGTATTTTCCTGGAAGTGACGGGTTCACTTCACTCATTTTTTGAGAAAATGTCCACCAAATACCCAGATCTGAATCATGATGGTTTTTCTGTCAGTTTTCCTTTTAAATAAAAATGGTGGTCCCAGAAAAAAAGTGGCTTGTACAGCCTAGCAACTCAAACAATTGTACAAGTACTTTTCCTAGAGACAGTCATTGTACTTTGACATACAGAAGTGCTTTATGCGTACTTTCCATCCATTTCATTACACAAAATGTATGCAGAGGTTGAGATGTAAGAAACGGATACTTTTTACTGCTTCATTAAGGACATTCTTAAGTGGAAGTAGCACTATTTTTTTTTTTTCTGTGACTGCATGGAGATGATGAATGCCATGACTATTATTACAGCAAGTGTCACTTCCTTGATTCATACTGAGGTGCAAGCAGTTTTGTCCGATGTCGTTGCAAATATCCATAAAGTGAAAAAGACACATAATGCCTTAGTTTTGCCATGAAAATAAATTTGGTCTCATGAGTTCCCTAAAATACTTCTGCAGTGATATTTGAGTTGATGGTTCTTATGTAGGTCCCATACTGGAATCTGCGCTAATTGACATTGGCAGGGACATTTGGGTTTGCAGTGAGGAAACCACCATCTTGTGCTAGCCCCAACGCATGAAATATTGAAAGAATCTTAAGTTATTATTTGCATATCATTAACAATCATGAATTGTTACCTGAGAAACACTTCCAAACAAAATTCATTAGCTTGAAAAAAACTTAATTTTGTTAGTGATTGCAAGGTTCTCTCGTTGGCCCTCTTCTAATGGTATACATTCTTTCTGGGCCATCTCATCCACTCCCCTGGCTTTCATTTGGTATACAGTTGACTCCTAGTTTGGTACCTCCCACCAGGCAGCTCCTCCGAGCTCTGAACTGGCATTTCCAACCACTTCCCTGGCACTTTCCCTCGGGTGTCTTCAGGGACCTCAAATTCAAAGTATCCGAAGTGAACATCTTTCTTCTCAAATCTATGCCCCCTTCTCTAGTTCCTCTCTTAGGTGCCCAAACCAGAAATAGAAGTAAACCCTAGAATTGCTTTCCCCCCAGCTCCATTACTAACTGTTCCTTAGATCTTGTTGACTCTCTTTCCTGGCTTTTGAATCACTCTGCTAAACTGTAGCTCCATTGTGAGTAGCTGGAGAAGTAACTGTCTCTGGTATTCTAACTGATCATTCTGCTTTAGATTTGCCCTACTACAATTCATCCCTTTTTATAGACACTAATATTTCTTTTTCTTAAAGCCAGAAAAACTGTGTAACTCCTCTGCTGAAAATTCTTCATGGGCACTTTCCGGACCAAAGGGAAACTCCTTAGCATGGCATACAGCATCCTTTAGTATCTACTCTTGTCTCTTTCAGCCTTGTTTACATCCTCTGTGCTCCCAGCCACAACATTATTCTAATAGTTCCTTAAAAGTACCATACACTTTCCCACCTTGATGATTTTGCTCATGCAGTTCCCTCTGCATAGAAATCCTTTCCCCTTCATTTCCATAGCTGTATTACACTTATTCTTTAGTATTCAGCTTAAGTACTCAGCGGACACATTTTGACCCTTCAATTCATGCCCTCTAGTATATTCCCCAAACTTCTTGCACAAATCTCTAGTAGAGTGCTTGATATACTACATGGTTATCATTGACTTTCTTGCCTATCTTCTCCAGGACACAAGTTTTTTAGTACAGAATTCATCATGTAATATTCATCTCTTTCCCTAGTGCCTACCATGGTGTTGGACACATAGAAAAATTTTTTAAAAATTGGGCTAAATTGGTTGAAACAATTTTTTTAAGCTCTTTATTGGAATATATTTGCTTTACACTCTTGTACCAGTTTCTGAGGTACACCCAAGTGAATCAGCTGTATTTATACACATATCCCCATATCCCCTCCCTCCCTTGTCCTGGCCCTCTAAAGCATCACCCATCATCGAGTTGATCTCCCTTTGTTATACAGCAACTTCCCACTAGCTATCTATTTTACATTTGGTAGCGTATCTATGTCTGTGCTACTCTCTCACTTCATCCCAGCTTCCCCCCCGCCCCCCACCCCCCACCCCAGCCCTGTGTCCTCAAGTCCATTCTCTACATCTGCATCTCCACTCTTGCCCTGTCACCGGGTTCATCAGGACCATTTCTACAGATTCCATATATATAAGTTAGCATACGGTATTTGTTTTTCTCTTTCTGGCTTACTTTGCTCTGTAGGACAGTCTCTAGGTCTATCCACCTCATTGCATATAGCTCCATTTCATTCCTTTTAATGGCTGAGTAATATTCCATTGTATATATGTGCCACATCTTCTTTATCCATTCATCTGTTGATGGGCATTTAGGTTGATTCCATGTGCTGGCTATTGTAAATAGTGCTGCAATCAGCATTATGGTACATGTTTCTTTTGGGATTGTGGTTTTCTCTGGGTATATGCCCAGTAATGGGATTACTGGGTCATATGGCAGTTCCATTTTTAGTTTTTTAAGGAACCTCCAGACTGTTTTCCATAGTGGCTGTACCAACTTACATTCCCACCAACAGTGCAGGAGAGTTCCCTTTTCTCCACACCCTCTCCAACATTTGTTGTTTCCAGATGTTTTGATGATGGCCATTCAGACCAGTGTGAAGTGATACCTCATTGTGGCTTTGACTTGCATTTCTCTACTGATCAGTGATGTTGAGCATCTTTTCATGTGTTTGTTAGCCATCTGCGTGTCTTCTTTGGAGAAATGTCTATTTAGGTCTTCCACCCATTTGTGGATTGGGCTATTTGCTTTTTTGGTATTAAGCTGCATGAGCTGCACGTATATTTTGGAGATTAATCCTTTTTCTATTGCTTCGTTGGCAAGTATTTCCTCCCATTCTGAGTATTGTCTTCTTGTCTTGTTTATGGTTTCTTTTGCTGTGCAAAAGCTTTTAAGTTTCATGAGGTCCCATTTGTTTATTCTTGATTTTATTTCCATTATTCTAGGAGGTGGGTCAGAAAGTATCTTGCTTTGATGTATGTCATGGAGGGTTCTGCCTATGTTTTCCTTGAGGAGTTTTATAGTGTCTGGCCTTACATGTAGGTCTTTAATGCATTTTGTGTTTATTTTTGTGTCTGGTGTTAGGAAGTGTTCTAATTTCATTCTTCTACATGTTGTTGTCCAATTTTCCCAGCACCACTTATTGAAGAGGCTGTCTTTTTTCCATTGTCTATTCTTGCCTCCTTTGTCAAAGATAAGGTGCCCATATGTGCATAGGTTTACCGCTGAGTTCTCTATTCTGTTCCATTGATCTACCTTTCTATTTTTGTGCCAGTACCATACTGTCTTGATCACTGTGGCCTTGTAGTATACTTTGAAGTCAGGAAGCCTAATTCCACCAACTCTGTCTTTCCTTCTCAAGATTGCTTTGGCTATTCGGGGTCTTTTGCGTTTCCATACAAATTGTAAGATTTCTTGTTCTAGTTCTGTGAAAAATGTCATTGGTAATTTGATAGGGATTGCGTTGAATCTGTAAATTGCTTTGGGTAAGATAGTCATTTTCACAATATCAATTCTTCCAACCCAAGAACATGGTATGTCTCTCCATCTGTTTACATCATCTTTGATTTCTTTCATCAGTGTCTTACAGTTTTCTGCGTACAGGTCTTTTGCCTCCTCAGGCAGGTTTATTCCTAGGTATTTTATTCTTTTTGTTGCAGTGGTAAATGGGAGAGTTTCCTTAATTTCTCTTTCTGATCTTTCATTGTTAGGGTATAGGAACACAAGAGATTTCTGTGCATTAATTTTATATCCTGCTACTTTACTAGATTCATCAATTAGTGCTAGCAGTTTTCTGGTAGACTCTTTAGGGTTTTCTATGTATAATATCATGTCACCTGTAAAGAGTGACAATTTTACTTCTTCTTTTCCAATTTGTATTCCTTTTATTTCATTTTCTTCTCCGATTGCTGTGGCTAAAACTTCCAAAACAATGTTGAATAATAATGGTGAGAGTGGACACCCTTGTCTTGTTCCTGATCTTAGAGGGAATGCTTTCAGTTTTTCACCATTTAGAATGATGTTGACTGTTGGTTTGTCATATATGGCTTTTATTATGTTGAGGTAATTTCCTTCTATGCCCATTTTCTGGAGAGCTTTTATCATAAATGGATGTTGAACTTTGTCAAAAGCTTTTTCTGCATCTATTGAGATGATCATATGGTTTTTATCCTTCAATTTGTTAATATGGTGTATCACACTGATTGATTTGCATATATTGAAGAATCTTTCCAGGGATAAACCCCACTTGATCATGGTATATCATCTTTTTAATGTGCTGTTGGATTCTGTTAGCTAGTATTTTGTTGAGGATTTTTGTGTCTATATTCATCAGTGATATTGGCCTGTAATGTTCTTTTTTTTGTGATATCTTTGCCTGGTTTTGGTATCAGGGTGATGGGGGCCTCGTAGAATGAGTTTGGGAGTGTTCCTCCTTCTGCTATATTTTGGAAGAGTTTGAGAAGGATAGGTGTTAGCTCTTCTCGAAATGTTTGATAGAATTTGCCTGTGAATCCATCTGGCCCTGGGCTTTTGTTTCTTGGGAGATTTTTAATCACAGTCTCAATTTCCATACTTGTGATTGGTCTGTTCATATTTTCTCTTTCCTCCTGATTTGGTCTTGGAGGATTGTACTTTTCTAAGAATTTATCCATTTCTTCTAGTTTATCCAATTGATTGACATATAGTTGCTTTTAGAAGTCTCTCATGATCTTTTGTATTTCTGAGGTGTCAGTTGTTACTTCTCCTTTTTCATTTCTAATTCTATTGATTTGCATCTTCTCCCATTTTTTCCTGATAAATTTGGCTAATGGTTTATGAATTCTGTTTATCTTCTCAAAGAACCAGCTTTTAGTTTTACTGATCTTTGCTATTGTTCCCTTCATTTCTTTTTCATTCATTTCTGATCTGATCTTTATGATTTCTTTCCTTCTGCTCACTTTGGGGTTTCTTTGTTCTTCTTTCTCTAATGGTTTTAGGTGTAAGTTTAGGTTGTTTATTAGAAATTTTTCTTGTTTCTTGAGGTAGGACTGTATTGCTATAAACTTCCCTCTTAGAACTGCTTTTTCCGAGTCCCATAGGTTTTGGGTCATTGTGTTTTCATTGTCATTTGTTTCTAGGTATTTTTTGATTTCCTCTTTGATTTCTTTAGTGATTTCTTGGTTGTTTAATAGCATATTGTTTAGCCTCCATGTGTTTTTATTTTTTGCAGTTTTTTTCCTGTAATTGATATCTAGTCTCGTGGCATTGTGGTCAGAGAAAATGCTTGATATGATTTCAATTTTTTTGAATTTACCAAGGCTTGATTTGTGACCCAAGATGTGATCTCTCCTGGGGAATGTTCTGTGTGCACTTGAGAAGAAAGTGTATTCTGTAGTTTTTGGATGGAATATCCTATAAATATCAATTAAGTTGAGATGGCCTAATGCGTCATTTAAAACTTGTGTGTCCTTATTTCTTCTCTGTTTGGATGATCTGTCCATTGATGTAAGTGGGGTGTTAAAGTCTCCTACTACTATTGTGTTACTGTCGATGTCCCCTTTTATGGCTGTTAGCTTTTGCCTTATGTATTGAGGTGCTCCTATGTTGGGTGCATAGATATTTACAATTGTTATATCTTCTTGATCCTTTGATCATTATGTAGTGTCCTTTCTTGTCTCTTGTAATAGTCTTTACTTTAGTCTAAATTGTCTGATATGAGTATTGCTACTCCAGCTTTCTTTTGACTTCCATTTGCATGGAATATCTTTTTCCATCCTTTTACTTTCAATCTATATGTGTCCCTTGGTCTGAAGTGGGTTTCTTGTAGACAGCATATGTAAGGGTCTTGGGGTGAAATAATTTTTAGAAAAAGATAAAAAAATTTTGTCTTTACATTTTTTAGAGAGTAGGTATCTATATGATTCTACATCAGCATAATTAACAAATTAGGGTGGACGAATGCTACATTTTTATACAAAACGATTTCACAGTTCTTCTCTAGATTCGATTGGGTTTCAACTGGTTTCATTTTCTTCCCTCCTTTGTGGAAGCAGCATCATGTAATGGATGATAAAGGGTCCTTTAGTTGGGATGAGGTCAGTAAGAAAATGTCTTCAAATAAATGTTTCCGTTTTCAACAAGTATGGCCAAAGTACTTCTGTGTAGTAGTTTCCAACTGCTTGAGGTAGGCTGGGTAGTGTAGGGTTTGGGTTGGGCAAATCTTACCATTAAGCTTAATCCTAGAGAGAGGAGAATCTAGAAGGTGGGATCTTTTTCCTTTACCTACCTGGGAAGGCTTGTTGACAGCACTCTCCTGGAGATCAAGACACTCACGATTGCCTTGAACTGGTTTCAGGTTGATTTGCATCCTAGCTGTTCTCAATTATGGCTAAACTGTAGAGGTGAGAGGCAGAATTAGGAATTCTATCAGCGATTGATTGATGCTGTGGGAGCCACACTTGGGAAAGCTTCTTGGAGACTCAGGAAATAAAGTGCGTGTGTGTCCTGAAAGGGTGTCATTAGGAGAATCTCATAGTCTTATGTTTTCTTCTGTGAATTCTTAGAAAGTCACAGAAATTATTTCTTAGATATAAAGAGTCTTCAACATTTCATGGCATGATGGTTAGAATTTACTTTAGCTGGTTTGATTGAGCCACCACAGACTCCTACTGAAAATTAAAAGGCCTCTCATGAAGCGGAGGAGATTTTTGGTTTCAACAAACAGTATTTCTGACTTATCACTGGGGGGGCGCTGATTGGGGTGACTAAGGAAATCTTCTGATATTTCAGAAACCTCATCACAATCTTTTCTTTGGCCTATTTTTCTTTCCTCCTCTCCCTTAAAAAAAGACAATTCTTGTTCAGGTTGGTTCCTCCTTCTTTACACTTATTGTCATAAGATGCTGAAAATATGTTTTGTTCATACCTTTATTTAGTTGAATACACAATCTTACACAAAGCTAGATCTTTTCCACAGTAGATAATTTTATGCCAGGATTTTTGAAAACAATGTATCTCTCATTTTCAAGAATAATCAAATTTTACTTTTTAACCTTAGAGTTTTCTATGTAATAACATATGTTCATTTTTATTCAGGTCTGGATGTGGTTATATGTACATTCTTTTACTCCTCTTTTTGGGAATCTTGAATGAGTTTTCAGCCTATCAAATGTGTTTCCTATGGTATTTTTGTTTCTGGTATAATCACTAAATGTGGAATAATGCCTCACCTGCCAGTACCTCTGTTAAATCACGTCTCAATATTATTTCTGTCATTTTACCAAAATTTTTCTTTAATCCCTAAATACAGATTTTGATTCCCCAACATATTTTGCTTTCTATGTTTAAGTATCTCAATTTGTATAGTTTCTATATTTTATATGGTTTCTATAACTTCTTGAAACAATGTGTTCATAGACTGTCAAATAATGTCACAAGAGGGAAATGCATAGAGTCCCCCTGCATTTCCTTGTATTACTGCTTTAACAGTAATCTCATTAACTGTGCTACTTTCCAAAGTGACCACAAACATCACTTCGTATTGCTAAGCAGAGAAACTGTCCTTTGGAAATGAGTACAGATAATTTTCAGAAAGGACACAGTCATTGTAAAGCCTGTTTTAGCTAGAAGCTAAAGCAGATAAAAGCTGCAAATGAACCAATAAAAAGAAAAAGAAAAGGATTTACATAATAAATCCTGTGATGCACTTATGGAAGGGCTGTATGACATTTCTTTTTACTGTAATAATGGTATTCTATTTGGTTGACCAGCTGGCCAGCCAGCCTCTAAAGACTTCATATCCTGTTTTCCAATTATAGGACTACAAATTAATGCATCTCCAGTGTTGAGCAATGACATTTTGGATCATTTAACTAACTCCTTTGTACAGGTTACCTTCCTTTATCAGCACCATAAAAATGAGACTGACGGCAGCATTTACAGTCACTGCAAAAAGTAGCCTAATAAGCTGGTTGAGTCATGAATTCATTCTTTTCTGTTGCCCAGCATTTGTAGCAGAGCTGAAAGGTTGAAGGAAGATGAACCATACATTTTGTAAACAGACAAAGAAACGTGGTGATAGGTTGCCTTTGACAATATTTAAGCTAGGATAAAAAATCAGCTGTTCACCATATTTTAAAATTATGGGAGCCATTGCTTAATAATGAGGCTCAAATTTATGTAATTGGTAGAGTCATGATATGTACCAACTGACAAATATACTGAAAATCATCTGGAGCCATAAACATTTGTAGAATTTTTTCCTCTTAGAAAAATGCCTCATAGGCAGTTTCTTTTATACCCTACTTCTGTAGTATCTTAATAATTTAAGAAATGATGTTAGGATATGAAGTTAATTTTTGTGTTGCTACTATTGTACCATTTGATAAATGAATAATGAATACACTTGTGCTCTGCCATTGACATGACTGGCAGGGCAAAGGCTTCTTTTGTTTTCAGAGTTTAAATTGTTGGGTTGGACAGTATGGGAGAAATAACTGCATACTGCATAATAAATTCTTCTTGATGGGATGATGCTTTCAAAGGAACTCAGACTCAGGCTCTCTTTTTCTGAGATTTGAGTGGTCAGATTGGAAATCCAAAATCTAAATTTACCTTTTTCTTCCTCATTCTAGAAGAAAGAACATTGTCAAGCATTTTCTTCCCTCGTAGAGAGTAACATATTATCATGGCTGGGAATAGTCATACTCACAAATAACATTAAATTTGGATTTTTGATGTGTCACTGCCAAATGTGGTCTTACATAGAGTCTCAGTGCCAGATGCATTCTACAACTTTAAATGTGTATCTTATCACTGGAGTACATCCCCATGAATTATTGTTTTAGAATAAATGCTGCAATTATCTTGTGACTATTACATTGTTCTGTGGAGGGATGAGGTAGGAAGGGTGTTTTAAAAGTATTACATTCCCAAATGTTGACATTTGTGTAATTTTTGTAACCCTGTTCAGGTATTTTTTTCCTTTTTAAAAGGACAAGAGGTCCAAAAAGAAGAAAGAAAAGAAACAGAAAGTGGCTCTTTTTTGAACTCTGAGAGACTTTACGATACAAAGAAAAGATTAATGACCTAAATGATTTTCCCCTAGAAATAGCTGTATGTTTTTTCAAGGAGGGAAGTAATAGTCAAGGAAAGGCAATTAGGGAAGAGAAGTTGGAAATATATTTATATATATATGAAAAGAAAAAAAAAGAGAAAGGGCTAATGCTATCAAAATATAAACATTAGCCAGCCACGATTTCAAGAAGCGTTATTCACCTTTCGATTATGTAAGCACTGACCAAGACACACCTACACATTTTACTCTCCCATGTCTAATCTAGGAATGCCCTTTTTCAGCAAAGCATGAATGCAATTAATGTGTGGACCCTAAATGGTGTTAGTATTCTCAGGTTTAATACCAGGAAAGCTATTTTCCTTCTTGTAAACTGCTTCATCAAGCATCCAAATTGTAAATTGTTGGTGGTGATATTTTTCTCACAGGTACTTTCTCCCACTGTGCCTGCAGTGTTTCTTGTTCTTTTTATGATGCTGCTTCCTAATTTCTGTTATATCTACCCTATCCATGACGATTTGGTGCTCAGAGCTCTGCATATAGCACTATATATGCTCGCAGTCCCAGGCTCATATCTTACTCCCCTCTGATGGCATCAGCTGTGGTATCTCCTCAGATGTACAGAACTGATACAGACTAAGTTCTCAAAGTGTGCTCCCTGGACAAAGAGCATCAGCATCACCCAGGGACTTGTTAGAAATGCAAAATTTGGGGCCCTACCCCAAAGAATGAGAAACTCTGGGCATGGGGACCAGAAATCTGTCTTTTAATAGATTAAAGCTCTACAGGTGATTCTAACGCATGATAAAAAGCGAATACTTATGTTTTAATAGGAGGCAATATCTTCGCCCAAAGAAATGTATTTTTTCATAGAAGAATTCCACAGTTCAGTATCAAGGCCAAAGGGAAGTTATTCTACTGTCTTCAGATAATAGCACTAACTCCACCCATGCATAAAATGGACGTTGCTTTGGGTGCAAATGCTAAAATAAATCATTTAAAGCTGCAACCATTCATGGTAGGCAGGAAGAGGGGATATAGTTGCTTAGAAGTAGGTTGGAAAAGGCTTGGTTTCAGTTAATTGAAGTAGGGAAGAGATCGAAAGGAAATTGGCTACTGTTTTTGCAAACACGGCCAAGCTTTGTTCTTTTTTGCTCTTTTTGCTTTTGACCTTGAATGATTACAAGAATGGCTACAAAGCCTCTAAAAATTAAAGCTTATTTTACTACAAAGAATTTTTATGCAGTAGCTTTAATGTTGAACTTAAATTGAACTAGATTCCAGACTGCATACTCTTATTAACTTTCTTGGTAGTTTTATGTAAATGAATTTGTCTTTCAATTTCTCTTTCAGTTGTAGTCTTATCTATGGGCATAGTATGGGAATAGAGACCATTAATAAAAACTATCAGGAAGTGTTTTTATAATACTTTACTCTTCCTAAGACATGATCCTGAATATCAGTGTGCATATTTATACTGATGTAACTAAAGCATGTTTTCTCTTTTGTGTCTTTTACACAGATACCACTTGTTAACTGAAGTTAGATTATCTAGGCAACCCTGGTTGTGTATTGCAATGATACGTAGATGAAAATGTGTAAATGCACAATCTTCTTAATAAGAACAAAATGCAAAAGCAACTCCAATGGCTGATTGTTTTGTGGGAACCAATCCCCTTTCCTCCTTTTTTTTTGGTGGGAACATGTAGCTGGCACACATTAGTAGGCTTTTGAATTGAATAAGCCAGAAAGAGAAAAACAAATACCGTATGCTAACTCATATATATGGAATCTGAAGAAATGGTCCTGATGAACCCAGTGACAGGGCAAGAGTGGAGATGCAGATGTAGAGAATGGACTTGAGGACACAGGGCTGGGGTGGGGGGTGGGGGGCGAAGGGGAAGCTGGGATGAAGTGAGAGAGTAGCACAGACATAGATACGCTACCAAATGTAAAATAGATAGCTAGTGGGAAGTTGCTGTATAACAAAGGGAGATCAACTCGATGATGGGTGATGCTTTAGAGGGCCAGGACAAGGGAGGGAGGGGATATGGGGATATATGTATAAATACAGCTGATTCACTTGGGTGTACCTCAAAAACTGGTACAAGAGTGTAAAGCAAATATATTCCAATAAAGAGCTTAAAAAAAATAAAAGCAAATTAAACAGAAAGGACTTAGCTCATCTTTTGTTAAGAACGTGAGTGACATTTAGTTCTAGGAGCGTATGTTGGAGGGACAGAAAAAAGTGATCACCTAAGTGATCAACTGTATGGGGATCCTTGAGGTTTTCACGTAGATCCTGCAGAGTCCAATTTGATAGTGATGTGATTGCATTTTTTTTTTACCTGCTTCTGAAAGGGTGTTTGGAATTAAAGAGCAGTTTGAGGAGAAGAGGAGAACAAGAACACCAAGTTTCCCAGAAGCTGGCAAGGTAGTGACTATTGCTGGGACGGCCTTTAATATCTCACAGGGATATCTAAACCAGCAGCTTCCCGTAAGCACCCAAAGTTACTGACAAGTGGGTGACAGCAGTCAAACCAGTCCAATTTGTGTCTGATCCATCTCGTGGCATAATATTTTTTTTAAGCTAGCATTTTTCTTTTAATTCTCTCAAATCACCATGCAAATAATTATTAATCGTCCCAACATCTGACAAAGAGGATAGCAAAACAATGTATTTTATAAATTGCTAGTGGGTGGATGGATGTACAAGGAATTTAATCATCTCTTGGACTTCACATCCTCAGTTCTATCTACCCTATGGTGCTACCTATGTGATAACATAGGCAGTAGGTGAAGGAAGAAAGAGTGACTTTCCAGTCAGAGAGATTGGGGTTTGCACCCCAGACAGGCACTTAATTAACCTGTGGCATTGGACATGTTACTTAACCTTTCTGAACCTCAGTTTCTTCATCTGTAAAACAAGCATAGTAATACTAGCTGATTATAAACATTAAAAATGCTCTGTGTGACTGGTCAGAATGACCACCATCAAAAAGTCTGTAAATAATAAGTGCTGGAGAGGGTGTGGAGAAAAGGGAACCCTCCTACACTGTTGGTGGCAATGTAAGTTAGTGTAGCCACTATGGAAAACAGGATGGAGGTTCCTCAAAAAAACTAAGAATAGAGTTACCATATGATCCAGCAATCCCACTCTTGGGCATATAACTGGACAAAACTATAATTCAAAAAGATGCATGCACCCCAGTGTTCATAGCAGCACTATTCACAACAGCCAAGACGTGGAAATAACCTAAATGTCCATTGACAGATGAATGGGTAAAGAAGATATTTATATATATATATATATATATATATATAATATTACATAGCCATAAAAAAATGAAATAATGCCATTTGCAGAAACATGGGTGGACCTAGAGATTATCATACTAAGTAAAATAAGTCAGACAGAGAAAAACAAATATCACATGATATCACTTATACGTGAACTCTTAAAAAATGATACACATGAACTTATTTATAAGACAGAGACAGACTCACAGACATAGAAAACAACCTTATGGTTACCAAAGGGAAAGCAGGGGGAAGGATAAATTAGGAGTTTGGGATTAACAGATACACACTACCATAGATAAAACAGATAAACAATAAGGATCTACTGTATAGCACAAGGAACTGTATTGAATATCTTGTAACAACTTAAATGGAAAAGAATCTGAAAAAGAATATATATATATACATATATAACTGAATATACATATATAAAAATAACTGAATCACTTTGCTGTATACCTGAAATTAACACAACACTGTAAATTGACTATACTTCAATAAAAAGTTTTTTAAAAAATGCTGTATCTGAAGTGTCTGGTGCCCGGCAAGCTCTCAACACTTAATAAAAGCTACAACAGTTATTTTATCTTTAATGTTAGCTATTATGTCACACGAAGAGAAAATGCTCACAGATTCTGACCCGGGGCATCCAAGCATTTGCTGTTTTCAGTAGGATTTCTCAGTTGTGCATGGTGCATAGTCCTGAGTCAACTTTTTAACTCCTTGTGACAAGGCATCACAATGAAAAAAAATTCTAACTTTATGTAACATGTATTTGCTAATCTGTGGTCAAGTTCTTAGCCAGATCTTTTGCAAGATTCTTTTGAAGTCCTCAAGGAAAGAATTCATTTGGTATTTACACTTGATCACTTACATTTTACATATTTTAAGAGTAAGCAACATCTGGAATCAAGGTCTATTTGTACAGTTTTTTTGGTTTCTGTTTTTTTTTCAAAGCCAGCAGATGACTCCTGCTGGCACTCTTCTGATGTGACTTGGTCCAGGCCTGCGGAGTGATATCTAGGGGACCAGCCACGGCCCGCTCACATCCACCTCTGGCGCAGCAGGCCCAGTTGACCCCTGCTGGGCTCCCTGGGTCCGGCCCCTGCCTGGCCCTCTCTCCCTCTCTCCAGGCTGATCGCTCGGCCTGGCCCACTCCAGCTGCTTCCCATTCATTTCCTGGCTTCATAGCTTGCAGAGGGCTTGGGAACACTTCCCAAGTGAGGCAGTGATCAGCATTCTTCACAACGGGCAGTTTTCCTGCCAAAAGGGAGGTTTCCTTCTGCAGCATCGCCCACCTGTGTGCCTTGAACGGCTTCTGGATGCTTCCCTGGCAGCCAGGGCACGTGACAGACCTGAGCGGAATTCCTGCCCTCCGTTTTCCGGAGGCCACCCACCGCACACTTGGTTCAGGGCGCTGGAAACCCCCCTGCCCTGCCTCCCACCTCAACCGGAGGGGAAGCTCATCTAAGCAGATTTCTACACCATTCCTGTTCTGCCCTGTTCCCATTTCCCCAAATGAGGGCCCTAGGGAAGGTCAGCAGGGCTTGGAAGCAGCTAACCAGGGTTAAATCATGGGAAACACCAGGGGTCCAGACAGGAAACAGGAGCCAGGAGTGGTTTCAGATAGTTGACAAAAACCAGGAGCTGCGGAACGTTCACCCTGGTGGGTAAGTGGATTCGGCCTCTGCCTGCTGCGATCTTTGTGCCTCCGCGGGTGAACTCCAAAGGCTTCACGCAGTGCCTGAAGCTCTAGTTCCTAGCCCAGCTTCCTCTTTCCAGTAAAAGCAGGGTGTGGTGCGGCATTTTCCAGAGTGTTCTCTGGAACAAGAATCCCCTGAGATGCTCCTTGAGGAAAGGTTTCCATGGTTGAACCACATTATGCAACGCTGCACGCTGTCTCTGGCTTGAGCAGATTTGCAGAGCGCCTTCATAGGCAAGAGGCTCGTGGAAGTTCTGCTTTACCTGGAGGTTCTGAAAGTTACTGGACCACAGAATGCTTCTGCCAAGTAACACCTAATAACAACCAGTAAAATTAGTATTCGATACACATGCTGTTCTTTCAACCCGCAAAACACACACCCGCCTCAGGGCCTTTGTCCTTGCTCTTCCCTCTGCTTGGAATGCTGTTTTCACTGATATTTACATCACTAAGTCCCTCACTTGATTGAGGTCTCTGCTCAAGAGATGTCCTCTGTGACTATCCTTTCTAAAAAGCCTCCTCTTTCACTCCCATCCAGTGACTTTCTATTTATCCCCTTCCCCTGCTTTATTATATTTTCTTAGCACTTATAACTCTTGGCAAGACAAGTCACTTATTTGTTATTATGTAAAAATTAATTTAGTTTCGATAAACCTATTGTAATTTAAATTAAGCTCCATGAGGGCAGAGACAGTGCTTTGCTCCCATGTAGCTTCAGCTCTGGACTGGTGCTCAGCGCAAAGCTGACGTCACTACAAATACTTGTTGAATGAATCCATGAAGAGTGGAAAAGGGCAAGGGATCTGAAGCAGAAGACCTGACATTGAACCCTGACTGTACTTCTTCCTTTCTTGATGTGACCCTGAACAAATCCCTTCATTGCTTGGACCCTTGATTTCTTTATATAAAATGAGGAGAAAAAAATAACACCCATCCTGCCTATCTTACAGGAACGTGAGAAGGATCAAATGAGGACTTGGCTATCATGGTGCTTTGTAAACTGTTAGGGGCTTAGTCCATTCAGGCTGCTATAACAAAAATGCCACTAACTGGATGGCTTATATAAACAACAGAAATTTATTTCTCACACTTCTGGAGGCTGAGAAGTCTAAGATCAGGGTGCCGGCAGATCTGGTGTCTGGCTGAGAGCCTGCTTCCTGGTTCATAGTTGGCCTTTTTTTTTTTTTTTTTTTTGCTGTGTCTTCACATGGCAGAAGGCTGGCGGGAGCTTTCTTGGGGTTTCTTTTATAAGCGCACTAATCCCATTCATGAGGGCCCCACCCTCATGACCTAATCACCTTCCCAAGACCCCACCTCCAAATACAATTGCATTGGGGATTAGGTTTCAACATATGAATCTTAGGGGGACACAAACATTTAGACCTTCCAGGCTAAGCAAATATAGATTGTTATTATCCAAGATCAAATGCAGAGAGGAAAAAGCAAGCTAAGCCCCATGGTGCAGATCAGATTCTCTGGTCGTGTGAGGATAGGTCATTTTGACAGAAGGGAAGGACAGAGCAGGAAAAGTCCAGAAGAGGTAGTGTGACCTAGGGAGGAAAGACCCCTTGATATTGCCCTCAATTGCAGGGAGCTGGGAGTACTTGGGGAGTGGGGTTGGGGGAGAAAATGCACAAACAGAGGCTGGTGAGTGCTGCTATGCCTCTGATACTTTGCTTTTCAAACAAAGTTTGTTTAATTCGAATGAAAGCCCTGATAGGGTAAGTGTTGTTTTATTTACAAGGTAACTGAAGCAGAGGGGATTTCAGTACGATACTCAGGGCCATATAGGAAGTGTGGTCCAGATCTAAATGCTGCTCTGAGGCTGTGTGACAGTGCAGTCTTGGCTCCCACAGAGCCTAATGAGGTCTGCTCCTCGCCCTGTTTGGAGGCGGCCCAGTAAGAGCAAGGGCGAGAGCCACCAGAGAACATCTGTCAGGCTCTTCCTCAGCTCTTAGAGAAAGAGTCTGAACTACAAATCTACAAACACTGCTGAGACCTAGGACCACCCACTGGGGTTGCTCTCTGGGGGAGGGAGCAGGGGAATGAAAGAGGAAGGTAGGAAGTTGTTAAGATGTAGCACTGGTTTTGACTTTGTTTTTAGCGGAAATGTGTGTATGTTCAGAAAGCGGAAATTGGTGAGGCTGGGGTGCGTGCAGGTTGCTTTGTTTACTTGTGTTATTTTATGTTGCTAGGGCTAATTTCTCCTCATATCTTGTTTCTCTTTATTTTTTAATCATGTGGGGTTATTAGTGTTTGCATTAACTAGTTATCTGTATGTCTCCATCTGAGTCAACCTAAAAATCATAAATGACTTCAGTAAACTAATCTGAGAATTGAATCAACTGAATGAGATCTAATATTTTTCTCTGTGTTACCCATGTTTACCAATCAGGATTTAAATCAACTTTGAAAAACCTTAATGTATTTGGGTATTCAATTCAATAAAGTTTTCCTACAAATCCAGCTGTTAGACCTGATATGTGAAACTTGCCCCCACTGAAGATGCTGGAAACTTTGCCCATAAAATAGGGGACCATGGTTGGAAATCAATGCGGCATTTTTAGAAAATGGAATAAAATCAGCATGATTAATGCTGTTTATACTCCATGGAGCTCATTTTCCTTATAAAAGTTGTCAGAGTGAGTCTGGAGGGAAGATTTGATTATCTGTGTAAAGTGGTAAACTTAAGCTATGATCAGGATAATTCAGCCCCCTCAAACCTTTCACTTGAAATAAACAAGTAACTGATATTTGGAGGTGAGACTGGGTAGAGGGAAATGTTTTTCTGTCATTTTTTGTTTTTTGGCTTTTTGTGAATAACGCTTTCAATTTCTCACTTCAAGTGAATGGACATTCTGCTTGTGTGTGTGTGTGTGTGTGTGAGAGCAAGAGAGAGAGAGAGAGAGAGCTGCGCGAGAGAAAGCATTCCAAGCTTTTCAAAACTTCCGTCCCTGTCACATCAAGGGCTCCCCACTCCCTGCAGGCCTCACGCCCACCTCTGTCTCGTCATGCTCATGGGTGCTGCCTAGCAGAAAGACTAGGGACGGGAACCCTGGAAGCAGGCTCAGAATTTGAATCCCGTCTTCAGCACTCTCTTCTGGCCTTGGTGTAGTTTTTAACCTCTCTGTCTCAGTTTTCACATCTGTAAACAGGGATAATAACAGTCCTTGTATTTCCAGGTTGTGTTGAAACAAATTTCTAGGCTCAAGATGAAGCTGATTCTGCCCAAGTACCATGTCAGCAAACAGAAACTGAGATAACTTTTGTGTCTGGGTGAATGTTCCTCTTGATCAGAAACGCAGGATGTCCAGTCAGCCAGTCCCCAAACGCCAAACTAACTCTGGGCCTTCTCACCCCAAACAAGGCAGACTATGCGGCCCCAGCCAATGAGATGTTTTCTATTTGTATCCTATCAAAGCTTCCTGCCTTCTGCCCCTTTTTGCAGCTCTCAGGATAGAAACTGTCCACTTCATGAACTGTTAAATAAAGCTTGTTGGTATCACCTGTCCTCTTTCGTCACCTTTTACATAGTTGTCATGAAGATTATATAAGATAATCGTGCAGGGCATCTGGCACGTGGTAAACACTCAGTAAATACTAGTCAGGATTGCTTTTACGACTACAATATTCCTTTCTTGAGGGAAAGAACTATTTTACTCACCTTGTCACTCTCACCAGACCTCATATATGGTAGGTGTTTAAAAACTGTCTATTTAATGGAATGGAATCCACATTTTAACAAGACTCAGTGTGTTGCAACTGGCCCTGGGGTTTCTCAAAAATATGCCTGTTATAATCTGCATGTTCTCCTTGCAGGTACTGTCAGGTTGCCAGGATGAGGGTTTGAACGCTCTACTGCCCTAAACATAAATTCATGATCTATTTCTCGAAAGCATATCCTACACATCTAAATGTCACCTTAATTTTTGGACATGCACTTAGGTAGATTGGATGCTAATATTCTGTGGTCTTCCCTGAGAGCCTGATTTGTATGGGTCCTGGGCACATGAAGAGACTTGCAGTTGTGGAAATCAGACAATTGAAGTTCTAAACAGCTTTGCTGAGAAAATAGTCATTTCTGTTTCTTCTGGGTTGCATTCTTGTCACCTGCTTTTCATGAGACGGTCAGAGGCAGAGGAAAACTGATTAGGAGACTCATCGCTGTTATTATTATTATTATTAATACCTTCAAAAGGCTTTGTAAAGTGGGTATTTGTAACGGGACAACTGCTTTAGAAACTGTACACTCATTCACTGTCCATCTGGGACAAATCATTCTGTGGTACTGACTGCAGAAATCATTTAGGTTGTACAGATCAAGCTCCATGAACAGCATTTCATTGCAGAGATGGCAAGAAGTGACTGTTTTATTAAGGAGCAATGTGATGGTAAAACAAGATTAAAGTGAGTCAAAAGAAATTACCAAGTAGGGGTCAAGAAAGAATGGAAGAGGGTTTGATCATGGATATATAGGCCCAGATAAATTAATTCTATGGGCATTTGTTTATAATAATTATGCATAAATATTTGAATAATAATCACACCCCTAAATTAACTGAAAATTATACTCCTTTGAATTGCATTAAGCAGTTTATATACTCATTATAGACTGAGCCAAGGAACATGTAATGATGTGAAAAATAAGAGTCCCCTGAAATGTCTCCATAAAAAAATGACAGCCTGTTTTCCCTTCACTTACATTTACTTGTCAATTTCAAAAGAATCAAATTTCATTATACCATATAAATAAAGGCACTAGCTCCTGCTGTTTCTGAAAGCTACTCTGTATTTAGAAGTTTTCTGTGGCTTTCAGATAAATGTATTTCCTTTAGAAAGCAATTCTCACAACCTAACCTAAGTGGACAGAGCTGGGGCTGTTTCTAATGAAACTAAGGAATTCGTGATGTCATCTGTGTGTGGCAATCCCTCAATTAAGAAGGGAGGATCAGAAAATGCAAAACCCTGTGATTACACCAAGCAACTTAAAAGAAATGCATCAAAAGCTCATTATGCATGGTCACAGTTTGCAGCAAAACACAAGCCTACAGAAAGTGAAAAGTTCTGCTCTTTTTTGTAACTTGGCTTTGGAAGCCAGCGGTGACAAACTTCCCAGATCAACAGCCTCCCCTTTGAGCAAATGTAGAAAACCACTTGTTAGTTCCTCCCCTCTAAGCACCCCTCCCTGTGGCTCCACTTTGTTTTTAAACTAGTTTATTTTTGGTAAAAGTCAAGCTTACCAAGCTCTAAAGTACACGGAACCTCCTGCTGTCCATCCCAACACTGCAAGCGGCCCCAAGATGAAAACTGGTGCATCACGTGTAACAAGACGGAGGAACGTTATTTTATTACTAGTTGGCACCAGAATTTCTCCTAGAAAGGGAAATGTATTTACTTTGAAAAATACCCTGATAAAAGCTGGGACAGTAGAAGAGAGCCCCGGAGGGGCTAGGGTGTGGGCGGAATGTTTCTGAGACAAAGGGAGCAATTTGGCAGTCACTCCCAGCGCAGCGTAGGGAGAGACCAGGGAGGGGCCGCAGCCACTGAGAGGGCGGAGAGCGGCTCGCATCTGCCCACGTGACTCTTCCTCTCTCTCTCAAACCCAGCTTCGCTGAAATTACTGAACTGTTTAAATATTTGGTGCAAGTTTTTTTTCTCTTCCTTTTCTTTTAACAGCAACATGTGTAAGGGCTGGGATTGCGTCTAGATCAACTGAGTAGAACAAGAGTTAACTTATATGGACCCAAGAGCGGAGGCAGAGAAAAGCCTCTGAGGAAAAGTGTTAAGAATTTTTTAGATGCTCACAGATCTAGATGGGTCTACAGAAATCTCTGAAGGGATGAGAGAGCCCCTCATGGCATCTTGCTTAAACCAGCTACTTTATGGGCAGAATCACTATTTTGTGATATTGTCATTGGTGGGAAGCTACTATGTGTCTTAAGGTACTTCATGGACAGGTGCGTGGAAATGTGATACAGTGTACACCAAGCATCATAGTTGATTTTGCAGTCTTTGAGCTGGCTAGACTTCAAAATAATGTTAATTTAAGAGGCTGGCTGACGGAAAATAATGCTTTTAGTAGACTATCAAAGCACTGTAAGATCCCAGCCTTATATTTCATAAACGTCCAACAACACCAGTTTTTCAAAATCAATCCTGGAGAATGAGGGATAAATTCAGAACCGGATAAATTGGGTATCTGATATTCCCAAGGGATTTTTCATTACCCAGGTTGCTACGGTGCCTGTGAAAATGGACCAACAAATCAGTCCCTTTGCACAAGATCATCATATCTGTTCTAGCATCAAATCTAGAGGACCACAGTGGAAACCAATGGACAAAAATATATTTGATTGTGGCTCAGTGTATCTTGGGCTTTGGGGTATAAAAATAATAATGGTATATCACCTGAAGAAATGATCCAGTGTCATTAGGTATTTTTTCCAAATGGAATTACCAGACCCAGAGTTTCAGATTGCATCATCTCCTGAGAGATGTCTTCTCTGATGAGAGTTTACAAAGTTTTATCCTGCATATCACTCTTTGGATTTTCTTCACAATACTTATCACCTCCTGGAGTGATGCTGTTCATTTATTTTTCACCTGCTTTTGGTCTGCTGCCAACCATAGCAATGTGAAGACCATGAAAGCATGGAACGGATACTCCTTGTTCATTTTTGCTTCTCAAATCTCAGGATAAGCCTGGTGCACCATCAGAGCTTGATAAAATATCTGTTGAATCATTTAATGAATTTCACTCAGCATCTAATCTGTAGAGATTATCAGAATCCTCATAGGCCACTATCATGTGGTTATTATTATAAAGAAGAGACATACTGGAGGATTCAGTGGCTGGTATTTTGATCTAATTCTTTTTGATTATCGTCCTAAGCTTGGTTCATGTAAATGATGATAACATTATACTCATCAGGATACTTTGCAAGAAAAAAAAATTCAGAACTATAGCTGTTGTGCACTCAGAGTATCTAGAGTGCAATTAAATGATATAACAGTAGAGTTCAGTTTTCATATAGAGGGGTGTTTTGATGTTCAATTTTAGCTTTAGGTTAATAGCAGTATTAGATTACATTCTTGGGTCATTAGAAGGATGGGTTCACTTTTTTTTAATTAAAAAAAGTTCACTGGTGGAAGCTAGATAGTAATGCCTATTTATAAGATTTAGCAAGATTTAATATTACTTTTGATGTAAAATTTATTTGAAAATATACTTGCGAACAGGGAATGTATGGATTTCCTTGAAATAAGAGCATGTAACAAAACTGTTCTTTAGCTTCCTATTGTGGATAATTAAAAGAATATACAGGGGTCCCTTAGCCCTTGGTTGTGGGGGATTGTTTCCAGGATCCCACACCCCTGTGCATACCAGAATCTGCAGATAGTCAAGTTCTCAGAGTCCTCGGATGCAGAGGGCTGACTGTATTTCAGAATACAAATGCATTGTTTTGAGAGAGTGGAGCTTTTTTTTGGATGATCTTATTTGTGATATGGTGTCATAGGAGACTTTTTTTTTTTTACCGTAACTACACTTATTAGACAAGGAAGTTATTAGTTTTAGTCTATGTATACTATTTTTTCCATCCTCATATGAGAAGAATACAGAAGTACTGATGAATTAAGCTGAGTGTATAAAAGAAAATTCCAAGAACTTTTCAAAATTTCCTTTCTGTGGGAAGACATTCAGGAGCCTTTCTGAAACCTTGAAAATGTTAAAGTATGTGGGCCGAGCGATGGGATTCAGAATGTCCTGCTTGAGCAGTGGAGGAGCTGAGGGTGCGGGGCGTGGAGACTAATATCACCCTGTTTGGCCCTGAAGGATGGCTGGTTAGCCAGAGACGGGTAAGATTCCTCAGAGGAGGAACAACCTAAGACAGGCACAGCCGCAGAGGGGCCAACAGGGATGGTGCATAGAGCCTTCCTTATATCACCCTGTTTGGCCCTAGAGGATGAATGGTTAGCCAGAGACGGGTAAGATTCCTCAAAGGAGGAACAACCTAAGACAGGCACAGTCGCAGAGGGGTCAACGGGGGTGGGGCACAGACCCCTAATATCTGAGAGAGGTCTCCTGCCCCCAGGGCTGTTTTGCTCTCCACGCCCAGCTCAGATCCACACCTGCTCAACTCGGACCCAGGAGGCAAACAAAGATAATTGCCCCAGTCATGTGAGGCCTTTGATTGTTTATGGGATTAACCTGAGAATGTTAGCCGAGAACTCAATAAAAGCCACGTGGGATGAGTCAGCAGGGCGCTTGATCCTAGAGGTCTTGAGTCCCCCGGTCCCATCTTTCTCTCGAGTCTGTGTCTGTGTTTTCTTCAAGCTTGCGGCACCCGTCACTCACCTCGAGTCGCCGAGCTGGTCTCGGCACCTTTCTGGAATTGATGAGTGCCCATTTATTACTGGTGGAGTAAAGAAAGAACTGTTTTCGGGTGCTTATCTGTGCACAAATTGCCTTGGTTTTGTGTCCAAAGCAGTACTGTAATCATTTTAGTTATCTATTTCTTCATAACAAATCACCACAAAATTTAGTGGTTTAAAACAACAATAAGCATTTATCTCTCACGGTTTCTGTGAGGAATTAGGGAACAGCTTAGCTGCATGTTTTGCCTAGAAGGTTTCGTGAGGTTTGTCAAGATGTTGACCAGAACTGCAATCATCTGAAGGCTTAACAGGGGCTGGAGGATCTGTTTCCAAGATGAGGCACTCACATGGCTGGCAAATATGTGCTGGCTGTTGACAGGAGACCTCAGTTCCTCAGGATGTGTACTGCTCCATAGGGCTGCTTGAGTGTCTTTACAAATGGTAGTTGACTTCCCCCAGCGCAAGTGATTCAAGTAAGCAATGTGGGAGTTGCTGTGTGTTTTTTATGACCTAACTTCAGAAGTCATACACCACCACTTCCACTGTGTTTGACAAGTCCCACAAACCAATCTTTATACATGTCAAGGGACTACAAAAGAGCATAAATACCAGGAGGTAAGAATCATTGGGAAAAATCTTGAAGGCTGACTATCACAGTGAAAGTTATCAGGGTTATCTTAAAATCTTGAATTGGTTACCAATGTGCACTAAAAAGTGCTTTGCAAATTATGGAGTGGTGCAAAAATGGAAAGAGCATTTAACAAAAAGTCCTGATAAGTGTATAAATACCATTTCCCCCCAAATATTATGAATAATATATATCATGTTGCATAAAGCAAATAAGTAAATATTGTCAAATCTGTTTCATAAGATTATAAACATCCTCTAATTTTGTTGGGGAATGAGATCAGATAATTGAAAAGAAAAGGTGGAGGAAGGGAAATATTGGAGAATAAAATAATAGGATCCGGAGAAAGAAAAAAGTAGTAGAAAAAGTGAAGGGGAAGGAATGGGGATAAAAGGGATGAGAGAAGACAAATGGGAGAGATAATAGCAGAAGGTATAGAAGACAAAGATATGGAAACAAGAAGCAAAAGAAGTGCAGGAAAAAAAGATGATCTGTACAAAAGAGGGGAAAGATCAGGAGGAGGGGAGAAAGAGTTAAAAGAAAAAAAAAAGCAAAATAGAGATTAACTTTCTCATTCCTTTCCTCTATCAGAGCTTTTTCTACCTCAGAACAGGGCCAGGGACTTGTAACTTCTTCCTTGGTTTTCTCACTGTGTTTTCCCTGGCTTCTCTGGAGTTCCCTTTAAGGCCTGGTTCCCTTTCAGGCCTGGTTCCCTTTAATGCTTGGTTTTCAGGTTGTTGCTCAGACTGGATTGGCTAAGGCTGTCTGAAGAGGAGAGTGGAACGATCATTTTATTTAATCTCCAGCTTGTTCTTCTTAAGGACACATTATCTTGTTAGATAATATTTTTCTAAAAGTATTAAAAATATAACATGTCAGAAAGAAAAAAAACAGGCACAAGTAAATGATTTTCTGAGAGAATTTTGGTTCTGTAAAAAATTATTACCATATTTGGCTTTGGTTCCCTTTGTGTTTCTGCAGATTAGTATAGTTCATTTTGGGTTTTTGATTCAGGGTTCATTTTAGTTCAGGTTCTTGATTCAATTTATGTTTCTGTGATTGAACCAAAGTTCCAGTTTAAAAAGTACTCAATGGGCTAGATTCCTTAGCCAATCCTTTTTCTTTCTTTTCTTTTTTTTAATATGAGAACATTACATAACATGTGCTTCAATAATGTTTAACTTTTAGATTTAAGGGAACATGTTGGATAAGCATTTTTCATATATTAAAATATTAAGTAAATAGATTGATTTTTTTCATATATTTTCAGTGTATTTTCTGATGTACAAGTTAACTCACAAAGGTAAATTTCATCACATAGCTCATACAATATGCAGCCTTCTTTTTAGAATGTCTCTTGTCCCTCTCTTCCCAAACTGGTTGATTTTTCAAAAAGCTGTATAAATGTAAAATTCTTTTAAATATGTAATACATCCAGAAAGTTCAAAATTTATCCCTGTTGGAATTCACTGGACTTCTTAACTTTGTGGTGAGGATCCTGCACTTGGGAAAATGCTCAGCTGTTACCTCTTCCTATATTGTCTCATTCTCATTCTTTTTTTCCTTCTGGAACTCTGATTAGAGTCATGTTACTTTCTCACTATCTTCCATGTCTTCTAACCTTTCTGTGTTACATCTCTTTGCCTCTTGTGCTTCTTTCTAGACAAGTTATTCTGGTCTTGTCCTCCGTTTCAACAATTCTTTCTTTAGGTGTGGCTAACGTTGTTAGAGCCATCCATTTAGTTTTTAATTACAGTTATTATAGTTGTCAGTTTTAGAGGTTCTTTTTGATTCTTTTAAAAAATCTGCTTGGTTATTCTATACAATTTCTTATTATCTGGATTTACTTTCAAGCTTGATTTTATTTAATAGAGTAATCACAGTCGTTTTGTAATCTGTGCCTGATAATTCCAGTATCAGAGGTTTTGCGGCTCTGTTTCTGTTTTCTGTTATTTCTGCTGGTTTTTGCTTCAGTGCTTTGTCTCCTAAATGACTGTGAGCTGTTCATTTTCTTTAGAAAATTATTTGTGAGCATTCTTTGAGGCCCTGGATGATGCTGGATTCTTCCAGTAGGAATTTATGTTTGCTTTGGCTGTGTGCCTGGGACCACTATCTGCTGTTGACTTTTTCTCGGATCATCCAGGTTGTGTGAATTTGTAAATCCTCATGAGGGCTAGCTTGTCATTACAACTCATCAGGGGACTTCCTTTCCTTTATTTTTGCTTTCTCTGGGGCAGGAGTTGTGGGATTTATTTTTGATTTATTCTTACACCAAAGGTTCATCCTTTTACCAGTCCTCTGGGATCTGAGTATCCTATTTGATTTCCCAAGCAGCCTCTGGGCTTTGTTTTCTGTTCTTCCACATTTCCTGAGGCTGTGGAAACCAAGGCTGAGATTGGCTAGATTTGGCAAATGCCCTCAGTGTCCTATTCATTTCTGGGTTCCTGTATTCACTAAGAGTTAGGCTTAATAATTTCTTCTTAACTTTCCTTTTGATGCTTTTAAGATTTTACTAATATTTTTATCTAGTATTTTCAACTGAAGTGTTATTCCAATTATTTAGCCCACTCTATTACTGGAAATGGAAGTCCTGGTAAAAATTCAACAAGTACAAAAGGGTATACAGTAATAAGTCTCCCTGTTATTCCTGTCTTCCTGATCACCATATGATCAGCTCAGTAGGTACTGAAAGAGCATTTGGTAAAATTCAGAACTCATTTACACACTTACCCACCCACTCACATATACAGACTCTTAGAAAACTGCAAATAGAAGGGAAACTGTAAAACCTGACAGTCGGACTTCCTAGGTGGCGCAGTGGTAAAGAATCCATCTGCCAATGCAGGGGACAAGGGTCCGAGCCCTGGGAAGATTCCACGTGCCACGGAGCAACTAAGCCTGTGCACCACAACTAATGAGGCTGTGCTCTAGAGCCCGTGAACCACAACTATTGAGCCCATGTGCCACAACTACTGAAGCCCACACACCTAGGGACTGTGCTCCACAACAAGAGAAGCCACTACAATGAGGAGCCTGTGCACCACAATGAAGAGTAGCCCCTGCTCGCAGCAACTAGAGAAAGCCCGTGTGCAGCAACGAAGACCCAATGCAGCCAATAAATAAAATAAATAAATAAATTTATTAAAAAAAAAAAAAAAGCCTGACAATGGTTTACATCATACTTTAGAGGTGAAAATTTGGAGGCATTCTTGTTCAAGTTAAGAGTCAGAATAAGAGGCCTCTGGCACCACTTCTATTCAATGTTGTATTGGCAGTCCTAGCAAATGCAATAAGAGAAGGAAAAGAATTAAGATATTGAATAGGAAAAGAAAAACTCTCTCTTATTTGCAAAGGATAAGATTATCTACAGAGACCATCTAAAAATTCAGCAGGTGTGTAAGAGATAATAGCATTCCTATATTGGCAATTATTGTTTAGCAAATTAGTAGAAAAATATATATTTCATAATAGCAATAAAACAATAAGGTATCTTTGAATAAATCTAACAAAATATCTGTGACACTTTATGGAGAAAATAGAACATCACTGAATCACATTAAAGAAGATCTGAATAAATAGGGCTATATACCATTTTAGAGAGAAGGAAGATTGAATATTATAATTGTCATTTTCTCCAAATCAGTCTACAAATTCAGTGCTTTCTGTGGAATTTGTCAAGCTGATACTAAAATTCACTAGAAAGAACCAAAGTTAAGCCAATTTTGAAGAATAATTTGGGGGACTTGTACTACCAGATATCACAGCTTACTACAAACCAAAGGCAACTAAAATAATATCATATTTATGCAAAAATATACAAATACAGTCATCCCTCAGTATCCATGGGAGATTGGCTCCAGGACCTCGCCAGTACCACAATTCACAGATGCTCAAGTCCCCTATATAAAATGGCACAGAATTTGTATATAATGTATGCACATCCTCCTGTATACTTTAAATCATCTCTAGATTACTTATAACACCTAATACAATGTAAGTGCGATGTAAATAGTTACTGGTGCATGAAAAATTCAAATTTTGCTTTTTGAAATATTCTGAAATTTTTTTCCCAAATGTTTTTAACTTGTGGTTGGTTCAATCCCTGGATGTGGAACTCATGGTATAGAGTTCCACTATATATATGTAACAGAATACAAAGCCTAGAAAAGAGCCATATGTATGAGAGATACAACATATGATGTTACAAATAAATGGGAACAGGACAAACTATTCAAAATATTGTCATGGAATGGATGGCTATCCACACAGAAGAGAAAATTATCACACTGTATACTGAAGTGTTAATTCCAGGGGGATTAAAGACCTAAATATGAAAAGCCTTTAACATTATAGGAGAAAATGTAAGAAATATGTTTTTGATTTTGGGATAGGGAAGGATTTGTTGAAGAAGACAATCAAAAGCATACACCATAAAGGCAAAGCCTGATAAAATAAAAAACCTTTGCTTAACAAAAGTCACCATAATTGAAGTTGAAAGAAAAGTTCAGAATGGGAGAAAATATTTATATCACACACAACTAATATAAGATTTACATTCTAAATATATAAAGTACTGTTACAAATAAGAAAAATACAAGAAATCTAGTAGGAAAATGGTCAAAGATATGAACCAGCTGTTTAGAGAAGTGGCTAATGTAGTGGGTAGTGCAGCTCTGAGGAAAATCTATGTATGTGCAGAGTTTTTGTCACAGCATTGCGTATAACAGGAAAACAATGGAAACACCCTAAACATCTATCAGTAGAAGAATGAACAAATGACAGTGTAATATATTTATAAACTAGAATACCATAGCCCCATCAAAATAAGTAAACTAGAACTACAGACGTCATTAATTATAAATACAAAATTTTTTTGAGTCAAAAAACAAAGCAAAACCAAGCTGCAGAATGATAATACAGTATCATGCAATGTATATACAGGTTGAAAACTACGGCACAGTGCTCCATATTACTGATGATTTCTTCATATTTAATATTATAAACATGTCCATGGTAACTATCAAGCTTTAATTCAGGATAATGGCTATATCTGAGCAGGGAGCAAGGAGAGTGGAATCTGAGAGAGGTATATAAGGGACTTGCCTGTATTGGTGAATTTCCACCCCCCCTCTAGTTACAAAAGTGTAGCAAAATGTTCAGATTTGATAAAGACCAATGGCAAATAATACACAGGTGTTTAATTTATACTATATTAACTATCTGTTAAATATAAGATATAAGTCTAATATAAATTAAATACATGTAATACTGTTTTGTATGTGTGGCATATTTCATAAGAAATCATTGAATTAGGATGATTCAACATTGGGAAATATATTAATATAATTCATCACATTAGTATCTCAACTGGTAAATTAACAAAGTGCTTAAGAATATAATGAACAAGAAATGGGTGAGATTTATATAAAGAAAACCCACAAAACTTTAACTGAGGACACAAGGCAAGATTGGAATAAACATAGAAACTACCATGTCCTAAGGTAGGACAATTTATATTCTAAAATTACCAATCCTCTCCAAGGTGATAGGGAAACAATGCAATTCCAATTGGAACTTTGATGTTTTGAGTGTTTCAAATTAATGAGTAAAAGGGGGAGCAGGACAATTGGCCATCCATGAGGAAAAGAGTAAAGTTTGTCTTATCTTACCCAACATACAAAAATAAGTTTCGAATTGATTAAAGAGCCCAGTGTAAAAAAAATAAAATTATAAAATCATTGGAAGGATATGTGGAAGAAGACTTTTAAAATCCTGGAGTGAGGGACTTCCCTGGTGGTCCAGTAGTTAAGACTCCATGCTCCCACTGCAGGGGGCCCGGCTTCCATCCCTGGTCAGGGAACTAGATCCCGCATGACACAGCTAAAAAAGATACTGCACGTGGCAATGAAGATGCCGCAACTAAGACCCAGCACAGCCAAATAAATAAATAAAATTTTAAAAAAATCCTGAAGTGAGAATTACCTTTCTGAGCATGATATTATAATCTTTTTCTAACAGATTCATAGACATAGAGAACTGACTTGTGGTTTCCAAGGGGGAGAGGGGCAAGATGGATTGGGAGGTTGAGGTTAGCAGATATGAACTATTATATATAGGGTGGATAAACAGCAAGGTCCTACTGTAGAGCACAGGGAACTGTGTTCAATATCCTGTGATAAACCACAATGGAAAAGAATATAAAAAAGAATATATATATATATAAACTGAATACTTTGTGGTGCAGCAGAAATTAACACAACATTGTAAATCAAGTATACTTTAATAAAAAAAGAATCTTTTTCTATAAGGAAAAGATTGACAGATTTAACTGTATAAAAATGAAAAACTTTAGTATGTTTTAAGACAGATTAAAACAAAACAAAATGAAAAATTAAAGAGTAGAGTGGAAGAAAATAATCAATGCAGATAAATGATTCCTATCCATCCTGGTCAATGAGCTCCTATAAACTGCTAACATTTATCAGGCATTTCTCTCTGTGCCTGGCATTGTTCTAAGTGCTTTTTAATTTTAAGCCATTCAAAATCCCACAACAACCCTATGGGGTAGGTTCTAGCATCATCATCATTTTATAGGTGAGGAAACAAGTACAGAGAAGTTAATTAACTTCTCCAGCATCATGTGTCTACTAAGGGGTGGAGATGGAATTTGAATCCAGCTGGCTGGCTCCAGCTTCTGTTCTCTTAACTACTCTCCTGCTTATAAAGCAAAAGCAAAAACAGAACAAACAAAACAAAAAACAACCCAAGTGAAGAATAAGTGAAAGAAAAAAAAATTTCACAGAGGAAGAAATACGGTGGTTTGCAAATGTGTGAAAATATGCTCAACCTCATGAGTCATCCAAGAAACAAAAATTAAAACAGCATGAAATGTCACCTTTTGCCCTATAGAGTGGCAAAAAAAAAATTTTTTTTTAACTATTATAATAAGGAGATAACATTAAAACTAAAAAATTAGGAGACAGGAATCATCAAAAAATCTAGGAACAATAAATGCTCGTGAAGCTGTGGAGAAAAGGGAACCCTCCTGCACTGTTGGTGGGAATGTAACATGATACAGTCACTATGGAAAACAGTATGGAGATTCCTTAAAAAACTAAAAATAGAACTACCATATGACCCAGCAATCCCACTACTGGCCAGAGAAAACCATAATTCAAAAAGACACATGCATTCCAATATTCACTGCAGGACTATTTACAATAGCTAGGACATGGAAGCAACCTAAATGTCCATCAACAGAGGAATAGATAAAGAAGATGTGGCACATAAATACAATGGAATATTACTCAGCCATAAAAAGGAATGAAATTGAGCTATTTGTAGTGAGGTGAATGGATGTAGAGTCTGTCATACAGAGTGAAGTAAGTCAGAAAGAGAAAAACAAATACCATATGCTATCGTGTATATAGGGAATCTAAAAAAATGGTACTGATGAACTCAGTGGCAGGGGAAGAATAAAGACGCAGATGTAGAGAATAGACTTGAGGACACGGTGGGGGTGGGATGGGGAGCAGAAGCTTGGATGAAGTGAGAGAGAGTAGCATTGACATATATACACTACCAAATGTAAAACAGATGGCTGGTGGGAAGCAACTGCATAACACAGGGAGACCAGCTCGATGATTGGTGATGACCTAGAGGGATGGGATAGGGAAGGTGGGAGGGAGGCTCAAGAGGGAGGGGATATGGGGATATATGTATAAACACAACTGATTCCCTTTGTTGTACAGCAGAAACTAGCTGTACAACAGTGTAAAGGAAGTATACTCCAATAAAGATCTGGAAAAAAAACCTAAAAAATTAAAATATGGTAATTGATAAGGATTTGTAGATACTGACACTTATACTTTGGTGGTGGGAAATAGATGGCTTTGATGCTTTAAGGAAGGCAATTTGGTGGTATTAATCAAAATGAAATTCACACACTTAAATTAGCAATTTACTTTTTGGAATTTAGTTAACTATTCTTTCAGCAGTATACACAAATATGATACAGCTATACAACAGTGTGACTGAAACATTAGAAACAGTGCAGCAGATCTATATGTTCTGATATGAGAAAATACCCAAAGCAGAGTAATGGGTATAGCTGATATATCTGGGTTAAAAAATGCACACCTCTGTGTCAAGAGCAAGCCCCTCTGTATACTCTTCGGTATACAAGCCTGGACTGGTGCTTTTCTCTGAGTGTCTGCGCTGGCTTTCTAGAATACCCCTGACTTTTCTAGTCTTGCCTCCAGTTTTAGTCCCTGCACATGAGGGATGAGTGTTGAGTGTCTGCCAGGGTTGTCTGTACTTACGTCCCCTCTGGACAAAGGGCCCCTTCTTCAGCTCAGATCAGCCTGCCCCGCGTCCAGCACCTTGTCCCTGATGTTGCTAGTAAACGTTTGTGCTTTGCTCTAGTTCCCGCTGCTGATGTAGGTTTGCTCACATAGATTTATTTTTATTTCCTAGGTCATTTCAATGAAATTATAGAAGAGATGCAGCTGGAAGCACGTGTCCAAGCCACCGTATTAGCTGTAATGTTTTTCATACCTTGTTTTCCCCTCCATTTCCTCTAACTACTTAGGGATATTCTGGAAGTTGTAATGCCAAATAAGTAAACATTTGGAAGAGTACATATTTGGAATTTTGCCAGAACCAATTAAAAAAAACAAAGTTTTGATAGAGAAATGATACAGTGTAGTAGAAATGAATGAAAACTTATTTAAGGAATATCATTTATTTCGCATAGTTAGAATGGACTTTGTCCACTTAAGACTGTACAAGTATTTTACTTGAGTTACTGTACCTAAGGGGACAGTCTGCAGTCGAAGAACAAAAGGATCAGCCTGTGATACCAGGGACTAAAATAGGTCTGTTTTTATGGAGCATGTGATATGTGGTGATTATTATTCAATAAAGCCAGAAGGAAGCAAGGAGATGGAAATTGTCCCAATGAAGACAAGAAGGTGTTGTCACTTATTAATAGGGAATATATCCATCAGCCTTGCAAATAATTAGAGATGTTAAAAATCAAAACTGAAAGAGCATATGGGGAGCTCTGCATTAAAAAAAAAAAAGTTCATATTTGTATATTTCACCTGCGCATATACTATGCTTTCACATACATCATCTCATAGGATGCTTTTACAACCATCAGGTGAGGTGGGCAGTGTATTATCATCCCTATTGTGTAGATGAAGAAATTGCTAGTCAACTGCTTAAATGATTTAAGTAAGGGCACACATTTAGTTAGTAGAAATTCTCATATATAAAAGCTTTAAAAAATGAGGTCCAGTTTTTTTTTTCTTTTAAATATGAAACTTTCAATAGCTATAGGGGTAAATTAATACATGGTGATATTTTTGCACATTACTAAGTTTTTTCACATAAAGACCAAACTCATGTAATTAGTTGAACTTTCATAATATTTCCATTGAGATTCAATCACACTGGCAAACCCTGAAATTGGCCATCAATTCTGAAATTTCTAAAAAAGCTAGGAGATATACCAAACTTCTTTTCCCCAGCCTAAGAGAAACTGGTAAAGCAAAGGAGAGCATAGGCTTATATGCTAATTCAAAGTGCAGTGTCCTGTTCTTTGCCTATTTATTTTCCATTTTGTTGATTTTCCTGGGATCTGTTTGTACGTAAATAGGAGTAAGCTGAGGCAATTGATTAACAAGCATTTGTTGGACACCTATTATGTACATAATGAATAAAGAAATGTACATAACACTTAATGAAGTATCTGGGGTGATAAGAGAAAGAAGAAATGGTCATGATTCCTGAGAAATGTAGAATGTAAGAAGGTAGAAATAAAATGATGGCGAATAAACACAAAATGACATATGGAGAAGTATGAAATAATGTAGGACATATAAAATACATCACTAATAGGAGAAACAGAGTAAATGATCAAAGCAGAACCAGGACAGTTTTAAAAAACTATCTTCAGCTGATGAATGTTGAACCGAAATTTCAAATTGGTTTTAGTCTAGGATTAATGGAGATGAGAGAGATTGATTTCTTTGGTGTGGCAAGAAGCACGGCGGCCAGGGGAGGAATGGTAAGTACAGAGCGATTGCCAGGAAAGTGATTTAAAGAAGTGAATCTGGAAAGACAAATTTAAACACACAATCTGTGATTCAATTTTTTTTTTTAAAACAAATCCTTTAAAAATGTTAGAGGGAAGTCGTTTTTTGAGAAGAACTGTGTATCTGTTCTGCATGAAACAATTTGAAACTTGTTTTTGATATTGATGGTAATGGGTAGCAGAGCTTAAATAAAAGATGAGTAGTCAATATACATAATATATAAATAATCATATACTTAACAAATTAGTGCAAAATATAAATGTCTCATTTCTCTAAGTTGACAAGGAATTGAAATAACATGGACACTCTGGGGACTATATGTATATTTCAGATGTGCACATGTACATAAAGGAGGCAGTTGTGATAAGCTCTTGACTTGGAGTCAGTGGCCTGGATTTCAGATCTCAGCTCTAATACTGATACTTAATATATCTACAACTTTGGGTAAGTTGCTTAGACGTATTCAAAGTGAATGTTACAGGTTTCTGTGAGAAACAAATAAGATATAATCTATGTGAAATTACCTGGCATATAGTAGACACTCAACGTGTTTTTCTAGCTTTGTTGTTTTCCCAAAGAAGTGGTGGGTCTTTATAGAGAATGTTGTAAGGCCTGGGTGGGAACAGAGATGAATATGGAACACCTTGTAGGTACAGTGTGAAACATGTCTTTTCTATCTCTAAGCATCACCCCTTTTCTGGAAATGGTCTGGGTGGAAATAGGCCTACTCATAGCCAATCACAAGGATTGACTTTTTATTGCACAGAGCAAACATTTACAAAAAATAGCCCCTCCCCCTCCAAAGAACTTAGTTTATTGTAGAAAATTTGGAAAATTCAGAATGTGAAGACCATCTGTAATTGCACTAGCCAGAGAGAACTATTTTGGTGTTTTTTCTTCCAATCTCTTTTATATAACATATATCTAAATTGGAATCAACACATACGTATCTTCTGTAACCTGATTTTTTTCATCTTGAGCTATATAGAAAGCATATTCTTATGTCATTGTACATAAGAATTTTTTAAAACATAACTTTGAATGGTCAGGTAGTATCCTGTAGTATAGCTCTACCAATAATTCATCTAATTTTTTTCCCTATTTTTGAGGCTATTTAGAATATTTGCCATAACATGTATCACTGTAATGATATGTAAATCTCTCATTTCTTTAAAACAGGTTTCAAGAATGGAATTATTACTTCAAAAATTAAAACCTCTTTAAGCCTCTTAACTCATAGTGAAAAATTATCCTATGGAAAGGTTGTACTCCTGTTAGCAGTGTGTGAGACTCAATATTTCCTAGAACCCTAAGCATTTCTATGAAGATTTCCTTCACAAGTGATTGCCATGCCTATCTGTGCTGATTAGTTTCTGGGAAATCTTTATTAATGGTCATTTACTGAAAATCATTGCCATTGTATTTAAGACTTTTCATTTCTTGTTTATCTTCACTGTAATTTACATGTTTTCTTTTAAAAACTGCAAACCAGTAAAAGTGCTAATAAAACTAAAATGGAGATTTAATTTCTTAGATAAAATTGAAACAGGCTGACAAATTCAGACTTGTAGGAAGATTGGATGGACGGCTGCCTGGGAAATATTTTATGAGTCATTGTTTTTAAAACCTCCAGAGCCAGAAGGAAGGGGCTGATTAGCTGGGATGGGCTACCATATTCTCGTTTCATATATTTCTAGAAATAGCACAGTTTTGTGCATGTGTTAAATGGTCCGAAGTTAATTAATGATGCTAAAACCAGGAGATGAGCTGCTTTACGCAAATTTGGTTCCCTGACCTAGTCATGAACCTCTGTTAAGTAGGATGAACAACCCTTCACCAATCTCTTACGCGTTTGTATTTACCTGTGTATATGTCTGTCTCCTTCACTGGTTAGTAGAGCTCCTTGAGCTAGAGAGTAAGTGTTTACATCTTAGTTTTACACCTAGGACCAGAAAGCAGTATCTGTAATAGAATCATGTAGATGAATGACTACTTGATGGCTGGCTAGTAAAAGACTTTTTGAGCATAATAGCAATGGAAGAAAACCCAAAGGAGATTATTAAAAGATCTGAATACATTAAAAGTTAGAATGTGTCTCTACTACCTCCTCCTCCATCAACATCCAGGTCCATAAACAAACTTGCATGATAAAACAAATAGGGAAAAATATTTTCAATCAATTTGATAGCCAGAGATGTAACGCCTTTACTAGATAAAGAACGCGTAAAAATCAATAAGAAAACCATTGAGCCCAATAGTTAAATGGACAAAGAACAAGAATACATAATTCACCAAAGAGAAAATAGAAATGACTAACAAATCTTTCAAAATGTCCCACTTTATTTTTTTGAATATTTTTATCATGGTAAAATGCACATAACATTTGTCATCTTAATCATAAGTGTACAGTTCGGTGGCCTAAAGCTGTTTTAATTGAAGAAATGCAGAACAAAGTAATCAGATACCATTTTTGAACATTAAATGAAAAAAATGTCTTTTAAAAAAATGATAATAAACCTAGCAAAAGCAGAGTGAATAGAAATGTCTTTTGATACAAACTTTCTGGAAAGAAATTTGGGAATATGTATCAAAATCTTGAAAGGTGTTTATACTCTTTGATACAAGAGTCCCACTTTTAGAAATTTATTCTAAGGAAACAGTCTGAACTATGAGTAAAGAGGTTGATAATACACAATGCTATTTACCTTATCAAAGTACTAGAAAAATTAAAAAATTCACCAGTGAGAGATAAATACATTTGTCAGATAATAGATTATATATCCTTTAAAAAAATGCTAATGGAAAAAAGTTTAACAACATGGCAAAATACTTAGAATTTGAATTGGACAGTAGTTATAAGTAGACATTTATACATGCTTGTATATGTGCGTAGAAAAACTCCTGGTAAGAAATATACCAGTCTATTAGCAAGAGCCTTTTCTAAATAGTGGAATTACAAATGATTTCTCCTTCACAGTCTATGTCTTTTTGAGCTTTTAACAATGATAATGCATTGCAAATATAACTTGAAGTTACCAGTAGGGATTTATCTTAGAGAAGGTTGGTTAAAAGCAAGGAATAAGCAAAAGGTAGAAGGGGGCATGAGAGACATCTGAAAGCTATATGCTGCGGGAAAGAGTTAGTGGAGAGGGAGAGGTTAAAGGTCTGAGGAGAGGCTCTTATTGGGGCTGAGGTCTGAGGGCACAGCGTTGGGTGAGACCTGAGGGGGCAGCCTCTCCCACTGAGGTGTGAAGGTAGATGCAGACGAGCTAGTCAGCGGGAATAAGGAAAAGGCGAGATCGTTGCTTCATATCTGCTATTTTCCCTGAAGGAGAAACAAGTGAGATTCTCTGCTGGGCATCTTCAGTGAAGCTTGAGAAAAGTGTGAAGCTTTGAATTTGCCACTGAGCAGAAAGGAAGGAGCTCATGTGTTATTTCCCTCCAAAACCCACTCCTTACTCTTATTCCTCCCATCAACAGTTGGCACCAATGAACCACAACAAAAATCTGGAAATTATTTTGCTCAACAAAGTCCTCACACTTCAACCCCCTAAATACCTCTGGAACCAATCTTCTCTCCATCTCTTCTCCATCTTCTTGCTGGGGTTGCTGCAGTAGATTCCAAACTAGACTCTCAGGCTCATTCTTCTCTTCTAACTCCCCAATCCATCCATCATACTGTTGCCAGACCCACCTTTCAAAAACCCGATAAGGTATTTTGTCGTGTCTGTATTTAAAATACTTTAAGGTCTTCAGTTGCCTTTGAGATAAAATCCAAATTCTTCTGCAGGATGTGCAAAGCACTTCTTGATCTTGTTCTTGTACCTTTTCAACTTTAATTTTTTCTTATCATTTATTCATCCATTCATCCTCCCATTGATTTAAGTGCCTACAATATGCTAGCAAATTTGTGAGCAAGGTGCTAGTGAAATAATACAAAGAAGTCTAGACATGGTATTTGTGTAAGAACCACTTATGGTCTGATGAGGAAAATAAACCTAAATAGCTGTGATAAATGTTACAGGCATGACAATATATACAGGGTACACTGAAGATCCAAATGAAGGAGTATCAGGTCTCTGAGGGAGGGGCTGGGCAGGGAGATAAGTCAGAAAAATTTCTTGAACTGAATCTTGAAAGATAAGTACATGTTTTGGTCTTTTTTTTTTCTTCTTCTTTTTTTGGTGAAGAAGATGGAAAAAGGTGTTTCAGCCAGAGGCATTAATGTGAGCAAAGGCGTGGGGGTCCGACATTGATAGTGTGGTCTGGTATGCCTACAGCACAGAGTATAAGTGTGTGAAAGAGAAGGAGGCCAGGGTCAGATGCTGGAGTTCCAGGCTCTGTCTGAAGGCAGTGGGAAACAACTGACAGGTCTTAGATAGGAGAGTAAGCTAACTAGATTTGGGGCTTAAAAAGATCTGGTTGATTATAAATGGAAGATGGACTGGAGGGGTGTAAGATACTGGAGGCAGTGAGGCCATCTGGAAGGTAGTTATTTAGAGGAGAGATGATGGCCTATGGGCTGAACTAAGGAATGACAGTGGCGTGCTTTAGAAATGTTAAAGGGGTATTAAGTTCTACAGCAATGCTTCTCAAAGTACGGTTCCTGACCTGATGACAGTATATGAATTGTTTGTTACCATGTTCTATGAGATAAATACAGAAATTGAGAGTAAGAATTGAGAAACCTTTGTAGGACTTCCCCGGTGGCACAGTGGTTGAGAATCTGCCTGCAAATGCAGGGGATGCAGGTTCTATCCCTCGTCTGGGAAGATCCCGCATGCCGCAGAGCAACGAAGCCCGTGTGCCACAACTACTGAGTCCATGTGCTGCAGCTACCGAAGCCTGCACACCTACAGCCTGTGCTCTGCAACAAGAGAAGCCACCACAATGAGAAGCTCAAAGACCACAACAAAGAGTAGCCCCTGCTTGCCACAATTAGAGAAAACTGGTGTGCACCCAAAAAGAAAAAAAAAAAAAAAGAAAGAAAAACATTTGTAGCAAGGTAAAGGAGTAATTTTACATCTGAGAAATCTAACAGTGAACTAATTGGATTTGTATTTTGTAGATCTTTGGTTTTTAATTCATTTTTCTCGTTACTCATTCTTTACTGTATTTTATAAAAGTATTGGACCACATGGGCAGGAAATATGAAGTGGACCTCATCTCATTTGGCTGAGAAGCACTCACCTACAGGATTTGGTGACTGAATGAATATGACAGTGGGTGGAAGGAAGGAGCGTAAGATGACTCTTGGGCCTGATAACTGGAGTGGTAGGTATGGAAAGTTACAGAAGCAACCATGTTTTAAAAAAGATGTTAAATTCCCACTTCCCTATTGTTTTGTGCAACAGTCATATTTTTAAAAATGCATTTGGGGGAAACATGTCATAATCTTTTATGCCTCTAGGTTTTCTCTACTGGAAACAGTCCTCACTCCTTTCTTCATTTGGCTAATACTTAATATAAAGACAAATGTTGTAAATTTATGTATCATCAACATTGCACTAAAGGCCTTACATTTATTATTTTTTTTTAATCCTCACGATAACCCTGTGAAGGAGGGATGAGAAAACTGAGATTTAGAGTGGTTAGGCAACTTATTCAAGGTTATCCAGTTAGTAGACTAGTGGAGCTAGGCTTTGAACCCAAGAAATTCAACTCAAGAACCCATGTGCTTAATCACTGAAATGTATTGCCTCACAAAGACTCAGCTCAACTGTCACCTCTTCCAGGAAGCCTTCCTTGTTGCCCTTACTTATGGATGCATCTTCTGTGTTCTCACCAAGCATGTGCACATGCCTATGTCTAGCATGGCACTTGCCATGCCCGAGTTACAAGCGTGTGTTTGTTTGTTGGTTCCCTTTTCCCCACTAAACTGTGAGCTCTCTGAGGGCAGGAAGGATTCCTTACATCCCCAAATCCTCAATCCAGAGCACAGTGCCCAGTATTCAGTAGGAGCATGATAACTGTTGAATAAATGCAAGCATGAGAAAATCTAATATGTTATTAGTGGGATGTTGAATGAGGCCAGAAAATAGAGGATCTAGGCTAAACCTGTGCAGGAAGATTGGGGTCAGATCATGAAGACTGATATATGCTGGGCTGAGGAATTTGCAAGCAACAGTCATAAAATCCTTTATTCTTTTCACATCCAAGGATATTATACTTTTCAAGGTATAACTCTGCAATGGGAACACTAGCTAGAGATGTGCTAGAACATGTTTAACAGCTGCTTCCTTCCCTTTCCCTACCAAAAGCTCTGATTTGTTGTGGGGTTTTTTTAATTTTATTTTTCATTGAAGTATAGTTGATTTACAATGTTGTGCCAGTCTCTGCTTTACAGCATAGTGACTCAGTTATATACATATAATGTTGTGTTTTGTTTTGTTTTTAATGCTGTGTTTTTTGAAATTAATTTTTAAGACTTATTTTATAATGGAGTATAATTGATTAAAAATGTTGTGATAGTTCAAGGTGTACAGCAAAGTGATTCAGTTATACATATACATGTATCTATTCTTTTTCAAATCGTTTTCCCACTTAGGTTGTTACATAGTATTGAGCAGGGTTCCCTGTGCTAAGCAGTAGGTCCTTAGAAGGGATAGTTAGGGAGTTTGAGACTGACGTGTACACACTGTTATATTTAAAATGGATAACCAACAATACTGTGTTTTTTTATTTCCATGGTGTACATGCTTCTGTCGCAGCCAATTTCTTTTTAAAAAATTTTATGCATATATATACATGTAATCTTGAAATAAAGTTGTCGTACAATGTTACGTTAGTTTCAGGTGTACTACATGGCATTTGCAGACATTATGAAACGACCACAATAAGTCTAGTAACCATCTGTCCCCATATGAAATTATTATAATATCATTGACCATATTCCTTATCTGTCACAGCCAATTTCAAGCTACCAGTGTGACGTTACTGAACGTGGATGTGGGAAGAGATCCACAGTATTATGCCATTAAAAATATTTCCCCCACACAGCTACAGTAGACATAAATGACCTGAAGAGCACACACACCAGTAAAATGTAGTGAAATAATTAGGGAGTGATGAATTTTGAGTGTTTATTACCTCTGTTTTTAATATGTCTTTAAGCTTACGTAATTTAATTTTTAACCACAACTGCGTTTAACAGCTGGCTTACAAAATTCCTTAAATTTTAACAACTGGCTCTCATGAGCAGACAGGCGCCGACTTCTCCACACCAGTGTCATTACTCCCTTGCCGTACAGATTCGTTCCAGCCCAATCTCCTGGGACCAGCCTTCTTCCTAAGCAGGTCACTTATAAGAAGCTCTGGGTCAGTAGCTTTCTGAGGTAGCATCGGCTCTCTTATCATATGTTATAACCTTTGTGATCCACACCCTCAGGACTCAAGTTTTTGCTTTGTTTGCAACAACCAAGGTGTCCTACAGATCCCACCCTCCCTCCAGACACTGCGTTTTGTCCTAAATACTAGTTTCCCTCTGACGCCTTCTCGACTCAGGGTTGGTCAAGCTTTACAGGTTCTGCTCTGCACAGTGGGGCACTGCTTGTATATGGACAGCTTGCCCCACCCCCCTACCTGCTGCACTGCTTTCTGTCACCTACCTGCCCCGCACTACTGCTTGAATATGTGCCCTGGCATTTGGACTTGCTTTGACTCTATTTCCTGGTTCTTCTATGCTGCATATGCTCTGACTTTTGGATCTACCTTTGGACTCAAGCTACCTTTTGCTTCAATAACTGAAACCTGGCTTTATTCCATGATCTGATAATAGGGCTGCCTGGCTTGCTGGCTTTGGCCTCACCAACCACAACTCAAATCCAAGTGCTGATAAAACTGCAAGATGAGAAAATGAGCTGATTTAAGCAGATATTACGATTTCAGTTGATCAACAGCTGCCAATAGTTGCAAAACCCATGGTTGCCTTACTTCGAAACAACTCTTGGAGATTTAGGACTGCTGAGAGTTCTGAAGGGGGCCTCGGTTAAAATAATGGAGCAGCTGACAAACAAATGGCAGCTCTTCCCCAGCTGTCAGTTCAAAGAAGGTTCAGAGGAGATTGAGTAAACACGTGGGTCCTTTATCAATTGAGTTTCTCCTTGCCACTGATGAGAGGAAGGACATATGGGATAAATCTAGGTGAAGCATTAGATGATTTTTTGCTCTTTGAACCTAATGAAATCAAGTCTCTTCATTAAGAAAGGGGGCTTGGCATTTCTCTTTATGTTCAATTGATATTAATACTGGTAACCTAATAGTGATACAAAATTAATGTGAATAATTTCCACCTGGAATATTCTTGAATGGTTTAGGAATCAACTTGCAAAAAACCACAAGGGAAAGAGCATGCTAAAACATTCAGTTGGGTCTCTCAATGGGAATAAAAACTTTTAGTTAGTTTAGGACTCATGCTGTTGGTTAGAGGTGAGGACTTGCCCCTCTGCCTCAGGCTTTATTGATGCTTTGCCCCTGCTTCAAGGTGACTGGGGCAATTCCCAGTCCAGGAAAAGGTTTCTGAGCTTATCACTGAACAGAGAATCCTTATTAACTGAAAGATTGTTTGATTTTCCCACATTCCAGGAGAGCAGTTATGTTTAATGACATACTAAATATCTGCCCTGGAACAGGAAGTTGGTTTTCTGAAGAACGTTTTGATTCTCAGACTCTTTCCATAGAAGCGGAATTACCTTAAATCGTTTCCTGGACAAGGTAGGGTTGGTAACAAATATGCCAAGAAATAAACAATTAAGGGAAGTTAACTCTCTGAGTCTTACCTTCTTACCAAAGAAAAGATGCCCAGCAGGCCAGCTTTGTGGACCTGTGATGTATACACACAGAGGCCTGCACTTAGAGGGGCTCTGCACTTGGCTTAATGCTGTTGCCATCTTGGAATTCTTAATGAATTTTTTCCAATTTCATTTTCATTTTTCATTGGGTCCTGCAAATGATGGAGCTGGTCCCGATGGCAAGAGAGGTGGAAAAAAGGCTTTCGAAGAGGGGTTTGGTTTTGTTTTTTTCTGTAAGGATGTTCCAGAACAATAGTGAAAGCATTCCTTGAAAAAAAAGCTATAGTTTTTATTTACCCGTCCAGGCAAGAGTAAACTGAGAACACGGCAGTCACAAGTGATGTTATAAACATCCAAGCGTGTGGAACAACAAACATTTATATGGTGCTCATTACCACATGCCAGGCTTTGCATAAATAAACTCACTTAATCATCATTGTTTCCCCATTTTGCAATTAAGGATATGAGGTACAGAGAGGGTGAGAAAATAACCATAGATCACGTAGGTAAGTGTCAGAGCCTAGATATAAACCAAGGCAGTATGGCTTCAGAATGTTTTTTAATGTACTGTTTCTTCTTTCTACTAACTGGAATAATGACATTGGTTTCCTTTGCAGTATTTCTGATTATTCTGGTTATTACTTAAAAAATTTTTTTTTTAGATTTTTGGCTGCATTGGGTCTCCGTTGCTGCACACAGGCTTTCTCTAGTTGCAGCGAGTGGGGGCTACTCTTCATTGTGATGCACGGGCTTCTCATTGCGGTGGCTTCTCTTGTTGTGGAGCACGGGCTCTAGGTGCACGGGCTTCAGTAGTTGTGACACTTGGGCTTGGTAGTTGTGGCTTATGGGCTCTGGAGCGCAGGCTCAGTAGTTGGTGCATGGGCTTTGTTGCTCCGTGGCATGAGGGATCTTCCCGGACCAGGGGTTGAACTCGCGTCTCCTGCACTGGCAGGCAGATTCTTAACCACTGTGCCACCAGAGAAGTGCCCTGGTTATTACTTTTGAATTCAGAGAAAAGTTATTAAGCTAGGGCCCTTTAAAGGCCTAAGCCAATGTGCACTTGGAAACTAATAGTGAAATGCACCATAGGGCAAACACATCCTTTCCTTTGGAACATCAACTACTGACTATGTTATAAAGGGGAAAGTGCTAAACATATCACATTTTAGTGTCTCATGATTGGCATTCAATTTTGACTCAAAAGATTTTTAACTATGCTGCTAAGCTTATATGCTAGAGGCCACATGTTCATCCTTGGATATTTATACTATACTTTATTCCTTTCAAGGAATTGGAGATTTGGCTCATACTTGCTAGATATGCTAAATGATCCTGTAAAACCATTTTTAAATTGTCTTCCCTCAACTTTATTTTTTAAAATATATGTAGGCACCAGAGCATATTGGTTGAAAGGATGGGCTACTTTTCTGGCCCTGAGATTTGCTTCTGTGATAAGGATAATAAAAACAGACACCTACATGGCTGCCATGAGACTAGGAAGTATCTCGTACTTCCCAGAATATAGTTAATACTCAATATAGATGCATAATTGTTTCATTTATCAAAACTGGTATAGAATAGTGAAGTTATATCTTAAATATATAAATTCTTTGAACTTTAGTTCATTCAGCATAAAATAAAGTTAGTAATACCCATCTCACAAGGTGTTGTAAGGATTAAATAAGATGATACATATGAAGTATTTGCAGAGGGTCTGGCATATAGTAAGTTCTTACTAAATGGGAACTTCTATTATTCTATTTGAATTTTTTTGTCTATAATGTAGGTCTAGGTCATTTCACAATAGAATTTGGGACCCAGTATAAAACCATTCTATTTTTAATAATATTTTTCATCTTCTTTTTCACAGGTCACATTCTATTAGGAGAATGAGAGAAATATTGGTTTTTACTGTGCACTGATACTTTTTTGTGATAATTATGCATTTTAAAAATACCCTTTGGAAAGATATGTTGGTCTTTTTCCAACGGTCCTCTTATAAAGGGCTATTAATGCATAAAAGAAATAACGTTCATTCATTATTAATACCTTGTAGCAGTGATTACATCAGCTCAGTCTGGCCATCGATCAGCCCTCAGAACCCTTGCTTCAAGCAGAGCCCAGGCGGTAGAAAACAGAGGGAAGGCGAAGAGCACTTCTTTCGTGGGTGCCAGATCTTGCTGTCAGGGAGGCCCTCCTTCTCCTGTACCTTCAGCTCTTCTCCTCCATTGGCCCCTTTCTCTCCGCCCACCAATATGCTGAGGTCTCTTCCATCTTACGAACAAGAAACAGAACTATTTTCCCTTAAAACTTGTTGCTCCATTGAAGTACTCTTCAATTTTTCCGTTTTCTTTGATTGTTGAACTTCAGCTGAAAGTGAGCTTCACTTCCTTAACATCTCCCACTCTTTACTCCTTTCTTTCACTGTCTTTCACCCTTATGACTTCCCAGAAGCTTTTGTCTTGAAAGCATTAAGAACTTCTTAATCATCAAGGTGTCTCAATTTTTCTTAGTCTTCATTCTTCTTGACCTGTCTGATTTACGATACTGTTGAAATCTTGATATTCTGTTAGAGTCTGGGACATTATTTGTCCCTAATTTTTTTTACTCTTGTGTCTTGTTTGCTCATAGAAAATGGCAATGATGCTTACTTTGCAGAATGTTGTGAGGATAAAATGCAGTGTTATTGTTACCTGAGAGTAAATATCAAGAATGGTCTCTTTTAGGTAGATGGAAGGCCAACAGACACCATGGTTCAGAGGAAAATTAGGGGAAAGTGTGTAACAGAATTTTTATATTGACAAATACTGTCCTCTTGGGAGGCTGAAAAAAATTATACATATATATTTGCATAAGGAGCAGGGAGCCTTCTAGGAATTAGTGGATAAAAGTCTTAAAACTTTTTTTTTAAAATTTTATTTATTTATTATTTTTTTGGGAGGTACACCAAGTTCAATCATCTGTTTTTATACACATATCCCCATATTCCCTCCCTCCCTCGAGTTCCCCCCACCCTCCCCCGAGTCCCTGCCACCCTCCCCATCCCAGTCCTCTAAGGCATCTTCCATCCTCGAGTTGAACTCCCTTTGTTATACAGCAACTTCCCACTGGCTATTTTACAGTTGGTAGTATATATATGTCTACGCTACTCTCTCACTTCATCTCAGCTTCCCCTTCACCCCCCGCCCCCTCCCAAACCTCAAGTTCTCCAGTCCATTCTCTGCATCTGCATCCTTGTTCTTGTCACTGAGTTCATCAGTACCATTTTTAGATTCCGTATATGTGAGTTAGCATACAATATTTGTCTTTCTCTTTCTGACTTACTTCACTCTGTATGACAGACCCTAGGTCTATCCACCTCATGACATATAGTTCCATCTCATCCCTTTTTACAGCTGAGTAATATTCCCTTGTATATATATGCCACATCTTCTTTATCCATTCATTTGTTGATGGGCATTTAGGTTGCTTCCATGTCCTGGCTATTGTAAAGAGTGCTGCAATAAACATTATGGTACATGTTTCTTTTGGGATTACGGTTTTCTTTGGGTATATGCCCAGGAGTGGGATTACTGGATCATATGGTAGTTCTATTTGTAGTTTTTTAAGGAACCTCCAAATTGTTTTCCATAGTGGCTGTACCAACTTACATTCCCACCAACAGTGCAGGAGAGTTCCCTTTTCTCCACACCCTCTCCAACATTTGTGGTTTCCAGATTTTGTGATGATGGCCATTCTGACTGGTGTGAGGTGATACCTCATTGTGGCTTTGACTTGCATTTCTCTGATGATTAGTGATGCTGAGCATCTTTTCATGTGTTTGCTGGCCATCTGTATGTCTTCTTTGGAGAAATGTCTATTTAGGTCTTCCGTCCATTTGTGGATTGGGTTATTTGCTTTTTTGGTATGAAGCTGCCTGAGCTGCTTGTATATTTTGGAGGTTAATCCTTTGTCCGTTGTTTCATAGGCAACTATTTTTTCCCATTCTGAGGGTTGCCTTCTAGTCTTGTTTATGGTTTCTTTTGCTGTGCAAAAGCTTTTAAGTTTCATGAGGTCCCATTCGTTGATTCTTGATTTTATTTCCATGATTCTAGGAGGTGGGTCCAAAAGGATCTTGCTTTGATGGATGTCATAGAGGGTTCTGCCTATGTTTTCCTCTAGGAGTATTACAGTGTCTGGCCTTACATGTAGGTCTTTAATCCATTTGGAGTTTATTTTTGTGGATGGTGTTAGGAAGTGTTCTCATTTCATTCTTTTACATATAGCTGTCCAATTTTCCCAGCACCACTTATTGAAGAGGCTGTCTTTTTTCCATTGTACATTCTTGCCTCCTTTGTCAAAGATAAGGTGCCCATATATGTTTGGGCTTACTTCTGAGTTCTCTATTCTATTCCATTGATCTTCCTTTCTATTTTTGTGCCAGTACCATACTGTCTTGATCACTATGGCCTTGTAGTATAGTTTGAAGTCAGGAAGCCTGATTCCACCAACTCCATTTTTCCTTCTCAAGATTGCTTTGGCTATTCGGGGTCTTTTGCATTTCCATACAAATCGTAAGATTTCTTGCTCTAGTTCTGTGAAAAATGCCATTGGTAATTTGATTGGGATTGCATTAAAACTTTTTGAGGAGAAAATATTTGCAAACGATGTGACCAACAAGGGGTTAATTTCCAAAACATAGAAACAGCTCATATAACTCAATATCAAAAAGAAAACAAACAACCCAGTCAAAAAATGGGCATAAGACCTGAATACACATTGCTCTAAAGAAGACATACAGATGGCCAACAGGAATATGAAAAGATGCTCAACATCACTAATCATTAGAAATGCAAATCAAAACTACAATGAGGTACTACATCACATCAGTCAGAATGGCCACCATCAAAACGTCTACAAATAATAAATAAATGCTGGAGAGGATGTGGAGAAAAGGGAACCCTCCTACACTGTGGGCACAGCCACTGTGGAAAACAGTATTGAGTTTCCTTAAAAAACTAAAAATAGAACTGCTGTATGATCCAGCAATCCCACTCCTGGGCCCATATTCAGAAAAGATGAAAACTCTACTTCAAAACAATACATGCACCCCCATATTCATTGCAGCACTATTTACAATAGCCAAGACATAGAAGCAACCTAAATGTCTGTCGACAGATGAATGGATAAAGAAGATGTGGTACATATAAACAATGGAATATTATTCAGCCATAAAAAGAATGAAATAATGCCATTTGCAGCAACATGGATGGACCTAGAGATTATCATGCTAGGTAAAATAAGTCAGAAAGAGAAAGACAAAAATTATATGATATCACTTATATGTGGAATCTAAAAAAATGATACAAATGAATTTATCTACAAAACAGAAACAGACTCATAGACATAGAAAACAAATTTATAGCTGCCAAAGGGGTGGATAAATTAGAAGTTTGGGATTAACACATACATACCACTTTATATAAAATAGGTAAACAACAAGGACTTACTACATAGCACAGAGAAATATATTCAATATATTATAATAACCTATAATGGAAAAGAATCTGACAAAAGTATATATGTATAACTGAATCACTTTGCTATATACTTTGCTGAAACTAACACAATATTGTATATCAACTAAACTTCCATTAAAAAAAACTTTTGGAAGTTGAATTTTTTTTTAATTTTATTTATTTATCTATTATTTTTTTGGGGTACACCAAGTTCAATCATCTGTTTTTTTACACATATCTCTGTATTCCCTCCCTCCCTCGACTTCCCCCCACCCTCCCTTGAGTCCCCCCCCACTGGAAGTTGAATATTATTGAAAAATATCAGATGGGTTAAAATGGACCCATTGAAGTCATTTGGTAAAGACATTAAATGCTTTTAAGGAGAAACTCACCATAAGAGAAAGCAGAATCTGGAGTGGTAACCAAGGCTGTATACCTCTAGTGATCAGAATGGAATGGAAAAGGGCTGGTTCCTGGGTGGGCTATATGAACTTAATAAGGAGGCTTTAAGATAATACTGTGTGCATGTGTATGTGTAAGTATGTATATTCTGGAGGTCAAAGTCATGGAAGGGCTAACTTAAGAGTCCAGTACTAAAGTGATGTGGGGTGTCCATAGCTGGCCTAATATGGAAAAAGGGCCATCTGCCCTCACACTTGAGAAATTTTTGCATTCTGGGGCAGCAATGAGTCAGGTACTTCATGCTCTTTGGCGGGAATTTGGAGTCATAATTTTCTTTAAATAAGGCAAGAAAAAAAAAGGTCTACAGATTAGAAAGAAGGAAGTAAAACTCTATTCACAGATAACATATCATTTATATAGAAAATCCTATGCAATCTATAAAAGGGCTCTAAGAACTGATAAGTAACCTTGTAGCAAGATTGTAGGATACAAGATCATATAAAAAATCAATTGTATTTGAATATACTAGCAATGAACAGACTTTGAAATAAAACATTTATAATAACATAAAAATATGAAAATTTTAGCATTAATTTAAAAAAAGATGTGAAAGACCATATGTGGAAAACTACAAAACATTGCTGGCAGAAATTAAAGAAGAATCAAAATAGAGATATATTACGTATAGAGATTGAAAGACTCAATGTGGTTAAGATAGCAGTTCTCCCTAAATTAAAATATAAATTCAATACAATCTCAATCGAAATCCTAGCAGGTTTTTTTTTTTAGTAGAAATTGATAAGCTGATTCTAAAATTTATATGGAAATGCAAAGGACCTAGAATAGCTTAAACAATTTGAAATAAGAGAACAAATGTGGAGGACTTACACTACCTAACTTCAAGGTTTATTTTAACACTATAGTACTCAAGATGGTATTGTATTGACGTCAAGGAAAACAAATATCTCAATGGAACAGAATAGAGAGTTCAGAGACAGATCTACACATATATGGTCAATTTTTGACAAGGGAATAAAGATAATTCAATTAAAAAGGATAATTTTTTTCAACAAATGATGCTGGAACAATTAGATATTCATCTGCAAACCTCCATACTGTTCTCCATAGTAGCTGCATCAACTTACATTGCCATCAACAGTGTAGGAGGCTGCCTTGTTCTCCACACCCTCTCCAGCATTTATTATTTGTAGACTTTTTGATGATGGTCATTCTGACTGGTGTGATGTAATACCTCATTGTAGTTTTGATTTGCATTTCTCTAATAATTAGTGATGTTGAGCATCTTTTCATATTCCTGTTGACCATCTGTGTGTCTTTTTTGGAGAAATGTCTATTCAGGTCTTATGCCCACTTTTTAATTGAGTTGTTTGTTTTTTTTTGATATTGAGTTGTATGAGCTGTTTTTGGAAGTTAAATCCTTGTCGTCACATCATTTGCAAATATTTTCTCCCAGTCCACGGGTTGTCTTTTCATTTTCTTTATGGTTTCCTTTGCTGCATGAAAGCTTTTAAATTAAATTAGGTCCCATTTGTTTACTTTTGTTTTTATCTTCCTTACTCTAGGAGATGGATCCAAAAAATATATTGCTAAGATTTATGTCAGAGTGTTCTGCCTATATTTTTCTCTAGGAGTTTTATAGTATCTGGTCTTGCATTTAGGTCTTTAATCCATTTTGAGTTTATTTTTGTATGTGGTGTTAGAGAATGTTCTAATTTCATTCTTGTACATGTAGCTGTTCAGTTTTCCCAGCACCACTTACTGAAGAGACTATCTTTTCTCCATTGTATATTCTTGCCTCCTTTGTTGTAGATTAATTGACCATAAGTGCATGGGTTTATTTCTGGGCTTTCTAACCTGTTTCATTGATCTATATGTCTGCTTTTGTGCCAGTACTGTATTGTTTTGATGATGTAGCTTTGTGGTATAGTCTGAAGTCAGGGAGTGTGATTCCTCCAGCTATGTTCTTCTTTCTCAAGATTGTTTTGGCTATTCAGGGTCTTTTGTGTTTCCAAACAAATTGAAAATTTTTTGTTCTAGTCCCGTGAAAAACGCCGTTGGTAATTCGATAGGGATTGCATTGAGTCTGTAGATTGCCTTGGGTAGTATGGTCATTTTAACAATACTGATTCTTCTAATCCAAGAACATGGTATATCTTTCCATCTGTTTGTGTCATCTATGTACTTCTTTGTATTATAGCTGCAAACACATTTCTTACCACCTCTACAAGACTGAAAGATTCTTGAAGGTAGTAACCCATGTATTTATTATTTAACCTGGTACCCCAATGATGTCTTAGAGAATGTCTTATAAAAAGTAACTGTATATATACCCAATAAATATGTTTAACTGAGGATTTTTTTAATAACTGAGGATGGCCCAAGGATTGAAAACATTTTAATATACTTAAAAAATATGAAGCTTTTCCTGATTGTGGTGTAGGCAACCGTCATATGCATAAGATTGGGGAATTATTTTTCTTATATTTAGGCTGCTTAATCTCTTAGCCTGTTACATGAATATCTTTTGTTTACAATCTCTAGAGACATTTCTCATTACCTAAGTACCAGAAGCTATTGTTTGTAGTGGATTTGTAATTGTTTGATGATCACCTTTATAATGTGCACACATATCTTGAGCAAAAATAGCATAAAGAGTCAATGATTATATTATAGAGAAAATAACAAAAGTCTGTTTCTGCAACATTTCTTCATATTTTTTGACATCTTGTTGAAATAAGGAAACCTAAGCCCTATCTAAGAAATAGGCTGCTGATAAAAACCTGAGAATAATTTTGCGCAGAGTTAAAGTGAATTAGAAACTGGGCCAAGACGAGAGCTTTAGTTCAGCTTCAAATATCTGACAAAATTGGGAAATTGGATAAAAGGAATTTAAGAAATTGTACTGGATGAAAATGTACTGATGTTTTGTATTTGTTCCAACGTAAAAGCATCTATTTCCCTCACGGAGAGATGGATACGTAATGGTCTCAAATCTAATGGAATTGCTCATTTCCAGGGGTATTGTAGTTTTGAAATGAGTTTGTTTGAGATTTCTGGGTCTAATTTCATATTATTAAACTCTGAAATTACAGAAGCCTTTCCAAAGTAATCCCTGAGCTTCAGAATGGCCTTACAGTGCACCATGAGCTTGTTGTGTACAAAGTTTGAAGGGCTTGTTTGCAATACAATCCCTTTTGTTACTACCAGTGCCATATCTTAGTTTTTGCCTTTCCCATGGGCTGGGTTTCTTCCTCTGATCAGCGTCAGAGCTTAGCCTGGGCAATGGAATGGCAGCCACTGAAGGTTTCAAAAGCAGATAATAAGGCAGAGGTGACAAGGTCAGGGTTTGGAGGCAGACTTGAGTTGAATCCTAATTCTATCACACAGGAGCTCTGTGGCCCTGGTTCCGTTGTCCAGCTTCTCAAGCTTCATTTTCCCCATCTGCCAAAAGGCTGCCATGAGTGTCAAGAGCTTAGTGTGGTGCCTGGGACAGAGAGCACACACTCAAAATGTATGCTAGTAGTATTATTAGCAACAGAAATTATCTCAGTCTTACTTCAAGAGAATAGCCTTAGCTTTGTGCCGAGGATAATTTTTAAAAAATGATAGTGTGGATGTGGACATTTTTCTTAGAAACATTTCTAGAGGAAACCTGGTGGTTGTGTATCTAAAAGGCCTGCCCAATTTTGCCCAAATGATACACAGTATCAGTGCCTCCAAACAGACACACCAGTGGTGTCATGGGACCCCAGATACTGTCCACCCAATTCACTGTGGGCAGGAAGAGGATCTGTTTTGAAGGGGAGGGAAGAGGACTATAGCTGGTTAAAAATAGGATTCTCCTCTGTCTTCTCTCTGCCATTTTCCACCCTTCGTTTTCCTATCCACCCTCATTTTTCCTGAAGTCCTCTTATCACGTCTGCTCCCTTCCCCCTTCTCTTTGTCTGCTTTAGGATTGGTACATATTATGAAGGAGAAAATACTTGACACCATCCCCAGAAAGTCAGTGGTGGGGGTAATGCATTTTTAATCCTGAACACCTGGCATCCTTTTATTTGGCTGCCGGAATGGGAAGGTTTTTTTGATTATTCAAAAAAGTCCTCTTGCTGGTGCTCACAAATGACTAAAAAGGTTAATACTTTTCAGACTCTGCTTGGTAATCCAGGAGGATAGAACTCTGCAAACACAGACTTTTCTTTTTCAGTTGAATCTGACATTATGAAAAGCTACCCCCCTCCTCCCACACTCAAAGTATTTATCTAGGCTTTAAACACTAGGTAGCAGAAGTGTGGTGAGGGAGCTAACATTAATCGTGGGTCTGCATCGCAGAGGGAATCTCACTCACATTATCTCATTTAGTGTTCACGACAGTCCTGTGGGGAAAGCATCACAGTTCCCATATTTCATAGGTGACAGCACGCGGGGCTTCAACGTGCCCCACGAGGGAGGGACTCACTCCAGTGCTGTTTCCCTAAGCACTGGTGACCCCATGCAAGGTTTACTCACCTCACTGCAATACCTTGATACGAGTGCTTCTCTGCCCACCATGCAGTGCCAATTAGGACAAGATGTACCTCCCAATTCTATCCACTCCCTGTGGCCAGCCAGTTCTTGGGACCATGGTAAAGTGCAGAATCCATCTTCCTGGGAAAGGGTGCTGGGAAATTGATATCCTCTCCCTCAGCAGTATGACCACAGCACTGATCTCCCCAAATCCCTTTCCTTTGCTCTGATTACATACAAGCGGGTCTGTAAGTCAGTCCCTTGATGCTGGGGTGCTGGAGGTAGCAGGGGGGTGGGGGATGAGAGTGGGTGGTAAGCCAAGTTCTCTGAGCTGGTACGTCTCAGTATATCCTGCGGGACAGTGGCAGGGATACTGAGTTGATTTGCTCTTCAGTTATAATTCTGAGACTGCGCATCATTTACACATAGATCATCAACTTTAATTCTTATGAGGAAGGTTCCATTTTGATCCCAGTGAAGTGTGGTTACAGACAAACATGGGTTTGGGTTTGAATCACAGCTCTTATACTGTTAATGTGACGTTCAAACAACGTGTTATCTATGTGACTTTCACCTTCCCATGCCTTGGTTTCCTCTCTGTACAATGGAAAAATAATAGTACTTATCTTTACACTGTTCTGAAAAGCAAATGAGATAGTTTACATGGTAGGAAGTGCTCTCAACTATCTCCATTTTCCGGAAGGGGAAACTAACATCCAGATGGGGTACAGAACTGCCCAAGGTCACACAGCTCAGTGGTCTTTCAAACCCATGCTCTTAGCCATTCTTCTACGGTGGGACTTCTAAGGCTTTTTCACAACTTGGCACACATGGAAAATGGTACTGCTCATATGACATTGGGGAGAATGAATGGGATAGCGCAAGGCTTGAGGTAATTGGTCTGTGGGGCTCCAACCACCCCAACCTCCTTCTGGTCAGCTGGTACTCTGCTGTACCAGCTCCAGAGGATTTGAGCTGCCCACCCAGGCCAAGGATGTCAGTAAGGCTTCCAGGAGAAAATGAAGACTTAGCTGGAGAGGTTAGTAACATTTAGTAGTGAAGGGAGGGGGTGATAATGGGTTAGAGGGACTGCTTAATTTTCTCTTCTGAAAAATGGAGGCCACAAGAATATCTATTTCACAGGGTACTTAAAAACTAAATGATAGCATATACAAGGAAAAGCCTTTGTAAAATGTGATAATTTTAGCTTAAGAAAAAAGAACAAAATATTTGAAATCATAAGAGTGATCTAGACGTAGTGGTTACAGAAATGGAACATTTCTACCAACAGTTTACTTGGGGAAAGTTACAGTTTAATAGAACAGACCTTTTTTCCTCCCTCCTTTCCTCTGCCCCTCCCTCCCTCTCTCCTTCTTTTATCTTAAACCAAATATAAATGGACATTATCTTCCTCCAAGGTTTGTTATGAGGCTGAACTTATTTTCATCAAGTAACTAGAGCAAGTTGGAATAAGAGCAAGAATCCTATAAGCCCAAGTAGGTGTATCACTAAGTTCAGCCTAGTTTAGCTTTATCTGAGGAAATGGCATGTCAGGCTGTCCCCATAATATGCGAGTCTTGGGTGAGGATGTGTTCTGACAGGCAAGGCAGCCAGGCACAAGCTAGATCCAGAAACAAAGCTTTGGTCAGTGGAGGGATTTGGGACCATCAGCCAGGTTGTCTCCTCCCAGGGCCTGATGTTCAATGTGGACATTTTCTTTCCTGAGTTCACTGTAAAAGTCAAGTCAAGTAACTTGCACAAATGCATCAATATTTTAAAAGTTACCAATCTTACACATGAAAAAAGAAGGCTTACAATCTTCAATAATCTTTAATGTAACATATATTCATTATATAATACATAAGCCCTCAAAGGAGAAATTCCTGTTATCTAGACTCCTAAGTGTTACACAATGGTGGCTTTGGAATAGTTAAACATCACATATTTGCTTTGTAAAACCATCTCTGAGTGACTTTAGTGGGTTAACTCTGAAAGTCATCACAACTTTTTGTCTTTCATAATCTGGACCAAGCTAAAGGAGAGAATTTTCTCTGATGTGACATTCTTATAGTCAAGAGTTTTAACCAGATACCCTCCTTGAAATTTGACTCTGATGTTAGAATGCTCATTAGTTCTTGGAGAAGCTGACTCATTCTTTGTGGCTGAACTCAAATGTCACCTCCTCTGTGAACTAGTCCCTAACACCTTGAGCAGGGTTAATTGCTCCCATGGAACTTTGTACATGCCTCTATTATGGTACCATCACCACACAGTGTCTTAGCTATTCTTGTGTTTGTTTACACAATAAACTATGTGATCCTTGGGGGTAGGAATGCTTCTTGGCCTAGGAGACACTTAATTGATTATTGTGGAATTAAAGAGTGTATCTATCATAGATATTATGTTTAAAATATAGATAAATTTGTTCACTTCTACAAACTCAGAAAAAAAAATGTGCAAGAGACTGTTGCCATCCAGATATAGAACTGAAAAAAAAACCCTCAAGAATTTTAGGAAGTTGTCATCTTAAAATCTCATTAACTGGAGAGATTCAAGAAAGATTAACAATATGTTGAGATGAATGAGTGAGTGAATGAATGAGTGAAGATTTTTGTGTTAGCTAGTGTGTGTTTGATTTATATCTATGTTTAAAGCTAGAAGTCAGGGGAAAGGAAAGGGATGGGTTTGATATTTATTGATTGACCTCTGACTGCTAGGTTCTGTATTAGGTGGTTTCCATGACATGATTTCCCTTTGGGTGCAACCCCCCATGTTGGTTGGGTCCTATTAGCTTCTCTTGTCAAATGCGAAAACTGAGTTTTGGAGGCTCAGTAATGTAAACAAAGTCGTTCCATCTAGTAAGTGACTAAACCAGAATCTGAACCCAAGTCTGAAAAAAGTTTAGTGTATGTCTACATGTGTTAAAAAAAAAAAAAGGAGAATTCAGCAGTTATTAAGATAATTCAGGACAGCCCTCACCTTATAGCCTATACTTTCCACCCTTGAATAGCTAAGGAAAAGGGTCAGGCAGGTGGGGCTTGAAGTGGGCAACACATGTGGTGCTTAAGCAAGTGGACTCAGAGTCAGAAATCTCGGTAGAGAGCCTGGCTCTGTCGCTTTCTAGTGGAGTGAACTTGGGCAAATTATTTACCATTCTTGAGCCTCAGTTTCTCTAACTATAGAATGCAAAGGTAGGTGGAGGGGACTAGTATCATGTGTACCTCACAAAATGTTGTGAGGATGAAATGAGAGGAGACGCTCAGCGCTTAGTCGAGGGCTTGGCACACATCAGTGCATTCTTCTTATAATTCCTCAAAGGCTCTGTTTCTTGCCCGAAGTCAACAGATAATTGCTCATCTTCCCACTTTCTTCATGTTCAGCAGATGCAATCTTAGAGTAAGTGGAAGAGAAGTCCACTAGTGACCTTTGCCCTGTGACCTGCAGGCAGAAAATGGGGTTTGGGATCGTTTGATAGGAGTTTGGTTTCTGGTTCTGCGTTGTGATCTTGATGAGACACTCACTCAGTTTCTCAGGACTCAGTTTTCTTATCTGTAAAGTGGTGATCAAAACTGCATCTATCTTACAGAATTCTTGCCACACTTACTTGACAAGTTGTAAGTTAAGGAGCACATGAAAGGGCACCTAACCTGGTCTAAGAAGAGTGAGGAGAGTCTTGAAGGGAGTGGAGTCCAAGTGGGTCCAAGTCTAAAAAGAGAGGAGCCTTGTAAACTAGGACACATACCTATGCCAGTAATAATTACTCTATCATTTTAATAACAGAAGTATATGTAACTGACATTTAAATTTCTTTCAGACTACATTTCCCACTCTACTGGTTTCACTTTCTGACATAACCTTTGAATTTCATTAAGTTTTTAAGGGGAGGAATACTGTGATTTTTTTTTTTCTTTTGGTGTTTTTGTTGGACTGTAATTATCTCCACAATTTGGTCCATCATTTTCTTGAAGGTGTTTCTAGTAGAACTTTATCATTCTGCAGTGTCTTCAATTATCAGCTGTGTAATGCAAGAACCCAAGTAAATACAGACAGTGTAATTCTTTCTGGCTTTCACACTGAGTGGGATAAGTGAGTATGTATGTGTGTGCATGTGAAAAAACACATGTATACATCTTGGATTTGATCCTGAGTTATTCCTTGGGTGTAAATAAGACACTGAAAGGCACATTAACTTTTCCAGGTCACTAGGGTTTTCATTAGACTGCTGGACTATAAATAGTTCGCTAGTGGTGGAGTGGAAGTGATGTACCATTCCTTCCCCAACCCCCAGGGCTTAGCTACCAGAGAGCAACATTTACTTGCAAGTGTCTGGCTCACTGTGTGCCAGTATTGTACAGAAGGTCAAATTTTGGATTAATCTTTGAGATGAAAAAAAAATCAACAAGAGTGTCTTCGTGAACATTTTGTTTCTTAGGAAAAACTATTTGATGTGGAATTTACCTAGTGTACCACATAAAAATTCTTAGCATGGAATATCTAGCACAGTATACGGATTTATTTCCCCTGAGTTGCTTAAATGTCATCATGTTTGGTACAAAATTGGAAATACCTCATTTTGCAAATATTCCTGCCAGAGCTGCTTTGCCATGGTCTCATATATAATGGTGCCATCTGCATAAAAAAGATAATTGAGTAACTACCTGGTGAATACAAACACAGAGCCAGCCACAGAGATAATTCAGAAAGCCTTTATTCTGTTTTGTTATCTTTTAAAGCAAGGTTATCTGTCCAAAGAATTTGGAAAATAAGCACTACTGTTTCCAACTGATTTTGTCTAAACTGTTTCTGTGCAATCCACTTAGGCTATACTAGGATAAAGTGGATTTGTTGGAAGAATAAGATCTGCTTCGTGGCTGAGTTTATCAAGTTTTTACTAGACTATAAGCTACTCAAGGGCACAGACTGTTGCATTTATCTGTGAATCTCTCCTGTGTCAGGAATGTAGTAGGCATCCTCTAAATAGTTACTGATTTAAATTCAATTTATTATAAGAATTATAAAAATCATTTCTAGGCTTCCTAAAAACTGGATAGTTTGATATATTCTTGGATGTTCTTTTTTTTTTTTTAATTACATCCGGTTTTAGTTTCCTGTGGGGAATCCATGTATGTTGTGGAAACTTGGGTATATATTTGTGATAGAAAATTATGGATTGTGACAAGGAAAGCAGCAGCAAAAACTGTTTAACATTTGGTGAATATGGGTAAAACGAATGAAGATCTGTTTGGTGTAACAGAATTCATATAGATTAAGAGTTTCTGAGAATTGTTTTCATGGCTTTGGTATATTATACAGTTTGTCTTACTTTTCTTTTTTGGCAGTTTTATTATCAAGTATGCCTGAAAATGAGGCGAGGAGATGCTTGTGTGTGTGTGTGTGTGTGTAAACAAGAGACCAATGAAATTTTACACCCATAAGATGAGTTCTGCTTAGTATGATGATAATGGCTATTAATTGAGAGCCTAGTATGTGTCAGTCTTTAAATCAATAACATATTTCATACATACTAAAACACTATGACAATTATTTTTCCATTTTTAAAGATTAATAAGCTGATGTTCAGAAATGTTTAATAACTTGCTCAAGTTCACATGGTAAGTGGCAGAGCTGAGATTCAAACCCCAAACTCTCTGACTGGTAAATTGGTTTTCTTCCCACGTATCGTGCTCAATGCACAAGACACCTACACATGGTGATTCTTAGCTGTGTCAAAACATCTTTTTCTTTGGGGACATGACTTGCCTGTAATTATTACCTGTAGAGTCTTTCTGGGAGTCTTAAGGCCAGATTAGTGCTTTGTGTAGAGCAATAAAATAGTACAATCTCAGCTTCCAGTACTGGCACCATTTCCCTGGAAGTCAGCAGCTGGAGAGAATTGAGTCACCTTGAATAAAAGAAAAAAAGTGAAGTAAGAGGGTATTTAATGCTTTGTCTTTTTCTTTTTAATGCAACTAATTAAGCAGTTTGAATTCTGAGTAGAAAGAAACAAATGAAAATGTTATTTTATTTTTCAAACTATGTTGAATTACTATCCTCGAATTTTTAGCATCAGGCAGTAATGAACAAGCATGATGGAAGAGCTGCAGGTGGAAGAGGTTGAGAAGGATCCTGTGCTTTATCAGTTGATACAGGAGCCGAGGTGATGTTTTGACTGGGGAGGAAGTGGCAGTGTAAGAGAAGCATTAGCTAGTTTCTAGTCAATCTCCTTTTCCACATGCACAAATGTTAAAGCTGGAAAATCATTTAAATATCTGGCGTTTTGGTTCACATGCTGTTCTACTCAAAAGCAGGCAAAAGAGCAAAAAACAGGTCCGCTGAGATGGGCATCTAAACACCTAAGTTTCTTTGTTGTATTCTGTGCTAGGTGTAGTGGTGAACCAAAGCAGCCTGGTTCCCACCTTCACAGAGCTTATAGTCTAGACAGAAAAGACTTAATAATTTCATATAACAGTATGTAAGGTCTTTCGAAGAGCCATCACAAAGAAAATTCAGCAACTCAGCAGGAGAAAAATTGCCTTCAAAAGGAGGCTGGAGCCAGTCCAAGGCAGTGAGTGTTCAGAAGGACTCTGCGAAGACAAGATAATGGAGAGGAAAACTAGGGCTCCCAATGAAGTTTGCAACTAGTTAAAGGTAATGTAGGAGACTGTGCTGCTCCACATTGGGGCTACTGGTGTTATTAAACAATAAAGAATGCCTGAGCATTAAAGGCTCCAACTGGAATGGGTACCATAGTGGTTTAATGCAAACTACCTTTTATTCAGGGCTGACTTGAGGGTATGAACTCTAGCAGCCAATCACATCACTTTCTGTGAAGAGGCTCTCATAATAGTTAAATATATATATATATATAATTTATGTATCTTGAGGTGAAATTAACATAACATAAAGTGAACCACTATAAGGCGAACATTTTCAGTGGCATCTGGTACATGCACAATGTAGTGCCACCATCACCTCTAGTTCCATAATATTTCCATCACTCCAAAAGGGAACCCCACACATATTAAGTGACTGTTCCTCACTCTCCCTCCCACTGCCTCTGGTAACTACCAGTCTTTGTTCTGTCTCTATGGACTTACCTATTCTGGATATTTATTAGAAATGGAATCATACAATATATAATCTTTTGTATGGCTTTTGTCTCTTGGCATAATGTTTTTGAGGTTCATCCATGTTGTGGCGTGTATCAGTACTTCATTTCTTTTCACGGCTGGGTAATATCCCATTTAGTGTCTATATACCACATATTAATGGATTCATCCATTAATAGACATTTGGGCTGCTTCTACCTTTTAGTTACTGTAACAGTGCTTCTATGAACATGTATCCATTTGGGCTGCTATAACAAAATACCACAGATGGAGTAGCTTATAAACAACGGAAATTTACTGCCCTCAGTTCTGGAGGCTGGAGGTCTGGGATCAGAGTGCCAGCATGGTTGGGTGAGGGCCTTTTTTTGGGTCACAGACTTCTTGTTGTATCTTCACATAGTGGAAGGGGCTAGGGAGCTCTGTGGAATCTCTTTTATAAGAACACGAATCTCATTCACGAGGGCTCCACCCTCATGATCTAATTAATCACCTCCTAAAGGTCCCAGCTTCTAACATCATCACGTTGGGTGTTAGGATTCCAACATGTGATTTAGGAGGATGTAAACATTCAGACCATATCATGTCTGTACCTGTACTTGTTTAAACACGTATTTTTTATTCTTTTGTGTATATACCTAGGAGTAGAATTACTGGGTCATTTGATAAATCTATGTTTAACTTTCTGAAAAACTACCAAACTGTTTTCTAAAGGGGTTGAGTTATTTTACATTCCCACCAGCAGTGTACGAAGGTTCCAGTTTCTCCAACATTTGTTATTTTCTGGTTTTTGTTTTTGTTCTTATTATGAGAGCCACCCTAATGGGTATGAAGTGGTACCTCATTGGGGTTTTGATCTACATTTCTCTAGTGGTATGTTTCTTTCCATGTGCTTGTTGACCATCTGTATATCTTCTTAGGAGAAGTGAGAAATGTCTATTCAAATTCTTTGCCCAGTTTTTAATTGTGTTGTTTTGTTGTTGTTGAGTTAGCATACTAATTTTTGAGCCATGCACTTCAGCTGTTTCATGATGCAAATCCAACACCCACAGTAGTCTTAAAGGTGGAAACTGGGCAGGGAGAAGAGAAAGCAAAGAGCACAGGAGAGGTGGAACTTGGGGTGTGGCTTGAAAGGGTGCTGATACACAGCTTTATTTTCCTCAATAACTGAAGTCTAACTAGAAGAGGAAGTGACAGCTTTGGCATGGCACTTTGACAGAGATGCATTTCTAGAATCTGTGACTTCAACTTTATTTTCACTGCCATTGTACATCTCAATAATAAAGAGCTACCATTTTTTTAGGGCACTTCACACACATTATCTTAAACTTTGTAGCCATGCCTGGTTGGTGCTATTATTCTAATTTTACAGATTAGAAGAATTGCGGCTTGGGGAGAATGAGTAACTGGTTCAAGATCACAACTGGAAGGAGGCTGAGTGAGCAGGGATTCCGTTCTCACAGATTCATGCCCTCTCCCTGTTATTCCACAGATGCCTTATCACTTGTCTTATTGCTCTAGTCTCCTAACCTTTCTCCATTTCTTTACTATTACTTTCCTCAATCAGTCTCCACTCTGCCGACACTGGGTTTTTCTCTAAAATGTAATTCGGATCATGCCACCTCCCTGCTTACTGTCTTTTTGTGGCTTGTCATCCTTCAAGATCCTCTGTCTTTCCTTTCAAATTATCATCTCCTGCTTCCCTCATTTGTACCCTACCTTACAGTCATGTCAAACTACTCCCAGTTTCTGGAATCTGTCAAGCTGTTTCATAACCTTGTGCTCCAAACAGAGTTGTTTCTTTCTGGAATGCGTTAAAGACTCCCCTCCCCACCAGTACTACCTTATGAACTTTCCCCTGAATCATAAAATGCACAGATACTGGCGAATGAGGTAGTCAGGGGGAAGAGAGGAAGCTGTCATTATTTACATACTTCACCCTGCCTACCTGGACTATCCAAGAGAATCAACTGGAAAACTAACAAGGCAGCTTAGTAGTCAGATACAAGATTTTTTAAGAAATCAGTAGATCTCCCAGTCCCCAGCAGTAACCAATTAGAAAAGGTAATGGCGAAAAGGATCTGGTTCACAAAAGCAGCAAAAATTATAAAATACCTAGAAGCAAACAATAAAAATATGTAAATCCACATTTTTAAAAAGTTCTAAACTGTTATTGAAGGATAGAAAGATAACATTTGAATCCTGAAAATACACTCCATGTTTCTACACAGGAAGTTTAATGTGGTGGTTATGAGCCTGAGGTCTGATGGTGTGAGTTTGAATATCATCTCCACCAATTCCTTCCTGGGTCATCTCGGGAAAGTTGCTTCACTCCTCTAAGGCTTAGCTTCCTTGCTTGTAAAGGGAGAGTAATAATATTAGTTAGCTCCTGTATCAAGTGTGAGAATTAAGTAAAATGATCTGATTAAATGATCTGTTGAGAGCACTCAGCCCAGTGCCATGCACATAGTAAATACTTAACAGGTTATCCACTACACTAACGATGCCAACTATCTTTAAGATAATCTGTATTTAATGCAACTCCAGTTGGGCATTTGTTTCTATGTGTGATTTATAGTTTTTTAAATGTATTATTATTATTATTCACTACATTTGGGTCTTTGTTACTACACATAGGCTTTTTCTCTAGTTGTGGCGAGCTGGGGCTACTCTGTTGTGGTGCGCAGTCTTCTCACTGTGGTGGCTTCTCTTTTTGTAGGTGCGTGGGCTTCAGTAGTTGTGGTGCACGGGCTTAGCTGTTTTGTGGCATGTAGGATCTTCCCGGCCCAAGGCTTGAATCTGTGTCCCCTGCATTGGCAGGCGGATTCTTAACCACTGCGTCACCAGAGAAGTCCCTGATTTGTAGTTTTATTGAGAGCTCAACTTTAGAGGGTTTTGCATTTTTTTTGCTTGTTTTGTTTTATATTTTTGGAATCACATGTCTTCTGAGTTGTGGATAACTCCCGACTGAGGTGTTCTGGTTTTGCCTTTGCTTTTGCCAGCCCCATACATATCTCTCCCTCCTTCCCTTTTTTCTTTCTTTCTTTTGTTCTTTTCTTCCTTCTTTCCTGTCTCAAGTTCACAAAGGTATTCTCATATTACTAAATGAAAAGAATATTTTCACAGTAATATACATAGTATAAAGTAATCTATGAAGTACAACCCAAAGCAACTCTCCTTTTAAAATATTTCTAGCAATAGCTTTGGAAATCCACATCCAAAACTTCTCACAGTGGTTACTTCTAACATGAGACTGGGCGGGAGGGTGGATGGAGAAAGTCTCTCATGAGTTTTTCTTCTTCTGTATTATGTGATTTGTTTATTTGATCACAAGTAATACAATTTCTATTACTTGTATAATTTCACAGTCAACAATTTTCCCCCCTCCAGCTCAGGCCTCAAGCCCTTGACAGCCCTTGCCCTCTCCTCCTCTTCTCGTCTGTCATCTGTGCTCCAGGCCCCTGGGTGTCTCCCTGTCCCCGGAGGGTGCCAGTCTCCTTCTCACCTGAGGGCCTCTGCCTTTCCTGTTCTCTCTGCAACGCTCTTCCCTCGCCTCTCTGCCTAGCTCACCATGACTCATTTTCTGTGGCTCTCAATTTCTACAAGTCCTCAGTGGAGCCGTCCCTGAAGGTCAGACCAGGTAATTTCTGTCATATGCTCTCCAAGTATCTTATATTTCTCTCTCACAACATTTACAAGTTTAATTGATTAATTAGTTAATTTTGAAAGTTCTTACGTAATGTCAGACAACTCTAGGAGAACATGAGCTTCATCCTGTCAGGGACCAGAGCTGCCTCATTTGCTGATTAACTCCCAGGGCCTAGCAGAGCACCTTGTACATAACAGGCCCTTGAAACACACTCGTTGAAGGAATCAGTGAGTAAGTGAATGGGAGTTTTTGGGACTATTGAGCATAGTTTCTGATTCTTCTAAGTCCCTTCATGGAAACTTATGGATCTGAGGCGCCCATGTTGGGAAATATTAATTCCTTTTCCGTTCCTGTTTAGGACTGATTTGTGCATTGTGGGTAATGTTGCTCTGTGTCCTTCAGACTCGGTGTGTATTTCGGGAACTTCCATAAAATGCCTCCTCTAGAATTCCCAGTGCCTGTAACTCTGTGAAGGTCCTCTGCCCAAGAACAGAGGAGGGGACCTAATAGACCTCTAACAGCAGAAGAGGTAATTATTTCCTGAGCTGAGCACTGCCTAGGAGACTCTCCCTCTATCCCCAGGAACCACTTTCTCTATGCTTGTCTCCGGGCTTCCACCATCTGACATCTTCAGCTTCAGATGCAAGCTGGTCTCTCGCTGTCTCACTGGAGTTTCTCTATTGGACAATTTCCTGTCCATGGATTCTCATGAGATTATGCTGAAATTTCATTCCCAGTGTGATCAGGAGTGAAACGAAGTAAATTGAACTCTAGAGAATGTGCTTTAATACATAAGAACACAGGTAAGTAATTGCTATGTTGAGCAGAGGAGGAAATCAGTCACTATAAAACTCATGCTGCCGGACACTCATTTCCAAGCAAGATCATAATGGGAGTCGTCTAAACAGAATTCAACTTTTATGACTTTTTTTAAAGGACCATCAGACTATGAGAAACATTTCATTTCACTTAACTGAAAGGTCAAAACTTTCTGATGTCCCTGTCACATGGGCATTATGTCATGTAGATGCTCATCAGAACCTAATGGATAACTTCTGTTATAAAGAAGTTCAGCCATGTTGAAACTCCTGCTGGAGGATCCCTAGTGGGAAACCCTTCTTGCCACTCACTCTATAATTGGATATTATGGCTACCCACACAATTCTTTCCAATGACTTCTAAAAAGGAGAGGCCGCTAGTTTGGGTGTTCCATTTGTTGCCTGTCAAAAGGCAATTTTCAAATGAACATCACCCTCGAGGAAGCAAAACTCTTCCATTCTCGGAGAAAAGTGATGGTAATTGGACTTTGCATATGTTTCTCTTTTTGAGATACAGACCACAAAATTTGTTTATGACTATCTTTAGCACGAACAGGAAACTTACAATGAATCTCAAATGGAGGGGACTAGAGTTAAAGACTCATGGGAAATCTGTTCCAAATGATCCAGTGGCTTTAAAAAGTCCATTTTAAAAACACGAGAATGATGCAGCAGAGTTGTTTTGTTCAGTAGCAGGGAGGGGCACTGCTGTGCCAACCACACTTTCTGGCCCTGTGACCAGCTGCTCATTTTTTGTCAGAAAAACAGCTGGGTGGGACCACGGCTACAGGCTTTGGCTGTGGAAAAAATGCTTCCCTGTGAGCAACTGACAAGTTTGTATTAAAGGTCAAACCAGGAATGCTGGCTCCTTAGTAGCCCCCGAACCCTAAGCTTAACCTCAACGCTAACTTTGGTTTCTAAACAGACCGTTTCTACTAGTAATCCCAGGAGTCAGTGTTCCAGGGCATTCACATCACCCTGTATGAGGGCACCAAACATTCTTCACCACTCTTAGTTCCTCTGTGGGTTACAGCTGCACCGCAGGGTTTGCCCATCAGTCAGAATAGGCCAGGTTATCCTGCTGCAACAAAAAAGCCTAAAATCAGCAGGCATTGTTTTAGGGATTGCTGGTGAATGGTGAGAAAATGTTTTCTGAGGCAGGAAGGCTGTTTCTCTTTCCCTCCCACCTGGAGACAGACAATGGTGGACATGGTAGCTGCTCCATCCACACGCTTCCTGGAGTGAGGAGATGAGCAGCGTGGCCCCAGCTGCCCTGCAATGCAGATAAGCTTCTGTGATTATCCACCACCAAGCTTTAGCAGCGTAACTGACTAATACCACATCCATTCCAGCCTTACAGATGAATAAATGCATGCTCACACAGGTGAAACAGATGGCCTAGGGCTCTAGTCAAGGGCCAGGGAAACCATGTCTGAGCTCTATTAACATGGCAGGCTGACTCATTTGTGTCTGGCAGAGCCATGAAAGGCCATTGATTTTTCCATCAACTACTGAGTCTTCGGTCTGATGAGGTCATTCTGATCCCATGTGACCCTCAGAATGAACTTGGTCTTTTACAAAGAGAGCAAAATAACTTTTTTTTCAGTTTAGATTGCAGGTAGGGTGACTAACCATCCCCGTGTGCCCAGGACTGAGAGATTTCCCAGGACATGGGGATATCAGTGGTAAAACCAGGAAAGTCCCAGGCTAACTGGGATGAGCAGGTCAGGCTAATTGCCGAGGTGATATCTCCTAGCAACACTTAAGAATTATGTGTTATTATGGGAGCATAGACTTCCACTGCACCTTGTAATTCTTTCCATCACTATATTTATTACATTGTGTTGTAAATGACTCAGACTGTGCAGTGTCTATCTGCCCACCAAACCCTCGGCTCCTGAGACCAAGGACTATTTCTTTTCCATTTTATGTTCCCAATATCTTGTATGGTGCCTGCCACTTCAAAAGAACACAATAAATATTTATTGAGTGGATGAATGAACGCTGTTTCTCTGTTGTTATTCATTTCCAAAACTGGTGTGGTGTGATTGGCTTTTTCTCCTTTGAAGATCAATTCTGCCTAGATGCTAGTTTAACTACAAAGAAAGGCAGGACTCTTCCCTGACTGCAGCTACAAGTTTGCATAACACTTTCAGTGTGACCCATAATGTAAAATTACATAAACCCAGCACTGAACTTCAGCATACACTGATTCCTTATTAGACTGACTGAATAATTGAATCTCCTTGTTTGGCATTTGTTTAAAGACAGAAGGTCATGGGACAAATGGTGGGTATTTGAGGCTGTGGAAACAGATGTTATAAATTTGGTTTAGCTGTTTCTGGTAACTGGGAGTATTGTGACTGAAGACCCAAGCTTCCCAAGTCTGCCCTCCACCCTTGGGAATGCAGAACAACATGCCCTCCAAACCAGAGGCAGGAGGAAAATGTCCGTGGGCACGCCTCCTGATGGATTGCATTCATGCCCAGTTAAGGACAGCAAACAGTGGACTGAGAAACTTGCTGTGGAGAACTAGATGCAGGTCTCAACCAGTTGAATATTTTCATAACAGGCCTAAGAGGTGTGCCTGAGAAAGAGTTTGATGGTTCTCGACTTATAGACTAAATCCTCAGACATTTTTGTTTTCATTAATCACCCACAGTGAGTCTCTCTCCTAAGTGACAGCTTTTTTGAGACGTGATTTAAATTCTAGAAAGAGGCTCTGTGGAGCAGTGGGATAATCACTAAACTTGTATTAAGAGGACTTAAAAAAATCCTCAGTTTCCTCATCTGTAAAATGGGTTTAATAATATCTACTTTTCTTACCTTATAAGATAGCTTGTGGGGACCAAGGCGATAAAGTTAGTGAAAATAGTCTGAAAATTATAAGATGCAGAACGAATATAAGATATGTATTTTCTACCTCTTAGGAATTCACTGATTCTTTCTATCTTATAACAAAACTTATCTAAGCTTGCCTTCTGCTTTGACTTCCTTTTTTTAAAATAATGTATTTGTCTTTTTAAAAAAATCAATTAATTAATTTATTGGCTGCGTTGGGTCTTCCTTGCACATGGGCTTTCTCTAGTTGCGGTGAGCGGGGGCTACTCTTCATTGCGGTACGAGGGCTTCTCTTTGCGGTGGCTTCTCTTGTTGTAGAGCATGGGCTCTAGGCACCTGGGTTTCAGTAGTTGTGGCATGTGGACTCAAAAGTTGTGGCTCACGGGCTGTAGGGCACAGGCTCAGAAGTTGTGGCACACGGGCTTAGTTGCTCCATGGCATGTGGGATCTTCCCGGCCCAGGATCCAACCTGTGTCCCCTGCATTGGCAGGCGGATTCTTAACCACTGTGCCACCAGGGAAGCCCAAGACTTCCTTTTTAAAGTCAATTATACTTCAATAAAAAATAAAGGAAAAAAAACCCCTCCTTTTATTTATCCCAATATTTTCTGCATCACAGGAAGAGAATACTCTGTGCCTTGTATGTGCATTCTCTTCATGACAGATGAAGACACAGGTACCATGATCTTAAGTTTACATGTAAGTACTAGTTCATAGTAATTCATGTCCAAAATCATGTAGCTAAATGTTCAGTTTAAGCACAAGTGTTCCTATCTCACTGTCCATGAAATTTCCATCACAGTGTGCTACCTTCCAAGTTTTAAAGGGTTTCCCTCCATTTTTTAATATCTTGGATTTGGTATACGAGTTCATTTTGGGCTTTATCACATTATTTTGTAGATTTTGATTATATTTCCTCATTGTTTATCACTCCAGACTGAAATATCCTACTTTTTATTCTGGCTGAACTTTCCTTTTCCTTGCTTTTATTTGGACCTTTCTTGAGATATAACAGCTAAAGCTGCATGTGATATTCCAGGTGCAGGCCCTCGTGGGTTGGGTACCAGGGCAGGATAATGTTTCCAGATGTATTCCAGTACTCATCATGAAACTCAGATTATCCTGAGCCCTTTGGCTGAAGTAGGGCAGTTCCAATGGAACATCCTCCAGCTACAGCCAGCAACCATGTGGCCAGGCATGAGAGAACACGATGTCTTGAGGTCTCTAAAATGTTTTCATTTATTTATTCAACACAAAGATTTATTTTATTATTTACTTATTTATTTTACTTTTGGCTGCACTGGGTCTTTGTTGCTGCGCATGGGCTTTCTCTAGTTGTGGCGAGTGGGGGCTACTCTTCATTGTGGTGCACGGGTTTCTCATTGCGGTGGCTTTTCTTGTTGCAGAGCATGGGCTCTAGGTACTCGAGCTTCAGTAGTTGCGGCACATGGACTCAGTAGTTGTGGCTCGTGGGCGCTAGAGTGCAGGCTCAATAGTTGTGGCACATGGGCTTAGTTGCTCCGTGGCATGTGGGATCTTCTCGGCCCAGGGATCGAACCCGTGTCCCCTGCATTGGCAGGTGGATTCTTAACCACTGGGCAACCAGGGAGGCACCTATTCAAGAAGTTTTTTAAAAGCACTGATCCTGCGCCAATCTCTGTTCTATTTGCTGTGGGTAGGATAGAGAATAAAACACCCCAAGTCCCTATCTTCATGGACCAAATTGAGTGGTGTGGAGAGACAGCTGACAAATAAAAAAATGTATAATATGTCAGGTGGTAAGCACTATGTAGAAAAGTGAAGTTGGGTGAGGGGAAAAGGGTAAAACTGGGCAGAGGGCTTGCCCTTTTACATAGTATGGTCAGTGACATCACTGATAAGGTGACATTTGAGCAGAAAGTTGAAGGCAGTAAAGGTTACATCAGGGAAGAACATTCCAGGCAGAGAGAACAGAAAGTACAAAGGTCATGGGGAAGTTCTGTGCCATGTTTGAGGTATGCCATGTAGTTGGGGCTGAGAGTGGAGGGCACTGGGGAGATGAGATAAAGTCGGAGCTTCAAGGTCAAGGAAGGGCAGATCGTGCATGGTCTTTTAAGTTATGATGAAGGACTTGGGGTTTTATTATAAGCAAAGAACTGGTGTGATCAGACTTATTTTAAGAAACTCACTCTGTCTACTTTGAGGGGAACAGACTATGGCAAAGGAGTGATGGAGCCCAGGAGGCCAGTTAGCCAGCTACTGTAATAATCCAGGTGAGGGAGGATGATGGCTTGGATCAGTGTGATAGTGGAGGTAAGGACCAAATGTCATTGAATCCTGGGTATAGACTGGATATGAGAGAAAGCCAAATCAATGATGACTACAAGGTTTTCAGCTTGAGAAATTGCAAAAATTGGATGAATGGAGTTGCCTTTTATTGAGATGAGGAATACTTTGGCAAGCATGTTTTGTGTGTGCGTATGTGCTTGCAGGTGGTAGTAAGGACTTAGGAAGGAGTTCTATTTTGTATATTTTAAGTTTGAGATACTTCCAAGTAAGGATTTCAAGGAGGGTTAGACACGAGTATGAAGTGTTCAGAGGAGAGGTTGGGGCTGGAGTTAGAATTTTGAGGCTAAATGAGACGAACTAGATAGACAGAGAAATCAGTAAGAAAGAGGCCAGAGCGGTGAACCCTGGAGGACTCCAACAAACTGCAGAGAGCTTGGGGAGATCGATGGAAATGGTAAAGAGGCACAGTCACTTAAAAGCTACTCTGGTGGCTATGTGGCAGCAGCTACTGTAAATACTGGGTTTATATACTGGAGATGTGCTCCCAAAGTGGAGGCGGGGAGGCCACCAGGGAAGATTTATGCTTGTGCATGTGACTGCTACACAGGGTCACTGTGGTAAAGCACACACACGAGTCCTTTCGTATCATTACAAAATATGCAGGAGATTGGCCAGTCACTGCCAAAAATCAGGATGATTTAGTTCAGATCAGGGAAATTTGTTTAACTGAATGGAATCAAAGAGATCATATCAATATCTTCCTGATAATATAAGCATATCTATAATATGATAGAGACAAGGAACTCTCGATACTGTGGATATGTAAACCATTAGCATGTGCTTTTATAAATCCCCCAGATCAGGCATATCAGAATGCATATTAACAAAATCATCTCTACAGTACATCTAAATAAAGTTTGGGCTTTGGAACTCTTTTTTTTTTTTCTGATTGCAATTGGTGTTTCATCTTCCAGGTCACTCCATAAAAAGCTTGTTTAACCCATGGTGTATCTCAGGCGTGGATCTAATTGTTCAGTTTTCAGTTTGCAAGCATGCTAATAGTTTTCTCCAATTGCAACTCTGGACAACAGCAACTACCTCATCTGACAATCAAAGCCATCTGTGCAAGATGGGTGAAATACTAATAGATTTTAAAAAAACATTCTGCCTTTATCCTGTGGATCCCTGCACCCCTGCCCCCAATTCTGTCCCCATCCCATCCCTAATTTGGCCACCTAGGGGTAGGTCTCTGGTTTACAAAGAGGGGTGGAGTCAGAGAACAAAGGTATCACATTCTTGGTTAAGCTAGGAAAGTCCTGATCTTTGCATTAAGATTTAAAAGAATAGTGGCAGAGATAAGGATTCTTTTGACAGGGTCACAGAAGGGAGAATTGGAGAGGGAGTGTGGGGGCTGGAACACTGATGAGAGGCTGAGAAGTGGCCCTAACCTGCACCCCTACTTTATTATTTCCAAAGATGCCAGGAGGGGTACACAATGTTGTGACTTTTCCAAACCTCACATATACTCAAGCCCCATCCTCTAAGTCCTAGCAAGTGTTCACTGTTTCCTCTGGCTTAGTTTCAGAGGAGGAATGCTGTGTCAGGTCTGTCACCAATGGGACCACCAGGAATGTCTAGTTGAGGTGTGGAACAGGGAGGGAGTGCTAGCCTTGGTGGAAGAAGCACTGAGGCTTTGAGCCTTCTCTGTAGAGCACTAGCATTCTTTGATAAATGCTCTTCTCTCCATGTGGCAGGGCAGTAGGATGGGCTGAGGCTGGCCCTGTTTAGGAGAGGTTGCTGTCCTTGGCCTAGCAGGGCCTCTTTTTGGATGTGTTCATCTTCATCCTTCCTTACTTTTTCTTAGGGAGCTTTCTTTGTGCCCACAAATGTAGATTTAATATCTGCTTTTTTGTCTTCCAATGCTATCTCTGCTATCACATTTACCTTACTACACTGTGTCTACTTAATCTGTCTCGCCTACTAGATTGCCAGCTCTTCCTGAACAAAGGCCAAGTTACAATTGTCTTTGTATTTCCCAACACCCAGGAGAGTGCCTGGGTCATGGCAGGTAATCAACAATGTTATATTATAAAGGAAAACAAATGCATTCACTCTCTATGCCACGAGTGCTCTGTTACCTGGTGTGAGTAACTGGAGTAGGTAGAGGAGGGTGACTTAGCTAAGAAATAAAACACTTTCTGCTCAACAGATATTAAATAACAATAACTGTAACCATCTACATCATATCTTCTCATCTTCATTTCCTTTCCTTCAAATAACAGATTGAGGCCTATTTTCTCTGCAGAGTCTTTGCTGATTATCCTTCTTACAATCTGCTAGCCAATCTCCTCCTTCCTAAGACACTTCCTGTTATCATTTTGTAGCCACAAATATATATTCCTAGATCTTACAGTCAGTCCCCCTTTTTTGCCACATTGTATTCTTAGAAATCACGTCTTCCATAAAATGGAACGTTTCTCCTCTAGAGACAATGCTGTAATTGAGGGCTGACCAAGGACTCAGTATCAAATAAAATAACAGTCACGATCAATAACATGTCAAAAAGTTAAAGCTATGCCTGTAATCCTCTAAAATAATCTGACATAGTAAAATCATGCCTCAAGTTCTATAAAACTGTCATAAATACACATTGATTATCGAAGGATACCCGAATTATGTAAAATCTATGTAAAAACATAAAATTAAAGCCTGCTCTATTATTAAATTTTCCCCCAAACGAATATACACATTAAAATGAATATTTCCAACATATTAATGAACAACCATTTGTTCTGCTTTTAAATTATAAATGGAATACTGGAAGATTATTTAGATAGTTTAGACCTCTTTTAATATACGTCATCAAAATAGAAGTTATGCCCCTTTGTCTTCATAGGTCGCCCTCTGCAAAGCAGGGCTTTCCACGTTATTCAATAGCTCCTGTAGTCACACCCAAATGAGTAGGCTCAACGAATGTTTCCTGCAGTTCCTGACAATGGTAGTGCTTCTTTTATCCTCGGAAAAGCTGACCCAATATTTCCAATTTTCTTCCTCTCCTTTTGTCTTTCTTTAAAGCTAAAGGCTCAGTAGAAGACCAAAGCAAAGCCAGGGAAAAACATGGAATGGCCTTAAATCACTCAAGTACCACTTCTGTGAATGATCTTCCTTGATTTAATTTTTATTGTAAAAGCAATAAAACAATTGCTAACTCTGAGCAAACTTCAGAAGAAAAAAAAAAAGCTTCAAAACATTTATGACATGATTTCTAAGAAGTCTGGCTATCTTTTATTAAAATTCAGTAAAACAATAAATATTTATTGAAGGCCTACTGTGTACCAGGTCTGACGTGGGGCTCAGATGAGGCTGAGATGAAGGTGACACAGTTTGACCTTCGAGGAGTGCAGGTGAGGTTGGGTGTTCAGAAAGCAGCACTTAAACCTAGCATGGGCACTTCCTATAAGATGATGGCAGACTTGGGGTGACACTCCCTGGGGTATTTTGGTCATGTGACCATGTACATGTAATTTGTAATTGATACTGATCTACAATCAAGTTTGGTGAGAGGAAGAACATTTAGAAACTGTTTAACGAGATGCCTCTGTGTTTTCCAGTGAGATTTGAGTACTGAAATTTGCTTCATGTTTAATTAAGAAAAATCTTTTAATCCCACTGAAGACATGAGTATCACAGTGTTTGGTGAAGGCTGATATTACAGACAACAGGGAATTCAATTAAGAAAATACAAGGGTGAGACAACAGTGTTGAGAAAAAGATCCCCTTAGCCTTGCAGTGTGAAACATATTATTCAAAGAGGAACCAAATTGCATGGCCTGGCCTGAATTTATGTGGTTTAGCTATTATTTGTCTCAGAGTTTTCAGGAGACAACAAGTTCCACACTTAAGTGAAAATAATACATGTCCATGTGTGCGGTAGTGTTTGGGAAAAATGAGTAGCATCAGGGATAAGATTGTTTCCAAGTCATCTATCAAAAAACAAGACATGCAAGCAAATAATTAGTGGATGCAATTCAGATGTTGACAATTCTATCTAATTTTGTTTGTCTGGAAAGTGGTTGCTATGTAGCAGACTTACCCACTTTTTTTGACTTACAAAATAATTCTCAAGTGACTTTTCATAAAGATGAATCCAATTAGAAACAAGACCCCAAAGGTTTTCTTTCTCTCAGGGGGCTACATATTCCTGTTTTTGGAACCATTACGCGGAGCTTGTTTTATATATATTTTGCATAGGATGCATTTCTAAAAACAAAGTATGACCTCAGTGGAAAATTAAGCAAAAACATGAATCGTTCCCACAAGCATAATGCTCTACAAGTCAAAATATTAATAATCCAGTGCAGATAACCAAGAAGGAGCCCTGAGAGCGAGCACTCCCTCAAGACTCCACTGTAATCCCTTCCTATCTGCTCGACTCTCCGGTCTCTCCTCCCTTCAGTTCAGCCTTCACTCGGCCTCCCTGGTTACTTGAACTAGTCAGACCTCTCATCACCGGGACCCCTTCAGTGGCTCCCTTTCATACTCAGAGGAAACTCTGAGTATGGCAACTCTCTAGCACGGCACACGAGACCTCTGGCTTTTGAAGTTCATCTATCACATTACTCAGCATACACCCTGTGTTCTTACCTCACTGTACCCTTCACAGAGTGTGCCTTACTCATATCTTCGTGCTTTCCATATAATATACCTTCTGCCTGGAAAGCAGTTCAAGTATGACCTCTTCTGTGAGATCTTTCCCAACTACTCCAGGAAAAGGAGCGGTCCTTCTCTGTGTAAGGGATTTCTATTATAGCACTTGCCAAAATACATCACCATTATTTATCAAAATGAAACTCTTTTTATGCTTTGATTGTCACTAAGACCCCAAAGTTTGAGATGGAAAAAACAGATGCCAAGCACTAGCATATTTCAGAGTGGGATGCTAGACCACACGTGCTGGGCTTGCAAAGAAGATGCTCTAAAGTTGATTTTGTGAGCTCCATTATTACTTCCAGGATATCAAAGAGTTGCAGAGTCAGAGGGGGAGGGATGATTCCTTGCAAGAGCATTGACAATGTGTACAGTGTGGTCTCTCCCCCAGCCAACAGCGAGGGAATGGAGGAGGACTTCCCTCTCTGCTCAAGTCAAGCAAGAGGGCTTCAACAGGACCATTCAAAAGAAAAACAGAAATCCTGTGGGGTTTGAGGGTAAAGGGATAGTCATTAGTTCTGTGCTGAAAATACCAAGGGCAAGAAACCGGGGCTGGAGCCACCTGCCTGCTGGCACAGCAGAGGGAGACAGGTCCTCACGGTGAATAAGCTACAGTTTCATCCATGACTACTGGCAAGAGCTCGTGTTTCTCATTATCCAGACATGGGACTCATAGGAAAAAAACAACTTGGAACCATTTTTGAATCCTGCCCAAGAAGATGGCTGGAAGAGAGCTGTGACTCTGGTAGAGGAGGTGTGACTCTGGATGGTCAGAGGCTGAGAGAGGAATCAGTGGTCAGAAGACAGCATTGCCCATATCTAGGGGGCTATTCAGAAGGCTTCAGTGGGGTAGCTCTGAGGATCCCACGAAAGTACCCCATCACAGAAACAGTCAGCACAGAATCCTCCAAGGCCAGAGAGCACCCTTGTCAGATCATAGGTACTAGAGAGGTGAGAAACCTCCTACTTGGTTTTCTGCTAGGTCGGGGAGGGGCAGTTGTCCTGCTCCTCTGGGTAGAGTGCTGGCTGAGAGACAAAGTGCTTTCATATGGATATTCAACTAAGCCTCTTGTTTTCATGTCTCCCTGAACTCCCACATTCAGAGGTATCTGGAACCTCCCATTCCTAAGCCTTCCTGGGGTTCTGTAGCCCAGAGCTTAATTCTGTGCTTCTCCCAAACTTGTTTCAGTTCCTTGGCTTTGCTAAGTCAGTTACCACTGACCTTCCACCTTCCAGTATTCTGTTGCTTTTGCTTCCTCTTTGTCCTTGTGTGTTTATGCCTTAAACGAAATCCTTTTACCATCACTTGGGCACTGGGCACGGGGCAGGGGAGATTGGGAGAAATCTATAACAAATAGGAGTGTTCAATCTGCCATGTATAACTTGAAGTACATGTAACTTTCATAATAAGAAAAAAGAATTGTGGTTACAAAAAGAATTGAGTTGGAGATATAAAATATACATGTCCATATTTTTATACATATAAAGTTAATAATACAAAGCAATGCATGCTATTTTGCAAAATAAATGCTTTTGTAGACAATGCTTCAGAGTTTTGATAAAGCAGTGATCACTAGGGGCCAAGGTTATCAGAGAAGGCTTCAGGGCAGAGGTGGAAATTTTCCTAGACTCTGAATAATGGGTAGAATTTGGATTTCTTAAGGGAGTAGGTCTCTGTTTAATTCATTTCTTTATTAACAATTGTGTAAATCAGGATATTATCTACTGTAGTAGCCATTGTTTTGGGCTTCTCAACAGGTTTTTCCTTCATTTTGATAAGAGATAAATTCTCACTTGGAGAGAATGAAGCCAGCACAACAGAGAGAACTGTTGACAAGACTTGAGCCTGATCCAGCTACACCTAAAGGCAGAATGCCCTGAACTTCTAAGTTGCAAGAGCCAGTAAATTCCTAACCCCCTCCTTTGTTTTCCAAGTTAGTTGTAGTTGGCTTTCAGTCACTTGCATCAGAGAGAGTCGCAACTAATATGACAGGGTAATGAGATGGTATTTAACCGAATTTTAGAACACCACCACCATGGGTAGAGCTAGACCTCAATTTATAGTCTAGCTTGAAATTATAATTTGCAAGTTGTTTCTCATTAAGCTTATTGGTGGTAGATAATTCTTATCCTTTGACTCGAGGCAGTACGGGAACAGACTAATGTCTGCATTTTCCCTTTGGAGCTTGTTATTTTTCTCATAACAAATGAATTATTTGTAAGCAAAAATTAAAGATAAAAATCAATTCCCATCATCTTAAAAAACGTGGTGAGCATGTCCCTAGAGTTACGAGGGCTGCCGAGTAATTCATCTACCGAGGGCTGCTGGAAGGCAGAACCCACCAAGCTCCCAGAATTCAGTGTGAAGGGAACTGATAGTTTTGTGCTTGCAGATGAGACGTTTTTGCTGCAGCAGGCAGGGCAAAGACAGCAATTATCTAGGTGACCTGGCAAATTATCTAATAACAGTTAATTAATACCAGCTAATTAATAAGTAAGTACACACGATGGGTCTACTATTGTTTTCAGTGCTTTTTATGTACTAACACACACCTGATTGGGTACTGCTATTGTCATCCTTCCCATTTTCCAGATGAGAAAAATGAAGGCACAAAGTGGTTAAGCCAGGATAGGCAGCCGGGCAGCCTGATGCTGGTGTGACCCGCTTTGAATCACTGCGCTACACTGCTCTAGGGTACTCATCAACTTACAAAAGCATCTTGTGTAGAAACAGCAAGTCTCAGATCTCCACTGACAAAGCAGAGAGATTGGGATTTGAAGCAAGGGACAAAATTCGCCGGATCATCAGGAAAAGGGGAAAAATCAATTTCTGCATAAAATACATTCCTTCATTAACTTTAATGGTGGTGAATTTTTCTTGTGAGGTTTTAAATAGTCTTACTAAAAAATAAAAAGGCTTAATTACTAGAACATTTCCAAAGTTACCTCTCCTTATGATAGTAAAAGAATTTTATCCACTTTCCCTATTACTGAGACAGATTCTGTTCATCACTGGCTTGCAATCTCCCCCAACCCCATGCCCGCACCCCCACCCCTTCTTTGCTAACAGATCCTGGCTATGTGCAGACATCATACGATGACTCCTTGTTCTGGAGAGTGGAGAAATCCTTGCATTGGCTTACAAGGCCCTAAATGATCAGGACCCCTTCAATACCTCTCTGTGCCTGTCTCTTACCACTGTCTGCCTGGTTCACTGGGCTCCAGCTGCACTGGCCTCTTTGCTGGGCTGTGAATACCCCAGAGCTGTCCTCCTCAGCACTGGCTGTTCCCTCTGTCTCAAATGCTTTCCCCCTACGCAGCTCCCTGCCTCTTTCAAGACTTTGCTCCAATGTTCCCTTCTCATGAGGCCCTTGGCCACCTTATTTAAATACATTCCCAGTCCCTCTTATTCTGCTCTAATTTTTCTTTTATCTGCAGCACTTATTAATTTCTAACATGCTATTTAACTTTTTTATTATGTTTATTTGCTGTCTCTGTATCCTCCTGGAATATATATTTTATGAAGACAAGGATGTTTATTTTGTTCACTGATGACCTCATGTGCCTGGAAAAGTGCATAGCATATAATAGCCACTAAATAAATATTTGTTGAGTGAGTGAACAGATAAATGAATAAATATCAGGGGGTCCTGGGAAATATTTTCCTCCTGATAAGAGGAAGAGAGAAAGTAGGAACTCTCTGCTCTCTCTGCAGCCTATTTTCTGCCCTTGCGACCACTGGGTGAGGATTTGATGTTTGAGCTGCTGTAGCCCTCTCACCACTGAGGCAGAGCCTAAGAGAATTGTAGTCCTGCCTCTGGGCACTGCTCGTGCTCAACTGCTGAACCAACACTAGCCAAAAAAGGTCTCCAGATTTCTTGCTTGTGAAAAAATTAAAGCCTTCCTTTTAAAGCTAACCACTAGTTAGGCATGTTCTTACTTGCAGCCCAAAGCATCCTCAACTGATGCAACAACTTAATAAGTCACTGTGGTAAAAAAGAAAGAAATCTGGTTTTTGATTCTGGTTCTTGGCATAGAGCTCCTAAAACCCTTGGAATTTCCTGAGTGATAAGGCTGATAGACATGTTTTTGGTTCCAATGTGGTGACAGAAAACAAGCGTTATACTGTGAAAGGGTTGTCTTACTTTGTGGATAATCAGCTTCCTGAAGAACCTTTACTAAAATGGATTGTGAGAGCGACAATTTGGGGGCAATACCTTTGGATCTGAATCCTGCAGACTGGAAGAGCATGTTTGAGCTGAGACCCTAAAAGAGGAACTAGTCAAGAAATAAAGAGGAGGATGGGAAGAAGAGATTCTAGACAGAGGCAATGACACAGGCAACTAACTTAAAATATATATTGAGTGCTTACTATGCATGGCACAGTACTGATACTTTAACAGTAGTATTTAAAGTGCTATTTGTGAGACTTCCCTGGTGGCACAGTGGTTAAGAACCCACATGCCAATGCAGGGGACACGGGTTTGATCCGTGGTCCAGGAAGATCCCACATGCCATGGAGCAACTAAGCCTATGTGCCACAACTACTGAGCCTGTGCTCTAGAGCCTGCGAGCCCGCGAGCCGCAACTATTGAGCCCTCGAGGCACTAACTACTGAAGCCCACGCACCTAGAGCCTCTGCTCTGCAACAAGAGAAGTCACCGCAGTGAGAAGCCCGTGCACCGCAAGGAAGAGTAGCTCTGCTTGCCGCAACTGCAACTAGAGAAAGCCCGAGTGCAGCAACAAAGACCCAACACAGCCAATAAATAGTGTGATATCCTGATGAGCAGGTACTATTATTATTTCAGTTTATAGATGAGGTAACTGAGGATTGGAGAGGTTAAGTCAATTGCCTAGAATCACACCTTATAATTGGTGGATCTAAGATTCAAACTAGTTTGAGAGCGCATATTAGATGCCACACACTATCCAAGATACTGGTAACACTGAACAAAACACAAATCATGCACTCCCTCCCCCTTGGAGCTAACATTTTGATGCTCTATTATGGAAGTGAATCTGGGGCAGAAACACCTGGCATATTTAGGGAGCCAACGGTCCTCAATCTCCAAAGGAGTCTTGGGAACTTGCTGCCATATTGGGTGGAGATCAGCTGGACCGCTGGAATGCCAAGGTTGGGTCTCTGAGATTGTCTTTGGGCCTTGGGGACATTTGTACCACGTGTTTAAAAGCTGATGAAAATTTACTTTTATTTTAAAATTTCTTACAAGTATTTAATCTGTCACGAGAGAAAAAGAAGTTCCAAAGGGAAAAACGCACACTGCTGTACTCCATGTCTGAAAAAGCAAAGTGAACACTTATCTGCTGCCACTATGCTTAATTAGGGTAGACAAGCGAGGTACCATTTAAAATTATGGTTTTGAAAAAAGCCACTGAAGGAAATGGACATGACATTGAGTGGTCAGAGATCTATTCTAGGTTTTTTTTAATACATTTTTTTATAAGGTCTGTTTTATAAGAAGAGGAAGTCAGACAAAAGTGGAAGTATTATTATAAAATATTCTGTAAATTTAGCAATGTAGTTCTTTAAAATTTGTCATTCCTGCAAAGCAGAGAGGTGAGGTTTTATAATAGTGGCTACACAACTATTTTTGGTTCTTTAGGAATGTTGTTTAAATTATCTTCCCTTTTCTAGCTAATTTGCTGAAGTAAAAGTATATCAGAAGATGAATATACTTTTGTTTATATAATAATAATGCCTTATGACTGCTGAGCTGACCACATACGCTAGTTCATTAAATCCTCCCAATCCTGTGAGATGTAAATTATAATTGAGAGCTCTTTAGGAATGGGAAACTGTGGCTCAGGAAGGTTATATGATCTCCCCAAGACCACAAATGGTGTAGCTGGGACCTGAACTTGGGAATTCTGACTACAGAGTTTCACCTGAGTGGGTACAGTAGTTAAGAGGATGGGCTCTAGTGTCAGTTGGATTTGAGACTGTTCCCTAATTGTGCCTTTACAAATTATTTAATCTTTTCAATCCTCAGCTTCCTCATCTGTAAAATGGGGCCAGTAATACCGACATCATAGTTCTGTGGTGAGGAGTTCATCATTATTACTAACCATAAAGTGCTTATTTGGCACATGGTAGGTGTTCAACGAATGTTTCTTAGTATTATTGATAAAGAATAAAAGAGAATTAAGAAATACATTAAGAATGTCTTCTTATTTGGGAGGAAACAATATATTAAAACAATGCTTCTCAGGTGCAGTGTTACTGCCCATGGCCATTTGGCAATGTCTGGAGACATTTTTGGTTGTCACAACTGAGAGGTGCTGAGACCAAGCGGGTAGAGTGGGTGCAGAGCAAGGATGATGCCAAACATCCCACAGTGCACAGGTCAGCCCCCACAACAAGGAGTTATCTGGTCCAAATGTCAATAGTGCCCAGGTTGAGAAACCCTATAATAAAACAAGCATAGACTCACTGAGTCTATACTTTTTTAAAAAACTGAAGTATAGTTGATCACAATGTTATATTAGTTTCAGGTGTAAAACAGAGTGATTCGCTATTTCTGTACATGATACTCTAAAGTTATTATACATTGAATATATACTTTTAATGAGCCATGTAAACACCACTTCTCCAAGCACAGAAGAACTGGAAAATTGGAGGCAACGTATTATCTTGGCAAGTACAGAACACAAAAATGAGTGTAAGGAAATGACATAGCTTATGTTGGACACACGAGCAGAATGATAATCTGGAGTTTCTAACTGGAAAATTCAACAGTTTAAAAAAAGTTCTTTGTGGTTTAGACGGGATAGTCCTCAAAACTGCCAACTTATAATTATTTAAAAAATAAATTTTCATGTGATGAGACAGCTCAAATCCATCAGCAAATGGCCTTAGCTAACTTTCCGTCATTGTTCAAACATTTTTCAACAGCTAGGGGCTTTTGTAACACCAGTAAGACATGATTTAATTTTTTAAAAAAGGAATTTTTATGTAAGTGAAAAAAAAAACATAATTTAGATTTATTGGTATAAAGACCAAAATGCAGTATCTTCCTATTAGAAACAGGAGACAACACTTTTCATGATTTTTGTCCCCTTAATTTGAGTATTTTAAAACTAATTATATTATGAAAATGAATCCCACACACCAATTTGCTTAGATTATATTGATCATGATGAACTAATGTCTTCTGATTTATGACTTGAATAACTTATTGTTGTGCAACTCATCCCACATTAGTGGCTTTTGCAAAGTAGTACAGAAAAGCAATCTTTTGCCAACTTCTATTCATATTTGAAGAAGAATTTCCTGTATGTATGGCAAAATCTGTCACCACAGAGCCTCGAGATGTCAGTTTAATACACTGACACAGAGACATAGAGAGCATTCATAAAGGGTGATTATTTTTTCCTGGAAAATATTAAAGAAAGACACACTGTTGCAGTTAAACACAGTCTTAACCACCATGATTGTGCCCTGAATGCTGTTCCAGGAAGGATCTCAGAGGTGTTGTCCACATAATCAACCAGAGGTTGGCCATATGCTTCTCTGGTCCTACCAGGGCCAACTTGCCACCATGGTTAGAGGTGAGAACTAGGGGTGGCACTGAAAGGAGAAGCGTGGGGATGGGAAAAGGAAGACGGTATCATTCATTCACTTTTCCATTCAATATGCATTTTTTTCTTTTCAGCTTTATTGACGTATAATTGGTAATTGAAAAGTATATATATATTTAAAGTATATAACGATGATTTGATACATGTATACATTGTGAAACGTTCCCCACAATTAAGCTAATTAACATATCCATCATCTCCCGTAGTTACCATTTTCTTTTTTTGGTGGTGCATTCAATATGTATATCTTGATCATCTGATATGTGCTGAGCCCTGTGTTGGTGCTGGCAACAGAAAGTGAAGAAGCCAGAAAAGAAAAGACAGCTTGAGAAGGAACGACCTCGCTTTTCCTTGTTCTCATAAAGTTTAAGCGTTGTTGGGAAAAAAACTACGAAACAGATAAACAGTTTTTACACTGTCCATAAATACAACAATAAAAAGTGCAGGGTATTATGAGAAAGAATAGCTAGAGGAAATAATTTAACCTAGGCGGTCAGGGGAGGTAGCTGGTAGGTGCAATCTTGCTCAGTGTTAAAAAAGACACAAAACAAACAAAACAAAACAAAACAAAAAACACCAAAAATATGGCTCATAATTGATAAGCAGCACAGTTCGGATGTAAAATATTCCTAATTAAGTGTGACGTTCTAGACCTTTAAAAGACAGAATCCTGCAGGTGGTGGTGATTTTCACCATTAAGCTGATAGAGCAAACCGGAGTCAACAGGATATTAAAAAGTTCTGGCCTTAGTTTGCTACTGAATTACTTCTCTGAAAGAGCTGGTCTTAAGGAAGGGTGAGGCTGGTGAGTGGGCAAAGAACCAGGAGAGACAACTGGGTCTAGGAGATAAATTCAGGAGTAAAGAGCAAGCAAGAGGTAAACAAATGATGTGACAGGCTAAGAAGCACAGGAGCCCAAGGGGAAAAGTGGCATCAAGGTCACAGGAAATGAAGAGTGCTCTAAGGCGGCAGGACGTGGCGCCCTGGGTGGACCTTCAGTGCCGGAATCTGACCTGGACAGGAAGTGAAGGGCATCATCTGAGAAGCCGGAAGGGGAGATTATTTTTTGTGTTGGTCGTAATGAGGAAAATGAGTGTCGGTTATATAAACCTTGCTAAAGCTTTTATCCTGTTTGGGGTTTGAGGCAGCTTGGAGCTTCTCTAACAAAATAATCTGGCCTTCTGGGAGGTATTTGTGAGGGACAAGAACAGAGGGAAGAAAGATTAGAGTGTGAGGAATTGCTCTGTGGCTTTGTCTCCCCTCGGCTCCCTTTTGGGTGACAGAGGATATCTGCCTTGGATCCAAATCAGAAGAAGTTAGGGACCTCTTACCTCCTGTCTCATGACAAAGTGATCTATATGTGACTCTTGGTTGAGATACATCTCTATCTTGTGTTATAATAAGGTCAAAAGTTGAGGAGTGGGAAATAGTTGTTTATTGGAGATTATACTGCTAATTCATGCTGTTTAGATTGAAGAAGGAAAATGACAGAAGCCACCCCCTCCCCTGGGGTAAATGGAGGAGGGGAACACACTGAGAAGTTAAATGAAGAGAGAAATATGTAAACATAGACTTTTTAAAAAACCAATTGTAAACAACATGGTATGACGGAAGATGGGAAGAGATAAAAAAATAACCAGCATTAAGTTAAAAGGGATAATTAGAGGAGACAAAATAAGAGGGGAATGATGCAAAGGATCTACCTAACTTTAGAGACTAGAAGCTCCTTCACACATTTCCTTTCAGGTGACTGCAGGGCTTTAAATCTTTCAGGATTTTAACAAGATGCTCGGAGTGTATGTCTTTCATACACACCAACACACAGTTTTTTGCTTTGTCCTCTGAAGGGAGGAGACACTAGGAGGTGTGTTCTTGGCTGTCATTTGGAGAGTAGCTTCTAGTACCTTTTATTGTCCCTTAAAAGCTCTGGAGAACAGTTGGCAAATAGAAATGGTCTACAGAAATAACATGGCTTCCTGGAACTTAGGAGGAAGGAAATGGGTGGTTTCTTTAATTACTGTAGTGTGTGTGTGTGCGCGTGCATGCGCATATGTGTGTGTGTGTGAGACTGATAACTAAAGATGGCATTCTGGCTTATGTCCTCAGGAGGGAAGGTGAATCTGGAAATTAATATATTCAGAAGTATATACAGTTGTGTTGAATTTGCTTGGTTAAGTAAGACAATAATGCTCTTTGTTTTCAATATCCTGGCTAGATCAGAAAGGGAGGATTGAAATTGTTCTCTGATATTTAATCAGTTTAAATTCAAGGGCATTATTATTTACATACAAAAAGCTAATGACTCTAATGAAGTCACGAAAGCTTATTTACAACAACGATGTGACTGGGGTGGCAAGAGGAGTGTCAACAGGGCCTTAATTAATTGATTTGCTAATTATTCTTTTCTGCTGGGTGTTATAACCCTCTTAGTAAAAGCAGTGGAAACAAGAATGCTGCCGCAAGCTATTTTAACTCAGTAGTAGTAGCAAAAGCTTCTTGGCCATTTCAAGATATTCTGGGATCCTTCTTTTTTTCTTTTGTCCTCTTTTGTGCTTCAATTGTAAAATTGAAGAACTAAATATATTCCTATATACACTTATTTATGAGCTATGTGATTTAGTCCAGGTCTGGGCTTAAAAGGCATTTTAGTGAAGCTGGAAATAAATTAGATGACAGGTTTGAAGTGAAATAAAATTTTAAAATATGTCCCATAGCAGTGCCATGTATTTATTTCTTCAAGCTTCTTAAAGACATTGACTGGTCATAAATACACCTCTGCTCTTTGGTGCAAGAAGTTCAACCTTTCTGTAGGCTTACATTGTTTTGCATTTCTTTGAAAGTCATGATGCTGAAGAAACTAAAAAATCCCCAGGAGATTCTGTGCAAGTGCAAGCTCATTTTCATCCTTTCTCCATCTCACTTTTGGCCTATATCTTCACTGATTTGGAGGAAGTGGTGATTGAGGGCATGGCTACCATTATTAAGCGTATATCATGCTGCAGGCACTGTGTTGGCTATTCACATGCATTATTTAATACTGTCCCCAGGGACTTTCCTGGTGGCACAGTGGTTAAGAATCCACCTGCCAATGCAGGAGACACAAGTTCGATCCCTAGGCTGGGAAGATCCCACATGCCGCAGAACAACTAAGCCCATGCACCATGATTACTGAGCCTGCGCTCTAGAGCCCCAGAGCCACAGCTACTGAAGCCTGTGCACCTAGAGTTCATGCTCTGCAACAAGAGAAGCCACCTCAATGAGAAGCCCGAGCACCACCACGAAGAGTAGCCCCAGCTTGCCACAACTAGAGAAAGCCTGTCTGTAGCAACAAAGACCCAATGCAAGCAAAAATAAATAAATAAATAAATAAATAAATAATGCCTCCATTTTACAGATGGAGGAACAGACTTAGAAAACGTCAGTGAGCTCACAAATAAGTGGCATAAAGCCAGAAGAAGAATCTAGGTCTTTTTTTTTTTTTCCTGTCATTTCTTGACTTAATCTTTGAGTGCCTCAAAGTGCTAAGACCTTATTTCCCTAATGAGATTGTCAGCTGCTAGAAGGCAAGGATCTTAGCTTTTAGTCTGTGTAGACACTCAACAGCTACAGCTTTCTGTTGAAATGAAAATTGAATGTAAAATGTCAAAGAATTTTCTAAAAAGGTTACACGTGTGAAGAAAGAAATCCCAGGAAATTAGTTTCTCAAAATCACTACATGAAAGCACCATAAAACACTGGTTCCTGAACTAGTGCTGCCCCCACGGTGTCTGGTAAGGTGTGGGGGTTTTCTTAGGTTGTCTGGATACTGAAGTCTCCTTGTGCTTAGTGGGTGGTGGCAGGGATGTCAAATGTCCTGTAGAATGTGGGACAGTCCCACAAGACTGCCAGACCCCAAATGCCAATAGTGTCCCTGCTGAGAAGCAGCACCTGGCTTAGCAGCTTACTAATGGGAAAACATGGACCCAGACGGCGGACTCAGTTCTAACCGAGCCCTGCCCCTTGCTGGCTGTGTAACGCGCATCATTTAACTGTGTGCCCTCTACTCCCGGCACACAGCCCGTGCTCGATAGCGTCAGTTCTTACTAGCCTCCGGAAGAGTTTCTGATGCAAGATATGATCTTGGAGGAGTGATGGAACTTACTAGACTAATAATAATCGTGTAAGAATCAAGGTGTATTCAAAACAGTGCTTCTCAGACCTTTGTGTACAAGGGTGAGTCAAAAATTATCCACATTCCAGTTATATTAAAACTTCTGTTGGCCGCACTGTCTTATCAGCGCTTTCCGTTCAAGGCTACTGTCTCTCCAGTCACTGCTGTGCAGGTGTGAACGTGTTACATCCATTCATTTGTAACTGTGGTGCGAGCAAAAATGGATGCCCCACTTCTGATTTGCACGAAAGAAGAGCAGCATGCAGTAATTTGTTTTTTGTGGTCTGAGGGTGTACCTGGTGCCATTATTTTATCAAAGACTTTGTGCGCAGTATGGAGAAAGTGTTTTGTCCCAAAGAAGTGTGTATGAATGGAGAAGCTCATGGAAGGTCGCACAAGTGTTAGCTATCAAGAAGGAGCCGGATTCACTTCTGATGAAGAAGTGAAGACAGCGGTGCATTCGTGGCTTGCTGCTCAGCCTAAAACATTTTTTAATGAGGAAATACGAAAGCTTGTTGACAGATGGACAAAGTGTATTGAAAAGCAAGGAGAAAAAAAAAAAAAAGAAAAGCAAGGAGATTATGTTGAAAAACGATGTATTTGTCTTTTCTAAAAGCTAATTAAAATAAATTCTATAGCCAGAGTGTGGATAATTTTTGATTCATACTCGTACTTACAAATCTCCTGGAAATCTTGTTAAAATGCAGATTCTGACTTAGGAGGTCTGGGGTGGGGCCTGAGAGTCTGCATTTATGACAAGCTGATGATGCTGGTGATAGTGTCGGTGGCAGCAGGTTGAGTGGTAAGTTTCTAAAGTAACCTGGGGGAGAAGCTCACTTAAGAAATCAAACGAGCAAGCATTTATTACATGTCTATTGATACCTTAAATTATAGAGATGGAGGCAACAGAGGTTGGCTATAGAGTATAGAATCTGGTTTCATCACATCAGGCACTTCTATCTGCTTTGCCACTTTATTACAAACACACACACACGCACCTGCACACACAGACACAGAAAGAGAGAGAGAGAGAGAGAGAGAGAGAGAGGAGGAACATTTTCCATGGATAACTAATGGATAACTATTTTCCTCAGGGGAGAAAGGCAGAAAAATACTTCCTACCTGTATTTCCTCACTAAGAAAAAAAGGCCATATTGAGTACCCAAATAATTTTAGATATTGTAACTAAATAAAGGAAAAACTTGGCTGCCATTCTTGGATGCAGGGTGTAAGCCTTGCATATCTCAGAACTCGTGTGAGCTGTGTGTGTTTGAGTGTGTGTGTGCTGTTGTATATGTGTATGTGTGAGCTGGGAAGTGTATGACGTCTTTGCTAGACAAATGTTTTTTAAAATATTGCTGGAGAAGGGGGATTTAATTACCTACCCCCACCCCCCCACCCCCAACTTCCCTGTGAAGATTAAAGTTCTAAGTTAAGGGGCAGAGGTTCCTAAGGCAGCTTTGACTGGGAACTTCGCATATTTTAGGCAGTGGAAGTTATTTGAATATAGTCATTGAGAGAAAAGACTACTCATTATCCACTTAAAATACTTCCCGACTGCAGCATGGTGTTGTACGGAAGCCAAAGTAATTGGCTCTGCATTTGGCCAGCTGATTTAGCAAGAAATTTTGCAAATTATGCAGTCCTTACAGATGGTGCTGTTGGGTTTGTTAGAATGTTTTAAAACAGTGACACACTTGACCACGAACTGAATTTCCAGCCTCTTAGAGCTACCTCCAGCCAATCTTAGACTATTTCCACAGGGGCTGAAGACCAGAAACAGACCTTTCCTGCAACCTTATGATAAATGATTTCCTTTAAAAACCACTTGTATAATAAAATAACTTGGTGGTAAACTTGGCCAAGGGAAACTCCTGGAACTTTTCTGTATCTTTGCTTATCTCTTGAGTTGCCTGAGTCACATTTTAAAATGGTTCTTAATCGACTTTCTGGTGCTCTGCCTGAGGTCGAGGAGGAGCCAGTATTTCTAGAAGGGATGACGGGTGTGCTCTGCCAGTGTGAAGTGTAATTCCCCGAGAGACTGTGAGGAAGGTCTATGCTTGAATGTGTAGAGTAAGAACAGCTGGGGCTCTGGCTTTCTCTGGGAAGAGGTTTCTAAATTTGCCTCTTAGAAGCTATCAGAAAGTTCAAGGTACTGTATCATCTTCATAGGCGCAATTCTTGCTCAGATCTTTGCAACAGGGACTAGTCCTGGTCTCTGCTTGTTTTCTTGGTTTCTATTTGAATCGTCACCTTTTATCCATCTCCCTCAGTGCCCTTTTGGTTGTGCTTATTTTGGCTTTACGTAAGCAGCATCTCTGGATGCATGAAAGAGGCAGATAAAATTCCCCAGGGTTACTGAACTGCCCTTTATCTATTTTTAGCCATGCAAGGAATTTACCATAGCCCACAGCATAACTCAATCACTCTAAGCCAGTGAGCAAATTCTGATTTTTTTTTTAAACCTCTCCCTGAGGCATTTGGCATAGGCTAAGCTTAAAGGCACATGAGTCAATCATCAATTATTCAAGATATACCGTATTTAGGCTTCTGTAATTACCAGACTGTCACTGTCAACTAGACGCTCCGCTCTGGCTTCTAATTTTGTGTTGGAAGCTGCACAAAACCTATTGTGTCCTGTGTGTGTGTGGCTCTGGCAATGCAAAAATGGCAACAAGGAAGTATCCAGTGCCCACTAAAGCACTGATGACAGCCAATTTGCTCTCTTTCAGTCAAGTGACCTTTCTTAAGAGAACCTTTGGCCTGTAGCCTGAGCTGTTTGACCCTTGTATATATGCCATCCCTAGGGACCTTCCATAAGGTGAGGACAATGTATCTTATTTATCACTCTAGTTTCACACAGGGCCTTAAGTTTTTCTTAATAGATGAGTTAAAAGGAGGCATTCATTCATTTGTTGATTGATTGATCAATCCATTCATTTATTCAACAAACATTCATTGATGAATACCTATATTCCAGCTTGGAAACCTGGAACAGGGTATCCTCAACTTTCAATAGGAATACATGCCTACCACCAGCTATTTAAGCTATAAGAGCTCCCCTATACCTCCTGTACTTCTTGGGAGCATGCTCCTCTAGGGTGGTTAGCTCTGCACGCCTATCCAGATGGGCTCATTTCCTCTGCCTCTGTACTACTTTTGCTAGCAAAGTGACTTCTCCCCCTCCTGAATATCACGAGTTTCTGTTATTCATTTCTTTCATTCAGGGTCAAACTGAAGGTTAAGGACATAGCTGTCCTACAATATGACTTGTGATGAGCCCACTTGGCTAGGCTGAACTATATCCCCCAGAATTCTTTTTGTAGTATGTTTCTGGCAACTGTGGGCTACAAGGGAGATTGTTTTGGAAAAACTGGAAGATGAAAGGGAGCTGGGCAGCTTCTTTGTAGCACACACATACCTTCTCCCAGTTGTTCCACGAAGCACCAATCTACATGCTACTTGTGAAGGGATTTTACAGATGTCAAAGTTCAGAATCAGTTGACTTTAATCAAAAGTGAGATTGTTCTAGATGACTTAATCAGTGGAAAGCTTTTTTTCCCCCTTAGTTTTACTAAGGTATAATTGACATACAGCACCGCATAAGTTTAAGGTGTACAGCATAATGATTTGACTTACATACACTGTGAAAGATTACCACAATAAATTTAGGTAGCATAAATTATCTCATATAGATACAAAATTTTTTTAAATGTTTTTTTTTTTCCTTATGATGAGAACTCTTAGGATCTACTCCCTTAACAACTTTCAAATACACCATACAGCAGTGTTAACTGTGGTCAGTGTGTTGTATGTCACACTCCCAGTACTCATTTATATTATAACTGGAAGTTTGGACCTTCTGACTAGCTTTATCCAATCCCCCGCCCCTACACTCAGGGAAAGCATTTAAAAAGAGGGGTTAGACCCTTGCTGAGATCAGAGGACCCACGCAGCAGAGCTGAGGAAAAGTTGTGGACCCTGTTTCTATATTCCAGGACAGCACCCATGTTGCTGATCTGCTGATTTGCCTCACTGGTGTGAAGCAGCAGCTGGGCCTGTAACTGCTTGTCTTCCCAGCTGGTTCTTCCTTCAGTTTCACTGACTCTTGGGCCAAGTGTATGCATTCAGCTCCAGGACCAAGAGCTCTGGCCTCCACAGGATACCCTCATCACCAAATTCATCCTTTAGGGACCCCAGCCTGCCTGTGATCTCCCTTCTTGACTGCCTGTCCTGTGGATGTCAGACGTACTCAGCCAGCTCCTACAACTGTGAAACATGATTCTTTGTAATAAATAAATGGATCGATTAAAAAAACACCCTCCCACTGGTTCTGCTTCTCTCCTTAAACTCTGACAGATACATGAACTAAAGAAGCCATTGTTTGCTTTACATGTCATGAAGTCAGCAACTGAAACCTAGATGGCCAACAATATTCATTCATTTATTCACAACTGTGCTAGGGTTGGCAGTAGAGCAATAAGTAAGGCAGACATGGACCCTGCCTTTGGAGAGCAGATCTAGCAAGAAGGCAGATGTTCAACAATATTTACAAGGATAACAATAAGGTTAGCATGGAGCTATTAAAAGATATAACTGGGAGCCCCTGCTTAGTTTGAGGTATCAGAGAAGGGAAGTAAGGGCCTGAGAGAGGGAGCTAGAGAGGGTGACAGCGAATAAAAGGAGTTCAAGCAGCTCTTCAGAGAGTTGCTCATGGTGGCTGAAGAGATGTGGCTGCAGAGGTAAGCCACCGAGGGCCCTGCAAGCCAAGACAATGATGTCTGATACCCTGAGGGACAAACATTTTTGTTCAAAAAATCTTCATACTTTGGAACCCTATTTTTTTAAAAAGTTTTATGGTATCACAAGATGCTTCCATTTTGAGGCTTTAAAAATCCTGTGGTGTTAGTAGGTTTGCTCTTTCCACTGCTCTGACTTCTTTTCAGCTTTTCCCCTATGGTCCTCTTGTATAATACATGATGCTCTTTGTATAAGACATACATCAACTGGCTATTGTCATACTATTTTTAACCCATTCTCCTGCCTTGGGCTCTGAATTCTCACAGCACAACTCTTGAGGGAAAAAGAAAACAAAACCTGAACTCTTCACATCAATTTACCTGACAATTCCCTTGTCTCAATGTTTATTTTCTGTTCTTTCAAGACTCATGGCAAAGGCTTCTGGAGGGTGGGCAGCTCACCTGGCCTCATCATTCCAAGCCTTCTGTCACCATTTAAGGTGGGGCAGCTCAGCTCTTCCTTGGGCTATTAACCCTTCCTGCCTGCTAAGCGCCATGATGCTCTAAGGATTTTCTTAAGTAATTGAGCCACATATTATCCTTGAAAAGTGGGGCAGTAAATACCATCAGTTCCATGGGCCAGAGAGATAAGAAAGAGTGAAGTGGAGACGCTAAAAGGTATGTGACCAAATCAGTCACAAATCTGAGGGAGGCTGAGCAGTGTGAGCTTACATTCAATTTCTGTCTTTCTTTGCCCTCCTTGATTTTTCAAAACCCCCATTCGGATTCAGATCTCCCCTGCAGCCGTCTTTGGGACAGCAGCTAGGTAGGGAGGGTGAACCAAATTTTAAAGGCAGACTGCCTTGGGTCGAAAGTCTTGTCCCACTGTAACATTACTTTATCTGTAAAATGGGAATAATACCAACTACGTGTCAAAGGGCAAGCGCAAAGCAATTAGCCCAGTGCCAGGCACGCAGGTGGGGCTCAGTACGTTTGGGGTATTAAGCATTATCCTGAACAAGGTGACTTTGCTGGAGGTGGAGGGAGCAGATTTAACTACACAGATTTCTACTTGGCAGAATATTTTTACCCTTTGTATTCATTTTTATACAAGGAGTAAGAAGCATCATTTGCTTTAAGAGCAGTGCCTGGTCTCTCAAGGTCCAAATCAGGAGTCATGACAGATAGTCAGGTTCATGGGTCACGAGGACACCTGTAGAACTTGCCCAGACTCATTTAAAAGTGAATTGGCGATGACTCCACTTATTGTGGTAATCATTTCATAACATATGCATATATCAAATCATGATGTTGTACACCTTTAATACAATGTAGTATGTCAATCATATTTCTTTTTTTTTTATAAATTTATTTTTATTTATTTTATTGGCTGTGTTGGGTCTTTTTTGCTGTGCATGGGCTTTCTTTTAGTTGTGGTGAGTGGGGGCTACTCTTCGTTGTGGTGCGTGGGAGCCTCATTGCCGTGGCTTCTCTTGCTGTGCAGCACGGGCTCTAGGCGCATGGGCTTCAGTAGTTGCAGCACGTGGGCTCAATAGTTGTGGCTCACAGGCTCTAAAGCACAGGCTCAACAGTTGTGGTGCACGGGCTTAGCTGCTCCATGGCATGTGGGATCTCCCTGGAGCAGGGATCGAACCCATGTCCCCCGCATTGGCAGGCAGATTCTTAACCACTGTGCCACCTAGGAAGCCCCTATCATATTTCAATAAAACTGAGAAAAAAAGAGAAACTATCCTCACCATTAAAAAAAAAAAGTGAATTGGAGTGAAAAATTTTTGGAGGTAGATGGTGGTGATGGCTGCACAACATTAAGTATAATCAATGTCACTGAATTGTACACTTGGAAATGGTTAAAATGCTAAATACATAACATAAAATTATGTATATTTTCCCACAATAAATTTTTTTTTAATGGAAACAATAAATTGGAGAGAGGTTACTGGCTTGTGTCTGAATAGCCCCTCCTTCCACTCCCAAATGTAGGCTACGTTGGTAATAGTGTGACCCACTTCTGAACTGAGCCGTACGGGGACTATGTTGCTAAGTGATTCCAGAATGCGAGTTCGGATGGTCCACAGCCACACTCCTCATTTCACAGATGAGGGGTTGGAGACCCTGACCGCTTTCAAACAGGCCACGCTCTTTCTTTGTCAGGGCCCCTGCCTATGCTGGCCCCTCTGCCATGAATACCCTTCCCCACTGTGATAAATCCTGTTTATCCTTCTGGTTTTGGGTGAAACATCACTTTACTCAGAAAGCTTTCCTATCCTCCTAGTCTGTGTAGCTCAGC